>NC_082713.1:15008815-16208815 GCF_030144855.1 Hypanus sabinus
CTTGTATTTAAAGTAACCATCTCCAGAGTGTAACTAAGTCCTTTTTTGATAAATGTGTTCAATTTGATTAGTTCAATTACACCATTTTTAATTAGGTGTGATTCTGTTCAAGCTACAGAAAAGTAAAATTTATCAAAGATAAAGTTTCTAATAATCTCTAAATTTATAAGGTTTTTGTAATCCAATGCATCAGTTTGAAGGAATAAGCCTATAATCAAAATTCCAGCTTATACATTGTAAAATTGTAAACCCCGCTACTACAACAGTCATGGTGGATAGGAGTTGTGCCTTTCTTCTTGTGTAACCTCTCTTTAGAATCACCTGGTTTCTATTTTCTTAGAAGTTTGTGAAGATTTGACATGTCATCAAAAACTTTGGCAAACTTCGGTGGCGAGTATACTGACTAGTTGTATCATGGCCTGGTATGAAAACCCAATGCCCTTGAATGGAAAAGCCTACAAAATGTAGTGATACAGTCCAGTCCATCACAGGTAAAGACCTCTCCTCTGATAGCCCTATAACTCCTCAAGGACTCTACAACTCCTATTCCAAATATTATTCATTACTTATTCGTCTATTTTTTTTACTTTTTCTATTTGCAGTATCTGTTTTCTATTACACGTTGGGTTTTTGTCTGTCTTTGTGTGTAATTTTTCATTGATTCTGTTGTGCTTTGTTGTATGCATTTTAAATGCTCTCAAGAAAGAATTCTCAAGGTAGTTTATGGTGACATATGTAGTTTTATAGGCAGGCAGTGTAGTGGCATCAGCACCAGACTTCGAGACAAATGATACGAATCTGATTGTCCCCTTGCATGTTTTCCATTCTTGCTTTGTTGAGCATAGAACAAGCAACTCAGCTTCATAAAAAAACAGTCAAATGCTATGGAAATACACTTGTACAGGGCCCTGGTGAGACCACACCTGGAGTAGTGTGTTCAGTTTGATCTCCAAATTTGAGGAAAGAAATTCCTGCTGTTGAGGGAGTGCAGCATAGGTTCACGAGGTAAATTCCCGGGGTGGCGGGACTGTCATATCTTGAAAGATTAGAGCGACTGGGCATGTATACACTGGAATTTAGAAGGATGAGAAGGGATCTGATTGAAACAAATTAGATTATTAAGGGATTGGACACGCTAGAGGCAGGAAACATGTTCCTGATGTTGGGGGAGTCCAGAACCAGAGGCCACAGTTTAAGAATAAGGGGTAGGCCATTTAGAATGGAGTTGAGGAAAAACTTTTTCACCCAGATAGTTGTGGATCTCTGGAATGCTCTCCCTCAGAAGGCAGTGGAGGTAAATTCTCTGGATGCTTTCAAGAAAGAGTTAGATAGAGCTCTTAAAGATAGCGGAGTCAAGGGATATGTGGAGAAGGCAGGAACGGGGTACTGATTGTGGATGATCAGCCATGATCACATTGAATGGTGGTACTGCCTCAAAGGGCTGAGTGGCCTACTCCTGCACCTATTGTCTATTGTCTATTGAAATGGCAAAAATGTCACCCAATGTGCCACAAGGCATGAAAAGGAACACATCCGTATTTTGATAACAAATTTACTTTGAACTTTGAATGCAGTTCTGCCTTTTTTCTTGCATGGCCATGGAAGTCATAGGGCTGGAAGGAGATAAGGGAGGCAATGTCTTGCAATTTGAAAACGTGGTTGAAAATTCTAAAATTATTGCCATCTTATTACAGGAGTGATGTGGAAGCTTTAGAGAGGCTACTAAGGAGATTTACCAGGATGCTGCCTGGATTATAGAATATGTCCTATGAGGAAAAGATGAACAAGTTTGGGCTTTTCTCCTTGCAGTGGTGGAGGTTGAGAGGTGACCTGATAGAGGTGTGTAAGATGATGAGGCATATATAGACTGGACTGCCGGCACCTTTTCTTTTCCCAGGGTGGCAATAGCTAATACTAAAGGATATCTTTTTAATACAAACAAGAAGAAATCCGCTGATGCTGGAAATCCAAAGTGACATCCACAAAATGCTGGAGGAACTCAGCAGGCCAGGTAGCATCCGTGGGAAAGATTAAACTGCCACGTTTCAGGCCAAGACCGTTCAGCTGCCTGACCTGCTAAGTTCCTCCAGCACTTTCTGTGTTACTTTTGCCATCCTTTTAAGGTGACTGGCGGAAAATTCGTGGGAGATGTTAGAGGATCTTTTATATACACAGAGAGTGTTAAGTACCTGGAATGCACTGCTGGGCATGACGGTAGAGGTTGACACATTAAGAGACTCTTGGATGGGCAGAGGGATGAAAGAAAAAGTAGAGTTATCAGCTCTGTAGGAGTGAATGGGTTAGATTGATTATGTTTAAAAAGTTGGCACAAAATCATCGGACAAAGTTGGTTCCAGTGATCATAACACCATTAGATTCAACTTGATCATGGATAAAGATAGATCTGGTCCTTGGGTTGAGGTTCTAAACTGGAAAAAGGCCAAATTTGAAGAAATGAGAAAGGATCTAAAAAGCGTGGATTGGGACAGGTTGTTCTCTGGCAAGGATGTCATTGGCAAGTGGGAGGCCTTCAAAGGAGAAATTTTGAGAGTGCAGAGTTTGTATGTTCCTGTCAGGATTAAAGGCAAAGTGAATAAGAATAAGGAACCTTGATTCTCTAGGAATATTGGAACTCTGATAAAGAAGAAGAGAGAGATGTATGACATGTATAGGAAACAGGGAGCAAATAACGTACTTGAGGAGTATAAAAAGTGCAAAAAAAAAGAAAGAAATTAAGAGGGCTAAAAGAAGACATGAGGTTGCTTTGGCAGTCAAGGTGAAGGATAATCCAAAGAGCTTCTACTGGTATATTAAGAGCAAAAGGATAGTAAGGGATAAAATTGGTCCTCTTGAAGTACAGAGTGGTCGGCTATGTATAGAACCAAAAGAAATGAGGGTGATCTTTAATGGGTTTTTTGTGTCTGTAAGGAAACTGGCATGGAGTCAATGGGAATAAGGCATATAGGTAGTGAGGTCATGAAACCTATACAGATTGAAGAGGAGGAGGTGCTTGCTATCTTGAGGCAAATCAGAGTAGATAAATCCCCAGGAACTGTCTGGGTATTTCCTCGGACCTTGAAGGAGACTAGTGTTGAAACTGAAGGGGCCCTGGCAGATATATTTAAAATGGCGGTATCTACGGGTGAGGTGCCGGAGGATTGGAGGATAGCTCTGTTGTTTTAAAAAGACTCTAAAAGTAATCCGGGAAATTATAGGCTGGTAAATTTGATGTCGGTAGTAGGTAAATTATTGGAAGGAGTACTAAGAGATAGGATCTACAAGTACTTAGATAGACAGGGTCTTATTAGGGAGAGTCAACATGGCCTTGCGCATGGTAGTTCATGTTTAGCAAATCTATTAGAGTTTTTTGAGGAGGTTACAAGGGAAGTGGATGAAGAGAAGGCAGTGGATGTTATCTACATGGACTTCAGTAAGGTCTTTGACAAGGTCCCACATGGGAGGTCAGTTAGGAAGATTCAGTCGCTAGGTATACATGGAGAGGTAGTAAATTGGATTAGACATTGACTCAATGGAAGAAGCCAGAGACTGGTAGTGGAGGATTGCTACTCTGAGTGGAGGCCTGTGACTAGTGGTGTGTACACAGGGATCAGTGCTGGGTCCATTGTTATTTGTCATCTACATCAATGATCTGGATGATAATGTGGTAAATTGGATCAGCAACTTTGCTGATGATACAAAGATTGGACAGTGAGGAAGGTTTTCAAAGCTCACAGAGGGATTTGGACCAGCTGGGAAAATGAGCTGAAAAATGGCAGATGGAGTTTAATACAGACAAGTGTGAGGTATTGCACTTTAGAAGGAAAAACCAAGGTAGAACATACAAGGTAAATGGTAGGGCACTGAGGAGTGCAGTAGAACAGAGGGATCTGGGAATACAGAAACAAAATTCCCTAAGAGTGGCATCACAGGTAGATAGGTCTCTCTCTGTCTCCCCTATCCAGGATATATACCAAAAACACTCCATTCATAGAGCCCTCAGCATTGTCAATGGTCCCTCCCATCTGTCTCACAATCTCTTCAACCTCCTACTATCAGGCTGAAGTTACCACACGTTTAGAACAAGGCCTGTTAGGCTTGGTAGCAGCTTCTTCTCCCAGGCTGTGAGATCTCTGAACACCCTGTAACCACCCAGCTGCTAGTGTTATACAGCTGTATCCTTAATTACATGTTGAATATGCACTTTATGTCAACTTGTACGTCTTCTTCTTGGGCACTTAGCTCTGAAAGGCATCAATGAACTCCCGTCTCCATTGTCCTCACAAAGTCAATGTTACTGTAATGCACTGTACCCTCCGTGCAGGAGATTAGCCTAGACAGCTTCAGCAGAGCCCTGTAGCCTGTTTCCACCTCTCACAACGGTGACATAGGTTGGACATTGAGAAGCAACTTGCACATCTATGGAATTTTTTTACTATCTGTTAATATTATTGTGTAATATTATTTTATGTGCTGTATGTGACATACAGTATGTACTGTGTTCTGCATTTTGGTCCCAGATGAAAGATGTTTTGTTTAGCTGTATACCTATATACCGTTGAATGACAATAAGCTCGATCTTAGATTCATACTGCTCATAGACAGGCGTTTTGGCCTATTTAAATCCACACCAACCATGACACCGCCATTTACACTTATCCAGAACTGATCTTGCCTTCTCCTTCCCGGACTCCTTGGATTACACCACTCACCTACATATTAGGGGCAATTTACAGGTGGTATCTGACCTAAGATACCATTGTTGCTTCACTGTGGACAATTGTCAGAGAAGCAAATGAAAGGATGATGATGGTATTTTAGGTGCAGAATTTATCATCAAGTGGATAAACACAAAAGGTTCTGCAGATACAGGAAACCTGGAGCAACACACGGAGAATGCTGGAGAAACTCAGCAGATCCGGCTATCAAGGGGAATAAATAGTCAATGTTTCAAGCCCGGCCAGCTGGGTTCCTCCTGTATTTTCTGTGTGTTACAGCAAATGGATTCTCCCCTTTTGAATTTTTATCTGGAGGAAATTTCTATTCATTTAATGTCTGATTTTAGACAAGAGGTCTTCAAATGTGCAATTGGTGATTGAGAGAGACAGGGCTGTGTGTTGTCGGACAAGGTGCAAGAAATCAAAGCCAAAGGTCGACAGCAGTAGCCTGCTTATGAAAGAGTAGGAAGTAGAAGAAAGGACTCATGATGTGATGGAATAAATTTGACAGTGGGAAGAGGGGAAGCAAAGTGAATATTTTATGATATTCTAAGTAAAAGTGATGCGCTGCAGAGGAGAGAATTAAGGGAACAGATTGTTTGAATCTATCACAGCCAAATACACAGGAGATACCAAGGTGAAAATCTTCAAAATGCCAGAGTTCAAAACAGATGGCAGACCTTTGGGGTAGTGAGGAAAATGATGACCTCAACATAGAAAGTCACAGTGTGCAGATCTTCTGTCATGTGGAAACTGCTGCTAAAGCTCAGGCCTTAGTTTAGAAAACTCGAAAGTGTACATTGTGATGGTGGGTTAAATAAAAGCACAGATTTGTTCAATTGCTGAGGCACAGAAATAGGCCAATCAGTCTATTGAGTCTGTTCTTGTCCCTTGGTTTTTCCCTGCAATTTATTCTGTCTCAAGTACCTGTGCAACTGCTTTTTAAAGCTACTGGTTCATTGCTTCCATTCCTTTGTAGGCAGTGAATTCCAGATCACAATCGTGCTTTGAATAAAATGTTTTACCTCACATGCTTTCTCTACTCCTTTGGATCAAACTTTTAAATTTGCTCACCCTGATCCATCAAACATTCACGAGTCAGGGTCATAGCATGGCACGATATCATAGAGGTAAGTGTAATGTTATTAGAGCACCAGCGACCCATCTTTGGTCCCGCCACTGCCTATAAGGAGTTTGTACCTTCTCCCTGTGACTGCATGGGCTTCCTCTGGGGGCTCCGGTTTCCTCCCACATTACAAAGATTTACGAGTTTGAAGGGTAATTGGTCACATGGGTGTAATTGGGCTTCGGAGGCTCATTGGGTCTGAAGGTCCGATTACCATGTTGCATCTCTAAATCAAAAAAAGAGTGAGAATTTACTGTGTGTTGTCTGGCTGCCATGTTTCACATGTTAGCTGCACGCAGCTGTACCAAAATGACTCAGCCTATTTTACTTTATGTTATTTAGAGATAGAGCACAGAACAGGCCCTTTTGGCCCAACATGCCGTGCTGTCCAGCAACCCACTTAATCACAGGACAATTTACAATGGCCAACCACAGTGAAAAACATTACGGCGTTGCCAACAATCATCTGCAAATAGAAATTTTTACGTGTGGATTTCATTTGGCAGCCTGACCTGCAAGGCTCCTATTGCCCAAAGAAAGTCAATCAATCTTTCAATATTTGGTTTCATTTTAAGAATGCTGTCAGCATACATTTCTGTAGTGATGTGAGAGAGAAGACAGAGAAAGAGCAAGTGACATTTGAAATCATAGAAGGAATTTGATTCATTCTTTCTCTTTCAGTTCAGTTCTTTATATTTTCAGAGATATTTAGCACAAAATCCATACTAACTTTTCGTTTTACTTATTTGGTCTGACATTACCGAATGATTTAGGTTGTTCTTTTAACCCCGTGCAGATATTGGGTTTAAATATGAGACAGTGAAATGACTAATCATTCTGTAATTATGCTGGTATTTGTGCATTTATGCACTTTTTATTCCATATCCATCCTTAACCTCCAATTTTATCTTTTATATAATTCTTAATTCTTCATAAATCTTTTCAATTAATGAATGTTGCTGCGTTTGTTTTTCCACATATCACAGTAAATTCTTAGTACATGTATAAGGATAGTACTGTGCAAAAGTAGGTTATCTATGATTTTTGCACAGTGCTGTAGCAAACTTATTTTTGAACAGTACTACTGCCTGTAAAAATATCAAATTTCATGACATATGTGAGTGATGATAAACCTTATTCTGATATGGGTCTTTATTATGGGAAAGGGGTAGGGAGAGGGGAATCATGGTTGGGAAAAGGAGAAAGGAGAGGGGAGGGATTGGAAAGCACCAGAGAGACATTCTGTAATGATCAATAGATCACTTGTTTGGAATCAAATGACTTTGCCTGGTGTATCAGAGCTGAGCGTGTCTACACTGCAACTCACCCGCACCGGCACTCTCGGTTTGCCACCTGTCCCTCATCTCTCCCAGAGTGCTCCACCCTCACCATTCTCATTGTACTTTGCTCTCGCCAGATTTACAAACTTGTCCTCATCATGACCATTTGCCTGCCTCTGTTGTTTTCTCTGCAACTGCAAACTAACAGCACATAAAAAGAAAGTTCTTCATTGTGTAATGGGGCATGTGATAATATTAAACCAATACCAATACTAATGACTGCAAAAGCTGACCCATTGTGATAAAACACAATTGGTTCATCACTGCTCCTTAAGACATCCGTCAGCTCTACCCAGTAACGTTTTGATGTGATTCCTGAGTTACTGAGTCATAAATGTCCACTGAAATAGTCTTGCAAGTAACTTAGTTCAAATGCAGATAGGGATGTGAAGTAAATGATGGCCTCCCTGACTATACAGGATCTTAAATATGAATTTAAAAAAGGATTGTGTTTGTCAGACACTACCATTTCCAAATTGAGTTAAAAAGTATGAGGACCCTTATCAAGGTGACTGGATCTCCAGTGTAATTAGATATCTGTTTGAAGCATATCTTATCTTTTGAAATTTCTGGTATTCTAGTATTCTGATAATAGAAATTTCAGAAGACCAGACAACATAGAGTCATAGAAAAGTACAGCACAGAAAGAGGCCCTTCAGCTGATCTAGACAAACCATTTAAACTACCTAATTCCATCGACCTGCTCTGGGACAATCTGGCAATTTGCTGGAGGAACTTAGTGGGGTGAAGTGGGGAAAGGAATTATCAATGTTTCTGTTGTAAGTTTGCATCAGGACCAGAGTCAACCTGAAATGTCAATAGTTCCTCCCCACCCCCCTCTCACAGATCCCCCTTGACATGCTGAGTTTTTCCAGCAGATTATTTGTTACTCTGTATTCCAGCATCTATAGTCTCTTGTATCTTCTCAGACAAGAGATCAAGTTAATATTTCAGTCCAATGAACTTTAATCAGGGTATTTATTTAGTTTATACTTATTAATGAGCAGTGGCATGTTGGCAATTGATAAATGAGATTGATGATAAACAATGGAGGAACTTAACAAGAAATATGGAGTAACTTTGTTGTTTCTACAGAGATTACTGAGCACCGTTATTGGAGCAGGTTGGAATTGCAATCGGAATCAGAATCTGAATCAGGCTTAGTATGACTGACGTATGTCATGAAATTGATTGTTTCCAAGTTACAATATGAAATATACAAAAGTAAGTAGTAGTTGCAGGGCAAAAGGACAGAGGAATAACAGTTCAGCACAGACCGGTTGGTCTGAAAGACCTCCAGTGCACTACGACTCTGGGATACTTGTGCAGAAGGGAGCAAAATACTGAGGTGGTATTTGGAGACCATTCAGAAATTTGACAGCAGAGGGGTAGAAGCTGTTCCTAAAATGTTGAATGTATTTAGTGGGGGATCAATCGATTCGAAGAGTGAGCTTTGCACCGGTCAGGAAGAAAAGTTTAAAGAAGGGGCATTTTGCAGGGCTCGGCACATTAGTGGCAGAACAATTGATTCAAAGAGAGAGTGAGCTTCGCATAGGTCGGGGAGAAGTGCACAGGCACAGTAGCTCATCATTGCACAAGGATGCAGAGAAAGCTCTGAAATAAAAGAGAGAGACTGTCTAGAGGAGCAGTCATTGAAGGGGTGGTCGTCGGAGTAGTTTAAGTCAGAGTAGTAGGGCTTTGGCTCATCGGAGCTTCGGTGAGGACAGGTGAGGTGAGCTAGGTTACTTTTTTCCCCTCCTCCAACAAGAATACAGGGTATGACTGCGAGGCCAGTTTTTTGTTTTGGGTGTCAGATGTGGGATGTTTGGGAGACCTCTAGCCTCCCTGATGGCCACATCTGCGCCCGGTGCATTGAGCTGCAGCTCCTTAGAGACCGAGTTGGGGAACTGGAGCTGCAGCTCAATGACCTTCGGCTTGTTAGGGAGAGTGAGGGGCTGATAGACAGGAACTAAAGGCAGGTAGTCATTTGGGGCCACAGGACACAGATAAGTGGGTGACCATTAGGAGAGGGAAGGGAAGGCATCAGGTCATGGAGAGCACCCCTGTGGCTGCCCCCCTTAAACATGAAGTACTCCATTGATAAGCCAACTAGAGGAGAGGCTGTACTTGATCTGGTATTGGGAAATGAACCTGGACACATGTCAGATCTCTCAGTGGGAGAGCATTTTGGAGGTAGTGACCACAACTCTATCTCTTTCACCATAGTGCTGGAGAGGGATAGGAGCAGACAACTTGGGAAAACATTTATTTGGGGTAGGGGAAAATATGATGCTATTAGGCAGGAAATTGAGAGCATAAATTGGGAGCAGATGTTCTCAGGGAAATGCACAGAGAAATGTGGCAAATGTTCAGAGAACATTTTCATGGAGTTCTGCTTAGGAATGTTCCATTGAGGCAGGGAAAGGATGGTAGGGTTAAAGAACCATGGTGTACGAAGGATGTAGAAAATCTAGTTAAGAAGAAAAAAAAGCTTACGAAAGGTTCAAGAAACTCGGTACTGTTAGAGCTCTAGAAAATTACAAGGTTGCTAGGAAGGAGCTTAAGAATGGAATTAGGAGAGCCAGAAGGGGCCGTGAGGAGGCATTGGGGAGCTGGATGAGGGAAAGCCCCAAGGCATTCTACAGGTATGAGAAGACTGAGAGGATATGCTGTGTGAAAATAAGATCAATCAAGTGCTGTAGTGAAAATGTGTGCATAGAGTTGGAGGAGGTAGCAGAAGTTCTTAATGAATACTTTGCTTCAGTATTCACCAGGAAACAAAACCTTGGCAATTGTGGGGATGACTTACAGTAGACTGAAACGCTTGAGCATATAGACATTAAGAAAGAGGATGTGATGGAGCTTTTCAAAAGGATTAAGTTAGATAAGTCACTGGGACCGGATGAAAAATACCCCAGGCTACTGTGGAAAACAAGGGAGGAGATTACTGAGCCTCTTGCGATGATCTTTGCATCACCAGTAGGGAGGGGAGAAGTACCAGAGGATTGGAGGGTTGCAAATGTTGTTCCCTTGTTCACGAATGGGAGTAAAGATAACCCAGGAAATTATGGACCAATGAGTCTGTCTTCAGTGGTGGGCAAATTGTTGGAGAAGATTCTGAGAGGCAGGATTCATGAATATTTGGAGAGACATAATCTGATTGGGATAGTAAGTGTAGTGTTGTTGAGGGCAAGTTGTGCTGTGCAAGCCTGATTGAATTCTTTGAGGAAGTAATAACACACATTAATGAAGGTAGAGCAGTGGATGTAGTTATATGTATTTCAGTAAGGCATTTGATAAGCTTCCCCATGCAAGGCTCCTTCAAAAAATAAGGAGGCTTGGGATCCAAGCTGACCTTGCTTTGTGGATAAAGAATTGGTTTATCCTCAGATGGCAAAAGGTGGTTGTAGATGGTTCGTATTCTGCATGGAGGTTGGTGACCAGTGGTGTTCCACAGGGATCTGTTCTGGGAACCCTCATCTTTGTGATTTTTATAAATGACCTGGATGAAGAAATAGAAGGATGGGTTAGTAAGTTTGTTGATGACACAAAGATTGGAGGTGTTGTGGATAGTGTGGAGAGCTGTCAGAGGTTACAGCGGGACATCGATAGGATGCAGAACTTGCTGAGAAGTGGCAGATAGACTTCAACCCAGATAAGTGTGAGGTGGTTCATTTTGGTAGGTCAAATTTGAAGACAGAATATAATATAAATGGTAAGGCTTGGTAGTGTGGAGGATCTGAGAGATTTGGGGGTCTGTGTCCATAGGACAATCAAAGTTACTGTGCAGGTTGACAGTGACGTTAAGAAGGTGTGTTGGCATTCATCAACAGTGGGATTGAGTTCAAGACCCATGAGGTAATGTTACAGCTACATGAGACCTTGGTCAGACCCTACTTGGAGCTCTGTGTTCAGTTCTGGTCTCCTCACTACAAGAAGGATGTGGATAGTATAGAGAGAGTGCAGAGGAGATTTACAAGGATATTGGCTGGATTAGAGGGTGTACCTTATGAGAACAGGTTAAGTAAACTTAGCTTCTTCTCCTTGGAGCGACAGAGGATGAGAGGTGGCCTGATAGAGGTGTATAAGATGATGAGCGGCTTTGATTGTGTAGGTAGCCAGAGGCCTATTCCCAGGATTTCTATCCCCAGGATTGAAATGGCTAACCCAAGGGGGCATAGCTTTAAGGTGCTTGAAATAGGTACCGAGGGGACGTCAGCAGTAAGTTTTTCACACAGAGAGTTGTGGGTGTGTGGAATGCACTTCTGGCGCTGGTGGTGAAAGCGGGTAAAATAGGGTCTTTTAAGAGTCTTTAGGTACATGGAACTTAGAAAAATAGAGGGTGTAACACTAGGGAAATCTTAGGCCATATATGTCAAACTCAAGGCCCGCGGTGGAATTATCTTTGGCCCGCGAGATAATATCTAATTACTATTAAAGCTGGCCCCAGTAATCGAAGCGCCTATGGCGTATGATATGGCTAATGCTGAGTTTATTCAGGTACCAGGTTTTCAGGGTTTTTAGTGTTTATTCGGTTTCCCTGGTTTATTTCCTGAATATCATTAATGAATAATTTTTTTTTCTATTAGAGCTGGCCCGCCGGTATATTGCATGCACAACTAATACTACAAATCCCACAATGCACTGCCAGTACATTGCTCGCGCTTGCCTTACGCTCTCATCAGCATCCTTATGGCGCTAGTCACGTGTGGTCAACTTTCAGCTATCCCTCACCCCAAAAATGGCTGAACGAAAGGTGGACTTTGAAAACAGGGGTTTTCAAGGCAGGTGGGAGGCAGAGTATATGTTTGCAGATATAAAGGGCAAACCTGTTTGTTTTGTGTGCGGAGATGGTGTGACTGTAATTAAAGAATATAACGTAAGACGACACTATGAAACGAAACACCACAACAAATACAAGCATCTGGACAAGAAACAGAAGCCTGCGATGTGCGGTCAAAAGAGTGGATTGGTGGGCAGGATCCGGGAGAAGATGCGGGAGGAAAACGGCGCAGGTGAGTTGACAGCTTATCACTGCATCATACACCAGGAATCATTGTGTGGCAAAGCCTTGAAAATGGAACATATAATGAGCACCATAACATGAGCAGTGAACTTCATAAGAGCCAAAGGTTTAAATCACCGCGAGTTCAAGTCGCTTCTGGAGGAGTTGGGTTCAGAATATAATAATTTTCCCTATCACACAGAGGTGCGATGGTTAAGCCAAGGAAAAGTGCTGAAAAGATGTTTCGAGTTGCGTGAGGAGATCTGTCAGTTCATGGAAAGCAAAGGGAAAGACAACAGAGCTCCGGGATAAGAAGTTGCTTTGTGAAATGGCGTTTCTGTGTGACATCACGAGCCATCTCAATGCGCTCAACCTGCAGCTTCAGGGGCGGGGTTGTGTGATCACAGACATGTACGCTGCAGTGAGGGCTTTTAAAACCAAGCTGCGCCTGTGGGAGACGCAGATGCAGCAAGAAAACTTGAGCCATTTTCCGTGTTGCCAAACTATGAAAGAGCAGGTTTCTACCGCAGTGTTCCCACGTGCAAAGTTTGCTGAAAAGCTTAGCATACTTGGTGCCGACTTCACATGGCGATTTGCCGACTTTGAAGCCCAAAAAAGCAGGTTTGAACTGCTCAGTAATCCATTTGCAGCTGACGTGGAAAGCGCACCAACCAACATACAAATGGAGCTGATTGAACTCCAATGTAGTGACACACTCAAGGCAAAGTATGACTCGGTGGGCGCTGCACTGTTTCTACGTTTCATTCCCGACACAATGCCCCAGCTGCGTAACCAAGCTGCTCAAATGCTCTCTATGTTTGGCAGCACATATCTGTGTGAACAACTGTTCTCTTTGATGAAGATAAACAAAACATCACACAGGAGTCGTCTTTCTGATGAACACCTTCACTCAATTCTGAGGATTTCCTCAGCTCAGAGCCTGACTCCAAACATTGATGAACTTGCATCCAAGATGAGATGCCAAATATCTGGCTTAGACTAGTGTGAATCACAGAGTGTTGGCCTGTGGAAAAATGTTTTCATTAGAAATTACTCCCAAAAAGCTGCAGGTAAAACCATAAGAAATAAATACAACTGATTTTTTATTTATTTAATGTTCAATGTTGTTTTTGTAGGCAATAACCTAAGCTTTGTTAGTTCTAGGTTAATATGTGTAATAAATTCATTTCAATAAGTTTTGCAATAAACGCTGAACCAGTCCGGCCCTCGACTTGTACCAATTTTTTAATTTTGGCCCACTGTGTATTTGAGTTTGACACCCCTGTCTTAGGCCGTCTCTAGAGTAGGTACATGGTCCGCACAACATTGTGGGCTGAAGGGCCTGTAACGTGCTGTAAATTTCTATGTTCTATGTAAGTCATCAGGCTGCTGTGCTTCCTCCTTGATGTCATAATGAGCAGAGAGTGGGTGGTGAGGGTATTTTGGTGGCTACATTATTAGGTACACCCGAACACCTGCTTATTAATACAAATATCTAATATGCAATCATGTGATAGCAACTGAATGCCTTCTGAAAACACCAGAATGGGGAAGAAATATGATCAGAGTAACTTTGACTTTGCCAAAAATGAAAAACACCCTATCTGCGGCAGTTCTGTGGATGAAAGAGCCTTGTTAATGAGAGAGGTCAGAGGACAATGGCTAGACTTGTCCAAGCTGACATAAAGTGACAGCAACACAAATATCCGTGTGTTACAACAGTGGTGCACAAAAGAGCATCTCTGAATACACAACATTTTGAACATTGAAGTAGAGGGGTTATAGCAGCAGAAGACCACACCAAATTAAACTCCTGTACCCAATAAAGTGGCTACTGAATGTAAGTTCCCCAAGTTTTTATGTCAGGATCAATAGTCCAGAGTACTGGCCGATACCTTCAGGTTTTGGAGATGTCCTTGACAGTGGGGAGGCTAGAGTCCAAGATGGAGCCTGCTGAGTTTACAACCCACTGCAGCTTTTTCCAATCCTATGCATTGACACCACCGTACCAAATGATAATATAACCTGTCAGAATGCTCTCCAACTGTCGAGCCTTTGATGCCATACCGTATACCCTCACTACTGCACAAACTCAGCAGGTTTGACAGCGTCTCTGCTCTGTCTGGAGATGCTGGCTAATCTGACGAGTGTTCACAATGCATTTAGTTTTTGTTTCAGATCTCTAACGTTTGCAGTTTTGTGTTTTATGTGCTGGCCCTCACTAGTTAGGTGGTGAAAGTGCATCAGAAATTAGGTTCAAATCTCTTGTTCAAATGGACTTGTAATCTCTTTCGGCTCAGTGATTTAACATTTTATTGGCTCTGTGCTTCTACCGCTGCATTGTTTAGACATGTTAATTACCAAGTTGATTTGCACTGCTGAGTCTATTTCAGCCTCACTCGTGGCTTTATTGACTCAATATGTGGAGTCTGTGTGATGTCATTTCTCCATAATTGTACTGGTCAGATTTTCCTGGAGCTCCACATCTGTGGAATGTGGACTTCCCTGTCAATGTAATTACACCTAATTGCCTCAAAATCAAGCAGATATCTATGAGTTATGCATTAAATAGATCGGTGAAGTCAATTTACATTTCTAAAACAAATGGTTAGTATTATTGAAACTAGATTTTTTTAAACTCCTGATTTATTTATTATGAATACACTCGGTGGCCACTTTATTAAGTACACCTGAACACCTGCTCTTTAATACTAATATCTAATCAGAAAATCATGTGACAGCAACTCGACGTATAAAAGCACGCAGATGTGGTCAAGAGATTCAGTTGTTGTTCAAACCAATCATCAGAATGTTTTGTTGATGAAAATGCCTTGTTAATGAAAGAGCAGAGGAGAATGGCCACACTGGTTCAAGCTGAGAGGATGGTGACAGGAATGCAAATAACTTTATGTTACAACACTAGTGTGCAGAATAGCATCTCTGAACACACAACATATCGAACCTTGAAGTGAATGGGCTGTAGCAGCAGAAGACCACATCAAGTTACATAGAAACATAAAAAATAGGTGCAGGAGTAGGCCATTCGGCCCTTCAAGCCTGCACTGCCATTCAGTATGATCATGGTTGATCATCCAACTCAGAACCCTGTACCGGCTTTCTCTCCATACCCCCCGATCCCTTTAGCCACAAGGGCCATATCTTACTCCCTCTTAAATAAAGCCACTGAACTGGCCTCAACTGTTTCCTGTGGCAGAGAATTCCACACATTCACCACTCTCTGTGTGAAGAAGTTTTTCCTCATCTCGGTCCTAAAAGACTTCCCCTTTATCCTTAAACTGTGACCCCTCGTTCTGGACTTCCCCAACATTGGAAACAATCTTCCTGCATCTAGCCTGTCCAATCCCTTTAGAATTTTATACGTATCAATAAGATCCCCCCTCAATCTTCTAAATTCCAGCAAGTATAAGCCTAGTCGATCCAGTCTTTCTTCATATGAAAGTCCTGCCATCCCAGGAATCAATCTGGTGAACCTTCTTTGTACTCCCTCTATGGCAAGAATGTCTTTCCTCAGATTAGGGGACCAAAACTGCACACAATACTCGGGTGTGGTCTCACCAAGGCCTTGTACAACTGGAGTAGAACCTCCCTGCTCCTGTACTCGAATCCTCTTGCTATGAATGCCAACATACCATTTGCCTTTTTCACCGCCTGCTGTATCTGCATGGCTACTTTCAATGACTGGTGTACAATGACACCCAGGTCTCGTTGCACCTCCCATTTTCCTAATCGGCCACCATTCAGATAATAATCTGTTTTCCTGTTCTTGCAACCAAAGTGGATAACCTCACATTTATCCACATTAAATTGCATCTGCTATAACTTTGCCCAAATACCTAACCTATCCAAGTCACCCTGCATCCTCTTAGCATCCTTCTGTATAGGTTCAACTCTCATAATGAATTAAGTGGTCACTGAGTATATGTTCCTAAGCTCCTATGCCAGGATCAATGGTTCAGAATACTGGCTGTTTATTAACATAAGAACATAAAAAATACTGGCCCATCAAAACTCTTCTGCCATTCCGTAATATCATGGCTGATCTGTCCATGCTTAAGCTGGACAGTACGGTAGCTTTGTGGTTATTGCATTGCTCTACAGTATTGGCTGTAAGATTGGAATCCTACTACTGTCCGTAAAGAGTTTGTATGTTCTCCTTGTGATGTGTGGGTTTCCTCCATGTACTCAAGTAGTTCAAAGGGCCAAAGTGAATTTATGATAAAAATACATATGTGTCACCATATACAAACATGAGAGTCATTTTCTTGTAGGCATTCACAGTAAATGCAAAGAAACACAATGGACCCAACAAGATGAGCAAACAGCAATGTACAAAAGAAAAGAAAGAAGCAATAGTTATCAAGAACATGAGATGAAGAGTTCTTCAAAGCGAGTCCATAGGTTATGGGAACACCTTAGGTATATACAGTATAGTGGATTCCAGTTAACTAGGGCACACTGGGACCAATTAACTGAAGGTTTGTGGAAGTAGTTAAAGAGATATAAAAAAGACCAATTACCTTTTAACTGAGTAACAAATGATGCATTTAAATAAATACAGAACAAATTAGAATACCACCAATACTACTACAATTCTATAAAATGTTGGATTAGTTCCTAATGGTTATCAACAGAGGAATTCATCCAATGTATGTTGCTGTGTTCTTTTGATTGACTTTAATGGAATAAAATCAGCTTAGACACCTAATACAGATAGTGGACTGCCTTCATCAGAATCAGAATCAGAATCAAATTTAATATTTCAGGTATATGTTGTGAAATCTGTTAACTTTGTGGCAGCAGTAAAATGCAATACATAATAAACAAACAGAAAACCACAGAATGTTTTTATATGCATATAAAATAGTTAAATTAAGATAATAGACAATAGGTGCAGAAGTAGACCATTTGGCCCCTCGAGTCTGCACCGCCGTTCTGAGATCATGGCTGATCATTCACTATCAATACCTAGTCCCTGCCTTGTCCCCATATCCCTTGATTCCCCTATCCATCAGATATCTATCTAGCTCCTTCTTGAAAGCATCCAGAGAATTGGCCTCCACCGTCTTCCGAGGCAGTGCATTCCACACCTCCACAACTCTCTGGGAGAAGAAGTTTTTCCTCAACTCTGTTTTAAATAACTGACCTCTTATTCTCAATCCATGCCCTCTGGTACTGGACTCTCCCAACATCTGGAACATATTTCCTGCCTCAATCCTATCAAATCCTTTAATTATCTTAAACGTTTCAATCAGATCCCCTCTCAATCAGTAGTGGAAAAAGCAAAACTTTTAAAAATGTAATGGGTGCAGTGTCCATTTAAAAATCAGATGGCAGAGGGGAATAAGCTATTCCTGAATCATTGAGTGTGTGCCTTCAGGCTCCTGTACCTCTTTCCTGATGGTAACAATGAGAAGAGGCCGTGTTTAGAAGATCTTATTGAAACGTATAAGATTCTAAAGGGATTGGACAGGCTAGATGCAGGAAGATTGTTTCCGATGTTGGGGAAATCCAGAACGAGGGGTCACAGTTTAAGGATAAAGGGGAAGCCTTTTAGGACTGAGATGAGGAAAAACTTCTTCACACAGAGAGTGGTGAATGTGTGGAATTCTCTGCCACAGGAAACAGTTGAGGCCAGTTCATTGACTATAGTTAAGAGGGAGTTAGATATGGCCCTTGTGGCTAAAGGGATCAGGGAGTGTGGAGAAAAAGTAGGTACAGGGTTCTGAGTTGGATGATCAGCCATGATCATACTGAAAGGCGGTGCAGGCTCGAAGGACCGAATGGCCTACTCCTGCACCTATTTTCTATGTTTCTATGTCCTTGATGATGGAAGCTGCTTTTCTGAGGCATCCCTCCTTGAAGGTGCCTTGGATACTATGGAGGCTTGTACCCATGATGGAGCTGACTAATTTCAAAATTCTTTGCAGGTTACTACGATCCTGTGCATACAATGCTTTTGACAACTGAATCCTCCAAATCAGCCGTTTCTGGCATCTCCCGGCCTGAATGCTTGAAAACGCAGGGAGCAAAACTGTTCTGCGTTGTCTTATGGCTTATTTCTTACCAACTATTTGTGACAAAAATCATTGATTTTTAAACCCAAGCACATAAAATGATGTAATTAAAAACATTCTAAACATAGTATAGTGTCTAACAACTGTGTAATTGCACATGGCTGACACTATTTTGAAACCAATCAGCAACAGTCTCCTGTCCCAATTAAGCGGCATAATGTCCCAAATAAATGAAGGAAATCCCAGCTATTTTCTCAATTTATTTTTGTCCTTTAAGAATTATCCCCAAAAAAGTGGCTGCCCTGATGGCCCAATTAACCAGAAACCACAGTATTTAATGAGGTAGCCGTTACTGTTTCCCTGGCAAGAAAATTCCATAGATTTACTACTCTCTGCAAAAACCAGTTGCAATTCAGCAATTACAGATTAGTTAAGAAATATGCTGCAGTTTCATATTAGTATTGGAATTGGAATGGGTCTATAATACTCTGTGAGTGTCTCTTTAACAAAGAAAGGACTAAGAGGTAGGGATCTTTGTCAATGAATGAAATGGTAATTGTCACATGTCCTGCTGCTGTCTGTTAGGAGTTTATACATTCTCTCTGTGACAACATGGGATTCCTGTCACATTCCAAAGATATATGGTTAGGGTTATGAGCTTGCTATATTGGCATGAGAAGCATGGTGACATTTGTGGCTGTGCTCAACGTGATCCTTAGACTTTGTTAAACAACACATTTTACTGTAAGTTTTGATGTACATCTGACAAATAAAGCCAACCTTTTCCTTTTATAGAGAGGGAAATAAAGAGAGAGAAACAAAGTTGAGGTATATAGAAAGGAAACATAGTACAAATATCAAATATCAACCAGTACACTTGTTTAATTCTGCCATGATTTAAAGCTAAAGGATAAAAACACCACATTTTTAATTTTTCTCTTTCTCAGCTATCTTGAGGACTTGTTTATTTTTTCTGATGAGTTCTGTGTATTAATCAGTGGCTTCAGGAAATTCTTTGTAAGGTTTGGGATAAAATGTTATGTTTCCACAGCTAGTCGAAGAATAATACAAATCATCCCTCAAGTGATGAACTCCTTATATAAATGTAATTTGATGGCAGATTCGTACAAAATCATAACCATTCTCCATGCATATTGCTTCAGAAAATCCTGCAAACTTTAAGTTTGAAAAAAAAAATGCAGATATGCAGGAAGTACTCAACAGGTCAGGCAGCATCTATGGAAAGAAAAACAGAGATAGTATTCCAGTTGGAATGCTTGTCATTGAAATTGAGAAAGAGAGAAAGAAAATTACTTTTAAGTTGCTGCATATCTGCTCAGTATTTCTAGGATTTTTTGTTTTGTTTCAGATTCACAGCATCAGCAGTTTATTTTATTTTCATGGGCTATTACATATTCCCTGGCATTGGCATAATCTTCCAGATAACACACTTTATCCAACATACCCAACAATTTGTAAGCATCCTCTCCCAAGTGGATTGAGTTATGTCGAATAATGCTAGCAGTAGGATTAATCTTCCATTATTTACTTTCAGGAGACCATTCAGTCATTGCTGCTGTGTGTTCTGTCTTCCATCTGAAGCTTAGTAAGACCTCTTCTTTTGTTAAGTTACTTGTCTTGGAGAAAATTGCAGGGACTTTACATAAAGATAAAGGAAAGAAAATACATTGGATGAGAGATAAGGGAAGGGAATCAAACACATTATATTTACTCTTTAAAGATTAAAGATCCAAGGTTATCCTTATTTATCAATGATGCGTTGAAGTATCAAAACATACCGTGAAATGCATTGTTTGTGACAATGGCTGACACAGATCGAGGATGTGCTGGAGGCAGCCCACATGTGTCGTCATGTTTCTAGCAGCAATAGAGCATGCCCAAAATTTACTAACCCTAACCTGGGTATCTTTTGGAATGTGGGAGTAAGTCAATGTGGTCACCAGGAGAATATACATACTCTTTCCAGACAATGGAGGGAATTGAACCCTGATCTTGCAGCAGGCACTGTAAAGTGCTATGCTAACTGCTATACTACAATGTCAACTGCATACCTTCCCTGGGTTAAAGATTATTTGCCTTGGTTGTTAATTTCTTTCAAGAAGTTGTAAATATAGGCTTATCACTAGTATACAATGGAAAGCTTCAAGGAATATTTTTAACAGCAACTTATATATAAGAGAGCAACTATGAAGGAAGAAGGAATTCTAATGCACATTTATGAAGCAAATGCAGCAAGGTGATGTTCAGAATCTTATTGGTTACAATTGGTTTAATATTGTCACATATATTGAGATACAGTGAAGAGCTTTCTGCTGTTTGCCATCTTGGCAGGTCATGCCATACATAAATATACAAAGGTGGGAAGGAGAAGACAATGTAGAATATACACTCAATGGCCACTTTATTCGTGATCTCCTGTACTTAATAAAGTGGCCACTAAGTGTATGTTCATGGTCTCCTGGTGCTGTAACCATCTACTTCAAAGTTTGATGTGTTGTACCTTTACAGATGCCCTAGTGCACGCCGCTTTTGTAACACATGGTTATTTGATTTACCGTTGCCTCCCTGTTAGCTTGAACCAGTCTGACCATTCTCCTCTGACCTCTCTCTCCCTACCATGTGGTTGCAGGAATGAAGGTGGCCATTTCGTGAAACTGTCCTTGTAGCTGCCATTTTGTGAATTGTTTGGTGAACTGATTCTTGCTCTGGGATAACTTAATCAGAGCAGTTGAATGTGGACGCATGTTGTTTCTTGCTGATGATCTACTAAACCTGAGATCATTCTCAGATAAGAAGCTGTTTATTGTGTAAAATAGCAGCTTTGCAGAAGGTATAGCCTGTGATCTGGTCATCTGGACCCAGAGGTTGGCTGTCCTGGTTAGATTGTTTTGAGCCAGTCAAAGTGTGACAGAACAAAATACATTACCTATGCCACAAGGCTGAAGGGAGAGCCATAACCTTGGACAACATCCGATGAGAGAATGACACAAAGCTTGAGCTGATGAAATTGAAACATCATACATTGATCCAAGTAGGAAAAGAATAAGAATTGAGGATTTTGGGAGCACAGGCAATGACTACTCTGAAGACCAACCATTGTGGATGTGGAGGACTTGGTTGACCATGGCGGAATTAAAATATATAAGAAAACATAAACTCAGATTTGTCAAGGACAGAGAAAGTGGATGAACTAATTGTCTTTGTTCTTACCATGTGCTTGAAGGAGGTGGAGGCTGCCATTTTGTGAATCTGCACTAAAACTCTATCTTATGAATTGATTGAAGACTGATTCTTGCTCTGTGATAATTTAATCAGCACGATTGAATGAGGAGTTTCAGCTAATGACCTGCTAAACCTGAGACCATTCTCAGATGAGCAATTATTATATAAAGTGGCAGGGTTGCAGGAGAAGGCATCAGTAATCTCATTAGACTCAATATCTGAGTCACCTAGTTTGACTGGTTTAAACCAGTCAGAGTTCAAAGGAACAAAGGCAGGAGGCTGGGGAGGCAGAAATCATAGAATAATGCTGGTTGTAGGCCTGGACCTGAGCCAATAGGATAGAGGTGTAGAGAGGTGCTGAACTGATGAGCTGCATTACAAGAGTCAGGAGATTCAAATATGAAGCAGCAATATCTCTCTCCAGAGACCCACCGTTGCCAGGAAGAACCCCTGTGCCAGGGGCTGGGAGCAGAAAGGATCCATCATCTGGTTAATGGGAGATCCCCTATTTCAGTGTTATAATTTGGAAAATTAATCTGAGTGAAAATTGGTACAGAGGGAACAGTAGAATTCATGTTCTAAGTTGTTGGCCTGAGGTCAGCATAGTTACATTGTTGTTTGTGCAGAAATAATAAAGTATGACCTTCAATTAATTTAGAGTTGTGGAGAGAGTTTTGTAACCCAGTTCCATTGATGAATGGCCAATAGACCCCATATCAGACACATGGAGACATTAGGACACATCAGGACCACGAGGAACTGGTCAGCATACACTCTTTTCCGGGGTATTAACTTTTCTATTCTTTAATTGCTCATGGAGGTTCAATGAAACCTAGTGGGTGTGTACACAGTCTATTAGTTTGTAAATTTACATGCTTGTTAGTTGAAAGAATAAAAATAGTGGCCAGGAACACAAATTCTCTTGGTGCCTAATTGATCAATATTATTGAGAGTTAATCTTTGTAACATAACAAAATAGCTTCTGAGTGTGATGTTGCAGTGATGGAGAGAATGCAGGGTTGGATGACAAATAAAGCACAGGGCCAGAATGAGATAGATTAACAGATCAAGAATTCACCTGTTCAAGAGTCTGATAACAGCAGAACAGCTTGACGTGCTTCTGGGGTAAAAACCACTTTAAAAGAAATCTATGAAAATAAATCCAGCATTTGCAGAATCTCTTGTGTTTAAAATAAATTAAGACAAGTGATCAAAAGATTGGTTCACGAGGTGAAGTGAGGGCAGAAGAGATTGGCAGGAGTCAGCGTGGGAATTAGATCTTTAGGCCTTGGTAGTTGATTGAAGGTATGGTAATCATTAATGGAACGATTAAATACTGAATGTTCCCGAGGCTGGAATGGAAGTAGCAAAGAGATGATGAAAAGTCAGCATGCTCGGGGAAATTATTGATGAATGGACGCTTCAGACAAGAGAATGAGGTTTGTAAAATGAACTGGACAGGGGGCACCACATGTTCGTGAGCAGAGATATTGAGTGAGAGATACATAGCAAATGATAGGATGTTATAGTTTGCATTAATTAAATACAAATTCAAAGTAAATGTATTATCAAAGTACATATATGTCACCATTAACAACCCAGAAATTAATTTTCTTGCGTAGATACTCAATAAATCCATAATAGAATAATAACCATGGTAGAATAATGAAAAACTGCAGCAACTTGGGTGTTCAACCAGTGTGCAAAAGACAACAAGCTGTGCAAATACAAAAAATAATGATAAATAAATAAGCAATTAATATTGAGAACATGTGATGAAGAGCCCTTGAAAGTGAGTCCATTGGCTGTGGGAACATTTCAATGATGGAGCAAGTGAAGTTGAGTGAAGTTATCCCCTTTGATGCTACAGCCTTATGGCTGAAGGGTAGTAACTGTTTCTCAAAATGGTGATGTGTGTCCTGAGGCTCCTGTACTTTCTTTTTGATGGCAACTGCGAGAAGAGAGTGTGACCTGGGTGGTGCCGGCCACCAATGATGGATGCTGCTTTCTTGTGAGAACACTCCATGTAGATGTGCTCAGTGATGGGGAGAGCTTTACACTTGATGGACTGCGCCTGAGAGAGTAAGGATAGCGTAGAGATGAAAGACCTTCAAGAGGACCACAAACTTATTGTTGTTTGGAGGCTTGTGTTTTTCAATGTCCCCGAGAGCTATGTTGGCTGGAGTCAGGGCTGGATGTTTTAGCTCTTAGTAGGGTAACCCATGGCAAAAAGTTCAAAGGAGGCCAGACTCCTGGTCCACCAGTCCTCCAGGTTTGGGGGTTGCAGCTCAGGGCGAACAACCCTTACTAGTGAAACCAAATTGTTATGGAAACATCAATGAAGAATCCTTCTACATTTGAGTGCAATGGTATCCCCAGGTCTCCACCCTGGACTTGCTTGACTGACGGAAGTGAAAATTGAGAGTAAGCTACTGGTGTGATGAGGGAAGCCTTGAGCACTGTCGAAGTAGCTGCCCTAGATGCCAGCAATGCAACAGGCAGTAAGTAAGTAAAGATGAAACGGAAGGATGAGGATTTTAACAGCAGATGCTCTAATCATTTTGAAGTCAGCTAGAAAATACCTTGGAATTGAAAGATTTAAAAAGAAGATTCAAAAGAAATCCATTTGGCTCATGTGATTAGATCAAAAACATAGGAGAAATGAATATTAGAAAATCATTCAATTTAATTCCTTTCTGTTTTACTTGCTGTGACACCATTCATAAAACTACCAAACAATCAATAATCATTTTAATTATATTACACTGCTTTGTTTTATTTTTTTTTCTAAAGGGAAACCACTTTAGCTCAGTACAAGTTTTGATGAAAGCTGAATTTCTAATGCAACTTTCCCAAGAGAGGACATTTCAAAACACCGTGCAGGCAATTAAGTTATTTTGAGACAGTTGTGATATAAAGTGGGATATAAGGGCAAGGTTTAGCACATAGTAAGAGCTTGCAAACAGTATTATGACTCACCAAATAATTTGTTGTTTTAGTCATGTTGATTGAGCCATAAGCAATGCACAAGATACTGTGAATAATTCCTCTTCATTACCTCAGAATAGAACTGCACAGCTCAGACATGGGACTTTTCAATCCACATCCTCCTTGCTCACTGTGATGAATTTTTATCTAATCCCATTTCCTTACATTAGGCCATTCTCTCTCTCTGCCTTTGCTCATGCATTTTAAATGTTGCACAGATATCTGCCTCCACCACCTCCAGATAACCACCACATTCAGCCTAGAAAAATCAGAACCAGGTTTAATACCACCGGCATGTGTCGTGACACTTGTTAACTTAGCAGCAGCAGTACAATTCAATATATAATAGAAAGAAAAAGGAAACTGTGAATTACAGAAGGTATATAAAATAGTTAAATTAAATATGTAGTGCAAAAATATGAAATGGGTTCAATGTCCATTCAGAAACTGGTTGGCAGAAGGGAGCAAACTGTTCCTGAGTCATTGAGCATGTGCCTTCAGGCTTCTGTACCTCCTTCCTGATGGTAGCAATGAAAAGAGGACTTGTCCTGGGAGGTGCAGGTCCTTAGTTCTCCATTAAATTTCTCCCCTGACAGCTTAAACCTCTGACCTCTTGTTCTAGACTCCCTTACCCTGAGTAAAACTGCCCATCCTATTTTTCATATTCTCTCATGTTTTGTATATATGAAGATTCAAGTTTAATCCTTGGTATCTTATTTTAGGAGTTGTATGATAGCATAGCAGTTAGCACAATGTATATATATACCTAAGACTTTTTCACAGTACTTTACATTCTCCCTGTGACTGAGTGGATTTCCTCTGGGTGCTCTAGTTTCAGAGGTTTCAAAGGTACAATTTAATGTCAGAGAAATGTGTACAATATACATCCTGAAATGCTTTTTCTTTGCAACCATCCACAAAAACAGAGGAGTGCCGTAAAGAATGAATGACAGTTAAATGTTAGAACCCCAAAGTACCCCCCAAGCTCCCCTCCCTTCCATGCATGAGGAGCAGCAAGCAACAATCCCCCCTCCTCCCTCCAGCAATAAGCAGCATCGGCACCCACCACTGAGCACTCGCGTGTGTGCAATGCAACAGCAAAAACACAGACTTACAGTTACCCCAAACACTACTTGTTTACCTGGTATTCGACAAACCACAGGCTCTCTCCCTCTCTCCCTAATAAGGGAGGAAGAGATGTCTCCATTTAACAGCAAGAGGGGAGACGTAACAAATAAACTCGTTGGTGTATGATATTAAAAGTCCATTGCATCGCTTTTTCCAAGCTCTGTGCCCGAAGATCTCGGATTTCTGGGCGCACAGCCATAGATCTTCTGACTCCCCGATGACACACCGATCTCCTGCCGTGACACCGAGCTTCAATCGACCTGTCTTCAGAGCTATGAAATTTTGGCCCTTTGAAGCCGAGCAAAGCTCTTAGGCCAAGCCCTTGGCACACCAAACAATGGCCATGCATGAAACCCCGAGAGCAGGTCCCATTTCCACAAAGAACCATTGTCAGTGTGTAACTCCAGGTCAGGGTCTTTAAAAGAACCCTGAAAGAGAAAAATCGAGATATTAAAGATGGAAGTAGAGCTGTTTTAGAAGATGTAAGCAAACGAGTCGCCGTTTGGTGCCATTAATCCGCCTAAGCTCCTCCCACATTCCAACCATGGTTCTCGTCTCCATGACCCCTCCTCACTCTTAGTCCATGAGAGAGACCAATACCAGAAGGTGTATGGATTAGTATGGGCTGGTAAACTATGGGCACGTTATGTTGGTGTCAGAAGCATGCGGACTTGATTGGGTTGCCCCCAGCACATATCAGGACTGTGGTCATTGACACAAATGGTGCATTTCACTTTATGTTTCAATATACATGTGAATGGTAAAATTAATATGTCTTTATGCTGTTCATAATTGCAGAAATGTCTGTAAAGTGACAGCCTCATCTTCCTCCCTTCTGGAGAGAATAAACCCAGCCTATCAAATCCCTCCTGATAGCTGTAACCCTCCATTCAAAGTGAAATGTGGGTTGTGCAATGAAGCTTATGCACTTATTTTAGAGGGTAAATGAGACCTTGGTTTAACATCTTACTGCAAAGATGGAACATTGAGCTCTGTATTCTTCTCGCAATTCTCCATTGGGAGAATTGAACTGGGTTTTGTGCTTTAGAGTAAGGGCTGAACCCATGACCTCCTGCATCACAGATGAGAGAGTTTCCCTTTTATCTCAGCTGACCTGTCAGCAACTACCTGAAAGGTTGTACAATTATCAATAAAACATCAACATACTTACCCATGTAATTGTTGTTACTGTTACAAGGGCCCCCAAGATATTTTGCCCTTCTTGACCTGAACTTGTATTAAATTTCATTCACACAAAATGCTAGAGGAACTCCACAGGAGAGGTGATGCACCATCAATAACTCTTGGAGACAGGAGGCGAACGATAGGCTTTTATTAGCTGCAAGAGACCATGATTAGGAGCAAGAGACCACCACACAACATCCTGGAGACTGAAGGAGGAGCAGTGCCTCCAATCGCCTTTATACAGGGGTCTGTGGGAGGAGCCACAGGAGCAGTCAGCAGAGGGGCATGTCCAGACAGGTATATGTAGTTCACCACAAGAGGTAGTAGCTAAGGAGGGAAATGTTTCAAGATGAGTTCTGCCTTCAGCACTTGAAGAAAGTCTTAATGAAACATTAACTGTCTCCTACTCTCTGTTGAAGCTCCAAATTTACTGAGCTGTTCCAGCATTTTGTGAAAATAGAAGTTAATAAGCTGCTCCAAATTGAGAGACATAGAGCATTACAGCACAGAGAAAGGCTCTTTGGCCTATCTATTATGCCTAGTCCCATTGCTCTCCATACCCCTCCCATCCACGTGCTTATCCAAACTTCTCTTAAGTGTTAAAATGGAACCCACACTTTATGTGTTTATCTGCAATGCACTTTCTCTGCAAAAGTGACAGAATACTCTGTGTTCTATTTTCATTTGATACACTCAGTGTACGTAACTGGAATGATCTGGATGGCATGCAAACAAAATTTTGGTATTTGTAGCAAATGTTAAAATCAATAACAGTACTACTGAAAATTAAAAAAAAAGGTGATGACTGGAATTTTGAAATAGAATTATACATTGCTGAAAACAATCAATGAGTCAAGCAGCGTCTGTAGAAATAATAACAAGTTAGTCTGGGTTGTGGGAAGGATAGATGGAATAAAGGACATTTGTGTGTTAATCAGAGAACAACCAAAATTCATCTCCATGACAACCTTGGATTGACCATATCAAAGATATTATCTTTACCTCATCCAATCTTCCCCCTACATAAAACTAACTTTGAGATTATAAGGGGTATAGATAGGGTAAATGCAAGCATGGTTTTTCCACTGAGGTCGGGTGGGACTACAACCAGAGGTCATGGCTTAAGGGAGAAAGGTGAGAAGTTTAAGGAGAACATGAGGGGAAACTCTGTCACCCAGACAATCATGTGAGTGTGGAATGAGCTGCCAGCATAAGCGGCCAATATGAGTTCAATTTCAACGTTTAACATTAAAACACGAGAAAGATTTGGACAAAAACAGGCCATTCAGCCCAACAAAGCTTGCCAAATTCCTATTAAGAGAATTAAGAGATGTTTGGATGAGTACATGGATAGTAGGGATATGAAGAGCTATGGTCCCAGTGCAGGTCGATGGGAGTGGCTTCTAGTGGCTTTTGGCATGGACTAGATGGGTCAAAGGACCTGTTTTTGTGCTGTTCTTCTCTGTGATTCTAACACTCCAACATGTTTTCTTGTTTTCTCAGTTGTGGCAAAGGCCTGCACTCAGGAGGTTCATGAGAACAATTCCAGAAATAAAAGGGTTAACAGATGAGGAGTGTTTGTTGGCTCTGCTCTGGGCTTGTACTCACTGAAGTTTAGAAGAATGTTGGAGGGGATTTCATGGAAACCTATGAATATTGAAAGACCTAGACAGAGTGAATGTGAAGAGGATGGGAGAGTTTATGACCAGAGGACACAGACTCAGAATATAAGGACGTCCCTTTAGAACTTAGATGAGGAGGAATTTATTTAGCCAGAAGGGGGTGAATCTGTGGAAATTATTGCACAGACATCTGTGAAGGTCAAGTCAATAGGGTATATTTAAAGCAGCGAGTGATGGGTTCTTGATTAGTAAGGGTATCAAAGGTTATCAGGAGCTGGCAGGGCAATGGGGTTGAGAGGGATGAAAAATCTGCCATGATTGAATGATAGAACCCTCTCGATGGGCCAGGTGGCCTAATTCTGCATGTACGTTTTTTATGGTCTACTTCTGTTCTGGAGATGTTGCCTGACCTGCTGAATGTTTCCAGCTTTTCTGTTATTCCTTCCTCTGCTATAGTGGAGCTCCAAGTACCTGGCCTGATATCCCAAACACCAAGGCTGTTGAGTAGCAGAGAATATCTGAGGGCTTTGATATCTCATGGACAAGTTCAGTCTATGCATTGTTGAATCCAATGTTGATACTAAAGCAAAATACCTCGGAGAGAGTCATAGAATTGTAGAGCACTAGAACACAGAAACACGACTTTCTGCCCATCAGGCCATGCTTGCCTGGTTTTCTGCCTAGTCCCATCTACCTCACCTAGAACCAGCCTCTTCTCTATGGACTCTGTCTATACTCGTCACTGCCTCAGTAAAGCAGCCAGCATAATCAAAGCTCCATCAACTACAATCATTCTCTCTTCTTTCCTTTCTCTTTGAAGAAAAGGTACAATGGCCTGAAAACGCATACCACCAGGATTAAGGACAGCTTCTATCCCATTGTTATCAAGGCTCTTGAATAGGCACCTTTTATGATTGAAACATGGCCTTACAATCTACCTCACTATGACCTCTTTATCGTTTACTTGCGTTGCACTCTTTTGGTAGCTTTTACACATTATTCTGCTTTGTTATTGTTTAATCTTACTCCAGATCAATGCACTATGTAATGATTTGATCTGTGTTAAAAGTATGCAAGACAAGCTTTTCGCTTTACCTTGCTTCTTTTGACAATACAAATCAATACCAATACCATATTGTTGTTAGCACTAAGATCTATTCAGTTGACTGCAAGTTTTATTAATTAAACAATTTGTTTTAAAAACACATCTCTATCATTATAATTTCAGTCTACTTTTCCCACCAGTTGCCTTACCACTACTCAGAAAATGAACTAGAGGAATTAACTTCATGTAACACAATCAAATGCTAAAGGAGCTCATGAGGTCAGGCAGTATCTATGGAGGGGAATAAACAGTTGTCATTTCAGGCTGAGATCCTCCATCAGGGCCTCACCAGGTCACTACGGTAGCAGAGCTGTTAGAATGATACTATCACAGTTCAAGCATTGGAGCTTGGAAATCAATTCTGATGCAGTCTGCAAGGCGTTTGTATGTTCTTCCTTGTAAATGCACGAGTTTCCTCCAGGTCTCCTGGTTTCCTCAAACATTCTAGAATTGTTAGTAAATTAATTGATCATTGCAAATTGTCCTGTGATTAAGCTAGGGTTAAATAGTTGGGTTGCTGGGTGGTGTGGCTCAATGGGTCAGAAGAGACTGTTTAGCGATTTATCCCCCTTAAGAAAATAAATAAATATTTTTTATGACTAGTAGTGCCATGTTGCCAGTAAATCTGATACTGAAATGAAAATTTGTCAGTGTGGAAATTTATTCTCTGTTGTATGCTTGAGGCATCTGATATAGTAATTATGACATGTTGAACTTTACTTCTGAGCTACAGTTGCATTGATGTTAATCGAACCAGATTCCAGAAATGGAGTTCAATTTGTTCATTCTGAATTTATTACGCTCAACAAAGGAATAATTTCTTCCACTGTGTTCTCCATGTTTGCCTGAGAAACAGTAGCTTTTCTTCTAGCATGGTATAACAATCTTATTGCAAAGCTCAGAAGTTTGACATTAAACATGCCAATTTTAATGTCAATGTGCTAGAAGGGATTCGTAGGAGCCTGTCACGTACCATTATGGAACTAACATTTAACTAAATGAGTCACATGAGCTGATCTTCAGCGCACCATCTATAGGCAAACTCCAAATGGAAGGTTGCAGCCACACACCATGTTCAATATATAATAGATACTCTGACAATAAAGCAATTAATTTCTTTGACATTCTGCAACATTAAGAACAGTATTGATTTAATCAACAGTAATATTTAAGTCAGAGCGACTTACCGATGTATGTTGTGTGCATGATATTTGCATAAATGGAAAGTTCAGGCCTCAGGTTTATACTTTCAGATGGGCCTAATGTTTACTTCCTTAATGGAAGAGTGACAATTTGAAAATTTAACCAGATCTGAAACGAGTGATTTATCTGAAGTTCCGAATCAGAATCAGTTTTAATATCATTGGAATATATCATGAGATTTGTTGACTTTGTGGAAGCAGTACAATGCTATACATGATAACAGAGAAAAAAATAACTGAACTGTATTTATAACAAAAAGATAGAAAAAAAGTGATCAGGTAGTATTCATGGGTTCAATGTCTATTCAGAAATCAGAGGGCAGAGGGGAAAAAGCTATTTCCTGAATCATTGAGTTTGTGCCTTCAGGCTTCTATACCTCCTTCTTGATGGTAACAAGAAAACAAGGCATGACCTGGGTGATGGGGGTCCTTAATGATGGACATCACCTTTTTGAGGCATCGCTCCTTGAAGATGTCTTGGATACTACAGAGGCTAGTGGCCATGATGGAGCCGACTAAGTTTACAACTCTTGACAAGATCTCATAGTTCTTTATGGAGGAAATTGTAAATAATTTTTGGAAACAGCTTGTAATGGTAAAGCAAAGTGCTGTCAGTCCCAATGGTCCTGACAATGATGGAACATAAGATATAAAAGCAAGTCATTTCAGGCCTCACAGACCCTATGTCTGAAGGGTCCACAATGGAAAGGGTGAGAGGCTTTAAAGTCCTGGGGTATCAACATGTCAGAGGATCAATCCTAGTCCCAACATATAGATACAGTCATGAAGGAGGCACACCAGCAGCTCTATTTCATTAGGCATTTGAGATTTGTCATGTCACAAAGGCTCTAAAAAATTTCTACAGATGTACAATGGAGACCATTCTGTCTGCTTGCATCACCAACTGGTACAGAAGCTGTAGATAGTTACAGACTCAGCCAGCTCCATCATCGGCACAACCCTTCCCAGCATCAAGGACAACTTGAAATAGTAGTTATTCAAGAAGGCAGCATTATCAAGGACTCTCACCATCTGGGACATGCCCTCTTCTCATTACTACCATCATGGTGGAGCTACAGGAGCCTGAAACCCCACACAGAACATTTTAGGAACAGATTCTTCCCCTCTGTCATCAGATTTCTGAACAGTCCATGAGCAATAACTCACTTTCCTCTTTTGCACAATTTATTTATTTTATTTCTTATTTCAAAATACAGTATGTTTTGTCTTGCACTGTATTGCTTCGACAAAACAGCAATTTCCTTGATACATATCAGTGATAATAAACCTGATTCTGATTCTGCACCTGTTCTGTTCTTTTATCAGGGCTGTCACAGGGCAGCAGACAATCCAGTGTAGCATGGTAGCACAGTGGTTAGCACAAAGCTTTACAGCACCAGCAACCTGGACTCATTTCCTGTTTCTGCTTGTAAGGAGTTTGTACGTTTTCCCTGTGACTGCGTAGGTTTCCTTTGAGTGCTCCAGTTTCCTCCTGCAGTCCAATTGGTAAATACTTTAAAGTATTTCCTGGTACATTGCTAGATTTTGTGGTAATTGCTTTACTTTGAATAAAGAGTCGAGTTTTCTTCCTGTGATTATGCTAGGATTAAATCAGGGGATTGCTGGGCAGCACAGCTCGATGGGCCGGAAGGTCCTATTCTGTGCTATATCTCAATAAAATTAAAACAAAAAATAAAGTCCCTGTCAATAATATTTTGAAACAGAAATTCATATTGTGAGTTTATGAATACGCAAACATGAGCTCCCACCGTTTATGTTAAATGGGGAACTCTTAAAAAAAATGGAGGTCCACTCCTTTAAATCATTGGGTTTCAAATTGTAAGAGCATTGGGAATTGTTAACCCAGGAATAATTTATCTTTGGATTCAAAGTTGGTTGACGTAGCAGAACCAACATTTGCAGGTCCTATTGCAACTTGGACATACATATCTGAGACAAGGCAAACTTGACGTGCTGATCTAGTTGATAGTATGTTCCTTCTGTCACTTCCACTTTTCCTTTTCTTGCTGCTATTAAGTGGTTTCAATCCTTGTCGTCAGTTCTCAGTACATCAAAGGCAATGTTGACTAAATGTTTCCCACGAGTTGATGTTGATCCAAATATTAATTCAGAAACCAAGGCTGCCTGCCAAACAAGCAATAAAGTTTCTTACACGTTGGTGTGCAAATGGGAGTTTCTGTAATCAATTACTTCAAAACAGCATCTTGGATAGATACAACAGACTTTCATTAAATCCTTCTGATGTTCCTTTAGAAAAATAGGTAATCTTCACTGAGTTCAATAAATACAAAGAGAAACTCAGCCCCTGATACATTGACCATTTATTCCTTTTCATAGATGATGCCTGACCTGTTGAGTTCCTCCAGCATTTTGTGTGTGTTGCTCTGGATATCCTGCATCTGTTTAATCCCTTGTGTTTAAGAAACTGTAGATGCTGGAAGGCTGAAATAAAAACAGAATACTGGTAACATTCAGCGAGTCAGACAGGTCTGTGCAGAGTGTAGTATTGTTAACGTTTCAGGTCAGTGATCCTTCAACCAAAAACAGATGTATTTTAACCTGCAGTGTGGCATTCTTGTCTTTAGCTACAGCATTGAGTTCAAGAGTCAAAGTCATGTTGCGGGGTTGGAAAAAATTGTTAGGCCACATTTGGAGTATTCATTCAGTTCTGGTCACCCTGTTAAAGAAAGGATATGGAGGCTATGGAGAGGATACAGAAGCGGTTTACTGAGGCGCTGCCTGGATTAGAGGGAAGGTACTGTAACGAAAGTTTGGATGAGCTAGAACTGTTTTCTCTGGAGTGGCAGAGTCTGAGAGGAGACCTGACAGATATTTATAAAATTCTGAGAGGTAGAGGTAGAAAAGACAAGCTTATCTTTACCCCGTGTCAAAATGACTAATACCAGAGGAGGTGCATTTAAAATGGGAGGGGGTAAGTTCCAAAGTGATGTGTGGGGCAGTTTTCTTGCACAGTAAGTGGGGGGGGGGTGGTGCCTGCAAGGCACTAACAGGGGTAATTGTAGGGGAAATACTGCAGAGGAGGCATCTAAGAGGCTATAAGATAGGCACATAAATATGCCAAGAATGGACAACAATGTTGTGCCAAACTAATTAGGATCATGATCTGGGAGAAGGGATTAGGTATCATTAGCTTAAGTAGTTTGGCCCAACTTGTCAGTTCCTTCACTGTACTCTTCCAAGTTCTACACTCAGTGCCCACTTTATTAGGCACCTCTGGTCTTCTGCTGTTGTAGCCCATCCAGTTGAAGGTTCGATGTGTTGTGTGTTCAGCCATGCTTTTCTGCATGCCACTGCAACCAGCTGGGTCACTCTCCTCTAACCTCTCTCGTTAACAAGACATTTTCACCCAGAAAACTGGACTAACTGGAATTTGTTTTTGTTTTTCACACCATTCTCTATAAACCCTAGAGACTGTTGTGCATGAAAATCCCAGGAGATCAGCAGTCTCTGAGGCAATCAACCCACCCCATCTGGCACTCACCATTATTCCATGGTCAAAATCACTGAGACCACATTTCTTTCCCATTCCGAAATCAAATCAAATCAAGTTTAATTGTCATTCAAATCATACATGGATACAGCTGAATGAGACAGCATCTCACTGGGACCAAGGTGCAAAAACATACATGCACATTTAAAATAATGAGAAAGGGAAAAGAAGAACATAGTCATGTAAGAAAACACGTTTTTAGTCCAAGACCATAAGTAAGAAGTCCCTCAAGTTGATGGTTTCCTCCAGTCCAGCCTATAAAATCCACTGATCCAATGCTGGAGGGCAGCACCAAAGGGAGAGGCCACTCCCAGCTGAGCCTGGATGCCACACTACAAAGCAAGCCTGAGGATTATAGCCTAGTCCTCCCTACAACTGAGTCAGCCCTGCTACCTCACCACCTGTCTCACCACCAAATGGGGGACCAGGCCTGCGACAGCCATTGTTCAACGGGGTTGCGTGATAGCAAAAGAAACGGCCAAGAGAAATTGAAAATCTGGCTGAGTGGTACCATAACAACAAGCTCTTACTCAATGTCAACAAGACCAAGGAGTTGATTATAGACTTCAGGAGAGGGAAGCCAGAGGTTTATGATCCTCCTCAGTGGATCAGAGGTGGAGAGGGTTAGCAACTTTAAATTCTTGGGTGTAACTTTTTTGGAGGACCTGCCCTGGACCTAGCACATAAGTGCAATTGTGAAGAAAGCAAGGCAGAGTCTTTACTTCCTCAGGAACCTGTGGCGCTTTAGCCATAGCATCTAAAATTTTGACAGACTTCTGTAGGTGTGTATCACAGCTTGGTATGAAAACACCAATGCCTTTGAACAGGAAATCCTACAAAAGGTAGTGTATTCAGCCCAGTACATCATGGGTAAAGCCAACCTAACCACTGAACATATCTATATGAAACGCTGTCATAGGATAGCAGCACCCATCATCAGGGATCCAAACCACCCAGGTTATTGTTCTTTTTTCATCTGTTGTCATTCATCTCTACCTATTTGCATCTTTGCACCTTTCATAGACTGTTAAGAAATCTTCCCCATCCTCTCTCAATTGACAACACCATCACAAGAGACACAGATGTCTGAAGTCCCCCATCACCAACTTCAAGACCAGCTCCTTCCCCTCAAACATTTAGTTTGATGAACCATTCGACACAACCCCAATCACTATCTCAGTATAGCAACACAATGGCCCTTATTTTCTTTCTAATTTTGTTTGTTGCTGTATTATTTAATATAATTTATTTTGTTTGTGTTTTTTGTGAGTGTTTATCTGATGCACTGTCTCTGTACTGCTGCTGGAAATAAGCTTTTCATTGTACCTGTGCACACTTCTTTGTATGACAATAAGTTTGACTTCAAATTTTGATCCTCCTGGCCTCCCCCTCATTCCCTTCATTTGCTCCTTTTCAGCTTAAAACAATCTTGTTTCCAAACATAATGAATAATCAATAACCCAAAATGCTAACTCAGTTCCTTTATCCACATTATGGGCAACACAGTAGTGCAACAGATTGCATAGTGCTGTTGCAGCACCAGGAACATGGGTTCAAATCCCGCCACTCTCTGTAAGAAGATTGTACTTTTCCCCGTGTCCGTGTGCGATTCTGCTGTGTGTTCCAGTTTCCTCTCGCATTTAAAAGATGTATCAGTTAGTCACATGTCCTGATTATATGACGACTGATGCCAGGCAGACAATCTCTGAAGAGTATTAATAATGACGGAGGTCACCCGTCTTGTAAAGACACTACCCAGAAGAAGGTCATGGCAAACCACTTCTGTAGAAAAGTTTGCCAAGAACAATCATGGAAAGACCATGACCACATGTCATATGAAGCAGCACATAACAAACAGGTTAATTGGTCACATTGGTATAACTGGACGGAGTGGACTAATTGGGCAAGAGGGCCTGTTACTGTGTTGGATTTCTAAATAAATAAATAACTATATTCAGTCTGACATGCTGGGCATACCAACACTTTCCATTTTAATTTAAAATTTTAAAGCATAAGGTTATATTACGCTCTCCATATTAGATTTGAGCCCTCGACTATACATACCTGGACAAGTGGTCATACAGAATGAGACCCACGTTATTGTACAAGGTATGACCGGTGTCTTGGAAACTAAGGACTTTGAGTTGTTCAAGGTTAAGTTCAAGTTTATTGACATAAGTATGCATACACAGGGTATAAATGCCATGAAAGTTTGTTTTTGTAGCACATCAAATTCTCCAAGGGGCAGTGTCTCAGGAAGGCTGCATCCATCACTAAGGATCCTCACTATCTGGGACATACTCTCTTATTAATACCATAGAGGAGGAAGTCCATGAGATTCTGAACAGCCCATGCGCACTACCTCACTATTCCATTATTTGCTCTGTCTATTTATTTTGTAACTTATAGTAACGTTATGTCTTGCACTGTACTGTAAAGCAACAAATTTTACATCACAAAAGATTCTGATTCTGACTCAGAAGTTTGAAAGACAAGGAGTCTGGAGTTGGCCATGCTGCCCCTAGAGGCTGGATGAGACCATGCAGTCCTGGAGAAACATGATCACATGTACCAAGATACAGTGAAAAACTGTCTTGCATTCTGTTCATACAGATCAAATCATTACACAATGCATTGAGCTAACAGAATAAAGAGTAAAAGCTACTGAAAGAGTACAGTGCAGGAAAATGATAAAGTGTAAGATCATAAATTAAATTGTAAAACAGAGAGACTACTTTTTTGTTCAAGAATCTGATAACTGTGGGACAGAACTTTTCCTTAAGCCTTAGGCTTTTGGCTTTTGTTAACCTCTGCCCAATGGGAGGAAGAAGATGATGGGGTCTTTGATGCAGCAGATTGCTGACTGCTTACTGAGGCAGTGTGAAGTATAGACAGATTCCATAGAGGGGAGACTGGTTCCTGTGATATGCTGAGCCGTGTCTACAACTCTCTGCAGTTGACTGCTGTCACAATCAAAGCAGTTACCAGACCAAGCCATTATGTATCCAGTCAGAATGCTTTCTGTGGTGCAATTTATTTTTATATATATTTCTTATTGTAATTTATAGTTTATATTATCATGCATTGAAATCTACTGCTGTTGCAAAACATCACATTTCAGAACATGCTGTATGAAAGTAATGTTAAATCTGATTCTGATTCAGTAAAGATTGGTAGGGTCGATGGGGACATGTCAAGTTCTTTTTCACCTCCCGAGGAAGTAAAGATGCTGATGAGCTTTCTTGGTTTTGACAACAATGTGGTTGGAGCAGGACAGGCTATTGGTGATGATGTCCACACCTATGACCATGAATTACTCAACAGTCTCAACCTCAACGTTGTTGATGTGGTCAGGCACATCAACAAGGCTTGTTGGTTGGTGATGAGTTTGCTTGGAAAATAGTACTTAAATAGTATTTAAGATAGTATTTAAGGTAATCAATAAATAATAATCTGTTGTAGGTGTCTTTACTGTCCATATGCTCAAGAGATGATTGTCGGCCAGGGAAGTGGCATCCGCCATAGGCCTCTTTTAGCGGTAGGCTAATTGCAGTGGGTTGCAGGTTGCTTATCCTTGTAGCCTCATGCATTGATTATCTTTCCCAGCCCTCTCAAATCCCTTAAGTGGCTAGGTCCTTTTCAATCTCTGCCTTAGCATATCTTCAACATTCAACCATAGCCACTTCACATCAAAGACTCAGGTTTTGGTTTTGACTTTTGGATTTCTGCTTGTCATTTTAATTTATTCCTACAACCCTTAGCAAATATTTACAATGATATCAGTATGTCTTATAGGTATTGGTGAAACAAGACAGTTTAATAAGCTACACAGTTAGCAAAGAAGTTTTCAGCACATTACTGAATCTATATTCATAATAAATTACACATTAATTCTTTAATTATTAATAAGGAACAACTTTTAAAATTGAGCCAGCCAGCCTTGTGTATCTAAGTAGACATATCATGAGGCAGAAAATGAATAATAATTTGTTCGAATTTCGATTTTCAGAAATATATTTGGCTATAAATACAGTAGTAATGTTTTAATTGAACTGTTTTTATTCTTTAATTTGTCCGTATGCCAGTGAACTCATTGCGACATATTATGGCATCAGTTCAGATCGGTACTTGCAGTATTTCTACTTGCTACAACTTCGACTCAAAAATTGTTGTGAATTGGTACTTGGAGTGCTGAGCTTGGAACCCTGTAATTCACAGACAGCTTGACATAAGCTTTTAGCCAGGGTAATCAAAAATTTGCTTGGTAATTTTGTGCTGGATTTGAAGAATTTGCCAAAGAAATGGCCTTCTGATTGTCTGCAGTGATGTTCTCTGCTGTCAGACATTTTTTAACCTTCACTTAAAATAGTGCGTTACTCAGGAAAAAGTGAACATCAGTCAGTGACTGTAGTCAAAAGAGTCTTTCAGCATTTTTTATGCCTACTTCAGTTTTAAACTGTCTGATTTTTATTGCACTAACTGAAAATTTAAAATGTATTCCTTCTATCTTACCGACTGGGAATATATTTTGATTTTCCAGTCCATGTTTTTTTTTGAAAAATAACTAATTTAACTTTCATTTCTTAGTCCATTAGTGGTGACCTAAATGTTGAAGAGGGAATTTTTCATGGCAGGCATTGAGGCTACAGGGCTTAGATACTGGCGAAGGAAGAGAAAATGTAGCAGTGAGATAGGAACAGAAAAATAGGCAGTCGCGAAAGATCAGGGAACAGATTCACAGAGGTGTAAACAGAAGAATGTGATGGTATAAAGCCAGAGTGAATTATGAAAACCTAGTACAAGTTATATGGTGAACGTTGGTCTTGATCATAAACTGTGTCATATGCTGCAAGAGAATGAAGTAATTAATTTGAAAAGATGACTTGGAATTTGGATTTGTTTGTCATTTCCTTCTAAGTCAAAGTTGAGATTGTCATATTGACAAGCGCTCAGATGCTATGAAAAAGTTTGTTTGCAGCAGCATCACAGCCAATTACCACCACGTGAGCAGCATTCACAAAAAGTACATGTTAAGCATAAATTATACACATTTAAAAAAATTATTTTCTATGTGCCAGATTTTTTTCTATGTTTTGAACTGTGTGGCAACACTAGTGGACTGTCTCCTGCACACCCATCTTTTTAGATGCCATTGCTTTATTTTGATATTGCAGCTCAACTCTGTGACATCCATTGAGTTGGAGTTTCATCATCATGATGCCATATGATGTGGGTGATCATGGTCTTTCCGTGTCCATGATTGTTCTTGGCAAATGTTTCTAAAGTAGTGGTTTGCCATTGCCTTCTTCTGCACAGTGTCTTTACAAGACAGGTGGCCCCAGCCATTATCTTCAGAGATCGTCCGCCTAATGTCAGTGGTCACATAACTAGGTCTTGCGATATGCAACAGCTGCTTATATGACCATCCACTGCCTGCTCCTATGACTTCATGTGACCCTAATCATGTGGCTATGCAGATGCTACACCTTGCCCAAGGGTGACCTGTACACTAACAGAGGGAAGGTGCACCTTACAGCTCCTTTGTTAGAGACGTACCTTCACCACCACCGCCCCTCCACCCCCACCCAAGTTAGAGACTAGGTCCTAGAAACAGTTCCCTGCAGAACAAAATGTAATAACATACAAGTACATGTAAATGGCTTGTGGGGTTACACAACAGTTTGGTGCTTTTATTAGTATGAAACAATTAGTAAACTGTCTGTTAGAAAGTCCCAATTGATATGTATGCATTGATGAACACAGCTTTGACAATGCAACGCTGTCTTTAATTCACCATGACACCATGGCATCATCTTACGAAGGAGTATAAATTTGTGAGGGGTATAATTAGCGTGAATGCACACATTGTTTTTTTTACCATATGGAAAAGGAACTGAAAAAGCTGTAGGGCTTAGATTAAGGTGAGAGGGGAAAGGTTTAGCAGGGGTCTAAGAGAAAGCTTTTTCACACAGAGGGTGGTCTTTAAGTGGAATGAGCTACCACAGAAAGTAGTTGGGGCAGGAACAATGGAACAATAATGCCATTTAAGGCATTTCTGGATAAGGTCATGGATGAAAAAGGTTCAAGATCAAGTTTATTATCATTCAACCATACACATTTATGCTACTAAACAAAACAGAGTTCTTCTAGACCAAGTGATATTGCTTTATGTTTGGCGTGTGAATTATACAACACTATAATAAGTTAACAAATAATAAACTATGTTCCAGGGAAGACTGACATTTATCATAAGGTGCATTTATGACACAAGTTTAAAAAGTAAACAGTATAATGCTACTGGTGCTTTATATCTGATGAGACCTGGGTGGTAGCAGGGAGATCGGTGGTCTTATGGCATGGGGACAAGGTTAGAGGGATCTGGGCACATGGGATGATCTTAGGTGGTCGCATTGCTCAACCTATATCAGTTGGACCAAAGGGCCTGTTTCTGTGCTGTATTTCTCTGCCGATTTGGTGTTAAAACAGCATTGCAGGTGTCGCTGCAGTAGTGTAGTGGTTAGTGCAATCCCATTACATCTTGGAGCTTGGAGTTCATTTCCAGCATCCTCTGTAAGGAAATGTGTAAGTTCTCACTGTGACTGTGTGGTTTCCTCCGGGTGCTCTGGTTTGCTCCCACAGTCAAAGGTGTACCGGTTAGTAGGTTAACTGGTCATTGTAAATTGTCCTGTGATTAGGCCAGGGTTAAATCAGTGGGTTGCTAGGTGGCCAGTTTGTTAGGCTGGAAGTGCCTGTTCTATTCTGTATCTCTAAATCAGGGGTTCCCAATCTTCTTATGCCAACAACCCCCTACCATTAACTGAGGGGTCCATGGACCGGAGGTTGGGAACCCCTACTCAAAATAAAATAAGATATAAAGTGAGTTATGTAAACAGCCCAAATCTCAGTCAGCTAATCAGACCAGCATGGTTCAGCTTCGCTGTTTAACTAACATTGTCAGGGCTCCTCTCTAGTTGTGAAGTCATAGAATCACAAAGCACAGAAAAAGTCCTATGGCACCAGCCAGCAGGAACACATTGATGCTGATCTGATATTATTCTTCCCACGTTTCCATCAGCTCCCCCATTTCTACCCACCCACATTTTAGCAATCACTTACAGCAGCCTGCTAACCTAGCAGCATCTCTTCAAAATGTATGAGGAAATTGGAGCACCCAGGGGAGTCCCACACATTCACAGGGAACGTTTGCAAATTCTGCATGGACAGAGCTCAATGGTGGGACTCAGAATCAGAGTCAAACTTATTATCACTGTCTTACATAGAACATAGTGCATAGTGCAGGTCCTTCAGCCCATGATGTTGTGCTCACTCTTTAACCAACTCAGTAATCAGTCTAATTCTTCTCTCCTACATCTGTGTGCCTATCTAAGAGTTTCTTAAATGTCCCTGATGTATCTGCCTCTAACACCACCCTTGACAGTGTGTTCCACTCACCCTCCACTCTGTCTAAGATGCTTACATATGACATCCCTCCCCAAAACTTTCATGATATGAAATTTACTGTTTGCAGCAGCAGAACAGAGCAAAGTCATTAAAAAAAAACTATCAATAAATACTATAAAAGGGGATAATGAGGTACTGTAGTGTTCATGAACTTCAGAGATCTGATGATGGAGGGTCACTGAGGCCATGAGGCAGTGCCAATTGGGATTCTGTTCTTGTGATTGTCATGATCTAAACCATCAGCTGCATGCTTTGCAGCCAGCTCTTAAAGGGACATCCCCCAATACAAACAACACTCCCCAGGTGCAGCAGAGTAAATGGGAAACTACTCAGAGGGTTCACTAGAGGCCCAAACCGACCGTGCACTGTGGGCTGAGTTCCAGCTCCAGAGCTTGCCTGGCAGGGCAGCCCACTGCTCTTCAGTGCTTTGAGATCTGTATAGGGACAACAGTTTACCTGCATCTGATTCCACTCCATGTCCTCCCGGTCAGCCCAAAGGATTCTGCAGATGCTGGAAATCCAGAGTAACACACACAGAATGCTGGAGGAACGTAGCAGGTCAGGGAGCATCTGTGGAGAGGAATAAATAGTTGACATTTTGAGCCAAGACCCTTCATCAGTACTGGAAGGGAAGAGGGAAGAAGCCAGAACAAGAAGGTGGGGGAGAGGCACAGTACAAGCTAGTACAAACCAGGTAAGGTAGGTGGGTGGGTGGGGGGGTTAAAATCCGAAGCTGGGAGGTGATAGGTGGAAAAAATTAAAGTGGTGAAGAAGGAGGAAACTGATAGGAAAAGAAAGAGGACCATGGCAGAAGGGGAAAGGAGAGGGGGATGAGAAGAAGGTGATGGGCAGGTGAGGAGAAGAGAAGGGGTAAGAGGGGAGCCAGAATGGGGAATGGTAAAAGAGAGGAGAGGGAGAGAGGAGAAATTACTGGAAGTTAGAGAAATGAAGGTTCATGCCATCAGGATGGAGGCTACCCAGGTGGAATATGCAGTATTGCTCCTCCAACCTGAGAGTGGCTTCATCCTAACAGCAGAGGAGGGCATAGACTGAGATGTTAAAATGGGAATGGAAATTAGAATTAAAATGCTTGGCTCTGGGAAATTTTGCTTATTGCAGATGGAGCAAAGGTTCTTGACAAAGTGGTTTCCCAGTCTAAGTCAGGTTACAATGAGGCTGTAACAGTTTCACTGGATACAGTAGATGTTTCTGATAGATGCAAGTGGTATCTCACTGGGAAGGACTGTTTGAGGCTCTGCGTTGTGATGAAAAAGAAGGTGAAAGGGCAGGTGTTGCGCTTCTGGAGGGAGATCAGTGGGAAGGATGAATGACAAAGGAATCATGGAGAGAACGACCTTTGCAGAAGGCACAGAGTTGTGAGGGTGGGGACAAGGTAATGATTTGTTTTGTGATAGGATCCCGTTGAAGATGTTGGAAGTTGCAGAGAATGATGTGCTGGATGCAGAGGTTCAGAGGTAAGAGCAAGAAGGATTCTATCCATGTTAAGATGGTGGGAAGACGGGGTGAGGGCAGATATCTGAGAATAGAGGAGATGTAGGTGAGGACAGCATCAATGGTGGAAGAAGCTATTTACTTTCCAATCCAGGTAATCTCTTCAGGTCTTCCAGGTCATTCCTTAACAATTACGTACCTTTCAGTCCAGGTGACCCCACTTTTGTATATCTGGAACTGACTAGCTGAAGCCACTTAACTTGGAAATGTGGTAAGTGGGCTGGGTTGTAGGTGAGGCTGAAATAATGAGGGTTTAAGACCCCCAATTCCCAGCAACCTACCAGTTAATGTCCAGACCATTGATATGAACATGAATGAACTAAGAGGTAAACTGACCTACCAAAGAGAACTGAGGGACAGCTATGTGCTATATCATACAAAATCTGGCTTAGCCCCACTTTACCTGACTTGCAACCTGAGAACTTCTCAATTCACTGGACAGACCATACAACATCCTTGGCTAAGTTAGAAGCAGAGAAGTGTGATTTTTAATCAGAAGTTGTTAGAGTCATAGAGAAGTACAGTACAGAAATAGGCCTTTTGGCCCATTTAGTCTGTGCTGAGCCATTTAAACTGCTTGCTGTCATCAATCTGCACTGGGACCATAGCTCTCCATACCCCGACCATCCATGTACCTAAGCAAACTTCTCCTCAAAGTTGAAATTGACCTCATACGCACCACTTGTGCTGGCAGCTCGTTCCACACTCCCAACTCCCTTGACCCTCTGAATGAAGAGGTTTCCCCTCATGTTCCCCTTAAACTTTTCATCTTTCACCCTTAACCAATGACCTCTGGTTGTAGTCACACCTAATCTCAGAGGGAAGAAGTCTGCTTGAATTTACCCGATCTATACCCCTTACAATTCTGCATACCTCTATCTCCTCTCAATCTTCTATGTTTCAAGGAATGTTGTCTTTGTTTATGTGCATCTTTTCAAAAATGTGATTGTATTTCTTTATTTTCCTGCAAATGTCTGCATGGAAATGAATCTCAAGATAGCATATGGTTACAGAATATGTATTTTGATAATAAATTTAATTTAATATTGATTTCATTTATTGTTGGCTAAGATAGTTCAGTTCAATTTACTGCTGGAGGATTTCGAGCATGATAAGCTGGGAGCTGCTCTGATGAAGAGGTGTAGAACGCACTCTCCGAACATTACAGGAAGCCTCTCTTTATTTGAGAATTCCACAGAGAGGCAACCTTGGATCTGAGACAAGGCTGCAAAAAAAAGATGCGTTGTATCAAGAGGCAGCTGTACAGTGAAGACCCGGGGAAAGAGAGGGCTGCCAAGAAAAGTGGCAGATGTTGAGAACGGTGGGGGGTGGGGGAGCTCTAAGTAAAAGAGATGGCAGGAGGATGAGACACACAAGGAAGTAAACAGAAAGATTACACAATCGATTTGAGCACAATCCGGGTGTATCTGATGGTACAAAGAGCTGTGCTAAAACCAGAGGTTCATCGTAGCGCAATATGCATACCAAGCTTCAAGAAAAAAGGAATTCTCAAACTGGAGAGGATGTGCTTCATGAAGAAGCGTTGTCAGGTAGAAAAGCTGGACATGCAAAAACAAAGTGCACTGCAGATGCTGTGGTCAAATCAACACGTACAAACAAGCTGGAGGAACTCAGCAGGTCGGGCAGCATCCATTGAGAAGAGCAGTTAACGTTTCTGGCCGAGACTCTTCGTCCTGATGAAGGGTCTCGGCCTGAAACGAAAGCTGGACACGCAGTTGGTGACAGACACACAGTGGCCACTTTATTAGGTACACCTGTGCACCTGCTCTTTATTGAAAGCATCTAATCAGCCAATCATGTTTCAGCAACTCAATGTATATAGCATGTAAACACCAAATAAAGTCAAAAGCCACCAGTACTTCCTACAACAGGAATTGTGATCCTTTCGCCTATTGTTCAGTAGTCTGGTGAGTTATTTTTGTCGAAAGTAAAATCCTTGTGCAGCCCTCTGTTGTGTGAGTACTTTGCCACTTTAATTCTTTGCATTAGAATAAATTATTTGTCTTGGATACACAAGAGAATGATGGGGGCTGTAGACAAAAATGTCACTCACTCTGCTGTTGAAGTCATGTGGAATGTTTCCTGAAGTCAAAGGGTAATAATTATCTTGTAAATGTCAAGTCAAATGCACAGTCCCTTGGGACCTGCTGCTCATCAGAACCCTGTTTTTATTTGTGAACAGGTCAAGTTCTGTCAAGTTGTCTGAATGACTGTGGGACACACTCAATGCTTTAGTAACATCTGCTTCCACCCCGCCACCTGATTTCTGAATGGTCAGTGAGCCCATGAGTACTAAATCACTATTCTTGCTCTCTTTTTACATTATTTATTTAATATTTTGTACATTTTTCTTAGTGTCATTTATAGCGCACTTTACGTTTTGCACTGAACTGCTGCCTCCAAACAACAAATTTCACGACATTAGTCAGTGATGTTGATTCTGAAATAGATGTCTACTGTGATGGTGCTCCCAGTGCTAGGAGGAAGCCACAGAGGTAGAAGTCCTGACCTTCCTGAGAGCTGCCCAATACCAATCTTCTTCCAGAGATCCTCGCTGGACTTCCTGTGGTGGAACACAACAGTCCTGTCTGCTGAACCCCTTTAAAGTCAGGGTGAATAGTACACATTTGGAATATTGTGTTCAGTTCTGCTTGCCTCATTGTGGAAACTTTAGAGATGCTACCTGGATTAGAGAGCATGTCTTATGATGAAAGGTTGAATGAGCTCGAGTTTTTTCTTTGGAGTGAAGGAGAAAGAGAGATGACTTGATAGAGGTGGACAAGGTGATAAGAGACATAGGTAGAGTGGACAGCTAGAGCCTTTTCCCAGGGTGGAATGGCTAATACGAGAAGGCATTATTTGGAAGTGATTGAAGGAGAGTACAGGGAGATATCAGTGTGCTAGGTTTTTTTTAACACAAAGATCATTAAGAGCATGGAATGCACTGCTAGGTATGGTGGAAGAGGCAGATACAGAACAGTGCAAAAGTCTATATAGAGCTTGAGTGCCTAAGACTTTTGAACACTGCTATTGTAATTTTATGTATTATTACATTGTATTGCTGCTGCAAAAAATAAACACAAATTTCATTACCTATGTGAATGATGATAAACCTGAGTCTGATGTGGGTCTCTATTGTGAGAAGTACCACAAAGACATTCTGTAATGATTAATAAACCAAATGACCTTGCCTGGAGTCTCACAGCGGGGTGTGTCTGCAGCCATGCCACTCTCCACCCCGACACTCCTTCTCTGTCACCTGTTGTACATCCATCCAGTGGCGATTCACCCTGTCGGAATTCTTTGAGAAAATAACAGGCACGATAGACAAAGTGGATGTTGTGCACTTGGATTTTCATAAGGCCTTTGACAAGGTGCTAAACATAAGGCTGCTTGCTTAACAAGATAATAACCCATGGTATTAGAGGAAAGATACCAGGGTAGAAGAGCTTTCCTTGTATGTCAATGATTTAGATGGTATTGATGGTTTTGTGACCAGGTTTGCTGACAATATGAAGGTAGGTAGAGGAGGAGGTAGTATTGAGGAGGCAGAGAGTCTGCAGAAGAGCTCAAATAGATTAGAAGAATGGGCAAAGAAGTAGCAGATGGAATATAGTATAGAGACGTGATGGAGAAGAAAAAATGTGTAGCCTATTTTCTAAATGGAGAGAAAATTCAAAAATCAAGGGAGCAAAATGATTTGGCAGTCCTTGTGCAGGATTCCGTAAAAGTCAGTGGTCGGAAAGTCAATGCATTGATAGCTTTCATTTCAAAAAGACTAAAATATAAGAGCAAGGATGTGATGCTGAAGATATATGGCATTGGTCAAATGGCATGTGAAGTATTGTGAGCAGTTCTGACCCCTTTTCATCAGAAAAGAATTACAGACATTCGAGAGTGTCCAGAGAAGGTTCATGAAAATGATTCCAGAATGAAAGAGTTAACATATGAGGAGCTTTTGATGGCTCTGGGCCTGTACTCGCTGGAGTTTAGAAGAGTGGGGTGGGGGGGATATCATTAAAACCTATTGAATACTGAACGATCCAGGCTTTGGAGGGCGGACGTGGAGAGGATGTTTCCTCTCATGGATGAGTCTAGGTCTGGAAGGCACAGCCTCAGAATAGAAGGACATCCATTTAGAACAGAAATGAGGAGGAATTTCTTTAGCCAGGGGGTAGTGAATCTGTGTAATTCGTTGCCACAGACAGCTGTGGGGGCCAAGTCGATGAGTCTATTTAAAGCAAAGGTCGACTGGTTTTTGATTAGTCAGGCATCAAAAGTTACATGGAGAAGGCAGGAAAATGGGATTGAGAGGAATAATAAATCAGCCATGATGGAATGTTGGAGCAGACTTAATGGGCTGAATGGCTTAATTATACTTATATATCGTATGGACTTTATTATCTGTTAAATGTCTTGTGATGGCAGCAAAATTTTCCTTTATGCTGTAAACATTGAATTTACTACTGGTTAAAATATTAAACTAGCATTCAATAATAACTTGCGTATCGAGGTAAATTGAAGTCCTGTTACAGCCTATTATCATGAATCATACTGCAATCCGTTTCTCATTTCCTTTAACCATTCTGTTGTTTTTTATCTTGATGTTGTGTCTGTGCAACTACATATCAATTAAATAAAAGCATGCACATGGGAGATGGTTTTGACTGGTGTATTCACATTGCAGAGAGAGAGAGAGAGTGAGATCAACACGCATGCGTAGACAACAAATCAATGTGTTGTGCTAAGGGGAGTCATTGCTCTAAAAGAAATAGATCATACATTACACTTCCTCCCCTTTAGATTTATGTAACATCAAACTGTATATGTAAAAAACGTTCGATTTCTCTTTCACACACAATATTCAAATAAACATACATTTACAATCATGGTCCATAACTAACTTCACTATAATAAAGATTCATTCTTTTGGGTAGCACTCTGTTTCAAATCAGGATAGGAGCTTGGATCTGTAAAGTGACATCAGATTTGGCAGGTGTCTTGTCAAAGACAACATTCTTGTAGCACCTCTGGACCTTGCGGAGTGGCGTCAGGTTTGGCAAAGACAGCCTTCTCTGTTGCAGGTGTCACATTGCTGTAAGCGACATGATCGTTACTGAGAGGTAAGTCCGGTGGCTGTAATATGTCCATCTTGTTGGATGCAGTTGACTTAGGTGTGTTCTATGGTTGAGCATTCGGTATCTGGCCACACAATGTGTCCATGTATGAACTCCAACATCCACTGTATACACATGGTCCATTTCTTGCAGCTATCCTTTCAGGTGTCCATTTGTCTTGGTAATCATGCACTGGGACTTCTTGCCCAATCTTGAAGTCCCTTGCTGCTTCACTTGGCAACTGGCTGAGCTGTTTATTCTGTACTTCCTTGCTGAGTTCTGGTTTCAGGAGGTCTATGCGAGATCTCAGTTCCTGTACATGAACAGCATTACAGGTGTTTGGTTTACTGTTGCATGAACAGAATTCTGATACACAAAAAGGAAGTTGTCCACCTTGTGCTGTAGAGAAATGTCCTCCTTGTCCATCACTTCAGTGGACTTCTTGAAGGTTTCTGGGTGGTGAAAAGCTGACTTGGTATTTAATGTCATTTTTCTTCATGAATAGTCTGAACTCTTCTGACGTGTATTATGGTCCGTTGTCACTTACAATTTGTTCTCGTAAGTTATTTCTGGTGAAGAAAGTCCTCAGGGTGGAAACAGTCCATTCTGATGTGATTGACTTCATTGGTATAACCTCTACCCACTTTTAGTGAGCATCCACAGCAATCAGAAACATGGAGCCTACGAATGGCCCGGCAAAATCAATATGTACTCTTTTTCATGGTGATGAATGCTACTTCCACAGGAATAATGGTGCCGGTGGGAGTGCATTTTGAACTGTGTAGCAGCCTATACAGCTTTTGGTCAAGTCTTCAATCTGTTTATCTATTCCCAACCACCACACGAAGCTCTAGATGAGATTCTTCATCTTGAGTGTGTACCCGTGTGTCCTTCATGCAGATTCTGGTGCACAGTATAGAGGGAACCACAACACAAGATCCACACATCAGTGTTCTTTGACAATACTGACAGCTGGACTCACTGAGAACTCTGGAAGCATAGGGTTACAATGAGCAGGCATTCTTGCATGGTCAATGTGACAATGTCAGGTCATTCCTTGTTCCCCTTCATATTTCAGTATTTGTTACCAGCAATTGGTCTACTAATGCAGTGTAGAACACTTTGGCTGGGTCACAGTATGAAGACTTTTCTTCAGTTGCCATTAGTAGAAGATGTGACAAGCCATCAGCATTGCTGTGTTGTTTGGTACCGTGAACTCTATGTCATAAGAGTTGGCTCCTAGGAACAAGGCCTAATGTTGTAGCCAGGTAGCAATCATCACTGGAATTCCATTTCTGGGCTGAAGATAGACACAAGGGGCTGGTGATCTGTCACTAGCATAAACTTTTGTCTGTAGAGGTAGTGGTGGAACTTCTTTATTCCCGATACTAGACTAAGGGCCTCTCGGTTTGACAGTGTATTGTTACATTCTGTGCTTGTCAGTGATCTTAAAGCAAATGCAATTGGGTGTTCAGTTTCATCTTTCATAATGTGTGACAAAACAGCACCAATGTCATAAGGGGACACATTGCACATCAGCCTGATGGGCAGGGATGTTTCATAATGGGTGAGCCATGCATTGGATGTTATTAGTCTCTTTGTTTCTTTAAATGCTGTTTCACATCTTTCTGACCATTCCCACTTTGCTCCTGTCTGTAACAGTGCGTTCAATGGATGCAGCACTGTAGCAGCGTTTGGGAGAAAGTGGTGGTAGTAGTTTACAAGGCCTAAGTACGACCTGAGTTGTGACACATTTTCCAGTTTGGGTGCCTGTAGCACTGCGTCAGTCTTCTCATATGAATCATGTAAGCCATGGTTGTCAATGACATGTCCACAATATGAGCTTTCATTCTTGAAAAACTCACATTTCTCTGTCTTTGCATTCAGACCATACTCTCTCAGCCCAGTAAGTACTTTACCAAGGTCCTGGTGGTGCTCTTCATCAGTCTTGCCAGTCACAATGATGTCAAACAGCATGCACGCTAGAGATGGCTTTAAGTAGTGTATTCACATTGCAGCAAAAAGAGAGAGAGAGCAATCAATGTGGATGGATGGACAACAGATCAATGGGCATAGTTATCAGTCCGTATGTACTACTAAGGGGAGTCATTGCTCTCAAAGAAATAGATCCATACATTATGCATGACACTCCTGATTTCTATTCCAAGAGAAACAAAAATCACTTCTTTGATTTCTGATGAAGGGTCTCGGCCAGAAACATTGAGAGTTTATTTCCCTCCATGGATGCTGAGCTACTCCAGCATTTTGTGCATGGTTCTGAAGAACTGTAGCATCTGCAGAATCTCTTGTGTCAAAAATCATCTTTCCACGGGCTATTTTCATTTAAATAACTTATTGCTAAACATTAGCATCTGTGAAATTAGGAAAGCAAAATTCATTGAAAATCAACGCAATAATAAATTGCAGAAGGCAATCACAATAGGGCAGGCCAGTCACGACCATCATATTTTATTTAGAGATACAGCACAGTAATCTTATTTTATTTGGAGATACAGCCTGCAAGCAGGCCCTTCCAGCCAACAAGCCCACACTGCTCATTTACATCTACTGTAAGTGTTCAATTAACCTACTAACCCATACGTCTTTGGAACGTGGGAGGAGATCTGAGTACCCAGAGGAAACCCATGTAGTCACAAGGAGATCGCACAAACTCCTTAACAGCAATGGAATTGAACCTGGTTTGCTGGCATTGTAGGAGCATTCTGTTAACCATTATGCTACCATAGCAACACACACAAAATCCTGGAGGAACTCGAAAAAACAGAACCCATGGAAATGAACAGATGGTCGATATTTCGGGCGGAGACCCTTCTTCAAGACTGAGAAGGAATGGGGAAGAGTCCAGAAGTGATTGGGGTGATACTGTTTGACACCTTGTGGAGAGAAACAATGTTATTGGAGTGGTTGTCTCCAATGAAGAGAAAAGGCAAGAAATGCTGGAGACATTTGGTGAGACAGAGAACATCAACAGATATTCAAGATTGTTTAATGTCATTTCCAGTATACAAGTGTAACGGGGAACAAAATGATTGTTACTTTGGAACTGATGCCACACAGAACAAAACACAGCAAGATAAAGAACGCAATTATACGAAAAATATAATAAATATAAATACTGTACATGAAATATCTTGTACTTTAGCCTATAAGATAGAGGGAAAATTGAATTAATGCTTTGAGGAATCTAGTTGGATAACCAAAAAAGAAAGCTGCTGTGGGAACTTAGTGGATCAGCAGGCATCTGCGAGGGGAAACGGACAGTTGAGTTTTGGGTTGAGACCAGTCATCTGCACCATGACATCAGTTGTTACTCCAGATTTCAGCATCTGTAGTCTCTTGAATCTCCAATTGCATAAGGCATTTGTTTCAATGTTTTGTAATTTTAAAAAAAACTTCCTTTAGTTGGAGTAAAAAACACAATTATAAACAATTTTGAGTCATTGGGAGACACTTCATGTACTGTGACACAGAAGTAATGTCAGATTCACAGGGGGAACTTATGTCCAATCAAATTTCTAGAATTACACAGAATGTCTCAGGATGTTGTATTTCACCCTACAAAAATCATTTGCATAATTTTGCAAAAGGCAGTGTCATGTAATTATATTTCTAGCCATACATATTTATAAGTGCAGAATTAAGGTTTCAGACTAAGAAATAGACTGGTCTTTTAGGATAGATTATGAAACACAGGAGGCAAAATTGACTCAAACTCTTTATTGTTCAGCTCCTTGTAACTTTAGATATATAATATACAGACTGTGAATGGACTTAAGATAATTTGGTTTCATTAAAGTAAGGGACTATTGTTAAAAGATTCAAGATTTAAGATTGTTCATTGTGTTTCTTCAGTACATAATGTAAAGGACAGTGAAGTAAAATGTTGCTCCATATACAATGCAGCATAAAAATCAATACAATACAGATAAAAAGCACAATTAAAAATACACACACATACAGTGTCTATAAAAAGTATTGACCCCCCCATTGGAGTTTCCATATTCTATTGTTTTATAATATTGAATCACAGTGGATTTTATTTGGCCTTTTTTGACACTGATCAACAGAAAGAGACTCTTTTATGTCAAAGTGAAAACAGATCACTAGAAAGACATCTAAATTAATTGTAAATATAAAACGCAAAATAATCAATTGCATAAGTAATCACCCCCTTCAAGTCAGTAGTTAGTAGATGCAACTTTGGCAACAAGTACTGCCTTGAGTCTGTGTGGGTAGGTCTCTATCAGATTTGCAAATCTGGACACTGCAGTTTTTCCACCATTTCTTTACAAAACTGCCCAAGCTCTGTCAAATTGCATGGTGATAGTGAATGAGCAGCCTTTTCACAAGTCCAGTCACAAATTCTCAACTGGATTGAGGTCTGGACTCTGACTTGGCCACTCCATGACATTGACTTTGTGGGGTTGAGTTGAATCCAGGATGAGCCAACAGAGCCGACTCGATGGCTGTGTGGCCTGATTCTGCTTCTATATCTTATGGCCTTATGGTTTGGTGGTGGTGGCAGATGTGGAGGTGTGCATTTGTGTTTGGAGGTGTTGATCAGCCTTACTACTTGGGGAAAGCAACTGTTTTTGAGTCTGGTGGCCCTACTGTGGATGCTATGTAGTCTCCTCTCTGATGGGAGTGGAAAAAGCAGTTGAAAAGCATGATGGATGGAATACTTCATGATATCGTTGGCCTTTTTCATTCGCCTTTCTGTACGTATGTTCCTGATTCTGGGTAGACTGGTGATGCATTAGCAATTTTAACCACCAAATAGAATTTATAAACATAAGCAGTTTCTTTTGAATGTTTGGCTGTGAAATATCTGAACATTGGTGAACAGCATTATCTGATGGTTTAAAAGATTGAATTGGTTAGGACCTTATTCTGTAGAGCTTAGAAGTGTGAGGGGAGATTTGATAGAGCTGCACCAAACTATGAGGGGTGTAGATAGGGTAAATGGCTTCTTCCCACCGAGTTTGGATGAGAATGAAACTAGAGGTCATTGGTTAAGGGTGAAAGGTGAAATAATTAAGAAGAACATGAGGGAAGACTTCTTTAGTCAGAAGGTGGAGGGAGAGTGGAATGAGCTGCCAGTGCAAATGGTGGATGTGCGTTTGATTTCAACATTTAAGAGAAATTTAGTATGACAGGCATATGGAGTGCTATGATCCAGGTGTGGGTCAATGGGACAAAGCAGATTAATAGCTCAGCCAGTCTAGGTAGGTCGAGGGGCCTGTTTTTGTACTGCAGTATTCTATACCTCCCTGACAAAGAGAATAATAAATAAAAAAATTATAATTAGCTACACTCCCTATTGAATAGTGAAGGAACCAGATAGCGTAGACGTAGAGATGATGTTTCCAATAGTAGATGAGGCTTGGTCCAGAGCACACAGCCCCAGAATACATTGCTTTAGAGCAGAGATGAGGAGGAATTTCTTTAGCCAGAGGTTGGTAACTCTGTGAAATTCATTGCTACAGATGGTTGTGCAGGCCAAGTCATTGGGTACATTGAAAGCAGAGGTTGATAGCTATCAAAGGTTATGGGGAGAAGGCATGAGAATGGCGTTGACTGGGATAATTAATCAGCCATGATAGAATAACAGAGCAGACTCAAAGGGCTGAATGGCCTAATTCTGCTCCCATGTCTTATGGTCTTATATCTGTGGCCCAGCAGGTTTGATACACTTGTCCCTCTCTCAATGGAACCTAAAGTGCCCGTTATTCAAAATGCCTTTGGCAATGTTTTATTTTTGTCACATATACTGACAGCACTTATGTTTCCAAAACTTGTTTTTGGCATGTGAGTTGTAGGTGGACTGTGATGCCTGGTGAAACTTGTGGGCTTCCCCCAGTATAATCCTCACTAATTTGACTTGGCGCAAATGACGCATTTCACTGTATGTTTCGATATACGTGTGACAAATGAAGTTGATCTTAAAAAGTACTGCGTGGTATCTGGACAGATGATCTATATATAATTACATAGAGGTCATGAAGTTCAGAATCGGAATCTGGTTTATTATCACTGACCTGAGTTTGTTACTTTCTGCCAGCAGTACAGTACAAGACATGAAAAAAGATATGCATCATCATCATGTGCCATGTTGTCTGACATATGCGAGCATGGTCTTTTCATGCCCATGATTGCTTTTGGCAAATTCTTTCTACAGAAGTGGTTAGCCACTGTCTTCTTCAGGGTAGTGTCTGTACAAGTAAGGTGACCCCAGCCGTTAACAGTACTCTTCAGAGTTTGTCTGCCTGGCGTCAGTGGTCACATAACCAGACAGTGTGATATGCACTGGCTGGTCATATGACCGTCCACCACCTGCCCCCATGATGCTGATCAGGGACAGGAAGAGGTAAGCAGGTGCTACACCTTGCCCAAGGGTGACTTGCAAGCTAGCAGAGGGAAGGAGCTCCTTGTACCTCCTTGGTAGAAAAGTATCATCACCCTGCCACCAAAAACAATATGTTACAATAAGAAATAAAATAAATAAATAGTGCAATAATGTTCATGGGCTGTTCAGAAATCTGATGGCGGAGGGAAGAAGCTGAGAATAGGTTTTCACACTCCTGTACCTCCCTCCTGATGGTAGCAAGGAGAAGAGGGCATGCCCTAGATGGTGAAAGTCCTTCATGATGGATGCTGGTTTCTTGAGGCACCATTTTTCATGGGGCGCCATAGTAGCGTAGCGGTTAGCACGGTACTATTACAGTTCGGGCATCAGAGTTCAAAGTTCAATTTTGGCATCCTCTGTAAGTATGGTTGTACATTCCTTCCCATGTGTGTGTGTGAGTTTCGTCCAGGTACTCCGATTTCCTCCCAAGCCCAAAGACCGTACCATTAGTAAGTTCATTGTTCATTGTAAATTGTCCTGTGATCAGGCGAGGGTTAAGTTGTTGGGTTGTTCTGTGGTGCAGCTCAATGGGTCGGAAGGACCTGTTTCGCATCTCTAAACAAGATAAAATAAATCGATGAGGAGGCTTGTGTCTGTGATGGAGACAGCTGAGTCAACTACCCTCTGCAGCCTCTTGCAGTCTTGTGTGTTGGAAACAGAAAGCAGCATTGCAGGCAACCACCTGCCCGGGGGTCCCAAACCTTTTTACACCATGGACCCCTACAGTTAGCTGAGTGGTCCGCAGACCCTAGGTTGGTAATCCCTGCTCGCCGGATTAAAAATGAAAGCATGATCCAACATTTCCAGATGAGGCTGTGTAATCTAAAAGAATGATACCTGATGGACAGCAGTGACCTGGGTGAGCCGAAAGATCTAACTTGCCTCAACTTGTTTGTCACACATTCCTTCAATCTCTGGAACATGATCCAGTTATCGAAATTACTGTCCAGAAAATGCTCAATGAGATAGAAGTGAATGCTTGGGTAGTATTTAATACACAAATTAATTTCATTTATTTTTATCCTCCTGGGGATTTCATGCAGAAATTATCGCTATTACCTTAATCTATTGTCTCAAGTCACACTCGTAAATATAATTTGTGATGCAGGAGGTCTACGAGCATCAAGTGCATCAGGTGTGTGGTTTGACTGCCAAAAAAGGCATTGAAATTGACTGAATAGCATTGAGTTGCATTGAGTGGGGATTTTACAGCTGGGACTCGGTGGTCTGTCCATCTGTTTGTAACTGTATCACCTTGTGAGATCCATTTAAAGACCAACTCCCATGACTCGTTGCATCCACGCAGACAGTGTTTCCTATCTGACCCAAATCCTTATCTTGGCAGCTAGAAGGAGTACTGACAGTTGGAATCTCAGCAGTTCTCTCTTTCCTCAAAGCTAACAGAATGGGCTCTGTCTGAGTATTCATCCAGCATTGGATCTGGGCCCAGTGCTTGTAAAAGCTGAGGATGTGACCGTTCCTCTTCTGAAGCAAGCCATTTCCCCCCCCCCCCCATTTTTACCACAATGTGTTACTGCGATCAGGAATGCGCTGCCTGGGAGCAGATTCTGATGCTGCGGTAGAACACTGGATAAGGAACTGGACTAGCCCATGGAGGCCTGCTCTATTGATCCAGAGATTGGGAGAAGTTTAACTGAATTAGACTAATCTGAAATTAAAAAGCCAGTGTCAGCATTGATAACCATAAAACTATAGACCATCCTCAGATTCCAAATGCTGATTTATACAGATTAAGGACTCCCATGCATATGACCACACACATACATGAACAATTTCCCACAATGTTTTACCAAGGCAGTGAAAAATATATGACAGAATCTATGGAGTGGAGGTTAGTCTTCATGATGTGTGCTGAGCCGTGTCCACAACGCTCTTGTGGTCTCAGGAAGAGCAATTGCCATACCAATCCACGTATCCATGTACAGCAGGATGGTTTCTATGATCTACTGCCTGTTACATTGCTGACATTTAGAGCAGTGATAAAGGCCCTCCTTTTTTGGTGGTGTTCAAGTTTCCTTCATCATGTTAGAAACTCAGTTTTCACTTCTGTCAGTCGTGCAGGTCACAGAGAAGAATAAGGAATACCATCACACACAGATGTAGAAAGGTTCTTCAATGCTGTTTCCATAACAGATTTATTTGACCAGTTAGGGTTTTCAGCCCTGAGCTGAACTCCTGAACCTGGAGGATCGGTGGGCTACTCTTAGTCTGGCCTCTACCCTTTGACCCGTTTTTGCATGGGTGGCCCTACCAAGGGCCAAAGCCTGAAGCCCTGTTTCCAGCCAACATTGCTGTCTATGTCATTGAGGCACGCAGATCTCCACACCACATCAGGGTTGTGTTCTTCTTGGAGGGGATTCTATGGTTCACTGATAAAAATGATAAGCTCTTCCCATTTACCCACTTTTGGCCCATTTCCCTCCAAACCTTTCTTCTTTGAGTACTTACCTGAATGTCTTTTAAATGTTACCAGTGTACATATCTCTACTTTCTTTGTCACCTGAAAGCATGTACCACCAAGGTCAAGAACAGCTTCAATCCAATTGACTATTAATTTGTCACTTGGTATGATAAGTGGGTGGTGGTGTGGAGATGCATCCCTACCAAAGGAGGTGTAAGGTGCTCCTTCCCTCTGCTTGCCTGCAGGTCACCCTTGGGCAAGGTGTAGCACCTGCTTATCCCCCAATCAGGGTCTCGTAAAAGCCATGGGAGCAGGTGGTGGATAGTCATATGGGCAGATGGTTCACCTCACAAGTCTTGATTATGTGACCACTGATGCCAGGCAGACAATCTCTAAAGAGTATTGATAATGGCTGGAATCACCCATTTTGTAAAGAGGGCAATGGCAAACCACTTCCATAGGAAAACTTGCCAGAAACAATCAGAATCATTGACCATGATCACCTAAGTCATATGACATGGCACATAATGATGCTGGGGTGACAAGAGGACGTTTGACTTCACCATCCACCTTGCTATGGTCTTGCACCTTATTGTCTACCTGCACTGCACTTTCTCTGTAACACTTTATTCTGTATTCTGTTAATGCTATTCCCTTGGACTGGTTCAGTGGACTGATGTATACATGGTAGCGTAGTGGTTAGCAGAATGCTTTACAGTGCAGGTTCAATTTCCGCCACTGCCTGTCAAGAGTATATACCTTGTCACCCGTGACTGTCCGGTTTCCTCCAAGTGTTCCGCTTTCTTCCTAAAGTCCAAAGGCATACCAGTTGGTAGGTTAATTGATCATTGTAAATTGTCCCATGATTAGGCTAGAATTAATTTGGGGTTTTGCTAGGCAGTGTTACCTCAAGAGCCTTTCTTGATTACCAATAAAAAAGAAATGATTAGCATGCAAAATAAAGTTTTTCATACTACTTCAGCATATTCAGATTAAAAGCTTAAAACTTAGCAGGCGGATGGAATTTAGCAGAAACATGTAAATTGCTTCACTCAGTAGATCGAATTTGAAAGGTAGAGTACAGGGTTAATGGCAGGATTCATCGGAATGTGGAGCAACAGAGGGATTTTGGGGGTCCACATCAATAGATGGCTCAAAATTGCCACACAAATCGATAAGAAGTATGGTGTGTTGGCCTTCATTAGTCCAGCAATTGAGTTGAAGAGCCATGAGGTAATGTTGCAGCTCTATAAAACCATGGTTAGACTGCACTTGGAAATTTTTGTTCAGTTCTAACCGCCTCATTATAGGAAGGATGTGGAAGCTTTAAAGAGGGTGCAGAGTAGATTTACCAAGATGCCATTTGGATTAGAGAATGTCTTATGAAGATAGATTATGAGCTAGGGCTTTTGTCTTGGGAGTGAAGGAAGATGAGAGGTGAGTGGATAGAGATGTACAAAATGATAAGAGGCATAGATCGAGTGGACAGCTAAAGTCCTTTTCCCAGGGCAGAAATGGATAATATAAGAGGGCAGAAAATTCAAGGTGATTGGAAGAAAATATAGATGAGATGACAGAGGTAAGTGTTTTATACAGGGAATTGTGGATGCATGGGTCGGTGCCAGGAGTAGTGGTTGAGGCTGATACATTAGGTACATTTAAGAAATGCTTAGATAGGCACATGGATGATGGAAAAGTGGAAGGCTAATTCAGAAGGAAGGTTAGATTGAACTTAGAGTATGTTAAAAGGTCAGCACAGCAGTAGGGCTGTGCTATAATATACTGTGTTCCATGTTCTTTGAAATGTGGAAGACAGTTGTTTTGCACAGAGTTGCAGGTGCCCAGAACATGTTGCTGGAATATTGATGTAAGCAGATGCACAGCAAAGAAACAAAGAATAGCCACCGCAAGGGCTTATTGGGAAAGGTCCACAGTATCGGGTTCTTCGGCTACTGCACAGGGAGGAGTGACATTGGCCCCTGCTGCGGACCAACAGCAATGGATATGAAACTGAGGCGGGGCTTATAAACTCTGCTCAAAAACATTGAAAAGTAAACAAACAACTAACTTATCTGGAAGTTAACAGCTAGGTGGCTATATCTAACAAACAGTCAAAAGTAGAAACTGTTCTTAATGAGTTCTCATCCAAGCACAGACTTAAAGTGGTAAGTTCAAAGGTCCCTGTGATTTATACAATCATTAAGGAGAGACTTCCTCGAAATAAGGATTCCTTCGAAGTAATAACAAATCTGTCGGTCACAGCCGAGAGATGCCTTGTCCGAAGGAATCATGAAGAAATAAAGTGTCCTAAAGGAACTGACCTTTTGGCTGGAGGGTGTCACTGCAAAATATTCCCGACCTTGCGGGGGTTTAACTCAAATGTGCATGCCACAATTCCCAAAAGAAGATTCGAAAAGGTCGATCATTCCCAAGACGCTGAACGACATTAACTTTACCCAATCCTTTGAGCTCGGATAATGCTGGTAATGTCGTCACTCTCTGAAAAATAAACGTGCAATAAACAAAACCAGTGGCGTCTCCAAACATCCGACCGGTAACACCAACATTGCACAAAAATAAAAATGAGAACTGTGTCACAGTGGCGGGCTTTTCTTTTATACCATTTCATCACATGACCCACTCACAAGACCTTACCGTGGGCATGTAACACCCCTCATTTATTGAAGTAGTGTACCATCCTAGGGGGCCACATGAGTAGCAACATTGCTATTCCTTTAATGGAATGTAATAGAACACTACTTATTGTTTGATCTTTGTCATGTCGTACGAGATAGGTGATCATGGTCGGACTATGATTGTTCTTGGCAAGTTTTTCTACAGAAGTGGTTTGCCATTGCCTTCTTCTGGGCAGTGTCTTTACAAGACGGGTGACCCCAGCCATTCTCAAAACGTTTCAGAGACTGTCTGCCTGACCCTGGCATCAGTGGTTGCATAGCCGGGGCTTATGACTTTGACTAGCTGCTCATACGACCATCCATCTCCAGCTCCCGTGGCTTCACGTCACCTTGCCTGGGAGGGGAGGGCTAAGTAGGTTCTCACTGTTGCAAAACGGTGACCTGCAGGCTAACGGAGGGAAGGAGCGCCTTACGCCTCCTTTCATGGCGACGTATCTCCACCCTGCCACCTGAACTACCGAAGTATTGACTGTGAATCTAGGAATGAAAACGCATTGCATGGTTTAATGTTCTAAATATTTTTTTCTGTTGTGAATAAAGTTAATTTTAACATTAAAATGTTTAAGAGGCTTTAGACAAACACGTGAACTAGTTTAAATAGCTTGCCCTCAGCCATTTGGTTCTGAAGCTAACTGGCACAACTTGAACCAAAAGTGCAAACACGAGGAAATCTGCAGATGCTGGAAATTCAAACAACACACACAGAATGCTGGTGGAACACAGCAGGCCAGGCAGCATCAATAAGGAGAAGCGCTGTCGACATTTCGGGCCAAGACCCTTTGTCAGGACTCAGCCTTCAGTCCTGATGAAGGGTCTCAGCCTGAAACGTCGACAGTGCTTCTCCTTATAGATGCTGCCTGGCCTGCTGTGTTCCACCAGCATTTTGTGTGTGTTGTTTGAATCAAAAGTGTTTAGCAACACAATAACCACTTAGCAATATATTGAATTTAATTTTTGTTTTTCTAAATGTATTCTTTCTTGTAAAAATTGTATATAATTTTCCTCTTTTTTCTTGTGAATACCCTTTATATGATGTCAGTGCAAGTAAGTTTTTCAATGTATCTGTGCAGACATGTACTTGTGCATTTAGCAATAAACCTGTCAATCGAATGGAGACTGAGGTGGGAATCACGCAATAAAGGCAATGTGTAAGCAGTGGGATTGGTTTACTTCAGCATCACCGACATCGTGGGCCGGAGAACCTGCATCTGTGCTGCCCTGTGTAAGATATTAAACAAAGTTTCTGCTTTTTCAAAAAGGTAAATAGAAAGGATTTATCATCACTTTGGAGGACTTGGGAAATAAACATAGGTTGTGAAAAATATTTATTCCAGAGTATCACTTCAACAGTGTGCCTGGTCACTCTCAGGTCTAGACTGCTCCTGTAACGAAGCAGCACTCCCTCAGTACAACCCCTCAGACAGTGCGGCACTCCCTCAGTATGACCCCTCAGGCAGTGAGGCATTCCCTGAGTATGGTCCAAGTATGGTCCCTCAAACACCGTGGTACTCCCTCAGTACAGCACATTGACAATGCAGCCTGTCCAATCACTCTTGGCAACTAAAGACCTCCAGTACAGGCAGCAATACAGTGAGTTTTCTCTGCCCTGTCTCCAATGCAATTACTCCTTTTCTTTAGTGTAGGAACCAGAACTGTGGAAAACTTCCTCACTGATAATTGGTTTTTATTGTCTCGTAGCCTTCCTTTCCAGTCCTGATGAAGGGTCTTAGCTGTTTATTCCTCTCCATAGTTGCAGCCTGACCTGAGTTCCTTCAGCACTTTAGTGTGTTGCCTGGATTTTCAGCATCCACTGGATCTCCAGAGTTTATGAGATACAGTCTCTGGTGTCTGTGGACTGTCCAGCTCAAAGGAGAGAATATACTCTATGCTTTATTGCTGTGTCTCTGTCCTTCACACTGTCCTTTCAATCAAAATGAAGAATATCAGTTGCATAGCTACACAGAATCCTGGAAGTGTTCATCAGGTCCATTAGCTTATGTAGAGAGAGAGAAAACAGCATTCACCTTTAACACCCTTTCACCAGAACATTTCTGATTCCTGCCATCAGCTTTTCCCTTTTGTTCTGATGTCATGAAAACGACTTTGGCAGGTGAACATAGTATTTTAATGTCAGGTTCTTTGATTTAAACTTTTGTCATGCTGGTGAGATGAATGGCCCCTCTATTTCTTGACCGTGTGGAATGTGAGGACATATTTTGGGCTTTTTCTGCTCTGAACTGTGGAATGGGATTGTCTGCAGAGCAGAGCCATCCATAATTCATCACCAAATTACTTCCTTTCTTGGAGAACTAACAGTGATCATTGAACTGGGAAACTGTATAGCAGGTTGCGAGCAGTTCAGTTCCAAGTTTCGGGTTGAAAGATTATTCATTTAATTGGTCCCTACTGAATGTGGCTCAAAAGTGCTTTACTTATAAGAATGCAAATCTTAATGTTGTTCATTCACCTGCACTGACCTGAAAAATCCACATTAAAGGCATTGTTAAAAATGTTCATTGAAACAAGAAAAGGAAGAACTTGAATTTATTTACCAATTTTTACTTTGTTGAGAGGTCCAAAAGCATCTTAATGCTTATCAGCTACTTTTGAAGTTTGACCGTTGTTCTTAAGCTGCTGACATAACCTTTGAGAGATACGCTGCAGAATGAGCTCCTCCTGCTCAGTGATCTGCATTGCCCAGCAGCCTACCTGTTTAACCTTAGCCCTAGTCAATGACCAATTACCCTGGTAACTGAAACATCTTTGGAAAGTGGGAGGGAACTGGAGATTCCGGAGGAAACCATACACTTCATGGGAAGGACATGCAAACTTCTTACAGATGGCTTGGTAAATGAACTCTGAACTCTGACACCCGAGAGGCACACTAACCACTATGCTATCACGTCACCTAGTTGTATTGACTTATGATTAAAAATGAGAACGATATTGGGAAAATTCCCTATTGCTTGTTGAAAGACATTGCGGCATTAATCATATATCATGGCGGCTACATTAGGGACATTTAAGAAACTCTTAAAAAGGCCCATGGATGATAGAAGAATGGAAGACTTTGCAGGAGGGAAGGGTTAGATTTATCTCAGAGTAGGTTAAAAGGTCAGCACAACATCATGGACCAAAGGGCCTGGGATGTTCTATGTTTTATGTTTACCTGAACAATTTGATGGTGTATAACACCTTCCCAGTAATGCAAATGGATCCGAAAGAAAAACAGCTTTCAATCTATCTGGATTCTTAGGCTGTATACTTGTGTGCTTGGAAATTTGATTGTGCAATGGTGGATATAAATGCTATGTAGTTGAACTTTAATGTTTCGCAAATAAACTGCAAAAACATGACCAGTCTATGTGATCACTTAATTTGCAAAACCTGGCTTGGCAATTGCAATAACATGTGCTGGCCAGCTCCAGAATTTTTGCACTAAGGACACAGACACACACACACATGTACATGCACAGACACATTTAGTCTCTGATGATCTGAATTTCGGCCTAGTCTCATCTCCCTTCATATGGAACATATTCCTCCAGACCTCTCAGATTTACGTACCCATCCAAACTTTTCTTTAAGTGTTACAATTGAGCTTACATCTACCCTTTTTGCTCGATCGATCTCCAGGACCCTGGTCCAGCCTTAATCAAGGAAATGTCATCACTTCAGGTTAGGATGGTGTATGGCTTGGAATGAACCAGTGAAAGATGACACTTTCAAAGTTCAAAGCATATTTATTATCAAATTAAAATATATATCACCATATGCTTCCCTTAGATTTATTTTCTAGTGGCCATTCACAATAGAACAAAGAAATGCAACAGAATCAATGAAATGCTACACATAAAGACTGACAAACAACCAATGTGCAAAAAAGGCTATCTGTGCACATGCAATAATAATATAAATAAATGATAACAAGCGGAGAATCTGAGATGTAGAGTTCATAAAAGTGAGTCCATGTGTTGTGCATTCAATTCAGTGTTGAGGTGAGTGAAGTTATCCATGCTGGTTCAGGAATGTGATGGCTGAAGTGTAGTATCTGTTCCTGAACCTGGTGGTGAGGAATCTAAGGCTCCTGTACCTTCTTCCCGATGGCAGCAGAATGAAGGGAGCATAGCCTGGATGGTGGGGTCCTTGATGATGGATCCTGTGTTATTCTGGCAGCACCCTTGATAGATTCATAGACTCAAAGTACATTTATTAACAAAATATGTATGCAGTATACAACCCTGAGATTTGCCTTCCCATAGACTGCCATGAAACAAAGAAACACTGTGGAACCGATTCGAAGAAAAAATCAAACTCTCAACTTGCTAAAAAAAAAGAACAAATTCTGCAAACGGCAAAAAATAAGCGAAAAGCATGGAACATGAAACAACAAATCACAAGGTCATTGAAACTGTCCAGGAATGTTCAGTCTCAGGCCAGTTCAGTATAATCTAGCACTGTCATCCATTGACTGCAGGCCGCAGAGCCACTCCACCTCGATTAAAATTGCAACAAAAAAAGGAACCAGAAACCAGTAGCACATCATAACATATAACTGAACACATCATCCCTGGGAGAGGAAAGAGCTTAGAAGATGGGCGACATATGGGGAGAATTTGAAAGACTGGCCCAGGATAGAGGACTCTGCCAAGCTGCTTTTGGTGGCCTGTGATGGGCTTAAGAAGACGAAGAATTCCGAACAAGCATCACCTGGTAAAGAGCAGCAACCCTCGACATTTAAGCCATTCATTTATTCTGCAGTATAGTCACCAGTTGTTTCAATATTATTCCTCCATGGAAACTTGCCACCAAGCAGGTGCAGTCCTTTCCTCTTCATTAATGAAAATGAGACAAGCTATTGACACTAACATAAAACAACGATGGCAGTGAAGTAACACACATTACTTTGCCAAATGCCAGTCTTTATGGGATTTTCACTATGGTTTATTACTTAGTGGCAGTCCTCTGCAAAAAAATAGGAATTGAAAATGTCATATTTGCATAGCCGTCTTAACAGAGCTGCATACAAGTGGTCAATTGTAATAATACTCAGCTCCAAATTGCTGCATGAAGTCTTTGAGTTATAACAAAGAACACAGCGGAAATATTCTTTGCTGAAATTTATTCCAAATTGAATTCTTGAGGGCCCAGTTTCTAAATTATTGTTCTGATCATGCAAGTGGATTTATGACATGGATAGAAAATTAATTGGAACAATATAATTAATTTGCACGTTCATAATAATCAAATGCCAGAAATTGTATAATTTCTCCAAGCTATGTCAAAAATGGAAAGTGAAATAACTTTAAAACCTTACTAAGAATGTCATGAGAATGGAACAGTATCTCTTATTCATATTCACATACATTCACATATCTTTCCTTGAATATTATGAACACCTGTATTGTTTTGGAATACCAAGAGTTAGAAAAATCTGCAAATAACATTCAAAGAACCAATAAATATTTTTAATAAAACTTGGAAAGAATATAATGCCATTTCCTTAACTTAGAGTGTGATATACTGATTTTATATGCCACCATCAGCAAAAAAAATCTTTAAATTGTTTTGTTTTTAAATTTGCCTATAAATTCATGAACTACAGCATGTCTGTTATAGATGTAACTTGACTGAATTGCCTGAAACATTTATTTTTCTCAGGAATTGTTTTGACAAAGGGTTTGTAACAAATCTGGTGTCACAGACGGGAAAGAAACAGATTGTTTGCAGAACCTTAGCACAATACTTTGTCAGGATTGGTCATCTAACTTAACATCTTGGTATCTCTATTTAACTTATTCACTAGTATAAAATGTATTGTTGAATTGTGGTATAGCACAATAGAAAACATGAACAGCACATTAGCGTGACGCTTCGCTTCGCATCGCTTCACAGTGCCAGCTGTAAGATGGGAGTTTGATCCCCTTCACAGTCTGTAAGGAGTGTGGACATTTTCCCCAGTGATTGCATGGGTTTTCCCCTATGTTCTAAAGATGTATGTAAGTTGGCCCAGGAGCATAGCAGTTTGCATAAGGTTATTATAGTGCAACAGGTTGGGTTCACTTCCGACCGCTATCAGTCATATGTTCTCCCTGTGACCATGTGGGTGTCCTCTGGGTGCTCTGGTTTCCTCCCATGTTTCAAGGATGTACATGTCACAAGTGTAACTCGCTGGCATGGCCTTGTTTGTCCAGAAGGGCCTGTTACCATGCTGTGCCTCTAAAGTCTAAAATCTAAATCTAAAATTTACTTGCACCAGCATCACAGGTGCATAGCATCAGATAAAAAACATTCATGAGAAAAAAATCATAAATTAAACAGAAATTATACACAATTCACAAAAGAGAACACAATTAGAAAAAAAAACAAAATCCATTTTAGTACAAAGAGGCAAAACTTAGGTTGGAGAGGTAACACCTCATATTCCATCTGAGTAGCCTCCAACTTGATTGCATAAGCATTGATTTTTCCAATTTCTCCAGTTTCTCCCTTCCTCCTCCTTCTCTCTTTTTCCATTCTTTATTTTGGTTACCCTCTCACCCCTTCTCTTCTCCTCACCTGCTCATCACCTTCCTCTGGAGCCCTTCCTCCTTCCATCTTCCATTTTCCACTGTCCTCTCCTATTAAATTCCTTGTTCTTCAGCCTTTACCCTCTTCCACTTATCCTTTCCCAGCTTGTTACTTCAACTCTCCTCTCCCCACCCACCTTCCCGCTCACCTGCTCTCACCTATCACTTGCCAGCTTATACTCCTTCCCGTCCTCCCATCTTTTTATTCTGGTTTCTGCCCACTTCCTTCTAGTCCTAACAAAGGTTCTTGGTTCAAGACATCGACTGTTTATTCCCCTTCAGAGGTGCTGCCTGACCTGCTAAGTTCCTCTATCTGTTTCTCAAGGTTTCCAGCATCTGCAGAATCTCTTGCGTTTAATCAAAATGTTCCAGGGTTATGAAACTGGAGATATTCGGTTTGCTCTGGTTGGGAAGTAGATATATTCCTATGGGGTTGTGGGTCTTCAGGAGATCTGTACCTCCTGCCCAATGAAAATAGCAGGTGGTAGATGCACAAATATGGTATAGTCTGGATGGTGGTTTCCCTGGTGACGGATGCTTTCTTCTTGAGCAATGCGTCCTTATGACGGTACCTGTAATGTATTCGGCTGAACCCACAACATTCTGCAGCTTCTTATGACCCTGCAAGGACAAGTAGTTTAGTTGAGTCATTACTGTCTGGTTTGATGTAGTATCCTCTTATAATATAAGAAAACTTCAGGTCAGCAGAAAAGGTCATTGGCTGCAGTCTAGGCCTGCCATCGCTGCAGGACTTACTTTTCCGTGGCCAAGACAAAGACCCGGGGGAATAATGGAAAAACCATTGTGGACTCTACCCAGCTACCAAACTGTCTTTTCCAAAATGTCTCTTTTAGAAACTGCTATGGGCCTGTTAAAATAAAAACTTCATGCATCTTAAGAGTTATGCCCCCCCCAGGCAGTTAATCTTATTGACAATTCTATCTAACTATCCCCCTCTGTCTTCTACCCCGTCACTGCACCGTTATGTAAACCACAACGTTGCTAACATTGTAAATGCATGCTGGTGTTTAAGTATTTATGCAAATGTTATTCCATATTCATAATTTAATCTCAAAGTTTATTTTAATAATTCTTTATAATTGTTGTAAGTTGTGTTTCATTACAAGTTGCCCCAACATACCATAGCACATTCCTAAACATGGAAATGTACACTCATCATCTTCATGTTTGAGTGTCATTTGATGTGAGCGATCATGGTTTTTTGACCATGATTATTCTTGGCAAACTTTTTCTACAGAAGTGGTTTGCCGTTGCCTTCTTCTGCACTGTGTCTTTACAAGACAGGTGACCCCAGTCACTATCAATACTCTTCAGAGATTGTCTACCTGGTATCAGTGATCGCATAGCCAGGACTTGTGGTATGCACCAGCTGCTCATACGGCCATCAAGGCTCATGTGACCCTGATGAAGCGGAGGAGCTAAGCAGTTGCTACACCTTGCCCAAGGGAGACCTGCAGACTAGTGAAGGGAAGGAGTGCTTTTCTGTACCTTTGGTAGAGATGCACCTACCTTCATCCCACCACCCAAAAATGGGCACTATGTGATGAATATGTTTGATCTTGACGTGCCTGTGATGTTGCTGCAAGTTTCTGTGCAAACATTTACTTGTCCATATGACAAAAAAGCTAAATTTGTACTTTGAAACATAAAGTTGATACTTCAATGAATAAGTTAAATATTGTAGAAAGTCGTGTTTCTCAGCTGTGAATATGCAGGCAGCAAGCTTCACCTCTGATACAAAGAATTCTAAACTGTTTTACCCTAAACATTGTTAGAAAATATGCACAGAATTCAGTGAGGCACATTGTACATTCTTACTGCGGTACTAACTCAACGTCAGAAGCATATGTTCTATCCATTTGTTCAGTTTTCAGAAGAGTTGATGAGCAATATTATACTAATAGATCTGTCACCAAACATTTTGTTGTACATCTGTTACAGCACTTGTGTAGAAACGAATGGGATAGACCATAAGACATACAGTACTGTGCAAAAGCATTAGGCCCTTGCAATATATATATAGCAAGTGCAGTCAAACAGAAATCATGACATATGTGAGTAATGAAAAACCTGGTTCTGATACGGGTTTGTATTAAGGACTGAGAGTGGGAAGGGAGCAAGTAGAAGGGTGCAATATATTTAATTGTTTAGAACAATGATCCTTCCTTAGTACTATGTATTGATCTGTTGTCTGTGCTTTTGCTGTTGTCTATGCATGTGCTGTTGTCTATGCATGCACGTTGCCCTCTCTCTCTCTCGCTGCAATGTGAATACACCAGTTAAAGCCACCTGCCTGCATGAGTGCTTTTAATTCATTGATAATTCGTTGTGCGCAGAGACAACAAATTGACGATGAGTATGAACCTGAATGTCAGAGAATATCACAAACTGCACCAACAGTTATGGGACAAAACACTGAGAGTTAAACAGCACATGGAAGTTGTCATGGATGCTAACAAAGGAACACATGAGTAACAGTGAAAGGTGTGCTGAATTCAAAGTGAAAATAATGTAGCGATGGCTTCGGTCAGGAAAGCTGACGAGCTCGATCGTGCAAATGAACACTGGGAATCATATACTGAGAGAGTTGATCTGTATTATGATGCAAACAACATGGAGGAGCAAAAGAAAGCCCCTGCACTTCTTAGCTTAATGGGCCCGAAAATATATAGTCTCTTATGCAGCTTAGTAACCCCTGAAATGCCAGCAAGCAAGGTGTTCAAGATACTGTTACAGTTTTTCAAAATTACTTGAATCCTAAACTGCTGGTAATAGCTGAGTGTTTTAGATTTTACCAAAGGAACCAGTCAAAAAGTGAAAGCATCTCTGAATACATTGCAGAACAGTACAAACTTTGGAGATGGACTTCCTAATGCATTAAGGGACATGTTTGTATGTGGCATACATGGTCAAAGGAGTCTACTGGCAGAAAGAGACCTAATCTTAAAATGGGCATTGACCACTGCAATATTGTTAGAGCCTGCAGCAAAGAATGCAGCAGAACCACAGAAAAGGAAGTTGGAATGTGAAATGTAAAAAGCCAAAACTTATCAATGTGGCAGATCCTCTCATGATGCAAATAACTGTTGGTTCAAAGAAAAAGTTTGCAGGAAGTGTCACAGACAAGGTCACGTACAGAGAATGTGCACGACAGGCAAAACGCACAATCAATTGAAAAGTCTCAGAAACAAAGCTAAGCAAATGGATAAAGTTATCAAATGTAAAACAGTACCACACAATGTAGAGTCTGACAAAGGTGAACTGTCATGCCTAGAGCTGCATAGTATAACTGAAGCAGATCACAAAATCATCTGAATCACAACAGAGGTGTCTGGTGTAAAACTGAAAATGGAGCTGCACACAGGGTTCGCTTGTCCATAATTTCAGAGGATGACTACAGCAGACTGTTTTCTAAGATACCATTAAAGAAGACCTCAGTGACACTAAAGACGTACACAGGCGAAAAGTGTCTCCAAAGACAAACTGAAAGTAATGTACAGAGGTTAAACACAACAGGTAGAGCTTTCTGTATTGAAAAGTGGAGGACCAGCACTTTTTGGACATGAATAGTTGAGAAAAATCAATCAGTCAAAGCTTTCTGTGTGGCATTAACAGGCGATGGCAACCCAAGTGATAGCACTCTCCAGAGACTGGTACAGCTACTTACCGCTAATGAAAAGGTGTTTGAGAAAGGAATTGGTGAACTCAAAGGCATGAAGGCAAGAATTAAACTGGATGAAGCAGCAACACCAAGATTCCATAAAGCGCATCCAGTGCCTTATGCACAACATCCTAAAGTGGATGCTGAACTGCAGAGCTTGGAGGCATGTGGAATTCTCTCCGAGGTTGAGTGGAGCAACTGGGCCATATCGTTTACCCAGTGATCAAAAAGCGAAGGTCAGAGCTGTTCACATTTGTGGGGATTTCAAAATGAACATCATCTACCATGAATAGAGACATTTTTGGCAGGTGAGGAGAGATTTTCAAAAATTGACTTGTCACAAGCCTATTTGCAAATAGAGATTGAGGAGCCAAGCATGAAATTTCTCACAATCAACATTCACAAGGGATTGTTTCAGTATAATCGTCTCGTCTTTGACATTACATCAGCTCCAGCAATTTGGCAAAGAGCAATGGACCAAGTGCTCCAAGATATCCCAGGAACACAATGTTACCTTGGTGACATCATTGTGACTGGCAAAAATGATGAAGGTCACCTCCAGATCCTTGGTAAAGTGTTTACCAGGCAAAGTGAGTACGGTTTGTCTGCAGAGAGAGAGAGAGAAATGTGAGATTTTCAAGAATGAAATCTCATACTGTGGATATGTCAATGTTAAATATAGCTTACATAAGTCACAAGATAAGACTGAAGCAGTGCTACAGGCACCCAAACTGAAAAAATGTGTTACAACTCAGGTTATACTTGGGCCTTGTAAACTACTACCACCGGTTTCTCCCAACACTGCTAAAGTACTGCATCCATCAAATGCATCATTACAGAACCAAGTGAAAATGCTCAGAAAGGTGTGAAAAAGCATTCAAGGAAACGAGACTAATAACATCCGATGAACTGCTCACCCATTATGATGCAATTCTGCCCATTGGACTGGTGTCCGATGTGTCCCCTTGTAGAATTGGAGCCATTTTGTCATACATTATGGAAAATGGACCTGAATGTCCGATTGGGCTTGCTTCAAGATCACTGACGAGCACAGAATGCAACTACATATTGATCGACCAAGAGGACTTTAGTCTGGTGTAGGAAATGAAGAAGTTCCACCATTACCCGTACAGACAAAAGTTTACTCTAGTGACAGATCATCAGCCTCTTGTGTTCATTTTCAATCCCTGGAAGGGAATTCCGGTGATGACTGCTACCCGGTTACAATGTTGCACATTATTCCTAGGAGCCCACTCTTATGACATAGTGTTCAAGGGTACCAAACAACACAGCAACATTGATAGCTTGTCATGTCTTCCACTGTTAGCAACTGAAGAAGAAATTTCTTCATACTCTGACCCAGCAGACGTGTTCTACAACACATTGGTGAACCAGTAGCTGGTAACAAATTCTGAAATACAAAGAGAAACAAGGAATGACCTGACTGTCAAAAGTCTATGAAATCACAGCAAGGATGGCCAGCTCATGGTAACCCAATGTTTCTAGAGATCTCACTGAGATAAAACCAACTGTTGGTGCATCAAAGAACACTGATGTGTGGATCACATGTTGTATTTCCCTCTAAACCTCGCACCAGAGTTTTATAAAATCTGCATGAAGGACACCTGCCTACTGCCAAGATGAAGAGTCTTGCCCAGAGATATGTGTGATGGCTGGGAATAGATAAACAGATTGAAAACTTGGCCAAAAGCTGGTCAGGATGAAAAAAATTCAAAATGCACCCCCGAAAGTCACTGTTACACCCATGGGAGTGGCCGTCATCAGCATGGCAATGAATACATATTGACTTTGCTGGGCCATCCATGGACTCCCTGTTTCTGATTGCTGTGGATGCCCATCCAAATTGGCTGGAGGTAATACCAATGAAGTCAACCTCCTCAGCAAAACCTGTCTCCGCTCTGAAGACTATCTCCACCAGAAGCGGCTTTCCAGAACAAATTGTGAGTGACAATGGACCACAATACACATCAGAAGAATTCTGACTGTTCATAAATTAAAATGGTATCAAACATTTCAAGTCAGCTTCTCACCACCTAACTGAGAGGGTTATCTGAAACTTCAAGAAGTCCATTAAAACAATAGACAAGGAGGACATTTCTCTACAGCGCAATGTGGACAATTTCTTTTTTGTGCATCGGAACTCTGTTCATGCGACGACAAATCAAACATCTGCAATGCTGTTCATGAGCAGGAATCTGAGATCTCGCATAGACCTCCTGAAACCAGACCTCCGGAGGGAACTACAGAATAACCAGTTCAGCCAGTTGCCAAGTGAAGTAGCAAGGAGCTACAATATTGGACAAGATGCCTTTGTGCATGATTACTGACAAGACTTGTGGACACCCAGTAGAATAGCTACAAGAACTGGACTACTAGTGTACACAGTAGATGTTGGAGATCAGACATGGAAACGTCATGTGGACCAGATACTAGATGCTCAAATGAAAAACACACCTGAGTTGATTGCACCCAATAAGGTGGACACATTACAGTCACCAGACTTACCTCTCAGTGATGCCATTCCATAGGTCCAGAAGCGCTATCCTGAAAGAAACAGAGCGCCTCCCAAAAGACTGAAGTCAGTTATGGACTGCTATTGTGAAAGCATGTTTATTTGGATTGTAGGTTTATGAAAGAGAAATTTAACATTTTGTGCATATACAGTTTTATGTTGTGTTAATCTAAAGGGGAAGGAAGTGTAATGTATGGACCTATTTCTTATAGGGCATTGACCCCGCTCACCCCCTTGGCAGTAAATATTGATCTGTTGTCTGCGCATGCACATTCTTTTCTCTCTCTCTCTCTCTCATTGCAATGTGATTACACCAATTAGAGCCATCTTCCATGTGCATGCTTTTATTTAATTGATATTTAAGTTGTGCACAGACACAACAAAGAGAATCATGGTAGAGAAAAGGTTAAGTGAGAGTGGAGGGAGTAGGAAGCACCAGAGAGACATTTTGTAATGATCAATAAACCAATTGTTTGGAATCAAATGATCTTGCCTGGTGTCTCAGGACTGGGTATGTCTGCACCTGTGCTATTCCCCCGAACCTGAGCACTCCTTCTGTCACACATCCCTCCTGTGGTGCTACCGCCTCACTATTCCCAGCATCCTTTGCTCCTGCCAGATTCACAAGCTCACTCTCCACTCCATGTTGACAAATACAGTACTGTCCAAAAGTCTTAGGCACCCTCTAAACCCCATTCTCCTGCCTTCACCCTGGTGATCTTACTAATCAAGAACCTATCAACCTCCACTTTAAATGTATCCAATAATTTGGCCTCCACTGCCATCTGTAGCAATGAATTCCACAGATTCTCCACCCTCTTGCTAAAGAAATTCCTCCTCATCTCTGTTCTTATGTGAAGTCCTTCTGTACCCTCTGGCCCTAGCCTTTGAATTGAATCTGAAGAATAAATTATGACTAGCAAAGATTATAACAGCTGATTCTGATTGGAATGTCATGTTAAGCTAGGTATTTTTTTTGTAATAGATGGAGAGTAGACTTTTGCTTGGCTTTATGAAAGATTTCTGCATCTTCTGCAAAACGGGTTTGGGTGTTATCAAATTTACATTCAAAATCTAATATAATTTCTGCACAAATGCTGTTGCACTTCAGTGATTTTAAACAATAGAAAGGTGTTAGGCTGTAAATTTTCATTTATTTCTCCTCTATGTTTTGGTTATTATGGAAAATAACTTGGGCAAATGACAAATGGAGAAGTTACTGAAAGTTAGTTTTGCTGATGTCTCCATTGTTGATGTAGAACATTCCGATTCATAAAAATCAATCCTTGCATGATTGTTTGTGATCGGTGAGCAGATAGAAGTGATGATTAATGTAGAAGGACAAATAGGATGTTAGAAATGGTGTGAAGTACTATTGGACTAACATGAAAATTCACAGATCAAAGGAAACCAAGAGAGATGAATTGATTTGGAGTTGTTGCAGAAAGTTTGTAGTTTATTATTTTTTAAAATGCTTTTAAAGTGCTTAGAAAAATAGAGGGCTATGCAGTAGGGAAATTCTAGGCAGTCTCTAGAGTAGGTTACACGGTCGGCACAACATTGTGGCCTGTAAAGTGCTGTAAATTTCTATATTCCATTTTTTTGTACCTTTAGAAATCCATCTGCTTCTCTGAATCTTTATAAGTATTCAAATTGTATGAAAATATTTTAGACTGGAAAGCATTGGCTGAAATTCCTCTCGATTAAAAAGGCAATTTTCTTTTCCATTGTGAGCTGAAGAAGGAATAGGTTTAGCATCACTACATGAGAAATCAAAGCTGTTTCTTCCATCAAACTGATGCCCTGTTTTTTAGGGAAGGTAGATTGAGACACTATGATCAAAGGAAATATCTGGCACAGAAAAAGTTATTGGGCATTTAGGCTTCATTTTTGATGAAGTGTGCTAAAGCCTCAATAGCAAAGTGGGGATATTTGGGAGGTACCTTTCGAAAAATGGTATAATGTTTGAGCAACAACCTGATCTGCTGAAAGATTTCATTTGGCTGAGCAGCAAAATGAGCAGGAGAGGAATTTTTCGACACTTAAGGTCAAAGCCCAAAATCAGGAAGGAGAATGAAGAGAGGAAATGGCCAGTAGAAAAGAAGACAGGAAGCGGTGAGACAGGAGATCTCAGTGATCACTGGACAGAGGAGGGGGAAAGATGACTAGCAGGTTGCATCAGCATGATGGTGTGAGGGGGTTAGCAGATTGATGAGAGATGGAAGCAGAGAAAGAGAGTAAAATATATAAAGTTGATAAGGCAGTGATGTCAAACTCAAGGCCCGCGGGTCATATCCGGCCTGGCGTACAATTATATCCGGCCCGCGAGATCATTTTAGATAGATCTATTATTTTAATTATTTAATGGCCCGGCGATATGAAGCCTATGATTGTAAGTTAATACCAATCATAAAAATAATGCTTGCTCAGCAGTCTTCTTCATAAGAAACAGAATTTGTGAAGTGAAACACTTTGTAGTTATAGCAGAGACTGAGACACATGAGAACTGGCTGAAAAAACAGAGGCAATGAAAGCTGCGTTCGCACGCGCCTGACTGATCCGGCCCGCATGAAGCTGCATTTTGCCCAATCCGGCCCATGACCTAAAATGAGTTTGACACCCCTGGAGTAAGGGGAGGGTGAAGATTGCTCTTGGAATCATAATGTCATAATGTATGAGTTTTTATTGACAGCTAGTCGTAAGAAACAAGCTGGAATAAGCAGAGATTCTATCAGATGTACCAAGAAAGAGTAAGAGAAAGATTTCTGAGTTGGTGCAGTCAACCAAAGAACCATCTACCATGGAGAGCCTGTGATTCCTCAATAAGTTATTTGTTAAAGCTACCCAGATATTTTCACCTCATTGTCCTTTCCCTGCAGCCCTGCAAGATACTTTCTTTTCCCCATTTCTCTTGATTCCTAAACCCCTTAGGTACTGATGTACAGATCAGAATATTTCACAGACCATTTTCATTGTATCCCTGCAACACACACAAAATGCTGGTGGATCTCTTACTATCTTTCCCTTCAGTTAGTCTTGACGAAGGGTCTCGGCCCGAAACGTCGACACTGCTTCTTCCTATTGCTGCTGCCTGGCCTTCTGCGTTCCACCAGCATTTTGTGTGTGTTGCTTGAATTTCCAGCATCTGCAGATTTCCTTGTGTTCATTGTACCTCTAACTATTTTGACCACTATCTTAATTTCCTGTCATAAGATTTATGGCAGAGGTTGACAATCATTCCTCCATTAATCACCTTGTGGTGTAGATCACTACTCCCATAATTGGAGTTATTGAATTGTACAGCACAGAAACAGATTCTTCAGCCCACAAGTGCATGTTGATGTAATTCTTTATCTACACCAGGGGTTCCTAACATTTTGTATACCATGGACCAATGCTATTAAACAGGGAGTCCATGGAACCCAGGTTGGGAATCACTGATCTATACCAATCCTACATTAGGACAGTATCTTTCTACATCCTTCATATTAAAGTGGCTGTCTAATTGCCTCTTAAACATGGCATTGCAGTTGGTCCTGCCACTTCTACTTCCAGTGCATTCTAGATATCAGCCCCTCTCTGTGTAAAAAGAACACAGCCTTTAAACTTCTTCCTCTCATTGTAAACAACTTGTTTTTTTGGTACCCCTGCCTTGGGGAAGGGATTTTGACTAACCACTCTATTTTAAACCTCTCATTATTTTATATACTTTACAGAGGTCTCCCCTCAGCTGCCTTTTCTCCAGGAAAATAAACAACCCCAGCCTATCTACTCTTTCTCACGACTACGGTTCTTTTATCCCGGTAATAGTCCAGTGAATCTCCATTGCACTCTCTTGAGTGTTATCAAATCCTTCCACTTTAGCTTTTTGGCTTGTGATAGAGTCTGCTTCTCTTACTAATGTAATATGTGTGCACTGGCATTTGAAATTCCAATTATTAAAAATATATATTCTTTGTCTTACTGTCATAACATTTCAGAATTCTGCACGTCTCTTAAATCTCTTCAACATTTTTCAAGAAACTGAGGAGAGTATTTTTTAAGTTTTCTCTACCTGCTCCCAAGGTCTTGACATCTTTCTATGGAAGGCAGAAGGCACAATTGAAAGAATTCTTGTATGGCATATTAGATTCTTCAGAAGGCACAAAACATGTATGAGAGAATTTACCTGGCAGGTCAGTGAGTCCAGGGGTTGGAGTTTGAAGGCCAGAGCTCAAAGTACCATGATTGGTGAGTTCTGGGGTCAATGCTAGAAGTCTAAGCTCGAAAGTTGAAGATCAAAGTCAACAGGTCCGGAGACTGCGGCCCAATGTTCATAGCCCCTGGGTCAGCGTATCTAGAAGTTAGAGGCACGATGCCATGTTTCGGCTGCCCCCAGCACAACCTTGGTGAGTTGGCTGTTATCACAAACAACATATTTCACTGTATGTTTTGATATACTATATGTTGATAAATGAATCTGAAGTTATTTTTAAGAACTAAGCTAAATTGTAAAATAATTAGTTTGCATCTGGCATATCCATGAATGTTGAGTGGAATGCTTCGATTGGTTAGATGGATGGATGGAAGCAAATGAATCTGAAGTTAGATCTAGGCTAACTGGGTACAATATTTTGCCTCAATTACTCTGGAGAATTGAAGGAAATTTTAGATACTTCTAAATATTATTGTCTCAGTTATCCAATACCCAGTGGTGAAAGTTATCAGCACAAAGTATTGGTAAGAAAGTGCCATATTGATAACCATTTCCTGTAAATTTCTGTAGCTTCATCTTAAGAAAACACTGATCAGTGCTGATAGACACTGTTTTCACCTTTGCCGATGACTATTTTGTGTATAGATTAATTATAACTGGGATTTCCAAAAAGCAAAATAAATCCTAAGAGTTAAGTCAGGTTGTCAGTTACAAACACAAGAAAGTCAAAAAGCTGGAGGAACTCAGGAGGTCAGGCAGTATCAATGGATTCCCATTTCTGTCCCGTCATATCGATCCATCACCTCCTCTTCTGCCAAGATGAGGCTACTCTCAGAGTGGAGGAGCAACACCTTGTATTCTGTCTGTGTACTGTCCAACTTGATTGCATGAACACTGATTTATCCTTCCAGTAAACAATTGTTCCCCATCCCCCTCTGTTCCTCACTCTGGCCTTTTACTTCCCCTGAGTCTCCTCCTCCTTTACTTTCTCCTATGGTCTACTCTCCCCTCCTATCAAATTCCTTCTTCCCGAGCCTTCCCACCCACCTGGCTTCACCCATCATCTTTGAGCTAGCCTCTTTCCCTCCCCCTACCTTTTTATTCTGGCATTTTCCCCTTTCATTTTTAGTCCTGAGGAAGGGTCTTGGCCTGAAACATCAGATATGTATTCTTTTCCATAGATGCTGCTTGATCTGCTGAGTTCCTCCAGCATTTCTTGTGCATTACATTGTCCGATTTGCTTATACAGAAATTGCTGAAAAAACATGATTATCTGCAAAACATATCAGTTGTTACAGAATTATAGGATGACTTTAAGGATTGGAATTCCAATTTCATGATCTTTAATCTTTTGAAAATGTGATCGTCATATTGATATCCACTTTCCTTAGATTTCTGTAGCTTCATCTTAAGAAAGGATTCCATAGTACACTGAATTGACATTTATTAGGAATTAGTGCATCAAATCAAATAAGCTGCCAGATAATCCATTCAGCAAGTGACTGATTCCAACAACATTGTCATGAGTGGGAGTACATCTCAATGAGTTCACTTTACAATTCCTGCTGCCTTTCTGTTAGGGCAATTCTGGTTACCCTTTATCATTGTATATTAAAAACAATTCAGAAGCTTTCATAAAACAGAATAATTTCTCAGCAGTTAGGCATTTACTCCCATTTTTTAATCGGTTGCAGGTTGTACTGTATTTATCATCCACTCCTATCTGCCTCAGATTCGCATAAGTTTATTGTCATGTATGACCATAAGACCATAAGATATAGGAGCAGAATTAGGCCATTTGGCCTATCAAGACTGTTCCACTGTTTCAACATGGCTGATCCATTTCCCTCTCAGCCCCAAAAATACTACCAGGGCGCGATGAAATTTGTTGCTCATGTAGAGGTCACAGAACAGATAGCAAATGTGGCAGAGATGTAAGAATAGAACAATGATAAGCACAAGTCAATTGTCTTTTAACTATATACATGTATACCATCAAATGAAATGTGTTTGCAGACCAGGGTGTAAAGCGCAGTAGTACATATAGCACACATATAACACACAATTACTTCGCAGATGAATAATTAAATTTACAAATGAATTACACATAAATAAAGTGCATAAATTATATATTGTTGGGTAGAGTACAATTATCTAGTCACACAAAGGTAAAATATTATCTTCATCTGTCATGTGTACATCAAAACAGACATGAAATGTGTCATTTTGCATCAACGTCCAACGCGTTTGAGAACCTGTGACTGTCGCCATGATACTGGCACCAGCATGGCATGCCCACAACTTACTCATGCTGACCTGTACACCTTTGGAATGGAGGACTAAGCAGGAGCATCCAGAGGAAACCCATACGGTCATGGAGAGAAAGTACAAACTCCTTACTGACAGAGGCAGGAATCGAACTCTGATTGATGATCACTGGTTCTGTAAAGAGATTGCGCCAACTGTAATGCTACCATGCCAGCCACAAGCAGCAGAATAGTGCAAAAATGGTTGTATAAATTGTAGTAGTGCAAAATGAAATACTAAACTAATAACTTTGGAATAACTGAAAGAGATAGAATTAAGATTGCATGAAAGTGCAGGAAGGGAATGTGAAAGAGGTAATTGATTCAGGAGTCTAGTATGAGTGAGGAAGAAGCTGGTCCTGAGACTGATCATCTGGAATATCAAGTTCCTTTATCTTCTCCCATAAGGTAGAAGAGAGGAAAGGGAATGGCCAGATAAAGAAGATATCTTTGATGATACTATTAAAGTTCTTGAAGCAGCCCACCATGAAAATAGACCTATGGTAATGGTGGGCTAGCTTCCTGAGCCACTACAGAGATTGTGTAGATGGTGTTCCCACTGTGTGGAACAACATTTAATCAATGCAAAGTCTTGCTGGTTGATCCAAACCACAATTCTATGAATCCAGAACCTCAAAAAGGGCAAAACCAGTCAGTTTAATACAACAGATGCAAGATCAGAAATTCTAACTTTTTAATTGTAGGCTTAGTTTAAAAAATTGACTTTACTTTTCAAAGATCCTAAGACCTCCAGATCAAAAGGAACACACACGAAATGCTGGAGCGACTCAGCAGGTCAGGCAACATCTATGGAAATGAACAGATCATTGACGTTTCAGGCAGGGACTATTCTTCAGGACTGAGAAGGAGGCTAGATGGAAAGTAACAGGTGAAGCCAGGTGAGTGAGAAAAGTCAAGGGCTGGAGATGAAGGAATCTAATAGGAGTGGTCAGTGGACCTTAGGAGAAAGGCAATGAGGAAAGGACCCAAGGGGAAATAATAGGCAGGGAAGAAGTAAAAGGCAAGAGTGAGGAATAGAGGAAAGGAGGGAGGGAAATGAGTTTACCAGAAGGAGAAATCCAGATCAATATCCTCTGGATTCAATTAAATTCAGTTTGATTCATTTCAAGTTTAATTGTCATTCAACAATACATGAATACCCATTAATACATTCAAATAAAAGGGTGTTACTCCAGGGCCAAGGTGCAAAACACAGTACCAACAGTTATACACAGCACAAGGAACATATAGTACATAATAAGATAGCAAGCGCATATAAGATATCAGTAAAACAGTCACACCTGTTTTTTTGGCCTAGTTCCATCTGCCTGAACCCTTCTCATCCATTGCTTATCCAAATTTCTCTTAAATTTTGAGGTTTTACAGGATCAACAATCAATGCTTTGATATGCATGTTCAATTCTACACTACCATCATAGAAAGCATCACCACATCAGGAAATTATAGACGCAAGAAAGAGGGGTTGGCCAATTTGATTGAAAGGGAACACGAGCAGGGATGATGGCAGAACACCAATGGCTGGAGTTTCTGGGAGCAATTTGGAAGGCACAGAATAGGTATATCAAAGAAAAAGTATCCTAAAGCCAGGATTATGCAACCATGGTTGACAAGAGTAGTCAAAAACAACATAAACAGAAAAAGAGGGTATATAATAGAGCAAAAATTAGTGAGAAGTTAGAGGATTGGGAAGATTTTAAAAAGCAACAGAAAGCAACTAAAAATACAGAAGGAGGGACAAGATGAAGAATGAAGCCAATAATATCAAAGAGGATACCAACTGTTTTTTTCATATGTATTTGGAGTTAGAGAAACGTGAGAGTAAATATCAGACTGCTGGAAAATAGATGCTGAAATGCTGGAGATGTAGTAATAGGGTCAAAGAAATGGCAGACAAATTAGACAAGTATTTTGCATCTGTCTTTACTATGGAAGACACTAGCAATATGCCAGAAGTTCGAGAGTGTCAGGGGGCGAAGTGAGTGTAATTGCTATTACTGGGGAGATAGGGCTGGGAAGCTCAAGTAGAAAGGTCACCTGGACCAGATGGATTACACCCCAGGATTCTGAAAAAAGAGATGATGGAACCACTAGCAATCATATTTCACAAATTATGGAATGGTTCTGGAAAACTGGAAAATTGAAACTGTCACTCCACCCCTCAAGAGGGGAGTGAGGCAGCAGAAAGAAAATTATAGTTCAGTTTGGCTGACCTCGATGGTTAGGAAGATGCTGGGGTTAATTGTTAAGAATGAGATCTCAGACCACTTGGAGGCACAAGGTCAGAATGGTTTCCATTTAGGCGGCCTACAGGCAGTGCAGCACATGGCAGCAGCGGCCTTTCGGATCTGGTGCTACTTTAATTTAGTTTTATAATTTAATTTTAAGGCACAATAAGGATTTAGGGCAAATGGATAACAGAGCGACTATCCACCATCGGCAGATACTGCCACAAACAGAGATCGCCCAAAAACAAACCTTCATGAAAATCTGCCGGTTAGATTGCGCGACCTTGGCTTGCTGAGGGAATCGAGCCTGCAGTCCTCGGAGTCACCTGTGTGTGAGGAAATGTAAGCGAGGCAAGCGGGCAGGAGTCTGTGCCAGGAAAAGAGTAAGCCCCATCCGGCTGGCTGTCCCATCCATTCTACTCTCCAATGTTTGCTTGCTGACAGAATCAGGCCTGCAGTCCTTGGAGTCTCCTGATCCCGGTGGCTGGAGGTGGGGATGTCTTAAGCAGTGTGTGAGGAAGCGGAAGCGAGACAAGCAGGCAGGTGTCCGTTCCAGGAAAATCCATGCCCTAGTCAGCCGTCTCTCCTTTCCATTCTGTTCTCCAATTGACATTAAATTGGACTACATCTGTGGCAATGAAGTACTCGGCGGGAGGACAGAAATAGACGGAATTCCAGATGCTGTCATTTAGCTGTTTATTTATGTAACAGATTTTCCCCCAAGCCATCGGACTACCAACCTACTGCCCTCTGCTGTGCCTATTGTCTTGTTTGTTATTTATTGTAATGCCTGCACTGTTGTGTGTACTTTATGCAGTCCTGGGTAGGTCTGTAATCTAGTGTACTGTTTCTGTTGGTTTACATAGTTCAGTGTAGATTTGTTCTGTTCATGTAGCACCATGGTTCTCAAAAACGTCTCATTTTTACTGTCTACTGTACCAGCAGTTATGGTCGAAATGACAATAAATAGTGACTTGACTTGAGCAAACACGAGGAAATCTGCAGATGCTGGAAATTCAAACAACAACACACACAAAATGCTGCTGTGTTCTACCAGCATTTTGTGTGACTTGACTTTACTTGACTTGACTTAAGAGAATATCTTATCTGACAAATCTGTTGGAGATCTTTGAGGAAGTAACAAGCAGGGTACACAAAGGAGAATTGGTAGATGTTGTGTACTTGGATTTTCAGAAGGCCTTTCACAAGTTACTGGATGTGAGGCTGCTTAACAAGATATGAGCCCATGATATTACAGGAAAGATACAGGCATGGATAGAGGATTGACTGATTGGCAGGAAGCAAAGAGTGGGATAAAGGGAGTTTTATCTGGTTGGCTACCAGTGGCCAGTGGTGTTCCGCAGGGATTAATGCTGGGACCAGTTCTTATTATTTTAGATGATGATAATTTGGATGACTGAATTGATGGTTTTGTGGCCAAGATTGTGGATGATACGAAGTTAGTTGGAGGGTCAGGTAGTGCTGAAGAAGCAGGGAGGCTGCAGAAGGACTTAGGTAGATAAGAAGAATGGGCTAAAAAGTGGCAGATTGAATACAGTGTTGGGAAATGTATGATGATGCAGTTTGGTAGAGGGAACAAAAGTTATCTTCTAAATGCTAGAAATTCAAAAATATGAGTTGCAATGGGATTTTGGAGACTTCATGATTGAAGGTTAACATGCAGGCTGAGATAGTGGTGAGGAAGACAAATGTAATGTTACCATTCATTTTGTGAGGAATAAAATATAAAAACAAGGATGTATTGCTGAGAATTTATTAGGCACTGGTGAATCTTCAGTTGGATTATTGTGAGCAGTTTTGGGCCCTATACTTAAGAAAGGATGTGCTGACATTGGAGAGGGTTCAAAGGAAGTTTATGGGAATAATTCTGGGAATGAAAGGCTTGTTGTATGAGGACCATTTGATGGTTTGGGGCCAGTACTCACTGGAATTTAGATAAAGGAGGGGGGATCTCATTAAAGCCTACTGAATGTTGAAAGGCCTAGACAAAGTGGATATGGAGACCATGTTTCCTGTAGTGGGAGGGTGGGTCTAGGACCAGAGGGTGCAGGTTAAGAATAGAAGGGCATCCATTTAAAATGGAGATGAGGAAGAATTTATTTTGACAGAGAGTGGTGGATCTGTGCAATCTGTTGCCACAGGCTGTGGTGGAAACCAGGTTGTTGAGTTTATTTAAGTCGGTGATTGATAGGTTCTTGAATAGTCATGGAAAGAACCGTTACGGGGAGAAAGCAGGAGAATAGGGTTGGAAGGGAAATGGATCAGAATGATGAAATGATGGAGCAGACTCAATGGGACAAATGGGTAATTCAGCTCCTATCTTTTTATGGTCTTAAGGTCTTATCAGCCATTACTGGCTAGTTTGGTGTAGCATCCTCTCAGAATATATGAAAATTACAGCAAAATATCAGGACAGCAGACAAGTGCATTGGCTGCAGTCTACCATTACTGTAGGATAAAGAAGTGGGCAGGAAAAATTACTGCAGACATGACCCACCCTGCAAACCCTTCTACTGAAGCACACTGTTGGGCTATTAAGAGAAAACATCACATCGTCATTAAAGTTTCTTCCTTCCAGCAGTTAATTTGATCAATCGTTCTTGTTAGGCCTGCCCCCTCTATCTATCACTCTAGTTTCTGCACACTGCGCTATAAACCCTCTTTCTATCATGCTGTTTACATTATAAATATTTTATTTTATTTAGAGATACAGAGTGGAACAAGTCCTTTTGGCTACACCATCCAGCAGCCCTAGTCTAATCATAGGACAATTTACATTGAATAATCAACCAACTAACTGGTATATTTTTAGAATATGGGAAGAAATCATAACACCCAGAGGAAATCCACATGATCATGAGGAAGAACATACAGACTCCTTAGAGACAGTGTCGGAATTGAACTCTGAACTCAATACCTCAAGCTGTAATAGCATCAAATCTGTAATACATGCTCATTTTTATGCAATTATGCACTTTTTATTTCTACATTCCTACATCAAGCTCTAACTTCATTTTTATAATTTTTTTAAATTCTTTATAATTGTTGAATCTTGTTGGTTTTTGTTGCACATTGTACCAACACACCACAACAAATTCCTAATACATGTATATGTTATCATCATCATCATTATGTACCATGTTGTATGGCGTAGGCGATGATCATGACCACAATTGTTCATGGGAAGTTTTTCTACAGAAGTGGTTTACCTCTGGGCAGTGTCTTTACAAGATGAGTGACCCCAGCCATTATCAATACTCTTCAGAGATTGTCTGCTTGGAGTCAGTGGTTGCATAACCAGGATTTGTGATCTGCACCAGTTGCTCATATGACCATCCTCCACCTGCTCCCATAGCTTCACGTGACCCTGATCAGGAGCACCACACCTTCCCTCGCTAGCCTGCAGGACACCCTTGAGGAAGGAGTACCTGACACTTCCGTTGGTAGAGACATATCTCCAGCCTGACATACAATGTAAATGTATATGGTGAATATTGTGAATCCTTGATGCTTGATATGACAAATAATGCTAACCTGTATAAAACTGATCATTAAATCATTTTTGTCAATTGATCCCACTCTCACAACTTCCATATCAATTGTCAATCAGTGGGTTGAATTTACACCATATTCATTTAAAGACTTGGTCTCTCTGTGGTAGATTCCTGTCCATGTAAGTGCATATAGAATCTGAGAATGGGACACTTCAAATTAGCTAATACCTTGTCAGGTGCCCATAAATAAGGGGCTCCCAACTGTTTTATGCCATGGACCCAAACAATTAACCAAAGTTCAATCACCTCAGGTTGGGAACCCCTTTCGTAAAGGGTTGCAAATCATAAATAGAGGTATCATCTAGAGTCTATCTTTCAATTCAACAGTGAAAAGCAGTACATTGAAGTAAAATAGCTTTGTCAGGAGAATAAAATATAAAATCACCAACAACGTCCTTGGGTCGAAAAAGCCATGGAGGATTGGAGGGAGGCGTATGTTGTCCCCTTGTTCAAAAAAGGTAGTAGGTATAGTCCAGTGAGCCTTACGTCTGTGGTGGGAAAGATGTTGGAAAAGATTCTTAGAGATAGGGTCTATGGCCATTTAGAGAATCATGGTCTGATCAGGGACAGTCAGCATGGCTTGGTGAAGGGCAGATTGTGCCTAACAAGCAGATTGATATGTCCCTTATATAGATATGAGTTAGATATGGCCCTTGTGGCTAAAGGGATCAGGGGTATGGAGAGAAGGCAGGTACAGGGTTCTAAGTTGGATGATCAGCCATGATCATACCGAATGGCGGTGCAGGCTCAAAGGGTGGAATGGCCTACTCCTGCACCTATTTTCTATGTTTCTAAGCCTGATAGAGTTCTTTGAGGAGGTGACCAGGCATATAGATGAGGGTAGTGCAGTGGATGTGATCTACATGGATTTTAGTAAGGCATTTGACAAGGTTCCGCAAGTTTGGTTTATTCAGAAAGTCAGAAGGCATGGGATCCAGGGAAGTTTGGCCAGATGGAATCAGAATTGGCTTGCCTGCAGAAGGCAGAGGGTCATGGTGGAGGGAGTACAATCAGATTGGAGGGTTGTGACTAGTGGTGTCCCACAAGGATCTGTTCTGGGACCTCTACTTTTTGTGATTTTTATTTACGACCTTGATGTGGGGGTAGAAGGGTGGGTTGGAAAGTTTGCAGGCGACACAAAGGTTGGTGGTGGTGTAGATAATGTAGAGGATTGTTGAAGATTGCAGAGAGACATTGATAGGATGCAGAAGCGGGCTGAGAAGTGGCAGATGGAGTTCAACCTGGAGAAGTGTGAGGTGGTATATTTTGGAAAGACAAACCCCAAGGCAGAGTACAAAGTAAATGGCAGGATACTTGGTAGTGTGGAGGAGCAGAGGGATCTGGGGGTACATTTCCACAGATCCCTGAAAGTTGCCTCACAAGTAGATAGGGCAGTTAGGGTAAAGTTTAAGAGACACAATGTAATGATGCAGCTCTATAAAACTCTAGTTAGGCCACACTTGGAGTACTGTGTCCAGTTCTGGTCGCCTCAGTATAGGAAGGATGTGGAAGCATTGGAAAGGGTACAGAGGAGATTTACCAGGATGCTGCCTGGTTTAGAGAGTATGGATTATGATCAGAGATTAAAGGAGTTAGGACTTTACTCTTTGGAGAGAAGGAGGATGAGAGGAGACATGATAGAGGTGTACAAGATATTAATAGGAATAGACAGAGTGGACAGCCAGCGCCTCTTCACCAGGGCACCACTGCTCAGTACAAGAGGACATGGCTTTAAGGTAAGGGGTGGAAAGTTCAAGGGGGATATTACAGGAAGGTATTTCACTCAGAGAGTGGTTGGTGCGTGGAATGCACTGCCTGAGTCAGTGGTGGAGGGAGATTCACCGGTGAAGTTTAAGAGACTTCTAGACAGGTCTATGGAGGAATTTAAGGTGGGGGGTTATATGGGAGGCAGGGTTTGAGGGTCGACACAACATTGTGGGCCGAATGTCCTGTAATGTGCTGTACTATTCTATGTTCTATTTTCTATGTTCTGTATCTTCTGATTTAAATATTTCTTCTTAAAAATACAATCCCTTAAATCAATTCTTACAAAAACAACGTAAAGATATATTGCCAATTTGTTAGACCCATACAGAAACAGATTAATTATAACCGGAAAATTTAACAACAGTGGAATAATTCATGAATTGTATTGTCAGTACAGATGGACTCATTCCTTCTGCATCACTTTAACAAGTGTAGAGAGAATTGTTGGTGAGTAATGCGGAGGAAACTGTCATTTAAAAAAAGAACCTTTCAAAGGATATCCGCTCATCAAAAAGACTGACAGCTTCTATCTCTGTGACATCACAATCTTCCTTTCCTCTGCAGCAAAGTTCTCATCCAAAACTATCATCTGTGACTTCCTTGCCTCCAGATTCCACTATTCCTGCCCCCATTTCCATTTTACAAACACTGTAAGCCTGAGCTCAACTAATACATAGACCAACTCTTATTCTCCCAACAATCCCATGTGTACTGTTGTCCAGCCCAGTCTTGCCTCAATGGTACAATTCTTATCCTTGCTTTCAGATCCTTGGGTGGTCTGGAGTTCTTCTCCCCTTTTACTTACCTTGTGTTATCATCCTATGAGATCTATGCACTCTTGACACAAGAGATTCCTCAGATACTGCAGAACTTCAGAAAGGCACAGAAACTGCTGGAGGAATTCAACGGCTCAGGCAGCATCTCTGGAGGGAAATGAATCATTGACATTTCGGTCTGAGACAATTCATCAGGACTCATCATCCCTGATGGTTTATATTTTGCACAATTCCCTTTGCCCTTCTATTAGCAAGGGATCTTTTGCTATGTTAAAAGCAAAAAAAAAGAAAATTATGATAATGAAGATGCCCACCTGTAACACAATGGATGGTGTGGTGGAGATATGTCTCTATCTAAGGAGGTGTAAGGCACACCTTCCCTCCACTAGCCTGCAGGTCACCCTTGGGCAAGGTGTAGCACCTGCTTAGTCCCCTGATCAGGGTCACATGAAGCCTTGGGAGTAGGTGTGATTGGTCATATGAGCAGCTGATGCATATCACAAGTCCTGTTTATGCAATCACTGACACCAAGCAGACAATCTCTGAAGAGTTTTGATAATGACGGGGGCCACCCATCTTGTAAAGATACTGTCCAGAAGAAGAAGGCAATGGCAAGCCACTTTTGTGGAAAAATTTGCCCAGAACAATCATGGTCAAAGACCATGATCTCTCACATTGTATGACAAGGCCCATAACAAACAAATGAGCTGTACCTAAATAGAGACATAAGGGATAGTAGATGCTGGAGGGACCTCACATGTAGGGAAATGAACAGTCGACATTTCAATCTCATCTGTGCAGTTCCTCCTCACACTTATCACCCTGCTTCTTCCCCCTCCTCTACTCACTCCATCTATCCATCACCCACATGCTCCTCCCATTGGTTTCCCTACCACCACTGATCCCATCTGCCCATTCCACCTCTCTCATTCGGTTCAAATTCCACCTACCTTTTCCATCAGATTCCATCGTTTGACCTTTGTTGTCTCCACCTATCACCTCCCAGCCTCCGTCACTATTCCCACCCTCCTCTCCTCCTTCTGTCAATCACCCTGCTCTCCTGTATCCACCTATCACTGGCCAGCTCTTTCCCAAACCCTCCCATCACTTCTCAATACTGGCTATCTCTTCTCCAGCCTTCAGTCCATATGGAGGGTGTTGGCTTGAAACTTCATCTGTCCATTTCCCTCCACAGATGATGTCTGACTCACAGTTGCAATATGTTTGTTCATTTGCACTCAAGATCTAAAGCACAGGGGGAAGTTCCAGTGTGAGTTAATGCAGGCAGGGTCAGAGTACCACAGTGCAGAAACAGTCCTTTCAGCCTATCTGATCCATGCCAATCTGTTCCTTTGCTTAGTTTTATCTACCTGCACTCAGAAAATAACCCTCATAACACCTCTCATCCATGAACCTATCCAAACTTCTCTTAAATGTTATAATTGCTCACACATCTACCACTTCTGCTGATAGCTCACTCCACCTTCCTACCACTCACTGCATGGATACGTTTCCTGTCAGATTCCCCTTAAATATTTTACCTTTCACTGTAAATCTAGAACCTTTAGTTCTAGTCTCGTCCAACCTGGTGAGAAAAAGCCTGTATGCATTAACCCTACCTATACCCCTCACAATTTTGGATACCTCTATAAGATATCTTTTCACTTTCCTGTGCTCATGGGAATAAAGTCCAAATCTATTCAACCATTTGTGACGGAGACTGAGTTTCACACCATCTGTTAAAGGCTTCTTTGGCTTCTTTTGGGACATGACCATAAGAAACTGTGGAGAGCTGTGGACACAGCTCAGTACATCACTGAAAACAGCCTCCTCTCTATGGACGTTGTCTTTCCCTCTCACTGCATCAGTAAAGCAGCTAGCATAATTCAAGCCATCACCCACCCTAGACATTCTCTCTCCTCCCCTCTCCTCCCCTCTCCTACTGAGCAGAAGATAAAAAAACCTGAAAGTACATATCACCAGGCTCAAGAACAGCTTCTATCCCACTGTTGTCAGACAACAAGATGGACCCTTGACCTCACAATCTACCCTAGGATCTTGCATTTTAACTGCATTATACTTTCTCTGTAATTTATTCTGCATTGATATTGTCTCATCTTGTTCTTGCAATCTGATATGTATGAGCAGTATTCAAGACAACGTTTTCACTGTATTTCAGTACACGTGACAATAATAAACCAATATCAGTACCATCATCATCATTATGAACTGTGTTTTATTACATAGATGATTATGATCTCCATGACCATGATTGTCCTTGGCAATTCTACAGAAGTGGCTTGCCATTGCCTTCTTCTGGGCAGTGTCTTTACAAGATGGGTGACCCCAACCAGTATCAATACTCTTCTGCAAATGTCCGCCTTATGTCAGTGATCACATAACCAGGACTTATGATATGCACTCGCTGCTCATACAACCATCCACTGCTTACTCTCCTGGCTTAATGGGACCCCAACGGGGTTTGGAGGGGGGGTACTAAGCAGGTGCTATACCTTGCCCAAGGGTATCCTGTAGGCTAGCAGAGGGAAGGGGAGACTTACACCTCTTTTGGTAGAGACATATCTCCACCCCACCACCCAAATACCAATATACCCCTCATAATTTCGTATAACTCTCTGCTCCACCCTGACACTGTTGTAACTCCCCTGTTGCTTTGCTCAATAGCACACCCATCAAGGACGCATGCTTGATTTGAGACAATCATTTTCCAGCTCACTGCATTCTTACACCTCATGTTGCAAGTAAACATGAGATGTCCTCTGACTGACACAACAGCCAATATGAGATGTGGGGTAAAAATAGAATCAATAATGTGAAGAGAAGCAATCAGCACAGAAAATTCCATTTTGGATCAAAATCGTTGCAGGCACTCATCGAGAGGACCATTAATCAAATACTTTTAAGCGGAGCTTGTTTGTGGAAGTGGTCCAAATTATTCATCTGGTCTTTTGTAATTTGAAATAGGAAACAGAAGTGATTAATTTCATGTTCTAGTAAAGCTTATTATCTAAAGGGTACAAGGCTAAAGAGTCAGTTGAAAAATAAAAATAAAGAACATAAATATTGTAGTGCCAAAATTATTTGAATGATGCAGCAGGTAAATAAAATAACATTTTAGTCATAACCAGCAGCTGTTTGGAATGGAAACTGAATCATTGTCAAAATGTTAATAGATACATAGAAACATAGAAAATAGGTGCAGGAGTAGGCCATTCGGCCCTTTGAGCCTGTCCCGCCATTCAGTATGATCATGGTTGATCATCCAACTCAAAACCCTGTACCTACTTTCTCTCCATACCCCCTGATCCCTTTAGCCACAAGGGCCATATCTAACTTCCTCTTAAATATAGCCAATGAACTGGCCTCAACTGTTTCCTGTGGCAGAGAATTCCACAGATTCACCACTCTCTGTGTGAAGAAGTTTTTCCTCAACTACAAGGGATGCAAGGGAGCGTAACTTTAAGGTACTGGGAGGGAGGTGCAGGGAGATGTCAGAGGCAGGTTTTTTTTTACACAGAGGGTGGTGGGTGTGTGGATCACCGTGCCAGGGGTGATGATAGAGGCAGATACATGAGGGACATTTAAGAGACTCTTAGATAGGCACATGGATGGTAGAAGAATGGAGGACTATGTGGGAAGAAAGGATCAGATTGATTTATAGAATGTGTTAAAATTCGGCACAACATCATAGGCCAAAGGGCCTGTATTGTGCAGTACTGCTCTATGTTCTAAAAGCCAAAGTCAAAATTATTGTCAACTGCAGAAGTTCATGTATGCATTGGTGCATTGACAAAACTTGCAGCAGCATCGCAAGCCCCTAGCACCAGATAAGCCGCATTCACAGAAACAAAACTTTTACAAGAAAGAACACAATTAGAACAAAAAGAAATCCAGAAGACCACTTTAATGCAAAGTGATCCGAGTGGTCACAGTGTTGCTGAACATTTGTGATTAGGGTGTTGCTTGGATTAAGAACCAAATGATTGAAGGGAAGCAGCTGTTCCTGAATCTGGTGGTGCAGAACCGCAGGCTTCTGTACCTCCTGCCTGATGGTTCCTGTGAGAAGATGACATGGTCCGTATTGTAGAGATCTTTGATGAATCAAAATCAAGATAAATTTATTATTAAAGTGTGTATATATATAGATAGATATAGATATATGTAACAATACAGGCATTTACAGGAAAATAAAGGAATAAAAATATAATTTTTGAAAATCTATACATAAGCAAAGACTGACAAATAACCAATCTGCAAAAGAAGATAAATCATGTGAATAATAATCTTTTAAAAAAAAGTAAATAAATAATACTGAGAACATGAATTGTAGAGTCCTTGAAAATGAGTTGAGTCAGTTCAGTGCTGAAGTGAGTGAAGTTACCCTTTTTGGTTCAGGAGCCTAAAGGTTGAAGGGTAATAACTGTTCCTGAACCCGGTGGTGTGGGAACTGGTTCCTGTACCTTCTTCCCAATAGTAATAGCGAGAAGAGAACATGGCCTAGATTATGGAGGTCTTTGATAATGGATGCTGCTTTCTTGTGGCAGCGATCCTTGTAACTATGCTCAATTGGTGGGGAGGGTTTTGCCTGAGATGAACTGGGACTTTGTTGTCTCAAGGTAGCAGCACCTGTAGACACTACTGATGGCGGGAGATGTGTCTCTGATGTATTGGGCATGTTCACTACTTTCTGCAGCTTCACTTTGCCTCAACAGACTATAATGCAACCAGTCAAGATAGACCAGTAGAACTACAAAAGATTGGGCTGGATGTGAGATAGCTTGACCCACACCGACCACCCCACCCCTCCCTGTGCTTGTCACATGACTGCATTACCGGGTGTGATGGTGTACTTTTCAGTCCTTAGTCATATACTAATGATCTAAAGACTTCAGTTCAGATCCCACTGTGACTTCCATGAAATTGGTGTTTTAACTAATCTGAAATTTAAGAAAGGATTTGCCTAGGGATGGAGCCATAAAACTGCCAGATTGTCTGTTCGGCATACATGTTAAGGAAATGTAATCGGCTCTTTTATATCTGTTCTGGCCTGTATCTGATATCAGACTAGTTTCACAGGAACATTTTCAGCCAACCTCTGAAATGGCAGAGCAAAGCCCTCAAGTTGTAATATATCTGGCCTGCTTGGCTCATTACCATCTTCTCAAAATATGCCAGTGCTTGGCCCATATCCCTCAAAACCTTTTCTATCCTCATATTTATCCAACTGTCGTTTAAATGTCATTTCTATGCCAGCCTCAACTACTGTCTCTGGCAGCTCATTGCATATACACATCCCCCACTGCTTGAAGAAGTTGCCGAACAATTCCCTCTGAAATCTTTCCTCTCTCCTCATAAACCAATGGTCTCAGGTTTTTGGGTTCCCATCACCCTGTTGGGTGATATGGAAAATGTGTGTACTATGCCTTTATTGATTTTATGCACCTTGATAAAGACACTTCTGAATCACATTGTCTTCTTTTGTACATCGGTTGTTTGTCTGTGTGTACCTTTTCATTGATTTTGTTGTATTTTCTTGTTCTACTGTGAATGCCTGCAATATAATGAATCTCTGAATAGTATATGGTAATATATACATATTTTGATAATAAATTTACTTTGAACTTTGAACCTATGTTCCAAGGAATATAGTCCTAACCAGCCCAAAATGCCCTCGAAATCTGGCAACATTTTTCCAAATATTCATTGCGCTCTTTCCAACATAGTCATGTTCTTCCTATAACAGATTGATGAAAACTGTACGCAACACTCCAAATGCAGCCACATCAACATCTTGTACAGTATAAGTGGAACATAACCTGAAGTAAAATAAAATTGATTTCATTAACAGTGACATTCTCATGACAAATCTCTCCTCCTGAGTACAATTTACAAAACCTCACTTTCTAGTCTATTCCTTCAAAGCCAATCATTGAGAAGGCTTCTCTCTTGAGAAATAATGAAATTTAGCAGTTAAAGTCCTCCCAGAAAATGAACAATTAACTTCCCTTTTTTTTCACAACTTAACCAGCATTTTAGGAAGTTTGTGTGCTTTTGTTTTTGCTGCATGCGGCCAGCTACTTTCAACTTTGAAGGAACAGAGACTGAAAATCCCCCAAAGAGTGAAAACATTGCACAGATATTGCAGGATTGATTTATCGTGTAACTTGCAGACCCAGGCACCTCAAATTTGTCATGATTATATAACTAAGCTCAAATGGAGCAATTGCAACAAAGGCAGGATAAGGTTACATTATTCATTATATGTTATCCTTTGCCAAGATCACTCACCACCATCCCTGTGGTGTTGCCCACATCCTTTCTAACAGAGACTGCCTTTGTTTATCAAAACCATTGGCCACACTTAAGTTAACTCCAACTTCATAATCTTTAAGGCATTCCCTGCACTCCTCTTATCCCCACCGTATAAAAGATCCGTCAAAACATTTCCTGCACTTGTACGTAAAACATCTTCCATGCAGATCAGTTCCACCCTTGCAGATATACAGTGGTCCCTGTTCTTCAATGTATTGGCATGTATTGCAAGAAGCAATATGGTGCTGAGTTGCAACTTCTGTTGAGTTGCAATTCAGATTTAGTTGGGGTTTTTTTTCATTGTGTTCTTGGTTTGTAAGGATGATTTAGGGACAGAGAGGGGAGTTAGGGGTTAAGATTTAGGGGCAGGAATGTCAGACTCCTGTTATGACCTCTTGTACCATAAGAGGATGTGAGGAATTAGAGGACAAGCCAGAGTCTAAGACTCCATACCAAGCTCCTAGGCCAGCAACATGGACATGGGACATCTATTCGTAGATAGTTGGGCTGGCAGAAAATGGACGAGGGCCTCCAAGGTTAGCAAGTTGTCGGTGGGTCCCAGAGTTGTACTTAAGTGTAGGCAAGAGGAATGAGTTCCCATGCAACACACACAAAATGCTGGAGAAACTCAGCAGCTCAGGCAGCATCAATGGAAATGGGTAAACAGTTGACTTCTCAGGTTGAAACCCTTCAATTCCAATGACCTCCTGGATTCATGAATCGGTGGGTCTGAGGATTAGTGTCCAGAGCCTATCATCAACAAGTCCAGAGTACAAATCGAGGTGTTAGGTGATTGGCATCTACGCTGAGGATCAAGGCCCAAGGATCAAATCAGAAATCTGGAAGTCAAGGCCCACCAGCCAAACCAAGGGGATCCGAAGCCCAGTGCCTGCAAGTCCGAGTCTGCTGGAGGCTGGAAAGCTGCAGACTGGAGGCATGCCCTGAGGTTAAAGGACTATTGAGTGGGTGGGAGAAATGGGGCTTGTTTTGCTGTTGTTGTTTTGTTGCCTGTTGTGTTCTATGTTGTTCTGTCAGGCATTGTGGGCATGCTATCTTGGCACCAGAATGTGTGGCAATGATTGTAGTCTGCTCCAAGGACACCCTTGGGTGTGCTGTTTGCTACTGAAAATGTCACAGTTCACTATATGTTGTACATGTCAAAATAAAACATGAAACTTGAATCTTAAATAGCTGCACCCTTATTTGCATTTCGCTCCTTGAGGTATTTCAGTCGTGCCAATCATTTTAACCCTTCATTTCGGACATTTTTATCCTTCAATTTCAACATTGTTTGTAGTAACTTCACTTAAATGGGTCTCTCTCCTAATTTCTTCATCTTGTCTTGTCTTTCAGGTCTTTAGTAATCCCAAAATTTATTATTTTTCTCTCACATTCAATTATACTTCTCACTATTGAGGATTGTTTTCCTTCAAGTCAGACTCTGTTGAATAATCCGTAGAGGAAAGAATGAAAGATTGTTGCCCATTCTATCTATAAGACCTTAAGATATAGGAGCAGTAGGCCATTCGACCCATCGAGTCTGCTCCGCCATTCAATCATGGGCTGATTCAATTCTTCCAGTCATCCCCACATCCCTGCTTTCACCCCACACCCTTTGTTGCCCTGGCTAATCAGAACCTATCTATCTCTGCCTTAAATACACCTAATGACTTGGCCTCCACAGTCACTCGTGCCAACAAATTCCACAGATTTACCACCCTCTGACTAAAGTAATTTCTCTGCACCTCAGTTCTCAAAGGATGTCCTTCTATACTGAAGTGGTGCCCTCTTGTCCTAGAATCCCCTACCATGGGAAATAACTTTGCCACATCTAACCTGTTCAGGCCTTTTAACATTCTGAGTGTTTCTATGACATCTCCCCTCATTCTCCTGAACTTCAGGGTATACAGCCCGAGAGCTGTCAGACGTTCCTCATACGGTAACCCTCTCATTCCTAGAATCATTCTCGTGAATCTTCTCTGAACCCTCTCCAATGTCAGTATAGCCTTTCTAAAATAAGGAGCCCAAAACTGCGCACAATACTCCGTGTGGTCTCACAAGTTCCTTATATAGCCTCAGCATCACATCCCTGCTCTTATATTTTATACCTCTAGAAATGATTGCCAACATTGAATTTGCCTTCTTCACAACCGACTCAAGATGGATGGACAAGTAGATTAAATAAAACCAAAGACAACCATTTAACATCCATGTCTACACTAGCTCTGAAGGAGCTATGCAATAATTCCTACCTGCACTCAGCGGCACTTTATCAGAAATATTACCGCTGACTTATGATATAATTTTTTTTGCTTTGTGCCAGCAGTACAATACAGAAGCATAAAATTATTATGTTTGTGGTCTTCTGCTGCTGTAGCCTAGCCAATGTTCAATGTTCAATGTGTTGTGCATTCAGAGGTGCTCTTCCACACACCACTGTGTGGTTATTTGACTTACTGTCGATCTCCTGGCCATTCTCCTCTGACCTCTCTCATTAGTAAGACATTTTTGTCGAGAGAACTTCTACTCACTGGGTGCTTTTGTTTTGTTTTTTTATGCCATTCTCTATAAACTCGAGAGACTACTGCATGTGTAAATCCAAGGAGTCCTGCAGTTATTTCAGTTCCTGTCTTCTTGAGCCAGTCTGGTCATTCTCTTCTGAACTCTCTCATTAATGAGGCACAGAGTTACCACTCACTGGATTATTTTTATTTTTCTCACCATTCTCTGTAAAGCTTATAGACTACTGTGTGTGAAAATCCCAGGTGATCAGCAGTTTCTGATATAATCAAACCACCCCATCTGGCACCGGCAATCATTCCATGGTCAAAGTCACTTCGATCACATTTCTTCCCCATTCTGATGTTTGATCTGAACAATAACTGATCTCTTGACCATGTCTGCATACTTTTATGCATTGAGTTACTGCCACATGATAGACTGATTAGATATTTGCATTAGCGAGCAGGTGTGCAATTGTACCTAATAATTGTACTGAGTGTAGTTACGAAGGATTATGCAATTTCTTCATCATTCTGTGATGTTTATGTCTATATCCTCTTGACATAGTGAATACCAGGTTATACCAACTCACTGTATAAAATTTGAAATTCCACATTTTCTTCGCTGCCATCTTGTATCTGATTTATAACATTTCAAATAAATATTTTTTCATGAAGAGCAACATCTCAGATACAGATACAGAAAAACAAAAATACTAGAAAAACTCAGCAGGTTAGTCAGTGCCTGTGGAGAAGGAAGCAGAATTTATACTCCAAAAACATGTGAAAAACCATTGACATGAAACAACAGCTCCTCTCTTTATAAATTCAAATTTCGATAGATGTACAGTGGAGAATATCTTATCTGACTGCATCATGGCCTGGTATGGAAACACCAATCCCCAGGAATAGAAAGAATTATGAAAACTAGAGGGCTATATCTGTGATCAGTTGGGTTGTATCCACCCCACACTTGAGAACATTTACTAAGAGTGCTGCCACGAGAAAGCAGCATTCATCATTAAAGATCCCCATGCTTTATTCTTGCTACTACCATCAGGCAGGAATTGCATGAGCCTTAGGTCCCACACCACTAGAGGCAGTAATAATTATAACCCTTCAATCATCAGGCACCTGAATGGGCATGGATAATTTCACTGACCTCTACTCTGAACTGATTCCACAAACTACAGATTCACTTTGCAACAACTCTACAATTCATGTTCTCAGTATAATTTATTATATTTATTTACACAATTTGTCTTATTTTGAACACTGTTTATTTTTCTATTTTAGTTTTTCATAAAACTGCAAGAAAATTAATCTCATGGCAGTATACAGTTAAATAATATGTATTTTGATAATAAATTTACTTTGACTTTGGCTCCCTATATGTTCCCTAACCTGATGATTGTTACAATGAATTTGTTTTTTTTAGAGTCATAGAAAAGTATAGCACAGAAAAGTGCCCTTCTGCCTATCTAGTCTGTGATTGTAACCTTCCATACCCATACCATTGATGTACCTATCCAAACTTCTCTTAAATGTTGCAATTGAGCTCACACGCTCCACTTGCATTGGCAGCTCATTTCACATGCTCACAATCCTCTGAGTAAAGAAGTTTCCCCTCATGTTCCCCTTAAACTTTTCACCTTTTACCCTTAATTCATGACCTCTAGTTATAGTTCCATCCAACCTCAGTGGAAAAAGCCTGCTTGTATTTACCCTATCTATACCCTGCATAATTTTGTATATCTCCATCAAATTTCCTCTCAATCATCTATGTTCCAAGGAATAAAGTCCTATCCTATTCAATCTTTTCATATAACTCAGGTCTTCCAGATTCAGCAACGTCCTTGGAAACTTTCTCTGTGTTCTTTCAGCTTTATGAGCATCTCTCCTATAGGGTCGTGACCAAACTGCACACAACACTCCAAATTAGGCCTTGCCAATGTCTTATACAACTTCACATAACATCCCATCTCTTGTATTCAATACTTTGATTCATGAAGATCAATGTACCAAGAGCTTTGTTTATGACCATATCAACCTGTGACAACACTTTCAATGAATTATGGACCTGCATTCCCAGATATTTATTTCATATATCTAGCAAATGCAATATTTTTGTTTATTTTTTGACCACAGAAAAATATACAGGGCAATCTTTTCTTATTTTTTTTTATTTTGTTTCAAAAAAGTAGGTTGGTTTGTCAGGAGATCTGGAGCAGAAATGTCATTGTCTTAGAAAATTTCTGTACTTGCTTATGCAAGCCACGGGTCAGCGGGATGACATTACTTCTATTAAAGAGTAAATGATGTGGAATCTTTCCTTTTGCCACCAGAAGAAATCCACGATCAATCAGGGATCTCATCCACAAAATGTTCAATGCTGAAACTGAATTCAATTACAGTCATCATTACTTCCATGTGGAAGAGCTTGATTAATATATTTTCATGTAAAGAGAAAAACAGAAGAAAATAGGAGCAGGTGTAGGCCACCTGGCTTCTCAAATCTGTCATTCAATATATAGAGTAATAGAATGTGGAAACAGGCCCATCAGACCAATTGGTCCAGGCCTACTACAGCATCCTCTCTGTTAGATGGAATGGTTTGTGTTCAGCCTCTAATGCTCCAAACCCCTCTCCTCAATGTACCTGGCCAAATGCCCCTTAAATGTTGTCATTGTGCCCCCACCTCAACCACTTGCTGTGGAAGCTCATTCCAGGTATTCATCGCTCTCTGTGTAGTCAGGTCACTTTTTAATCTTACCCTTTTTGTCTTGTATCTGTGCCTTCTAGTTTAGGATTCCCCAGCCCTGGGGAAAAGACTACAATTATTCATTTATCCATACTTGTCATGATTTAATAAATTTCACATTCTCAGAAAAAAGGGTCGTCCTTTTAGAATGGAGATGAGGATGAATTTCTTTAGCCAGAAAGTGGTGAATCTGTGGAATTCTTTGCCACAGGTAGCTGTGGAGGCCAAGTCTTTATGTACATATATTCTTGACTGGTCCAGGCATGAAAGGATACGGGGAGAAGGCAGGAGATTGGGGTTGAGAGGAAAATTGGATCAGCCATGATGGAATGGCAGAACAGACTTGACAGGCCAAATTACCAAATTCTGCTCCTATATTTAATGGTCTTACAGTTTTAAGTTCACCCCTCGTTCTCTGGAGCTCCACAAAATAAAGATCCAGTATGGCCAACCTCTCCCTATTGCTCAGACCATCCAGTCTAGGCAACATCTTCATAGATTTCTTCTTCATCCTCTCCAGCTTGACCACATCTTCCTGGATGACCAAGAACTGTACATAATTATGACTAATCTCCCCCAATCCTCAACTTGAACTTCCTAAACCTGCGATTTTACAGCTTCAAGTGAGTTAATTTCTCAGTCAGTTTGAGTCAACTTTATAGCCTTTAGAAGGCATTGGCCAGACCTCATCTGGAATACTGTGAGCAGTTTTAGGCTTCCTATCTAAGAAAGGATGTGCTGGCAATGGAGAGAATTATTCCAGGAATGAAAGGGTTAACATGAGAGGAACTAACAATTGGTTGTTGGGCATGTAGAGTTTAGGAAAATGAGGGGGGAGGGGTTAGATCGCAAAGAAACCTATTGAATATTGCAAAGCCTAGATAGAGTAGACATGGATAGGATATTTCCTATACTGCGGGGGTGGGGGGGTTGGTCTACGACCACAAGATACAAATTCAGAACAGAAGGATGCCCCTTTAGAGCAGGGATGAGAAAGAACTTCTTTAGCCAGCAGGTGGTGAAGCTGTGGAATCTATTGCCACAGTAGCTGTGGAGGCCAAGTCGTTGGGTATATTTAAGAGGTTGCTAGGTTTTTAATTAGTAAGGGGATTAAAAGTTACGGGGGTAACGCAGGAGAATGGGTTTGAGAGGGATAATAAATCAACCATGACGAAATGATGGAGCAGACTTGATGGGCTGAGTGGCCTAATTCTGCTCCTATATTTTATGGTCCTATGATCTAAATCGATCCATAGTCATCTGTAAAAATAGAACCCATTAGTAAAGGATGACCTGTTTATTCATATCTCCATCAGCCACATTATTCTGCTTTTGTTACAGTATATCTATAAACTGAATTACCAAATTAAATTAATTTCTAACACTCTGAAAAGTTGTGGGTGTTAATTTCATTTTTCAGCACATAAGGATCGTCTCAACAAGTCCCCGTTGGTGCAGTTAATTGTTGCTTTTGGCACTTTTCCCAATAATGAACAATATCGTTTCCCTCAGCTTGTTTTCAAATACACTTTATACTCATGTAATTTGGCTCAATGTAATGCAGTTGCAGCTCTGCGGAGATATACCGGGAATTGTCACAATATTTTTAAGTTGTTTGTTTGAGGGCTACTTGGTCTTTTAGAGAGAAAGTCTCTTCAATATTGAGCCTGATCTAGATTTTGATGCTGCTGCAGCACCTGTACCATCTGCTTAAACCTATAATAATGGTGCCAAATTACGAAAAAATAATAGGAACAAGATTTTGGGGAAGCTAATGGTTATTCACTGAAAATAATTGCTCAGTAGAACATTAAGATTGATAGAGCAATCAATTCCTGGAAAGCATCTCCTGGCCATTTGCTTGTAAGTTTATTTATTTAATGAGATGCAATGCGGAATAGACTCTTCACTCTCTTTGAGCTGTGTGTCCTGTATTCTCCAATTTAACCCTAGCCTAACCACACGAAAAATTTTAATGACCAACTAACCCATCAACCAGTACTTCTTTGGAGTGTGGGTGGAAACTTGAACATACAGAGAAAACCCACACATACCACGGGGAGGACATACAGCTTCCTTACATATGATGTCGGAATTGAGCTGTGTTCCGATGCCATAAGCTACAACAGCATCACACTGACCACTATGCCACCATGGCTCCCGAATTATTTTGAAGCTAAGTTGAAGCAAGATATTCAGTATTACGTGGGAATCAGTTAAGGCAGGCTTGAGATGTTACAAACAACTTGCTTCAGACTTCGGAGATTCTTGAAAGAAAAGTGCCAAAGTTTTAAATGTTTTGGAAAGTTTCAGGTCATAAATCACAATGTGCAGTGATGGATGTCGTGCAGGTAAACATAATTTACCTTTTGTCTTGATATGAAGAGTTTATGATCTGCAAGGTTTGAAGGTGGAAGGAACACATTATGCATTGAAAAATATGATCTTCTGTGAACTTAGACTCAATCTGTTGACAGTGTTATTTGTCTGACAAAACCTCTATGGCTGAATATTATCCCGTTCTTGTTGTTTTCTGTACTTTGGAAGAAAAGAATAAAAGCAGTTGCTTCTGAACAAGAACTCACAAATTTAAAGTAATCAAATCTTGTCACTAATCATAATCAGGTTTATTATCACTGACATATGTCATGAAATATTTTCTTTTGCAGCACCAGAACAGTGCAATACATAAAATATACTATAAATTATATAGATAAAATTTGTTTCATACTGTTCCAAATTTCAATGTTTAAAGTAAATTTATTATCAAAGTACATATATGTCACCATAGGCAAACCTAAGATTCATTTTCTTGTGGGCATACACAGCAAATCCAGGAAACACAATAAAATCAATGAAAAACTCCACCCAACAGGACCATTTTGCCAAAGACAACAGATTGTGTAAATGCAAATGAGAAAAATAATAAATTAAGAAATAGGCAATCGATATCAAGAACATGAGATGAAGAATCCATAGGTTGTGGGAACTGTTCAGTGATGGGACAAGTAAAGTTATCCCCTCTGAATCTAGAGCCTGATGATTGAGAGATAGTGTATGTGTAGGCCTCCGTTAGTCTCGATAGACTATGGATTTGCACCTTGGAAAGTTTGCAAGCCTAGGCAAGGTTTTTTTAATAGAAGACCAGCAGTTGCCCAAGCTGCAAGTCTCCCCTCTCCATGCCACCAATGTTGTCCAAGGGAAGGACATTAGGACCCATACAGCATGACACCGATGTCATCGCAGAGCAATGTCTGGTTAGGTGCCTTGCTCAAGGACACACGCGCAAGCCTCAGCCAAGTCTCGAACTAGCGACCTTCAGATCACTAGACGAATGCCTTAACCACTTGGCCACGCGCTGACACTTGAGGGATAATAACTGTTCCTGATCCTGGTGGTGTGTGTCCTGAAGCTCCTGTATCTTCTTTGTGATATCAGTAGTGAGAAGAGAACATGTCTGGGATGATTGGATTTCTTTATGATGGATGCTGCTTTTCTGCAATACCACTCTATGTAGAGATGCTCAGTGGTGGAGAGAAATTTACCCATGAAGGACTGCACATAATCATTACTTTTCGTAGAATTTTCCTTTCAAGTTTCCATACTAGGCCATGATGCAACTAATCAATATACTCTCTGCCACATATCTTTAGAAGTTTGACAAAAGTTTGTGAAGGTATTTTCACTCCTTTTGATTCAGCCAATGGCAATGGCATGTTCAACAAACTTAAGTATGGCATTGGAGCTGAGCTTAGCCACACATCTGTAAGTGCAAAGCTAGCAGAGCAAGGAGCTAAGCACACAGCCTTGTGGTGCACCTGTGCTGATGGAGATCATGCAGGAGATGTTGCTGCCAATTTGAATGTAAGTGAGAAAATTGAGGATTCATTTGCACAAGAGGCTACTGTGCCCAAGGTCTTGTAGCTTATTAATTAGTCTTGAGGAGATAATAGTATTGAATACCAAGCTGTAATTGATACAGAATATCCTTATGTATGAATCTTTGCTGTCCAGATGTTCCAGGGTTGAGTTTATCAAAACCATCTACAAAATGTGAATATAAAAGATATGAGTAATTGTCAGAAGTGTAAAGAAAAGGGACTGAAATAAATTTATAAGGACAAATATTTGCATATATGAGGTGTAAATGGAAGGTGTTCTCAATGAGACCTCAATTAGATTTGTTAAATTAGAACCCTGCTCTCCTGTAAATGAGTATGTAAAAGCATATGTGTATGATGTTTTTGACGGTCAATAGGAATTTTATTTGATGATAAGTAACATCACGAAATAGAGAAATGCTAAATGAATACTCAGCATCACTTACTTACTTCCTGTTACACCACTGGTATTCAGGGCAGCAATGAAGGTCCTTCATCTCTGTCTGTCCATAACATCAAACACAGATATATAAGGATTCTTCATTGCTGTTTCTGTAACTATTTTTTTGACCAGTCAGCGTTGTTAGCCCTGAGCTGAACCCCCAAACCTGGAGGGCCAATGGACCACTCTTAGTCTGGCCTCTACCCTTTGACTAATTTGGCATGGATGACCCTACCAAGAGCTAAAGTACAAGGCCCTGACTCAAGATGGAGATGCAGCCAATCTGGCTGTCAGTGCTCTCATTGATGCCCCTCAATGGCAGCAACTCAATGTCTAAAAGCATGCAGACATGGTCAAGAGGTTCAGTTGTTGTTCAGACCAAACACCAGAATGGGGAAGAAATGAGATCTAAGTGACTTTGACCATGGAAAGATTGTTAGAGCCTAAAGGCGTGGTTTGAGTATCTCAGAAAAAAGCTGATCTGAGGTTTTCACACCCAATGGTCTCTGGAGTTTACAGAGCGGTGCACAAAAAGAACATCCAGTGTGCAGCGGTTCTCTGGGCAAAATGACCTCATTAATGAGAGAGGTCAGAAAAGAATGGCTAGATTGGTTGAAGACAACAGGAAAGTGAAAATAACTTACATAACACCAGTGGTGTGGAGAAGTGCATCTCTGAATACACAATACATCGAAACATGGAATGGATGAATACCATGTACACTCAGTGCACTTGACTGGATACAGGAGGCAGTGAATACAGTGTTCACTGAGTGTGATTTAGTTTGACAAAATGAACGCCAGACACCCAGCTACAAACCTGACCTCTGGTGCTGGATGAGTGAAGCTGGAATGTGCTCGGCTTGACTGCACAGCATCCCAGTCTCCCCCCCCCACAGCCCCCTCCACGGCAGATCTGAATTCGTCCCACATCCCAAAGACATATAAGTTGGTGGGTTACTATAAATTGTCCCTAGTGTGTTGGCGAAGTGGTAGAAGAAGACGGGTGATGAGAATGTGGAGAGAACTGGAGTGGCATGGTAGTATATCGTGATTACGGTGCCTGAAACTTGGGTTGAATTGCCACCACTGACTGTAAGAGGTTTGTACATTGTCCTCATGACTGCGCGGGTACTTCAGTTTCCTTCAACCCTCCAAAAATATTCAGATTGGTAGGTTAATTGATCACATGGGTGTTACTGGACAGCGCTGGCTCAATGGACCAGAAGGGCATGTTTCTGTGCTGGACCTCCAAATAAAAATAGAACAAAAAGCATGATTTATGTGGTGTAAATGAATGGAAGATGGTCAGCACAGACGCAGTGGGCCAAAGAGCCTGTTTTCATGCTGTATCTCTCTGTGAATTGTACTTCTCTGCTTCACTGTCCAAGTACTCGGCAGCCTGATATCTTCCTTGAATACGTGTGGATTTGCAGGTCACTGGAATTATTAAGTTTCCTTGCACGCCGCCCACACGGGCTTGGCGAACAACCACTCAAGGTCGTGAAGATGACTGTGACAAATGAGATTGTAAATAAGTGGAACATTGAGGCTTTCTTTAAAATCTCCTACGCCAGCTATAAAGCTGTGATAGCAGTCTTTATCAGAATACTCCTCCAGTGGAGGGATGTTGCTTGCGTGTGAACTTTACGATTACTTTGCTTCATCAGTAAAGTTACAGATCTGACAGATAAGGTTGATTTTAAAGCTGGAAGTTTAATGTAAATTTATTTACAAAGTACATATACATCATCATATACAACTCTGAGATTCAATTTCTTGTGGCTATTCACAGTAGATTCAAAGAAACATCATAGAATCAATGAAAAACTGCACACAAGACAAACAACCCATATTCAAAAGACAACATTTGCTGTAAATACAAATGGTAAAACATTACAAAACAATAATGATAATAAGTAAGTAATAAATATCCAGAATAAGAGATGAAGAGCCCTTGAAAATGAGTCCATGGCTTGTGGGAATAGTTCGGTATTAGGTTGAGTGAAGTTGAGTGAAGTTATCCCCTCTAGTTCAAAAGTCTGATGGTTGAGGGGTGATAATTGTTCCTGAAGCTGGTGCTGTGAGTCCTGAGGCTCCTGTACCTCCTTCCTGTTGGCAGCAGTGAGAAGGGAGCATAGCGTAGATGGTGGGGTTCCCTAATGATAGATGCTGCTTTCCTGCATTCTCCTTGTCATTGTCTCAATAGGGTGCAGAGCTTTACCTGTGATGGACTGGGCTGTCATTATGCTGTACATCTGTGGAAGTTTGTCAAACTTCTAGATGTCATGCCAAATCTTCACAAACTTCTAAGAAAGTTGAGGCACTGCCGTGTTTTCTTTACGTTCTAGACCCCAGACAGATCCTCTGAGATGTAACACGGAGGAATTTAAAGTTGCTGACTGATGCCTGATGAAGACTGGCTCATGGATCTCCAGTTTCATCCTCCTGTAGTCAATAATCAATTCCAGCCCAAGAATTGGGCTTTTATGCCCGAGAAATTTCTACCTCCCTTTAAAACAGTTGAATGAATAATTAGAGGATGGAGTGAGGACTGGCATAGTTGTTAGATAATGTTCTGCTACAGTTTTCTGAATGTAAGGAAGTGGATCAGAGTTGTCCCTTGCTTCTCTTCCTGGTGAAATCATAGAAGTTGGATGCCACTGGGAATTCAGTGGAGGAATCTGAAATCAGGAAAAGGTCTATCACTATATCCTTAAAATCTTGTTAGGTTGCAATACTTAATAAAGAAATTAATTCATGGATTCCATGCACCACTTTGTTGTTTTAAAGGTCAAAGTTCAAATTAAATTTATTATCAAAGTACATAATATGTCACAACATACTACACTGAGATCGATTTTCTTGTGGGTATTGACATTTAAACAAAGAAATTAAAAACATGAAGAAGGACAAATTAATTTGAATTTTAAAAAACTGCAGATGCTGGAAATCTGAAATAAAGCCAGAAAATACTGGAAAAACTGTAATGTTGACAATTCAGTTTGAAGACCCTCCATCTCAACTGTTAACTCTTTCATCAGTAGATAAGGGGCTAATAGTAAACATATCACCAAGGCTCAAGGAATGGAATAACGTGGGCAGTAAAGGCTGGTGGTTGCCTAAGCAACAGGAAACAGAGAGTGGCATTGAAAGGAAGACACAAGAGACTGCAGATGCTGGAATATGGAGCAGCAAGCAATCTGCTGGAGGAACTCAGCAGGTCGAGTGGCATCTGTGTGATGAAAGGAATTGCCAGCATTTCAACTCAAAACCGTGTAGCAGGTTAAACACAAGAGATTCTGTAGATGTTGGAAATCCAGAGTAACACACACAAAATGCTGGAGAAACTCAGCAGGTCAGGCAGCATCTGTGGAGAGGAATAAACAGTGGATATTTCAGGCTGACTCCCTATATCAGGACTGGAAAAGAAAGGGGGAAGAAGCCAAAATGAGAAGCCAGGAGAAGGAGTACAAGCTAGAAGGTAAAAGGTGAAGCCTGGTGGATGGGCAAGGGGGTTGAAGTAAGAAACTGTAAGGCTTGAGAAGAAGGACCATGAGAGAAAGGGAAGGAGGAGGAGCACCAGGGGGAAGTGATAGGCAGGTGAAGAGAACAAGTAAAGGGGGTTAGAGTGGGGAATTGAAGAAGAGGAAAGGGGGAATGTGAAAAATTACCAGGGGTTGGAGAAGTCAATGTTCATGCGATTAGGTTGGAGGCTACCTAGAAGGGATATGAGGTGCTGCTTCTCCTAACTGAAAGTGACCTCATCCTGGCAGAAGAGGAGGGCATGGACTATCATGTTGGAATGGAAATGGGGATTGCAATTAAAATGGTTGGCCACCAGGAAATACTGTTCTGAATTTTTTTTTCTTTGGAATGGTGGGAGTTGCAAAGTGGAATTCCCCAAGCCCTGGTACAAATATAACTTGGAGTTCTACAGTATCTCATGGTCTTTAACATGAAACAGTGTTTCTTGTTCCACAGATGCTGCTTGATTTGTTAGAATTGTACTACAAACGTTGTAGTTTATTATTGTCATGTGTACTAAGATAGAGTGAAATGTTTGTCTTGCATATTGTTCATACGTCAAATCATGACACACTGCATTGAGCTGGAACTGGATTAAACAATAATAATGCAGAATAAAGTGTGAAAGCTACCCAAAAAGTGCAGTGCAGATAAACAATAAAGTGTAAGACAATAACAAGGTAGGTTGTGAGGTCAAGAGTCCATCTCATCATCCAAGATGTCCATTCAAAAGTCTGATAACAGTGGGACAGAAGCTGTCCTTAGCCTGATGGTAGGTATTCAGAGGCTTTTGTATCTTCTGCCCAACAGGGGAGGAAGGGGGGTGGGGGAGAAGAGAAAATGAGAGGGGTGAGTGGGGTCTTTGAATATGGTGGCTACTTTACTGAGGCAGCAAGAAGTATAGGCTGAATCTATAGAGGGGAGGGCGATTCTTGGGATGTGCTGAGATTTGGCTGTAACACTCGGCAGTTTCTTGTAGTCATGTGCAGATCAGTTGCTGACCCAAGCCATTGTGCACCCAGACAGAATGCTTTCTCTGATGCATCAAAAAAAAGGGTCATTGGGGACATTTTTTCAGTATCCTCAGGAAGTAAAGGCTTGGGTAAGCTTGCCTGGCCATGATATCAACATGGTTGGACCACGACAGGCTGCTGGTGACTTTCACACCTAAGTCCTGGAATGAAATAATCGAGTTGTTGTCAATGTCTTTCAAGAACCAAGTGGAATGTGCACATATTGTACAAATCGCATCACTGGCACCAGCCTACATCCAGAAAGGTGCAGGAAAAGGGTCAGTAACATCATGAAGGATCCCTGCCACCCTGTTCATGGTCCGGAAATGACATTAAGCAATCTTGACGCTTGACTTCCAGTGGCCAGAAACAGCAGCTGAAAATACGGTGTCGCTCTCTCTGTCTGCTGAGCTCTGCTGGACCCTGGCTTATTGTATGTGTAAAATTGTGTTGTATGGCCAAGTTTGTGCAGGAGTGATGGTTTGACTTTCACTGCAAAACAAAGTCATCTGTCCCACAGTTGTGTGGACTTTGTTTATAACTGCATTCGGGCAATCTCGGTTTCAGGGTTGTACCTCTGGTTGGTTGTTTAAAAGACTTGGCAGCATGAGAGAATGGACAGGTCTGAAGTGCACTGTGCACATGAATGTGGATATTGACACAGCCATGTAATCGATGAATTATAGCAGGCTGCAAGGAATCACTTTCAATCAAAAATGCAAACATATGTCTCTTAGTGCAGACAGAATTCACATTACTGTTCTGCAACAAATATGGGTTTAACTTTGTCTGGTACAGGAAATCAGCATCCATCATCAGGGACTCCCTCCAAACCACACAGGCCATGCCCTCTTCTCGCTGTTGCCATCAGAAAGAAGGTACAGGAGCCGCAGGACCCACATACCCAGGATGAGGAAGAGTTATTATCTCTCAGCCATCAGGCTCTTGAATCAAAGGGTATAACTTCACTTATCCTAACACTGAAGTGTTCCCGCAACCAATGGATTCACTTTCAAGGACTCTTCATCTCATGTTCTGGATATTTATTGCTTATTTATAATTATTATTTATTCCTTTTTGTGTTTGCACAGTTTCTTGTCTTTTGCATATTAGTAGAATGCCCAATTTGGAGGGGTATTTCATTGATTCTATTATGGATTTATTGGGAATTCCTGCAAGAAAACAGTGTTGTATATGGTGACATATATGTACATTGATAATAAATTTACTTTGAAATTTGTAACAGTAGATTGTCAAAAGACTGCAGAAGGCCTTCTGATTTTGTGGTAAAATTATTGACAACATCTTCCATGGACCAGTCAATATTGATAGAAACACAAAAGCATCAGATGCAAATGAGGTATAAATAACACAGATACTTAATAGGCTCTGGAAATGTGGAAATGAAACTGAAAAATAAGGAATCAAACTCTACGGTAAGCAAGAATAATTTTATCCAGCCACAGATCACTACGTTACAGAAACAGGCCCTCCAACCCATCTGGTCCATGCAAAACAGTTTTTCTGCTACATCCCGTTGACCCTCATCTGGACCATAGCCCCCCTTATCCCTCACATCCATGTATTTATCCAAACTTCTCTTGAATTTTGCAAGCAAACCTACATCTACCACTTCTTCCGGCAGCTCGCTCCACACTCACACCACCATCTGAGTGATGAAGTTCGTCCTCAGGGTCTCCTTAATATTTTACCACTCATCCTTATACTGTGACCTCTAATTCTAGTCTCACCCAACCTAGATGGAAAAAATTCTGCTTGCACTTGCCCTATCTATACCCCTCATAATTTAGTATACCTATATCGAATCTCTCCTCATTCTCCTAAGCTCCAGGAAATAAAATCTTAACCTATTCAACCTTACCCTATAGCTTGGTCCTTAAGACCCTTGTAAATTTTCTCTGTTCTCGTTCAATCTTATCGATATTATTTCTGCAGACAGATGACCAGAACTGCACACAGCACTCCAAATGAGACCTCATCAACATAGCATCCCAACTTCTGTACTCAGTACTTCTTGCACTCTGCCTTCCGATTTCTGAATGGTTCATGAACCCATGAACACAAATTTACTATTCCCTTTTGTACCATTTATTCATTTTTTTATTACTACTTATTTGGGAGGGATAATAATTCAGCCATGATGGAATAGCCAGAGCAGAATATTTATTTTTTTACTGATTTATAGGTACAGCACAGAACTGAGTTGCACCGCCCAGTAATGTACCGATTTTAGCCCTAGCCTAATTGCAGGACAATTTACAATGACAAGCTAATCTAATTGGTTCACCTTTGGAATGTGGGAGGGAGGGAAGTGCAGCACCTGGAGAATCCCTCGTGCACATGGGAAGGAAATTTGCTTACAGAGGGCACTAGAATTAAATTTTGAACTCCAGCACCCCAGGCTGTGATAGTGTCACACTAACCACTATACTACCATAGCATCACAGATTAGATTGGCTGGATGGTCTAATGTTGCTCCTCTGGCTTATGGTCTTGTGGTTTATGGTCTTACGGTAACTTGTTATACAATACTCTACTGGTGCCACCAAACAAAAAAATTCACAAAGAATCTCAGTGACAATAAATCTGATTCTGATTCTGAAATACAGTGGTGGGAATCTTTAGTAACCTGTAGTCCAGATCATAGGAATGATTTAAACTGCCATAAATGCCAACTGATAGAGACTATGTCAAATTACTATTCCAATATTGCTTAATGAGAAGAGATCAAACATCTCACTCGAACAGAACAGCACAAGCCCCCACCCAGCCCATGATGTATGTGCCAACCATGATGCTACTTTCAACTAATCCCATCTGCCTTCCTATGAATTGTATCCTCTTGTTCCCTGCACGTTCATGTGCCTGTCTAAAAGCTGCTTAAAGATTGCTATCTTGCAAGAAAAATATCATCTTTATGTGAACCGTTTCACTTGAGTGAGAATGTTGAAACTCAGGCACAATGCTAGAGGAACTCAGCAGATCAGGCAGCATCTGTGGAGGGGAATGCACATTTGATATTTTTTGGCCTACTGATGAGGGGACTTGGCCCAAAACGTCATCTGTCTATTCCTTTCCAGAGGTGCTGCCTGACCTGCTAAGCTCCTGCAACGTTGTTTGTGTGTTCCTCTGAATTTCCAGCATCTGCAGACTCTCTTGCGTTTGAAAATGTTGACAGCTCCTTTTTAGACAGTACTTTCTTTAACACAAAGGTCATCTATTCCTTTTTATGTATGGGTTGAATCCACAATCTGCCATGATGATCAATCTAGAAAAAATCACAACAATTGATGAGGTTCTGATGATTTAATTTAGTGGTCGTGGATGACTATCTTTGTTTCAGCTTACAATTTGATCTCATTGAGATGACTGACACAATCTAATTCTCTTATGCCAGATGTCTCTGCTCTTTTGAGGCATGTAAATGATTCCATTTAGTATATGTCAACTTTGAGCTCTTTATTCCCTTATGGACCAGGTGGGTTCAACAGCATCTTATTTAGGACAAACCTAGGGTTCATTATGTGCCTGAACTCCCTGCGACCTTCTTCCTTGACTGGTCTTGTCAACCAACCTAACCCCTGTCACCCTTAAATGGAATCAGGACCTTATCTTATTCAGCTCTTTTATTGCAGAATATGGAATCTTGTCCAGCTGAATATTATGTAGAGATTTATTAACAATGGTCCAGAGAAGGACAAGTTGGAATTTGAGGACCTGAGTTATAGGGAAAGGTTGAATAGGTTAGGACTTCATTCCCTGGGGCATAGGAGAATGAGGAGAGATTTGATGGAGGTGTACAATATTCTGAGAGGCATTGATGAGGTGAATGCAAACAGGCTTCTTCCATTGTGATGGGATAAGACTAGAACTAGAGGTGGTAGGTGAAGGATGAAATCTGAAATATTTAATATTTAAATATTTAATCTGAAACTGACAGGGAATTCTTCACTCAGAGGGTGGTGAGAATGTGGAACAAGCTGCCAGTGGAAGTGGCAGTTGCACCATTTAAGAGAAGATTTGGATAAGCACATGAATAGAAGTGATATAAAAGTCTATTACTGTTCAGGTGTGGGCCGATGGGACTAGGCAGAATAAGAGTTCAGCATGGATCAGGTGGGCCAAAGTACCTATTTCTGTCCTATTGTGCTCCATGACAGAGAACTTAATCTTAGTACCTTCATTAGACCATAAGACAATAATGCTATAAGACATAGGAGCAGAATTAGTCCTTTCAGCCCATCAGGTTTGCTCAACTATTCCATCATGGCCGATTTATTATCTCTTTCAATCTCATTCTCAGCCTTCTCCCCATAACCTCTGAGGCTCTGACTAATCAAGAACCTATCAATATCAGCTTTAACCATACCCAATGATTTGGCCTCCAAAAGCATCTGCTGAAATGAATTATACTCTCTGGCAAAAGAAATTCCTCCTCATCTCTGTTCTAAAGAGACACCTTCATATTCTGTGACTGTGCCATCTGGTCCTTCTCTCCCCCACTACCGGAAACATCCTCTCCACATCCACTCTATTTAGGGCTTTCAATATTTGATAGGTTTCTATTAGGTTTCCCCTCATTCTTCTAAACTCCAGTGTGTACAAGCCCAAAGCCATCAAATACCCTTTATACATTAATCCTTCTCATGAGCCTCCTAAGGGCTCTCTCCAATGCCAGCACATCTTTTCTTAGAAAAGGGGCCCAAAACTGTTCATAATACTCCACGTGCAGTCTGACTGATGCTTTACAAAGCCTCAACAATACATCCTTGCTTTTACATTCTAGTCCTCTCCAGTGCACTTGCCATCCTCACTACCAACTTAAGCAGCAAGTCGACCTTTAGGGAATTAATGTTCCATTAAGTCAGAATCCCAGCAATGGCCAGTGATTTAGTTCTTTGAAGTCAGTTTGTTTTATTTTCTATTGTAGCCATTATTCTGGTTCCCAATGGTCAAGAGTCCATTTTCTTGCAGTTTATTTAAAATCATTTTTGATCTGACCTAAAAATAATTCTGGTCCTTCACTCTTCAATCCAGCTCCACTAATGATTAAGCCTGAATTTCATACTCATCGCTGAATCCCATGTTTCTCCTTGTGTACGGAAAGCTATTAGACTTAATGTATTAAGTAGAGCAGAGATCAAGTTTGTAATTTGGACGGGAGCTAAAGGATGATGGGATTGGTGAGGGTGGAGTGCCGCAGGAGGGGTGTGGGACAGGTGGCAGAGGTAAAGTGTCAAGGGAGGGGGGGAGGTCACGGTTGCAGACAGACCCAGCCCTGAGACCTGTGGCAAGGTGATTTGATTCCGAACAGTTAGTTTATTGATCATTACAGAATGTTTCTCTGGTGCTTCCCACTCTCTCCCCTCTCCCTCCTACTTTTCACAACTATGATTCCTCCCTTCCTACTCTCAGCCCACATTAGAGACCCATATCAGAATCAGATTTATCATCACTCACATATGTCATGAAATATGTTTGTTTTTTGTGGTAGCAAAACAATACAAAACATAAAATTATTATAGTACTGTGCAAAGGTCTTAGGCACCCTAGCTATATATAATAATTTTAAGCATTGCACTGTATTGTACTTCTCTGGAATGAATAATTCCTGTTATTTTCAGTCCATTGAAGGAAGAAATTTTTCCACATCTGACTCATAATTGCCTGACCTTTTAGCCTTTGACTATACTTCGCATGTCCTGTGGCAGTCAGGATGAGCCTTGAGCCAGATCAGCAGAAACTCCTGACATCAGTCATCTTGCAGAATACGCAACAATGTCATCAGCTAGCAAACCCTTGAACTAAAATAGGACATTCTATGCTTGTAGCCTTGTCTCTGTGTGGAAGAATAGAATATTGTTGCTGCTGTCATGCATTCCCTTTGTCAGTGAGTGCCTCTCATAACTTTATGCACCTCTGTAAGATGACTCCTCAGTCTTTGAGGAAATGTAGTAGAGCAGAACAGCAAAGACAATTTTGCAGTAAAGATAATTTTACCAATAGACAGCAAAATAACAAGCCAGGAGGGGATAGGGAATGGGGACTCAGCACAACAGACAACAAGGTAAAGTTTAGGCAGGGGGAGTGGAAGCTAGGGGAATTTGGGTGAGGCTGGCTGGTTGATGAGTGAACAAGGACTGCAGATGAAAACAGGGTTTAAATAGGCTGCAGGTGGGGGGTCCTGAACGAGCAGCAGGTGAGTCCTGATGAAGAGTCTTGACCTAAAACATTGACTGTCTATTCATTTTCATGGAGGCTGCCTAACCTGCTGTGTTCCTCCAGCATTTTGTGTGTTATGCTTTGTATTCCTAGCATTATATTGTCTGCCTGGTGTGTTTTTTCTCTTTCTGCACATTGGGTGTTTGACGTCTTTTTAAAAAATGGGTTCTTTTGTGTTTCTTTGTTTTGTGGATGCCTGTTAAGGAAATGATTCTCGAGGTTGTATAATGCATACTGTGGTGAACTACATATACCTGTCTGGACACGCCCCCTGCTGACTGCTCCTGTGGCTCCTCCCACAGACCCCGGTATAAAGGCGATTGAGGCCTGAGCCCGGCCTCTCAGTCTCCGGGATGTAGTATAATGGTCAACCACTGCTTGTTCCTTCTTCCAGTCAATAAAAGCCGATATCTCGCCTTTACATCTCAGAGAGAGTTATTGATGGTGCATCACATACATAGTTTGATATGAAATGTACTTTAAACTTTGAACTTTACAGAGTTTCTGATGCTTATGAGCAGATGAATCCTGTTAGCTGGGTAAAGACTGGAAGATGCCTGCAGGTACAGTCTGGGAGGTCACTGTGCAGGCCTAACAGGGTCATCTACATTCTAACGAATAGTATCACAACCTGGCCAACCTTTCCCTATTACTCAGACTTTTGAGTCTTGTCAAATCCTCTTCGTCCTTGTAAATCTTCTTTTCACTCCTTTCAGCTTAATAATGTCTTTCCTATCACAGGATAACCCACACTGTACACGGCTCTCTGAGTGCAACCTCACCAAAGACGTGGTGTTGCACCAGGGCATCCCAGCTCCTATATTCAGGGGCCTGACTGATGAAGGCCAGCACCATTCAATTTCCATTGCTGTTGAAAAACATTTGTGCAGAGAAATAGTTCAGGCATGGAAGAAGCAGATCAAACTGACAGCGAGTCAATACATGCTTTGTCTGGAGACAAGTTCAAATCCAAATTTTTAGGTTTATTGTCATGGGCAGACACAACCAAGGTGTTAATGCCATGAAAATTAGTTTTTGCAGCAGTAGCTCTATAGGTTACAGACATGTCAATGTAAATGAAATGAGCTTAAATAAACATAAATTATACGCAACCTACACTACCAAATGAACAAAAATAATCATCCCTTCCTAAAACCCACAATCAGTTCCTTGGTTTGCTGGTATTAACCAAAAGAAAGATTTAAGATTAAGCTTCAAGATTGTTTAATGTCACATCCACTGCACTAGCGTAAGGAGAATGAAATAATTCAGAATCTGAAGTAACACAAAAAAAGCACAAGAGATAAAGAAAACAGTGTTAATATTATAAAAGAACAAATAAATATAAATACGTAAGAGAACTTATATACGTTGATTATTCATATGTCCATAAAGTGCCACTAGGCAGTGCATATGGTGACTGACAGGAAATAGTAAAGTAGTGATGGAATTAGTGGGTGGAGGCATTGATCTGCCTTACTGCTTAGGGAAGTCCCAGAAAGCTGTGGAAAAACCTCAGCACGCACAGAAACTAACCTCCCATCCATGGAGTCAGTCTGTACTTCTCATTGCCTCAGTAAAGCAGCAAGGATTATCAATGAATAAACATCACTCAAGCTGATCTCTCTCATTGGACATGATTTACAATGCCAGCAATTCCCACCTCTATCTGTTAGAAGTTTGTAAGTTCTCTCATGACTGCATGGGTTTCTTCCACGTGCTCTGGTTTCCTCCCACGTTCCAAAGGTGTCCAGATCTGTAAGGGTGATTGAGTGGTGAGCATAATATCACATGGTGCCAGAAACAAGGTGTCAACTTTGAGCTGCTTGCAGCAAATCCTCAGATTATGTTGGTCTTAGACACAACCATGCGTTTCACTGCGTGTTTCAATGTTTTGTTGTACAAGCATCAAATAGATCTAATCCTGATTTTCAATCTTGTGTTTATCTCCTCATTACCTTTCATGATTCTGCCAACAACAGCTGTAACTCCCTGCTGAAGGACTCCATTGCTTGAAAGGTTCATGGTCTTATACAATAAAATGGACATGCAGGGTTGACATCGCTCAGGGTATTTTTCCACTATTCAGTCAATCACAACACATTGAGTGAGGGTAATCACACGGGTCATGGAATTGAACAGGCAATGTCAGGGAGGAGTGTATTTCGTACATGAGTTATAAATGCAGAGACTTTAGCCTCCCCCCCCCACTCCCAGCTAAACTTCTGGTGAATTCTCCATCTCTGAAAAATAATATTGAAGACCTCAGAGTAAGATTGCTGTAGCAGAGGGACATCAGGGACTGCTGTGTACTTTGCTTCACAGAAATATTGCCATCCCCAGCCATTTTGAATGCAGAAATGCAGTTCAATGCCTTCAATATTTACCATAAATGCAGGACAGCTCAGTCTTTTAAAGGCAGAGGAGGTGAAGTACGCTTTATATTTAACTCAACATGGAGCACAGATTTGGTAGTTCTGTCTCAGCCCTTCTTACCTGACGTGGAACATCTAGCCGTCAAATGGCAACCTTTTTATCTACCAAAAGAGTTTTCCACCATCATTCTGTGAAAAATTCTGCCTCAGGCCAGTGTCAGGCAGGCACTTGGGGGGGGGGGGGGGGCGGGGTTATGCTAAGCTCCATAATTAGCAGGGATGAAAGGGATGAAACAGCATAACCTGGTGCCTTCCCTATCATTATGGTGGATTTCAACCAGGCCAGCTCGAACAAGTCTCTGAACAACTACCACCAACTTATCTCCTGTGAAACGAGAGAAGCTAATACTCTTGATCACTGTTATACCATTAGCAAGAATACCCTCACTTTGAAAAGTCTGATCACTGGCTCCCGGTGTATAGACAGAGATTAAAGACCGCAGCACCAGTGGTGAGGACCAAGAGGTATGTTCAAAGGAGGCAGATGACCACTAACAGGAATGATCTGAGTCAGTGAACTGGACAATATTCAAGGATACGATACTCACCAACTTCATCAAAATCTGTGTGGATGAGTGTGTGCCTTCAAAACAAAAGCCAAGGATGAACCGTGAGATTCAAGGTCTACTGTGAGTTAAATCTGTGGTATGTAAGACCGCTGATCCAGAACTATACGTGAAGTCCAGGTGTGATCTACAGAAGGCTATCTTAAGAGTGAAAAAACAATTCCAGCTGAGGCTAGAGACAGAATTGGATGCATGCCAGCTTTGAATAGCAGTGACTTTGAATGCATGAATGGCAGTGACGTTTCACTCCCAGATGAGCTCAATGCCTCTTATGCACACTTTGAAAAGGAGAATAAAAGTACATATATGTGAATCCCTGCAACATCTGGTGACCCTCTGATCTCTGCCACAGTGGCCACTGTCAGAACATCTCTCAAGAGGGCGAACCCTTGCAGGGCATCAGGCCCTGATGGTGAACCTTGTAGGGCTCTGAAAACCTGTGCCAACCTACTGGTGGGAGTGTCCAAGGACATCTTCAATCTCTCACTGCTGCAGTTGGAGTTTCCCACCTGCTTCGAAAGGGTGGCGATCATACCAGTGCCCAAGAAGGGTTGTGTGAGCTGCCTTAATGACTATTGCCCAGAAGCACTCATATATACTGTGATGAAGTGTTTTGAGAGATTGGCCATAGGTAGAATCAGCTCCGGCCGAAACAAGGACATGGACCTTCTACAGTTTACCCATTGCCACAATAGGTCTGCAGTGGATGCAATCTCACTAACTCTCCACTCAGACTTGGATTGGTTGAACAATAGTAATACATGAGGCAGCTGTTTATTGACTACAGGTCAGTGTTCAACACAGTCACACTCAGTAGTAAATAACAAGCTCCTAACCCTGGGTCTCTGTACCTCCCTCTGCAACTGGATCCTTGACTTCCTGACTGGGAGACCACAATCTGTGCGGATTGGAAATAACATTAACTCCTCACTAAGAAACAACACTGACACCCCTCAAGGATGTGTGCTTAGCCCACTTTTCTACTCTCTATATACCAATGAGCTTGTGGCTAGACACAGCTCAAAAACTTAACAATAACACAAATATTGTTGGCTGAATTTCAGATGATGATGAGGAGTCACGCAGGAGAAAGATAAATCAAGACCAAGTAAGACCAAGCAATAGATTGTGGATTTCAGGAAGGATAAGTTGAAGGAACATCATCGATGGATCAGAGATGGAAAAGGGTGAGCAGTATCAAGTTCTTGGGCAGCAACATCTCTGAGCACCTCTCCTGGGCTGAACATTTTGAAACAACTGCAAAGAAGGCATGGCTGTGGTTATATTTGGAGTTCCTCCGGATGTAACATGGACAGCACTCTTACTGATTGCATCAACGTCTGGTATGGAGGGCCCACTGCACAGGATCAGAAAAAGCTGCAGGAAGATCCAAACTCAAGCAGCTCCATCATGGGCACTAGCTTCCCCAACACCAGGACACCTTCATACGGTGATGTTCAAAAAGGGCGGCATTCATCATTAAAGAACCCCATCTCACAGGATCTGCCTTCTTCTCCTTGCTACCATTAGAGAAGAGGTACAAGAGCCTGAAGACATCCTCAATGTTTTAGGAACAGCTTTTTCCTCTCCACCATCAGATTTCTGAATTGACAAGTAATCCCATGAACATTTCCTCAATGTCATTTTCCCTCTCTTTTTGCACAACCTATTTGATTTATTTATATATATATATATATATATATATATATATATATATACTTCTAATCTATAGTTTTAATTACTATGTATTGATATGTACTGCTGTTGCAAAACAATTATCACAATATATGCCAATGATACTCAACCTGATTCTGAAAAAAGAAACAGCATCAACCGGAGATGCAGGAAGGATCAGTACTCCTAGTTACAAACCATACTTAGTGGGATGGGTGGTGGGGTGGATATATATCTCTACAAAAGGAGTTTGTAAAGTTCCTTTCTTCTGCTAGCCTGCAGGTCACCCTTGGGCAAGATGTAGCACCTGCTTAGCCACCCTACCCCCCCCCCACTGATCAGGGTCATGTGAAGCTATGGGAGCAGATTTTGGATGGTTGTATAAGCAACTAGTGCACATCATGAGTCCTAGTTATGCGACCACTGACAGCAGGCAGACAGTCTCTGAGGAATCTTGATAATGTCTGGGGTCACCTGTCTTGTAAAGACACTGCCCAGAAGGCAGCAAAGGCAAATCACTTCTGTAGAAAAATTTGCCAAGAATATTTATGGTTATGGAAAGGCCATGATTGCCCAATCCATACGACATGGCACATAATGAACAAACTAACTTATGGGGAAAATGTCATCCAGCGTGTTCCTACCTATAGAAGTATTTACCACTCAAGCCACAGATTTGACATTGAAATTGGTTTATTTTCATCAGTGAAAATCATTGTTTTACATGCCATCTAGACAGATCATTTCATTACAAGCAACACACACAAAATGCTGGTGGAATGCAGCAGGCCAGGCAGCATCTATAGGAAGAAGCACTGTCGACGTTTCGGGCTGAGACCCTTCGGCTAGTCCTGCTTCTTCCTATAGATGCTGCCCGGCTTGCTGTGTTCCACCAGCATTTTGTGTGTGTTGCTTGAATTTCCAGCATCTTCAGATTTCCTTGTGTTTGCATCATTCCATTACAACTCTACATTGATGTTTTACAAGGGAAATCAGTAACAGAATGCAGAATAAAGCATTACTGTTATAGAGCACATACAGTGCAGGCAGACAATAAGGTACAACAGAAGGAGATGAAGATTAACTTTATTTATCACCTCTTCATTGAAACTTACAAAGAAATGTGTCATTTGCATCAATGACCAACACAGTTAGAAGATGTGCTGATGGCAGCCGATAAGTTTCGCCATGCTTCTCATGCTAACATAGCATGCCCACGGCTTACAAACATGAACCTGTACGTTTTTGGAATGTGGGAGGAAACTGGGGCCCCCCAGAGGAAACTGTGGTGTCATGAGGAGTATCCACAAGCTCCTTCCAGGCAACAGTGGGAATTGAACCCAAATTGCTGGCTCTATAAACTGTTGTGCTAAAACTATATTACCATGCTGTCCATTTCAGCTCTAACAAGGCAGGTTGTGAGTTCAAGAGTCTATTTTATTGTTCAGTTTTCTGATAAAGGTGAGAAAGGATTTGACCTTGAGGCTGTGGTACATGCTTTCAGGCTTTTGTACCCTTTGTTTAATGGGGGAGCAGAAGAGAGAATGTCTGGGGTGGTTGTATTCTATTACTGGCAAAACCTGGGGCACTTTGATGAAGCTTTACTGAGACGCCAAGAAGTGTAGACTGAGTCTATGGATGAGACACTGGTTTCTCCGATATGCTGAGCTGCATCGACAACCCTCTGCTGTTTCTTGTGGTCACATGCATATCAGTTGTCCTGATAGACAGATCGCCAATGTCCTCTCAAAAGCAATAAATGTAAACACTTATCGTATCATTGCCAACATCCTTGAAAAGATAAAATAGTACTCTTGGGATGGAATGTTCTTCCTGTTCCTTGTGGAGCAAAGCATGTCATCTTCTCCACAACCCAGCCACAGTTTCTGCTGAACATGGACCCTCAGTACAAAACTGATTTTGTAGATTTTGGCAGCAAATGGACCAACCTATTCGGACCACATAAGCATCATGTGCATGAGCTGGAACAGTCAGACTTGCACTTAAGAAATTGACATTGGTTTCCTCCGATTAGATTTAGGAGATTTTGTTCAAGTAGAGTGCATGAGCTGGAGACCGTTTCTGCCTGCAGCATTTAACTTGAGAATGATTGATCTGACACAGGATGACTAAAGTGAGGAGGTTCCATTACTGGCTGCCCTTCTCCTACTGAGCACAAGGAAATCCCCCAAACATACAGGAAAACAATTTTCAAACACTGATCTAATATAAATTGTGCAGATTAACCCACAAGAAAATGAATGTATGTTGTAATGGCTCATATATCAGTGCAATTGATTTAAGAACAATTGAATCAAATTGAATGATCACATTTAAGATAAATATAATTGCTTCTGCCTTTAACAATATTATTTAATTATAATGAAGCATTCTGTTGTTAAAGCAGCAGTTTCAGCGACACTGTAAGGCCACAACATTATTATTTAGATTTGTATTTATATTTGTCAACTTTACATCAAATAAACTTTACAGCAGAATATTCATCCATTCAGAACAAATATGCATGTTCCACACAAGCCTTTTCCCAACCTAGATCATGTAACACTGTCTTTGTGAAATACAGGGTCCTGGCACCCTACCTTTTCAATCCATCTGGCCTGGCATTTAAAACAACCCAGTGTCTGGGGGATTTAAACACCGGGTGGGATGGATTGAAAAGGCAGGGTGTCAGGACCAGAGGTGAGGGTTGGGCTGATTCTACTTGCTGCTCCATGACATTTACTTCACTCTGTCCTACCCTGAGGCTGAGGCTCTGGACTCTGCAATGTTTGCTCTGCTCTGTGCTGAACTGAGCTCTGCTCTGTGGCCTGCTCTGGACTCTGCAATGTTTACTCTGCTCTGGACTCTGCAATGTTTACTCTGCTCTGGACTCTGCAATGTTTACTCTGCTCTGGACTCTGCAATGTTTACTCTGCTCTGGACTCTGCAATGTTTACTCTGCTCTGGACTCTGCAATGTTTACTCTGCTCTGGACTCTGCAATGTTTACTCTGCTCTGGACTCTGCAATGTTTACTCTGCTCTGTGGCCTGCTCTTGCTGCCCCAGGCATCATGTCTTTCGGCTCCGTGATATTTGCTTATCTCAGCACTGAATTAAGGCTGAGTCTATAGACTGCTCCAGGCTTTGTGTCTGAGGACACACTTTCAATCTAAAATCTATTTGCTTACTTTTATTGTTTGCACAGTTTTTTTCTCTGCACATTAGGTGTTTGATAGTCTTCTTTTTATGGGTTCTTTTGGGTTTCTTTGTTTGTGGCTGCCTGTAAGGAGGCAAATCTCAAAGTTGTATAATGTATGCATTCTTTGAAAATGAATCCACTTTAATCATCGAAGCTTGAATTCATAGAACATAAATCATGAAACATACTGTTATGCCGAGCTTTTTACCCGCTCTAAGATCAATCTAACCTTCCCCTCATACATAACCCTCCATTTTTTTTATCATCCATGTGCCTACCTAAAAGTTTTTTGAACGTTTCCCAATGTATAGTCACCTTAAAATTATGCTCACTTGTATTTGGCATTTATGTCCTGGAGAAAAGTGTCTGGCTATCCACTTATTTCATGTTCTGGATTCCAAATCTGTGCAAAAGTTTTTTCCCAACATTGCATGTGTCAGTTCCTTTGAACTCAAAAGCAGACAACTCTTTTAGTGCAATGGCTAAGGAAGATTAGAGATAAAGATGAAGATTTTTATTATTTATCATGTGGACATCAGTGTCCAAATACACAATGAATTTATCAAATTCCAGGAAGCCAGGATGCATCAGTAGCATATGAGAAGAAAGGGAAGATAATTCAGTGGATTATTTGCTTATGCTCCAGTTACTTATAAACATTCATAGTCTCCCAGCTTGGAACTGATCAGAAGCATTTTAATTAAATATTTGAGTACAAGTGATAATGTTAGATGAGAAGGTTTTAACAAATTAGCACTGTACTGATGTGAAGGCAATGAGTGATTGTTAAGTTCAAAATCAGAAACACAGAAACATATCAGGCTTTGCATCCCTTTGTTCTAAATTCCTTATAACATGCTTGGTGACTTTAAAGAAGCACTTAATAAGCTGTAGGATTTATTTTCTGAAATACCAATGTATGAAATCATGTCTTTGTAGGGACAGGATGGTAGCATACCGAGTAGCGCAATTGCTTTGCAGCACCAGCAATTACTGGTCAGGGTTCAGTTAACACTATTGTCTGTGAGGAGTTGGTACATTCTGTCTTTGACTGTGTGAGTTTCCTCTGGATGAGCTAATATTCTTCTTCATTCCAAAGATATACAGTTAGGGTTAGTGAGTTCTGGGTTTACTATGCTGGTGTCAGAAGCATAATAACACTTGCATGCCACCACCAACACAATTAGCACTGATTTGCTATAATCCGAATGATCTATTTCACTGTTATAGGTGTTGATGTACGTGTGACAAATAAAGATAATCTTTAAACTTTAATCTCTCTCTCCATCAATGCTCAATGTTATACACAAAGCAGCTCTCTCTCTCTCACACACACACACACACACACACACACACACACACACACAGCCCCCCCAACCCCCACGGAGCCCGTAAGGAGAATGTGCAAACTCCCCAGTCTCCTTGTGGGCTCAGGTGGGAATTGAACCCTGATTAGTGAAAGCTGGTGCTGTAAAACAATGTGCTACGTGCCACACTATGGTATCACCCTGTCCAGTTCACTTCACTTCTCTATTTAAACTTCTTATGATCTTTGGTCTTTCTGTCAAACCTCCTCTGAACCTTGTCTTTTTTAGCCCATTCATTCTTAAAGTGAAATGGACAGCACTAATATTAGAAAAGATTAAATATTAGACAATATTATATTAGATAAACAGTTTTGATTGATTCATGTATGGGACGTAAACCTTGCTTTTCATTGTCCAACCTGGACTGTGAGGATACCTACAAGCCCACCACACTGTTGGGTCTAGAGTCTCATAAAACCTAGTGCAAGTAAGATTGGCACATTTTCTTCCTGGAAGGGTGATGATAAACCAAATGTTTATTTTTATTATAAGGCAGTGTAAGTTATGAATTATATTCATTGTAATGATTATTGAAACTAGCTTTACAAATTACAACCCAATTTAATTAGGTGTATTTCAAATCACTGGTCGACATGGAAATTTTTGAACTCTTGTCTCTGGATCAATGATCCAGTTTCTGGCTGCTTGTCCAGTAGATTAATCATTACATTATTGTTCAATGCCTTGGAATTTGGTTTTATAAAAAATCATTAGACTGGCTTCTTGGAAGCCAACTTTATGATGGTGAAGGTGTTAGAATTCCTTTTGAGGGCAATATATCATTGGATGACAGAAGTTATTGTTATTGGCATTAACCTGCAGAAGTGATTAATTATCACTTTGAATGTAAGAATTTTTTCTTTGAATATTTGAAAGGAAAATTAACTCCATGGACATGAACAAGGACGTGGGAGAGAATTCAACCATTGCACTGTGGTACAAGTGTAAGTTGAGAGCTGAGAACACTCATGATGTAAAGGAAATTGATGAATGCTCTGTCAACAAAATATTCCGTGGGGATGAGGAAGTAAGTGGATGAGGTCAGAAACATCGTGACTTTTGCCCTTTGTCATTTCTGCAGAGCTTAGATAGTATTCAACACAGGAGATTGCAGATGTTGGAATCTGGAGCAACACACAATGTGTCGGAGGAATTCAATGGGTCAGGCAGGGACACAGGCAGTCGATGACTGGAGTCGCAGCCCTTTATCTGGTCTTAGGTATTTACTTGTACATATGCATTGCACTGCTTTGGAACTTCACCTTCACTAGTTTTAAAGGGGGATGCATTTCTAAAATGGACTGCATTGTGCTTACAATACAATACAGTATATTCTGCTTTTAGTGCCGGAAGCTACTGGTGTATTGCAGGATATACACAAGTATTTATGAAATTTTGGTGTCTGCTCAATTATTGAGCAATCTTCAAAGTTTGCATCTGAAAGATCAAAGTAAATATGTTATCAAATTATGTACATATATTTCATCATATACTATCCTGAGATTCATTTTCCTGAAATCCAATTGAAGGGTCTCAACCCAGAACATTAACTGATTCTTCCTCCCACCTTCTCATTCTGGCTTCTTCACCCTCCCTTCCTGGTCCTGATGGGGGTCTCAGCCCAAAATATTAACTGTCCATTCCTCTCGACTGATGCTGCTTGACCTGCATTGTGTGGTTTCCTCTGGATTGACAAAATCCATAGAATCTCTTGTGTTTATGATTAACTGTCCATTTCCCACTACAGTTGCTGCATGACCTGCTGTGTTCCTCCAGTAGTTTAATTTTATTTTTTGGTCCTGCAAGAATTTTATTCTCCATTTCCTGCACAAGCATTAAAGTTCTACCTTTTAAACTTTTTCTTCTCTCTTCCTTCCAAACTTATTGCTTTATTCATTACAAACCCATCTTGATTTTGAGTGAGATGGTTCTCAGAACTTGCCAACTCAGACTTCTAATTACTGAACCGCTTCTGTAGTATGTATGTATGTAGTATGTAGTATGCATGTTTCATTGTATTTTCCACAAGCTACATGTACGCAAATAAGTTATATGTCATATTTTCTTCATTAAATAAAAAAGTGCCCAATAATCAAAATTGTTCTTCACCGTGGCTGTAATTATTTTCAAATATCAAAGTAAATTTATTATTAAATTACGTGTTACCATATACTATCTTGAGGTTCATTTTCTTGTGGGCATTCACAGTAGATCAAAGGAATACAAAGGTATCAATGAAAAACTACACATAAAGACAAGCAGTCAATGTGCAAAAGAAGACAAGCTGTTCAAAAACAAAAAATACATATAAATAAATAATGCTAAGGGCTTAAGTTGTAGATTTTTTGAAAGTGAGTCAAAATATTGCAGAATCAGTTCGGAGTTGAGGTGAGTGAATTATCCATGCTGGTTCAGGAGCCTGATGGTTGAAGGGTAATAACTGTTCCTGAACCTGGTGGTGTGGGACCTGAGGCTCCTGTACCTCCTGCCCAGTAGCAGCAGCAGCAAGAAGGGAGCATGGGTGGTAGGGATCCTTGATGATTGACGTTGGTTTCTTACAGCAGCACTCTTTATGGATATGCTCAATGGTAGGGAGGAATTTGCCAGTGATGGACTCTGCTATATCCCCCATTTCTGTTGGATCTTCCATTTCTTGGTCATTGGTGTTTCCATGCAAGGCGGTGGTGATGCAGCCAGCCAGGATTCTTGCCAATGTATATCTATAGAAGTTTGTCAAAGTTTTAGGTGGCATTTGGAATCTTCTATCGAGAGGTGCTGCTTTTATCTGCTTTCTGGTTGAGGATCCCAGTCAGAAGCCTCGAAATGTGGAATGTGAACAGTTCAAACCAGCATAGATCAGGAACAAACACGTTGTATAGTGAGCAGCCTTGCAGGTCCTGGTGACCAACTCCTACTCCTATATTCTTGTGGTCTCGTGTGTTCTTGAGAAAGGAATTCCCATAGCTTTGCGCTCACTGTGCTGGAGAAAATCCGAGAATCAGCCTAAGATTATGAAGTTCCATCAAAGGCTGAATAAGAAGAAGGATTCTTGCAGTGTGCTTTGAAGTATATGCAGAAAATTCAGAATAAGGATATTAAATAAAAAAGCATAAAAGAAATTTCAAATAATACTGTTGAAGGCAAGAGTATTTTTTAAATAACCTTTTAATTGAGAAACGAAAGAATAATTTTCATTGGTAATTGTTGGTAATTGGTTTATTTTTGTCATATGTAGTAAAATACATCTGAAAAGCTTTTGTTTGTATGCTACGCAGCCAGATCTAATACCTAAGAACATCAAGGCCAAAAGACAGAATGCAAAATTGATTATGGGATTCAGGTGTCTAGAAGACAGATGTAAATAAGATTATCACCATCTTTAAATACAACGTAAATTCTTGTAGAACTGGTCATTAATAAAAATTGTATCCTTTCCTGTCATAAAGCAAAAAAGAGAATAGAAGCTGAATCTACTGCCCTGGAAGTTCCACTGTCTGCAGAAAGATTAAATCTGACTTGGTATTACTGCTTGAATCAGGCCAGGTTACCTGCATGATTTGTCAAACCAAGAGGCAGCCTGCTTCACTAGCTTTCACCAGCTGAGTTCACACTTATTGTCTGAAACGTCACTGTCGAATGAATTAATGAGAAGGCTACATGTGTGGCTGTGCTGCCGAGAATCCACTGTGCTATGTGGCTTTTGAGTAGCCCTTCATTCCTGGTGTCACCAATGTCGTCTTGTGTGTGCCATTACTTGGGTACTGGCTCTGACACTGCCCTCGAACTTGCCTTGCCTCCTGTCCCCTGTCTGAAAAGCTTCTGGGATTTCAGTGGCTCCAAGAGTGATTCTCATTGTGAGTCCCTGCAGGAGTAAGAAAATCAGAGATTTGAGTTTACAGCATATTGCCTGCACTGCTGCCTCCTCAGGTTAATAAATACAAAAACAACATTTCAGTTAGAATGATCTTCTTAAATGTCGTGAAGAGGTATAAATTTTCCCCCACTCCCCTTCTCTATTTTTCCACTCCATACTTTGGCTCCCTTCTTATCCCTTCTCTTCTCCTTACATGCAGATCACCTTTCTCTGGTGGCCCTCCTCCTTCCCTTCTCCCATGGTCCACTCTCCTCTCCTATTTGATTTCTTCTTCAGTGCTTTACCTCTCCCACCTATCACCTGCCAGCTTCTCACTTCTTTCCCCTCCCCCACCCCCTGCCTTCCTCATCATCTGGGCTCACCTATCACCTATCAGCTTGCATTCATTCCCCCTCTTCCCACATTCTTATACTGGCTTCTTCCCCTTCCTCTCCAGTATTGATGAAGGGTCTTGGCCAAAATGTTGACTGTTTATTCTTTTCCAAACATGCTGCCTGACTTGCTGAGTTCCACAGGTATTTTGTGTGTGTTCCCCTGGATTTCCACCAGCATCTGCAGAATTTCTTGTGTTTATAAAATCTGCACCCTGCTCTTTCTCCAGCTCCCACAGCCCCAGTACAATATAAACCCTGCTGCATGATGTTGGAGAAAAAATGAGAGGATTTAATTTATAGGGTGACGTTTATCATATCAGGTCATTCCGTAGCATTTACAGACAATAAAGTACACTTGAAGGGATTTGGATCTGCATCCTTGAAGTTCATCACCTATTTGTTAAACTGGCCTGTTATTGTTCTCTCCCTGGTTGCCACTTGTGTAACCAAGCAACAGCTGGCTGCTTTCCAAATTCTCGGTCGTGGCACCAACTCGGCATATTCTGAGATCATTGTACTCTTTTCCTTCCAGTGCTGGATTTAGTCTATGCAACAACTTGAAAGATTGTAAAAAAAAATAAATACTTCAGCAGGTGAGAATTAAGACTCAAGTTGCACAATAGTTCTGGAACAAACAGATGTGATAAAGCAGAAACTATCACCTTGATTGATATCTAATAGATGAATACAATGATCAGGATCAGAATCAGATTTGTTATCATTGATGTATGAGGTGAAATTTATTGCTTTCTGTCAGTAATAACTTGCATTGACATAAATCTATAAATTGCAAAACTAAATAGTGAAATAGTGAAAAAATTGAGAACTTACAAGATAGTCCTCTGTGCTGAGTTGAATCTGTGACCATGTCTGTAGACAGACCCTCTTTCATGGGCTTTGGTTCTGAATGCTGTTTGCTTGCCTTTGCAGTTGTTCTTTTTGCTCTGCAATTTGGGTGTTTGACGGCCTTTATTTGATGGGTTCTTTCGGGTTTCTTTGTTTTGTGGCTGCCTGTAAGGAGATGAATCTTAGGGTTGTATAATGTATACATACTTTGATAATAAATATACATTGGACTCTGAGTATTCATGGGCTCATGGACCAATCAGAAATCTGATGGCCGAGGGGAAAGAGCTGAGCGTAGGTCTTCCTGCTCCAATATGGGAAAAGGGCATGTCCTGGATGGTGGAAGTACTTAATGATGGATGTCATCATTTTGAGGCATCACCTCTTGAAGATATCCTCAATGGGTGAAGGAGTTGTGCCTGTAATGGACTTGGCTGAGACAACAACACTATGCAGTCTTTTTATCACCCTGCTCTTGTCTTGTTCTCATTGCTAGCCTCTGGAAGGAGGTACAGTATCATTTAGCACACACTCAATGATTCAAGAACATCATCTTTCCCTCTGCCATCCAATTTCTAAATGGACTTTGATCACATGAACACTATCTCACCACTTTTCTATTTCTATTTTAGCACTACTTATTTAATTTACCTATTTCATATATATATTTACTGTAATTCACATTTTTTCTCTGTTCTCATGTATTGCATTGTACTGCTGCAACAAAGTCAACAAATTTCATGACATGTGCCAACGATATTAAACCTGACTCTGATTTTGATTAATTTGTGATCCTGTGCATTGAAACCTCGATGCAAGGCAGTGGCACCGTCAGTCAGAATCCTCCGCACTGTACATCAATAGAATGTTTTAAAGAGTCTTTGGTGATATACCGCATTCCTAATGAAGTAGAGCTGTTGGTTTGTTTCTTAATAATTACATCAGTGTGTTGAGTTCAGGACAGATCTTCAGAGATGTTGATGCCCAGGAACATAAAGCTGCTCAGCCTTTCTTTTATTGGCTCCTCACTGAGTACTGGCGTATGTTCCGCCAACTTCCCCTCCCCGAAGCCTGCAATCACTTCCTTGGTCTTGTTAATGTAGAGTGAAATGTCGTTCTGACACAACACAGTTTATCATGCTTTTGTAATTCTCCTCATTACCATTTGAGATTCAACCAACTGTGGTGTCATTTCACGGCAATGGGTTTAAGATGGCACTGGTGAATCTCAGTGGCTTCCTACTCGTGGCACATGTAACAAGAAAAACAATTAACTACTTTGTTAATCACTCTTTTTCTGGTAAACGATCATCACAGGCAATAGTCTATAATAGTCCAATAGTCTTGGAAGCAATTCGATGTGGCAGAACCGAGGTGAGGCGAGGCAATGGGTCCATCACCAAGAGCATGGAAGACCTGAGGCTCGATGAATTTAAGCACTGGACCAAATCAGAAAGGTTGGGTACAGGCTGAATCAAGGCAGAAGGGTCCAGGCCGCAGTGCATATCACAGCAACAGAACCTGATGTTTGGACAATGATTTAGCCACTAGACTAGGTTGAAAGGTCAAGGTGTCAGGGCCCAAGGCAAGGGATGAGCTGGTCTAGCTCACTGCTCCCCATTACATTGAATTAACAGTCTGTGGATGCACCCTCTGTGGACTTCAGTTCAGAACACTATTGCTTGCGGTTATGGTTTGCATGATTTGTTTCTTTTCACAGCAGATTGGGTTTTTGACAGTCTTATTTTTTCTGATGGCTTCTTTTGTGTTTCTTGGTTTTGTGGCTTCCTGTTTGGAGACAAATTTCAAGGTTGTACATAGCATCCATACTTTGATAATAAATGTACTTTGAGCTTTGTTATCAACAACTTTTTAGATGGCATATGAGTTGGGTCTAGCAACACGTTCATGAATAAAGCACGAGAAATTCTGCAGATGCTGGAAATCCAGAGTAAAACACACAAAACGCTGAAGGAACTCAGCATCTATGGAGGAAAACATTTCAGGCCAATGAAGGGTCTCAGCCCAAAATGTCAATTTTTTATTCCTCCCTGTAGATGCTGTCTGACCTGTTGAGCTCCTCCAGCATTTTGAGGGAGTAGAGCAGTTAGATAAGCATGAATCCTGTGTTGATTGTCAGCGAGAATGATTATCCCTTTGCGTTGACTGTGGTCTCCTAAAAAGGTTCCATTCGCAGAGCGAGGTATAGAGGCCCTGGTTTTGAAACTTACTTATTAGTACCAAGAGAATTATGTCAGATTTTTAATATTACGGATAGATCCTGGTGTTAATTTGATCAGTTCATATATTCAGAATCACGCATCAGTAGCTTGTCAGTGGTAGTAAGTAATTTATTTTATCAATTTCATCACCCAAAGGTATTTCATGGCATAGTTCACAACTAATGAAGCTAACAATGAGGAATGTAAAAGGATTAACTGATACCTATTGAAGTGCATTAAAAACAGTGCAAATTTGAAAAAAAAAGCCTCATTAGCAGTACAAAGCCAAGATGATTTAAAACAAAGTAATTTTTAAAACAAAAGGTTAGACAACATTTTCAAAAAATCAGATTTTAGAATTGTAGAACATAGACCAGTACAGCATAGTACAGGCCCTTCAACCTTCCTGTGTCAGCCTTTTAATCTACTCTTACATTAGTCTAACCTTTCCTTCCCGCTCAGCTCTCCATTATGCTATCATCTGTGTGACTCTCTAAGAGTCTCTGAAATTTTGCTAATGTATTGGCCTTTACCATTTCCCCTGGCATCACGTTCCACACACCCACCAATCCATTTGTAAACAAAAATCTATTTATGATGGCAACCCCCCCCCCCCTGCATTCTTTCCTCCAATCATCATAAAATTATACCCTCTCGTAGTAGCCAGTTCTGTCCCAGGAAAAAGTTGCTGGCTGTCTAATCTGGTTTGCAGTCTGGAGACTGAATGAGAACAGGCATCCAGCACAGAGCACCCCTGTGGATGTTGCCCTCAACTATAAGTATACTGCTGGGTGTGGGTGTGACAACCTACTGGGGGAAGCCACAGTGACCAGGTCTCTGGCACTGAGTCCAGCTCTGGAGCTCAGAAGGGAAGGAGGAAGAAGAGGATTGCAGTAGTGATAGTGGATTCCGTAACTGGAGGAGGTTCTGTGTATGTGAAAGAGACACCCGGATTGTATGTTGCTTGGCAGGTGCTAGAGTCGGGGATGTCTTGGATTGGATCCATAGCATTTAAAAAGGGGGTCTAAACAACCAAAAGTCGTGGCACATATTGGTACCAATGACACAGGTAGGAGAAGTTAGGAGGTCCTGAAGAGAGAATATAGGGAGTTTGGCAGAAAGCTGAAAAGTAGGACCTCTAGAGTAGTAATTTCTAGACTGTGCCATGAGTCAGTGAGGGTAACAATAGGATGATATGGCAATTGGATGCATGGCTGAGGAATCGGTGCAGAGGATAGGGTTCCAAGTTTCTGGATCATTGGGATCTCTTCTGGGGAAGCTACAACCTGTACAAAGGGGATGGGTTTCATTTGAATCCAAGGGGGACCAATATCCTTTTGCTGGAGTTTGCTGGAACTGATAGGGAGCGTTTAAACTACTTTGACAGAGGGATGGGAACCAAATACAAGTAAATTCAAAATTAAAAATTCAAGACGGTTTAATGTCAAGTGTAAAGGAGAATAAAGTGATTTTTACTCCAGGTCCGATGCAGAGAATGGGCAAAGAAGTGGAAGATGGAATATACAATATGCAGTGCAGGGAAGGTCATCGTCATGCACTTTGGTAGAAGGGATAAGGGCATAGACTATTTTATAAACAGAGATAACATTCAAAAATTAGAGGTACATAGGGCCTTGGTGTCCTTCTGCTGGATTCCCTGTAGGTTAACTTGCCGGCTGAATCGGTGGTAAAGAAGACACAGGTACTGTTAGCATTAATTTCAAAGCACTAGAATGTAAAAGCAAGAATGTGATGACTTTCAAGTCATTGCTTAGACTGCACTTGGACTATTGATAGCCATTTTCGGCCGCATTTCGAAGTAAAGAGATGCCCTCATTGGAGAGGGTCCAGAAGAAGTTCACGAGAATTATTGCTACAATGAAAGGGTTAACATATGAGGAGTATTTGATGGCTTTGAGGCCTGTATTTGCTGAAGTTTAGATGAATGAAGGGGGATGTCATTGAAACCTATTGAATATTAAAAGGCCTATACAGAGTGAGTATGGAGAGGTTCTTTCCTATAGTGGGGGATTCTAGAATCGAAGGACACGGCCTCAAAATAGAGGGACATCCACTTAAGATAGAGATAAGGAGACATTTCTTTAGCCAGGGGGGTGGAGAATCTGTAAAATTCATTACCACAGACAGCTGTGCAGGCCAAGTCATTGCATATATTTAAAACGGAGGTTGACCGATTCTTGATTAATCAAGATGTCGAAGGTTATGGGGAGAAGGGAGGAGAGAGAGAATCAATCAGCCATTATGGAATGGCAGAGCAGACTCTTTGGGCTGAATGGCCTACTTCTGCTCCTATACCTTATAGTCTTATGGGCCAATTTCTTCTTCTATGTCTTATGGTCTTATCACAATTTACTGCTCTGTCAATTCACCTCTCAACCCCCTTCACTCCAATAACAAAAGCCTTTGCTCACTCAAAGTTACCCATAATATATGCTTTCAAATTAGGCAGCATCTTAGTAACCTCCACTGCAACCTCTCTCAAACTTCCACATCTTTCCTATAATGAGACGACCAGAACTGAACATAGTACTATTTTTTCCAACCACCCTCATTATCCTTCACCTTATTCTCTTTAAAGTACTTGACTTGTAGATTCTGCTGTTGTGACTCAGATGCACAAAGATAAATGATATTGCTTTTATCAAGGGGCTGACTTTGCTTCTAAGTAGGATCATTCAGAGGAAATGTTCAGCCATTGACGTCCAAAGAGAGGTATCGAAGTTTTATCAGTATTCGTGCCATCACTCGAGTTGAGTATGCTGTTCTCTGAAAGGGATTATTCTATTAATGGAGAACTGCTATGAGTGACTTTGCTTAAAGTGGGGAGGCTGGTGCATGGACATCTACCACATGGCCCTTGACCGATCGGGGTCAGTGTCCAATGGCATAGAATGCAAGATGACTGGGGACTTTTCATTGCTGCCGCCTCCCTCCACCTTAACTGCCATAGTGACATTTCATCATCTTCTGCCACCTTTGAGGTCTGGGTTGGATTGTTCTTCATCGGGAACCTCCCCCTTGATCTTACCACCATGGGTGACCAGCAGCTAAGTTCCAGGTGGCATCATTCTCAGGATCTCAGGAGCTCACAAGCCTCTCCATCTAGACAAAATGGCAATCTTCAGAGAGGAAAGTTTCATCAAAACACAACAGATTAAACTGCATCATGCTTTGATGCAAGTATGAAAAACTTTCTCAAAAACCTCAGGCTGGGCAATCTGTTCCACCTGGCAACAAGAATACTAACTCAACCACTGATCCTTTCGAAAGGGAGTTGGGTTTTTTTTTGTTTCATTTATAATTTGCAGATTTCCTTCCTCATTGCACATTCTCAGAAATGAGTCGAAAAATATATTTTTTGTCATCAAAACAAGCAAGTGTTCAAATCTATTAACCATTGGCCAGTATCCCAATCCTTAAATCATGTCACAGCTCATAGAAAGAGCATTGTAGCATCATAATCACAGCTGTTATCTTACCAGCAGTTGGTTTATTGAGAAAATGAATTTGCTCATTGTTAATCATGTTCAGAAATATGGTACAGAAAGTTCAAATTTCAGAGTAATTTTTTTCTCAATATAAATATGTCACCGATAGTCCACAGGTTGTGGAGTTATAGCTGCTGTTATAACACACACAGAATGCTGGAGGAACTCAGCAGGCCAGTCAGCATCCATGGAAAAGAGTAACCACTCAACCTTTCAGGTTGAGACCCTTCTCCAGGACTGAGAAGAAAGGGGAAAGATACCTGAATAAAAAGGTGGGGTAGGAGGCGAGCTGGAAGGTGATACGTGAAGACAGGTGGGTGGGAAAGGTTTAAGGCTGGAAAACAAAGAATCTGATAGGAGAGGAGAGTGGATAGAAGAAAGGGGAGGAGGAGGGGGGCTCAGGGGAAAGTAGTAGGCAGATGAAAAGAAGTGCAAAGTCAGAGTGGGGGATAGAGGAAGGGAGAGGGGATGGGTGGAATTTGTTCACTGGAAGGAGAATCGAGATTCTTGCCATCAGATTGGAGGTAATCAGATGAAATATAAGATGGTGATCCTTCACCCTGAGGGTGCCTCATTCTGGCACACGAGAGGCCACCGAGGTGGGAGAGACAGGCACAATTTCAACCATTAAAAGAACATCTGGATAGGTACAAGGTTCAACCAGGATATTGCCTCTGTTGGAGTGTATTAGTTCAAAGAAGAAGTTGGACAGATTCACCTGATTTTCTGTGGATGTCAGAAGTTGAGGTGAGACATGATAAAAGTTCATAAATTATGAACTTATTAGGGTAGATTTTTTACGACAGAAATAACAAATAGCAGAAGACAACACACAAAATGCTAAAGGAACTCAGCAGGTCACGCAGTATTTATGGAAGTGAATGGATAGTAGATTTTACAGGCCTAGACCTTTCATCAGGACTGTCCAGAAATGCTGCCTGACCTATTGAGTTTCTCCAGCAATTTGTGTGTGTTACTCTGGATTTCTGTTATCGGTAGAGCATCTTGTGCCTATAATACTAAAGGGCTAGGCTTAAGGTGAGAGAGGGAGAGTTTAAAGGAGATTTACAATGCAAGTGTTTTTTTTTTAGCACAGCGAGCAGGTGGCACCTAGAATGCACAGTGAAGGAAAATATAGCATATACAATTAAAGAGTTTAAGACACATTTAGGCAAATTGATAAGTATGTGACTTGGATCATGTGGAGGTAGATGAGATTAGATTAATTTGATATCCCGGTCAGTGCAGACATTGCGGGTTGAACGGCCCTTTCTTATGCTGCACTATGTACAGTCTTTATATGTTCGACATCACCTTGGAGAGAATGGAACTATTGTTTCCTTTTGGATGAACGAAGGTTATAGGGAGATTGAATTGAGAAGTATTTAAATATATGATTAATCGTAATGGAGTGAAAGGCAAAGTCTTGCCATTGCAATCTGAAGTCAGTACTGATGGAATTACACATTTAAAAATGTAAATTACTTCAGATGCTCTGTCTCTGAACTATAAATCCAAAATGCTGGAAGCACTCAGAAAGTCAGGCAATACTCATAGATTGTTGATGTTTCAGGGAACTCAGAGGCTGTTCCAATTTAAAATCATTGTTAACAAAAGGATTTACAAATGATATTAGCATTAAATACTTTGCCTCAGGATGATAGTTATTGCATCTTCAAGGAGAAAATCAGGACAATGTTAGAATTTAAGATACAGGAATAGATACAATAAACAGTGTTATTAATTATAGATTAGTTTTTCAGATGGATTCTTTGGCCGCTTTCCGGAATGTAAGCAAAGTTAAGAAATGGGATGATCTGCCCATATCTGAGACAAGGTTGCAGTAGTATTCCTGGATATTTCCAAAAATTTCTCAAAAGCTCAGATGAGCTGCCAAACTGGTTGAATTAGGGCCGCTGTATTGTGGCAAATGGCTGTTCTTTGTGTTATCATGATGGAAATGTCTTCCTCCATAAAATAGGTAGGAAAATCATTACCATTTCAGTCTCAGCATTCATCAGAATGCTATTACACATAAAGAAATTAATCCCCTTTCTTTTCTACAGCTGCTGCTGGATTAGTGTTCAAATGATGTTTTTCATTTTGTACCATGAAGCTTATTGCTATTGATATTGGTATTATTATCATCACATGTACCAAGATACAGTGAAAGGTTTGTCTTACGTATTGTTCATAACAATCAAATCAATACACAGTGCACTGAGCTAGACAGACAGACAGACATACTTTATTGATCCCGAAGGAAATTGGGTTTCGTTACAGTCGCACCAACCAAGAATAGTTTAGAAATACAGCAATATTAAACCATAGATAATTAAATAATAACAAGTAAATTATTCCAAGTGGAAATAAGTCCAGAACCAGTCTATTGGCTCAGGGTGTCTGACACTCCGAGGGAGGAGTTGTAAAGTTTGATGGCCACAGGCAGGAATGACTTTCTATGACGCTCAGTGTTGCATCTCGGTGGAATGAGTCTCTGGCTGAACATACTCCTGTGCCTAACCAGTACAATATGGAGTGGATGGGAGACATTGCCCAAGATGGCATGCAACTTGGACAGCATCCTCTTTTCAGACACCACCGTCAGAGAGTCCAGTTCCACCCCCACAACATCACTGGCCTGATGAATGAGTTTGGTGATTCTGTTGGTGTTTGCTACCCTCAGCCTGCTGCCCCAGCACACAACAGCAAACATGATAGCACTGGCCACCACAGACTCGTAGAACATCCTCAGCATCGTCCGGCAGATGTTAAAGGACCTCCGTCTCCTCAGGAAGTAGAGATGGCTCTAACACTTCTTGTAGACAGCCTCAGTGTTCTTTAGCCAGTCCAGAATATGGTAAAAACAATAACAATGCACAATAAAGTGTAGAAGCTACTAAAAAAGTGCAGAGCAGGTGAACGATAAAATGCAATATCATAACAAGTGAGATTGAGGTCGAGTCCATTCAAGAATTTGATAACAATAGGATAGAAGCTGTCTTTGAGTTGGTAGTATGTGCTTTCAGGCTTCTGTATCCTTAGGCCAATGGGAGAGAATAGAAGAGGAAGTATCCAGGGTGGGGATGGTCTTTGATTATGTTGGTTGCTTTACAGAGACAATGAGAATACAGACAGGTCCCAGTCCCATGGCTAGAATGAAGCTTGTGGTTCAGGCTTGTACTTCACTGGAGCAGTGCTGTACTGACGGAGACACTGCTCTTCCTGGAGTAGGCATTGCAGAGAGGTCAGATTAATTGTCCCACTTTGTAGAACATAGAGCAGTACAGCACAGGAACTGCCTGTGCCAAGCATGATGCCAAATTAGACTCAATGTTCTTTGTCTGCACAAGATCCATCCCTGTCCATCCCCTGGTTTTTCAAAGCCCTCCTCATCATTGATCACACTTACAAGGAGCGTTGCCACAAGAAAGTAGCCTCCAACATTAATGATCCCCATCATTGAGTCCATGCTCTCTTCTTGTTACTGTTATTAGGAAGAAGGTACAGGAGCCTTCAATCCAACACCACCTGGTTAAGCAACTATCAACCATCAGGCTCCTAAAAGAGCATGGATAACTTCACTCACCTCAATTTTGAACTAATTCCGTAACCTATAGACTCAATTGAAAGACTCCACAATTCATATTCTCAGTATTATTTATTTACATTTTTATTATTTATCTGATTTATCTTCTTTTGCACCTTGTCCGTTTCTCAATCTTTGTTTGTTATAGTTTTTCAAAAAATCTATTGCACATTTTCTTTTCCTTTTAATGCCTGCTAGAAACTGAATCTCAGGATAGTGATATATATGTAGTTTGATAATAAATTTACTTTGAACTTTGAACATCATTGTCTATCTCAAAACCTCAAACACCAAAACCTCATCTGCTTCCACCACTATCATCTTTTCATACCTTTAAACTTTTCAAACACCCACCATTCACTGTATACAGTATATTAAAAAGATTGTCCTACTCATCTCCCTTAATTTTTTTTTCTCATCTTAAATGCATGCTCTCCAGTATTTGATAATTCTACCCTGGGAATGAAATTCTGACTGTACTTTATCAATGCTTCTCACAATCTTATAAACTTGTATCCCCTCCACCTTTAACGTTGCAGAGAAAACAGCCCAAGTTCACCCAACCTCTCCTTGTACCTCATAGACTGGAATCCCAGCCAGTGAATTTCTCTGAAGCTTCAATAAACTTTCTGTAATAGAGCAACTAGAAACTAGAGCACCAAACTCCTGCGCTGCCTAACTAAAGCTTATACTGTTACATGAATACTCCCTGGCTCAATGCCCTGGCCACTGAAGGCAAGCATATAGAAACATAGAAAACCTACAGCTCAATACAGGCCCTTTGTCCAACAAAGCTGTGCCGAATATGTCCTTACCTTAGAAGTTACCTAGAGTTACCCACGCCATATGTTTTCTTCATCAACCTACCTACTTATCTCACCATTCTCAATGAGCTATGGAGGGAGATATCTTCGTGAGATATTAGAAAGAATGCATTTGTACTTAACTACATAAAATCAGTGGCTACTTTTTGAAGTATTTAATTTACTATGAAGTGTTTTATCAAAGAGTCATGGAGCACCACAGCGCAGAAACAGACCTTTTGATACATCTCATCTGCACTGAACTGTTATTCTGCCTACAAGTGAACCAGAGACTTCCACACTCCTCCCATCCCTGGACTTAACCAAACTTTTCTAAAACATTGAACTCACATTCACAACTTCCTCTGGCAGTTCACTCTACACTCTCACCATCCTCTGAGTGAAAAAGCTCCCCCTCATCTTTCCCTTAAGCATTTCACTGTTAACCCTTGACATCTAGTTGGATTCTTACCCCACCTCAGTGCTAAATATGTACTTACATTTATCCTATCTATACCCCTCATGTCCTGTGATTTTGAGATGCTTGATTCTTTAGGGTCAATTGTCAGATGGTGGATGTAATTCTCTTCATCATGGGCATTAATTCTGTTTTGTTTGAAATATTCTCTGGATATTGAAATGTCAAATTTGCTGGGGAATTCAAGCGGTTATGATGCATGGACAAATGAATCTGCAATTAACTTTCTTGGTTTCTGTCACCAGGACGTTGTTGAAAAACATTACACTTTCAGGAAGGTTAAATCAGAATTAGAATCAGATTTATTGTCACTGACATATGACATGAAATGTGTTGCGGCTGGAGTGTGGCGCAGAGCCATAAAAATCTATAAATACCAAAATAAATACATAGTGCAGAATAACAAGGTAACATTCATGGGTTCATGGACTGTTTAGAAATCTGATGATGGAGGGGAAGAAGTTGAATCACTGAGTGTGGGTCTTCAAGCTCCTGTACATTCTCTCTGATGGTAGTAACAAAAAGAGGGCATGTCCCAGATAGAGAAGATCCTTAATGACGAGGCAGCTCTCTTCAGGCTTCACCTTTTGAAGATAACCTTGATGGTGGAGAGGGTTGTGGCCACGATGGAGAAATGATCTAAACCAGGGGTTAACAACCATTTTTTTTGGCACCCTTCTTTGTAAACTGTTGTGCATTAAAATTCCAGGATATCATCAGTTTCTGAGATACTTAAACCACCCCGTCAGGCACCATCAATCATTTCACAGTCAAAGTCGCATAGATCACATTTCTTCCCCATTCTGGTATTTGGTCTGAGCAACAACAGAACTGCTTGACCATGTCTGCATGCTTTTATGCATTGAGTTGCTGCCACATGATTGGCTGATTGGATATGTGGATTAATGAAAAAGTCAGTACTCAGTGTGTCTTTGGCCCATTTGTTTAAGCAAAACACTTTTGCAATTTACTTGACAAGTTACCAAAAATCTGCTGGAGAAACTATTCAGGTTGAGCAGTATCTGTGGAGGGGAAAGAATTGGCAACATCATCTTGGACTATTCCAGGGCCTTGACCTGAAATATTACAATTCATCAGATACTGCTTGACTGATAGAGTTCCTCTAGCAGATTGTTTGTTGCTCAACCTGCAGACTCTTTTGTCTCCCAGTGGACAAATGCCTTGGACCTAACCATGCTTCTCTAATCAAAGAAGTATTTTCAGTGCTCTGGAACATTAAGTAGAGTTGGATCTCAGTCTGACAACATTAAAAATGGATTAATGTCAAAAGTTACTGAGACTTAAGCCAGTTTCTTTTTGAATTATTGCCAATGAACTCAATACAGCATGTAGCAAATCTTCCTAAACCACTTCTGTTCAAATTAAATCTCCCTAATCAGTGCTAACCACAACTTGCTGTGAAATGGTTCATGCAACATGCATTTAACAATGTCTGTCCTCCTGGACTGTTTATGCCCTGGTATGATTTTTCAAGTCCTAATCAGTTTTCTCTTCTAAAGATCAATCTTTGCTCACAGATTTTAATGCTGCAGGTAACGATTCAATTGCACACTAATTGCTTACTTTGCAAACAGTTAATAATAACCATGAAATCTTTCAATTTACTCAGAGGACCATTTCATTCATTAAAAGATGCTGTTCACCCTAACTAAGAATATGAAGCCCTGAAGGTTCAATGCCTTTGCCTTCAACAAGCATTGTAACTGTAAATAGCCAGAGCTGACTGTACCTGTTATGCTTTGTAACACTGCTTAGTTTTAATTTGTTGAGGCACTCACATATAGCATGCTGTGCAGTGACATATTCCATTCACATACTTCTTCCATATCAGAACCAGAATCAGGTTAATGATGGGCGCTGCCTTTTTGAGGTGTGGCTCCTTGAAAATGTCCTCAATACCATGGAGGCTAGTGTCCATGATGAAGCTGACTAAGTTTACAAACTCTCTGCAGTGTTGTAGCCCCTTCAACACCAGATGGTGATGCAGCCACTTAGAATGCTATATACTATATATCCCATAATTTAGTTATTGAGAAACAACATGGAATAGATCCTTCGAGTCACTCCCCCCAACAAACCCCAATTTAACCCTAGCCTAATCATAGGACAATTGACAGTGACCAATTAGCCTATCAACCTTTTTGTCTTTAGGTTGGGAGCAAACCGGAACACCTGGAGGAAACCCACAGGGACATGAGAATGTACAATCTCCTTTCAGGCAGTGGCAGGAATTGAACCTGGGTGACTGATACTATAAGAGTTGTGTTAACCATTATGTTACAGTGCCACCCTGGTAAGGAAGTATGTAAACAAACAAAGGCGGCTTAATCAAATAATATATTTACAATAATACTCAAATATTACTGAAATATTCAATACACTGCAGTGTCTACTTGGAACTAAATGAAGGTGCCAGATATTCAAGGTTCAGGTTCAATGGAGAGACTATAAAAAGGAGGTGTCAAAATAGCAATTAATATGAATATTTTCTCATAAGCCTTTTGAAGAATGGCTGTTAATTTACCCTGCCTTTGACAGGCGTTAATGATGGAGGAGTTGTGCACAGCAACGTTATTGGACTGAATCAAAGAAGATTAGTTTTATTTGTTACATGTACATCAAAGCATTACCACAGACAGCTGTGGAGGCCAAGTCATTGGGTATGTTTCCACTGCCCTCATTGTGTGTATGGCCACAGCTATTTAGCAATCTAAACAACTTCTCAAAAAGTCACCCGAGTTGGATGCTCTCTTTCACGGTTTTTAATGCAATTTTTTTGCGAAGCTGCAGAGTTAAGTAAAAGCTACATTAAATTCAATATAGTCATCACCTGAATGCTTTCGATTATTCTCATAACAGGTGTTAACCAAGATAGTACATGTACACAACACTCTATATCTATATCATGTGGTGCAAAGATAAATTTAAACATAATACTTTCTTTAAAATGTATATATATGTGCTTCAAATCAGAATAAAAACTATTGGTGCAGGAAGTGGTACAAAAAACAGCTTACTCATAATGATATTCACACAAAATGAGCTGCGCCTCTAGAAGGATTTAAATCAGAGGTTGATAGGTTCTTGATTAGTAAGGCTGTCAAAATTTATAGGGAGAATGCAGGAGAAAGAGGTTGACAGGGATAATAAATAAGCCATGATGGAATGGCATTGCAGACTCAATGGCTGAATGGTTTAATTCTGCTTCAATGTCTTTTGGTCTTACAGAGACATCAAAGCATACAGTGAAGTGTGTCATTTGTGTCAATGAGGATGTCCTGGGGGCAGCCTGCAACTATTACCATGCTTCAGGTACTAATATGGCAAGACTGCAACTTACTAACCCAGACCTGTACGTCTTCAGAATGTGGGAGGAAACCAGAGCACTCGGAGGAAACCTGCAATCACAGGGAGAATGCACAAACTCCTTACAGACAAACTCCTTACAATTGAGCCCCAGTCACGATTTTAAGAAGTTTGTATGTTCTCCCTGTGACCGCATGGGCTTTTTTTTTAATGTTCTCTGGTTTCCTCACACATTCCAAAGACGTACGCTTAAGGTTCGTAAGTGTGAGGCATGATACCTTGGTGCCGGTAACATGGTAACACCTTGCAGGCTGCCTCCAGCACAATCCTTACACTGTGCTGTTCGCTGACAGAAAAAAATACATTTCACTGTAGGTTTTGATGTTTCAATTTGCATGTGATAAATAAAGCTAATCTTTGATTTTCAGTCTTACTTTGCATTTTAAGATGGACTCACTTATTATGAATGGCCTGCCCTTTTCTCTCTTCATTGGCTTTGCAACATAGTACTCTTTGAAACAACCCACACAAAATTCTGGAAGAACTCAGTAGGAGTCCTGCTGAAGGGTCTGTACCTGAAATGTCAACTGTACCCCTTTCGATAGACACCGTCTGGCCTGAGTTGCTCCATCATTTTGGGCGTGTTTCTTGGATTTCCAGCCTCTGCAGACTTTCTCCTGTTTGTGATAGTTCTCTTTGAGGCTCTTTTATGATATAATTGATTATTTCAAACAATTTTTAAATGAATTCACTGTAATAACCTTGCTGTTGCAATATATTTCATATTAAAACCTGGATGTTTATACGTATATAAACTGTGATACAGTCTGGCAGCATGACTATCAATTTTAGATTTAAAGATTAATAAAACATAAGTGAGGCTGCAGCTCTGGTTGCCTCATTGAGCAAGGATGTGGTGACTTTGGAGAGGATTCACCAGACTTTTACCAGAATGTTGCTTAGAATGGAGGTTATTAGTTATGAGGAGCAGCTGGATCAACTTGGGTTGTATTCTCTGGAGCAATGGAGGCTGAGAGGAGATATGATACAATTATGAGACAAGGTGGGCAGCCAAAATCCTTCTTCCAGTGTTTCTCAAAAGAAGAAATAGCTTTAAGGTGGGGAGGAAGTTTTAAAGCAGGGGTTCACAACCTTTTTTATGCCATGGGCCAATGCCATTAACCAAGGGTACCATGCACCCCAGGTTGGGAACCCCTGGTTTAAGGGTTGTGCAGAGCAAGTTTTTAATACAGAAAGAGGTGCTTAGAAAGGATGGCCATAGCAGTACTAGAAGCAAATGCAATAGTGACACCTAAAAGAATTTTAGATAGATGGGAAATGGAGGAATACTGACCATTTGTATGCAGGAGCTGAGTTTATTTTAGTTTAATGCTCAACATAGAAACTGTGGTTTAAAGGGCCTAATCTTGTGCTGTACTGTTATATGTATGTCCTTACCTTAGAACTACCTAGGCTTACCCATAGCCCTCTACTTTTCTAAGCTCCATGTATCCATCCAGGAGTCTTTTAAAAGACCCTATCATTTCCACCTCCACCAACACCACCAGCAGCCCATTCTGCGCACTCACCACTCTCTGTGTAAAAAACTTACCCTTGACATCTCCTCTGTACCTACTTCCAAGCACCTTAAAAATATGTCCTCTCATGCTAGCCATTCCAGCCCTGGGAAAAAGCCTCTGACTATCCACATGATCAATGCCTCTCATTATCTTGTACACCTCTATCAGGCCTCCTCCCATCCTCCGTCGCTCCAAGGAGAAAAGGCCGAATTCACTCAACCTATTCTCATAAGGCATGCTCCCCAATCCAAGCAACGTCCTTGTAAATCTCCTCTGCTCCCTTTCTATGGTTTCCACGTCCATCCTGCAGTGAGGTGACCAGAATTGAGCACAGTACTCCAAGTGGAGACCGACCAGGGTCCTATATAGCTGCAGCATTACCTCTCGGTGACCAGGGTCCTATATAGCTGCAACATTACCTCTTGGAAAGTGGATACAGGCAGGTCAGTTCTTCCTGGTTTCTATCCTTCATCTCATTTCAAGATAAAGGTGAACAGTGGGGTTCCCGAGGAATCTGTACTGTCCCTTTCCTCATCTTGACCTAACTTCTGTTTGGAGCATATTAAGTTGACAGGTGACACAGAACTCAAAAATACAAGTCAACTAACATAAAGGATTTTGTAGTCTTCAAGATCAGGTGGTGGGATGGATATATGTCTCTTTCAAAGGAGGTGTAAGGCGCTCCTTCCCTCCGCTAGCTTGCAGGTCACTCTTGGGCAAGTCATAGCACCTGCTTAGCCCCCTGATCAAGGTCATGTGAAACCAAGGGAGCAGGTGGTGGTTGGTCAAATGAACAGATGGTGCATATCACAAGTTCTGGTTATGTGACTACTGATGCCAGGCAGACAATCTCTGAAGATTATTGATAATGGTTGAGGTCACCTGTCTTGTAAAGACACTGCCCAGAAGGCAATGGCAACTCACTTCTGTGGAAACATTTGCCGAGAATAATCATGAAAGGCCATGATCGTCCATGTCACGCAACACAGCTCATTACAAATGAAAGAAATCTTCAAGGGGATGCAAGGGGATGACACATGGAAATGAAAGGTGATACATAAAACTTTGATTGAGTTGAGGAAATAGAACTGTATGAATAAGTTAAGTGGATTCAAGAACTGGATTTCTCCATGCAAATCCAAACACTAGGACAAGTCGACAAGTTTTTGTTTAAATTAATTTATGTTACCATTAGTTTTATTGTATGAGGCACACAGTATAAATATGAGGTTCATTTGTTTAATTTTAAAAATACAGAATCTGAATCAGTGTTGTTACCACTAGCATTTTGTTAAATGTGTTATTTTGCCACAATAGTTAGTGCAATACATAAAAATTACTATTAGTTGCAAGGAGGAAGATATGTAAAAAATAAGTAGTGCAGAAAGAGAGCAAAATAGTAAGGCAGTGTTCTTGAGTTCATTGTCTGTTCAGAAATCTGATGGTGGAGAGGACGAAGCAGTCTCTAAAATGTTGGATGGGAGTCGACAGACTCCTTACTTCCCCTTGTAGGCAGCAATACGAAGAGGGCATGTCCTGAGTGATGGGGATCCTTAATGATGGATGTCGCCATTTTGAGGCATTGCCTTTTGAAGATGTCCTTGATGCTGACCTTTCTCGATCTGTCTGCTATGTTAACATAATAAAATCTTTCAACTTACCCCGTCGCTTCTGCCAATAACCTTGTGCTCATGTTAGATGTGCCTTGCCACTGAAAACGTTCCCTCATTAGTAACTCTTCTATATCCCTTCCAAACTCGAACAGCACTCTTGACTCCTAAATCTCCGCGGAGTCACAAAGTGTACTGGCAAAATCAGAACCCCAAGTGCAGAGGAAGGACAGACTCTGATGTAGAAACAGCGATGAGAGTTTATTCATAATAATTCCAAAAGAATATTGATGGTTAGGCCGAGCAATACCGCAAGCAGTATTGTCAAATCTAGGACATCGCAATTAGCGCTAATCGGGCATCTGCTTAAATAATACAAGTAACACAGAATCCCTGAGCCTATCAGAGTAACAAGCTGAAGCAGAAAGCTCCAGGAGACTGTATTACAAAGAGTCTCTCAAGGCAAACACAGGGAACTCTAAACGATTAATGATTGTCATTAAACAACAATTAACCATTTCAGGTGCTCTAACAAACTTGCAGCCCAATGCACAGGCCTGAAGAACTCATTACAGGTACATGCTACTGTAAGAAGTAGAAACCCAGACTCAATAAATAATGGAAAGATGTTAGTGCAACAAATGAGGATTTTGCAATCCTGTGAATCTTGTCTGCTCCTCCCTATAAAGCCCTGATATTCATTTTCCTTGACAGACCCTATGATGTGCTCGACAGAGTGCAGATTCTTCCTGCACATCTGGACAGCCACCATCTGGCCCCTGCTCTGCCTTCTCAGACACATGCAGTGTGGGGAGGAAATAATCTAATGGTGAATAGGGCTCAGTTAAATAAAATGTTTGTCGATAAATTCATTTTACTTGCTGCAGGGCAAAGATCTTCTTTATTGATAAAGTGGTTGTGAGAGGAACACATCTGGTTTGTACAATATTTGTTGAGTTATTTTGTCAGCCTTTCACAGAGTGCTCTCTAAATTGTTAACTAATTAAATCAGAATCAGGTTTATTATCACTGGCAGATGTCATGAAATTGTTGCTTTGTGGCAGCAGTACAGTGCAATATATAAAAATACTATATATTACAATCATATTGTAGCAAATGCTCTGTAAATACTGCTGCATGCCAGAAAATTAACAGATCGTACACCAGCATAAAATTAAAAGATATATACATGTTTACTAAATTTACAGTTGTAGAAAAAAAAAGAGAAAACTAAAAGGGTCCATACAGTTAAACCAGTGCAATGTGCACATAAACGTTAGAGCTCATTTCTGGAGTAGTCAGAGGTGTATCGCTTTGCTCATGTGCGGAATCCACCATCTGCATGCTTTCACCACATCACAACCTGAAATTTCCTCAAAGACCACCGTCTTGAATGAACTGACACTCTCAGAAGTATTGGCCCTTCCTCCTTGGAGCCATTCATCTGCACAAAGCACTTCTTAAAATGGGGATTCTCCTTCCTGTGGTATCTTCCCTTGTGCCCTGCTCCACAGTCCACCGCAGTCCCACCAAAAAGACCCCAAGCAAGACTGCTGTTCTGCAGGAATCTGCTGTCACCCAGCATACTCCAGTGTTCACCTGGTCAGAAAGCTACAACACCTACCAAGATCATCTGGATTGGCTGACACCACATTCCTAACTTGGACAACATGGCTCCTTATCCTTACCTGAATCCCAAACATTCTTACTAGCAAGACACACTGCTTTTACAGAAAACTGCTAAATTAAAAATACCTCACAGCATAGCAGTAGAAATCTTACCGCAGGCATTGCGCACGCGCACACACACACACACACACACACACACACACACACACACACAGTCACACACACACACACACACACACACACACACACACACACACACACACACACACACACACACACACACACACACACACACACACCCCCCTGTAGATTCATTAACTGTTCAGAAATCTGATGGTGGAGGGAAGACTGAGTGTGTATCTCCAGACTCAGACTCCTTTTCTGATGGTAGTGATGAGAAAGAATGCTGTCCTTGGTGGTGGGAATCCTTCATGATGAATGCAACCTTTCCGAGGCACTGCATTTTTAAGATGTCCTCAATTCCAGGGAGGCCAGTGCCTGTGACAGACCTGGGTGAGTTTACTACCTTCTGCAGCTTTTTTCCGATCCTGTGAAGTGGTCTTGTCATACTAGACAGTGATGCAACCAGTGAGAACACCCTCCACAGTACATCTTTGCAAGAGCCTTTAGTGACATACCAAATCTCCTAAAACTCCTGGTGAAATATAGCTGTTGTTGTGCCTTCATAGTAATTGCATCAGTATGTTGGGCCCAGAGTATGTTTTCAGAGATGTTGACACTCAGAAACCTGAAAATGTTTACCCATTCCCTGTTGATTCCTCATTAAGGCCAAGTGTGAATTTCCTCAAATTCCTCCATTGTATGCTGGAGGCTATCAAGCTTATTTTGTGGTATTTTATCCAATCTCCCCTTCCCCCCCCCCCCCCAACCCTCTGGCTGTGCAGTTGGTCCCCTTTTGCTGTTTGGAAAGTTACTGTCCAATCTAGTTCCACTGCCTCACCAAGTATTTCCTCAAAGTTATCACATTTTGCTGCATGAGACTTCCACTTTGCCTTTGGCTCCTTTGCCTTCCATGCTGTGAACCTGCAGCAACAAACCAAGGTGCTGCGAGAGCTCAGCGTGTTAGACAGTATCTAGGGAATGAAATGGACAGTCAATGCTTCAGCATATTTCTCTGCATGGATTCGCTGTGTGATGGAGATGCAAGAGAATCCAGTTGCTGGAAATCTGGAGCAACACACAAAAGCACAGGAGGAACTCAATGGATCAGGCAGGGTGGATATGGAGAGAAATGGACTGAGGCAACGACAGTCCATTTCCCTCCCCAGAGAAAAGTATTTATTGAGATAAACCTAGAATTGGCCCTTCCGGCCATTCAAGTTGCACCTCACAGCAATCCCCGATTTAACCCTAGCCTAATCACGAGATAAGTTACAATGACCAATTAACCTTATAACCAGTGCATCTCTGAACTGGGGGATGACACCAGAGCTCCTGGAAGAAACCCAATGTTGCTCAAGATTTCCAATATCTGGGATGTTTTGTGTCTCCGTTTGCTGGTGCTGGAGCCAATAAGTCAAGAAGATTAGACAATTCATTTTATTTGTTACATGTACATCAAAACTTTGAAAGATACAGTGAAATGCAACGACCAACACAATTCAAGCATATAGAGTACTGGGGCAGTGTGCAAGTGTCACCATACTTCTGCCAACATAGGATGCCCACAATTTACTGACTCTAACCCAAGTGTCTTTGGAATGTGGAAAGAAACTAGAGGTACTTGGAGGAAACGTTTGTGGTTACAGGGTGAATGCACAAACTTCTTACATGGAGTGGCGGGTATTGAACCTCAATCATGATCTCTGGCACTGCGTAGTGTTACACTAGCCAGTAACTACTAAACTGCCATGCCTCTGCAGTGGGCCATGCTCACAGCTCTGGGTTCAAGACTCTCCACAGAAACTCTAGAACACATCTCGAGGTTGACATTCCATTATGCAGGAGTTTTGCACTATATGACATGCAATTTTCCAAAGAGGAATTTTACTTCCACTCTTAAAAAATAAAAGAGCCCTGAGCATCAGTCAGAATTTAAAAAAAAGGATCTTGTTACTGATGTCCAGGTGTGGGACAATGGAATAGCAAAATAACAGTCCAGTATGGACTAGATGGGCCAAGAGGCCTGTTTCTGTGCAGTAGTGCTCTGTGACTCTATGAATGTAGGGTTACTTCATTGGTTGTAAATTTCTTGAACATTTCTAGAAAAGAATGCAGAAGGCAATATATAAATGCAAGTGATTCTTCAAAGTTTCAGAGTAATACAGCAGGGAAGCAGGCCCTTTGTTCCAACTTGTCCCTACTGACCATTATGCCCACTTCAGCCTGTCCTATTTGCCCTTATGCCCCTATTTTGAACCATATCCCTCTAAAACTCTCCTATCCATGTATACACCCAAATGTCTTCTGAATGTTGTTCTTGTACGTGCCTCAACTGCTTCTGCTGGCAGCTCATTCCATATTCACAACACTCTCTGCTTGAAGAAGTTGCCCCTCAGATACCTTTTAAAATTTTTTCCCTGTCATCTTAGGACCATGTCCTCTAGTTTTCTGTTCCATTACCCTGAGGAAAATGCTATCAATGCTTTTTTGTGTTTTTATACACCTCAATAAGTTCATTCCTCAATCTCCTACACTTCGAGAAATAATTTACCCACCATCTCTGTCTGAAACTCAGCCCCTTGAGTTTTGGTAGTATCCTTGTAAATCTTCTCTGAACTCTTTCCAGTTGAATAATATCCTTCTGATAACAGGATGATCAATCTGTACACAATACTCCCAGTGCAATTCTTTTTTAAGTTATCTACATTCCACAAAGTGAGAAAAGGCAGTTTGATCAAATTCTACATTTTATAAGAAGAAATATCTTCTGTTTGAGTAGCCTGTGGCACAGGCAGTCATAAAAAAAACAATTGACTAACACATTATTTTTAATCTTTATGCTTTCATGACAGTTGACGTTTGCATCGATTGGTCTGTGGATCTCAAAAAATACATGGTGTTGGCAGGTGAGCCTGTGCGTGTGAAATGTGCACTGTTCTATGGATACATCAGGACTAACTACAGCATGGCACAGAATTCTGGACTCAGCCTCATGTGGTACAAAAATAATGGGCAAGGAGATTCGGAAGAACCTATTATATTTTCTGGGCGTAGAATGAGCAAAGAGGAAGATTCAATTTGGTTCCATTCAGTGGAATTGCAGGACAACGGATTTTACACATGTGTATTAAGGTAAGAAAACTTTGGTGAAACATGCTTGTAGCCTATAAATACAAATACTTTGTTGAAGATATTACGAATCTTTCATTGACTATCCAGTGATTTTCTTTGAAGATGTCCCTACAAGTAAAGAGTAGACTTTCAGAATCAGAATCAGAATTATTAGCTGAGTCATATGAAATGGTTTTGTTTAGTTTGTGGCAGCACTACAATACAAAAACATACAATTATTATACACTCAGTGGCCACTTTATTGGGTATCTTCTGCATCTAATAATCTGGTTACGAAGTGTATGTTCGTAGTCTTCTATTGCTGTAGTTCATCCATTTCGAAGATCAACATGTTCTGCATTCAGAGTAGCTTTTCTGCACACCACTGTCGTTAAGCAAAGTTATTTGAGTTACTGTCACCTTCGTGTCAGTTTGAACCAGTCTGGCCATTCTCTTCTGATTTCTCTCATTAACAAGGCATTTTCACCTACAGAGCTGCCACTCACTGAATGTTTTTGTTTTTCACACTGTTCTCTGTAAGCTGTTAGAGACTGTTGTGTATGAAAAGCCCAGGAGATTGGCAGCCTCTGACATACTCAAACTACCCAGTCTGGCACCAACAATCTTTCCATGGTCAAAGTCACTTAGATCACATTTCATTCCTAGTCTGATGTTTGCTCTTAAAAGCAAACTGTAGCTTTTGACTTTATCTGTAAGCTTTTATGCATTGAGGTGCTGCCACATGATTTGCTGTGTAAATATCTGCATCAATGAGCAGGAGTGCAGGTGTACCTAATATAGTGGCCACTAAGAGTATATGACATAAAATATTGTGGCAGCAGGACAGTGCAAATGCATACAATGATTATGAATTACAAACTGAAACATAAAGTGCCATAAATGACATAGTAAGGTAATGTTCATACGTAGATTCATGGACTGATTGGAAAGCTGATGGTGGCAAAGAAGCTGTTCCTGAATTGTAGAGTATGGGTTTTCAGGGCCATGCACCTCCTCCCCAATTGTCGAAATGAGAAGTGGGCATGTCACAGTTGGTGTCTGAAAGCCAGTTCTTCAGTGGAAGGACTACTCGAAAGGACATGCAGTAACTTGACATGAAACTAAAGAACTGGTTCCTTGTAAAAATGTGTAGAATTGATTTTATTAAACTACAGAGAGGAAACTATTTGGAAATCCCACTGATTTAATACTGGCTCACCAGGTGATGCTTTCTGATTTTCCTCTGACTCACTGACCTCTCAGTTTCTTTGTTCCCTCTGCCTCACTGGGTTCCCAGTCTTACTCACCAGTTTATTTGTTACTTTTTGATTCACTGGGGTTCCCTTCAGACTCTGTGGGTTTCCAATTACCTTATTGCACACTGCTTCACTGGGGACACAGTTCCTTTCTGACACACAGGCATCCTAGTTCAAATTTCAAAACTCAAAGTAAATCTATTATCAAAGTACATTAAGGGAAATCACAAATGATCCATCAAAAGATCATCCTATTACGTATTTACAAACTATATATAAAATTGTAGCATCATGCATCTCATAACTCATCACCACTCACTTAGATAACCATAATGTGCTTACAGAAGAGCAGAAAAAATCTGTAAGGGTATGAAAGAATGTACCAAACAGCCAATAATAGATTCCATAGTTCTAAATCAAGACCGGCAGAAAAGCAGAAATCTTTCGTGTTGCTATATTGACTACCACACTTAGGGTTATTAGAAGCTCTTAATATGTATAAAGTATACTCAATACTTGTGAAATTCGTACAACATCTGATGGATGAAGCATTGGTGGACTATAATCATCCTACCTATTAATAACCAAAAAAGAACAACCACCATTATCAAACTAAACAGGCATTTTCCAAGGCGACTCTCTAATTCAGCTATGGTTCTGTCCATCTTTAAACCTGCTCTCTAATGAACTGAAGTAGATGCAAATTGGGTATCAAATCAGAAATAATGAAATGAATTATACCTTTACACACTTTCTATCACCTTCAAATGATTTGAAATTATATGCTCTTCATCAGTAAAGCTAAAACAATTAATTCAAATAGTAGAACTATTTTTGAAAGCTATAAACATGAACTTTGGTCTGAGTAAGTGCAGAATATTAAACATAGAGGTGCAGTAGAACTAACAGAATACAAAACAGAGCAGCACGATACAATACAACTGATGGATGATTATGAATTAGATGAGTATCTGGGATATCAACAAACAAAATAGATTAAGAGTGTGATAAGGGAAACACTTATGACAGAATTTACTTCAAGGTTTAAGGAAATATGCCAAACAGAACTCAATAGTAAAAATATAACAAAGGCAAAAAAACTCTTCATATCCATATTAACGTATTCTTTTGACATAACATCTTGGTCTGAAACCAATCTGGAAACTTTAGAAAGAAAAATAAGAATTGAAATGACAGTTTTCAGAAAACATAATGCACACTCAAATGCACTTAAATTATCTCTACCAAGAACAGACGGGGGAAGACAAACAACAGACATTAAAAATGTACACAACAGTCAGATGAATTTCTAAGGATGTACTTTCATCAATGAAAACAGGATTTAGCAGTCCATGTAAGCACAATGCAATTCTGATAGAAAGTACACACCATAAACTTAAATGAAAGCACAACCCAGAAAAATGGAAAAAAATCACAACAGGAGAAAAAGTAACCAAAGGAAATTATTGTTTTTGAAGAAAAAGTTAACCAATTGAAGAGCATGATCCTCCATGGAAGATATCCCCTTGATCTGAGAAAACTAGATGTTGATGAGGAAACATTGACTGTCTAGCTCAGTGTTGGAGATCTCTTCCCAGAAACAGAAGGTCTCCTTCTGGCAATACAGGACCAGGTAGTTAACACAAAAAATTATCAAAAATAGATAATAGACCAAAAAGCTCAAGATGATAAATGTACAAATGCCAAGAGAAAACAACCAATCCTACACATTACAGGATCCTGCAGCAGTTTAACTCAATCTGATTACTTACACAGGCACAATCAAGCAGCACACATTGCTCACCAAAATCATGCTTTAAAGTACAAACTTATACAAAAAAACATGCTTGACTATAAATACAAGCCTGATCCAGTTTTAGAGTCAGAAATCCACAAATGATAATATGACTAATCTGTTATTATAGATAGGGCAATTCATAATAACCACCCAGATATAATAATACAGGATAAAGAAGCAAGAACAACTTACTTAATAGTTATAGCCATTCTAAATAATAATCAATAAGTGAAAAAAACCCACCAGAAATATGCTGAATTAAGAGAGGAAATTGAAAGACTTTGGAACATGAAAAGGGTATACATTATCCCAATAATATCATCTCAAAGTCACTACACAATGACATTAAACAATTGTGTGTGTGTGTGTGTGTGTGTGTGTGTGTGTGTGTGTGTGTGTGTGTTTGTGTGTGTGGCCTCCGTCGGTTGTAGTCAACCATGGGTACTGTGCCTGTGGTACTCTAGGGCACAGTTGATATGGAGATCCATCTGTTGCCCATGCAGTGGGACCCCTCGCTCCATGCTGATGACAGGTCCAAAGGAACGACGAAAGTGCCGGTGCTGGGTACAGCAGTCAGCCGCCATCGGGACTCCAACTCCGGATTTTTCCTCGGGGTTTACTCCCAAAACCTTTCCCCTGAGCGGGTATAGACGCAAGGCAGCAGAAGTTTGAAATTGGAGTTTTCCCTCTCCTTGATGAGCTACCATCTGTGGTTAATGAGCCCCATCTGCCCTGAGCAACTGGTTTTAAGGCGCCAGTGGTCCGCCTTTGCCCCTTCTCCTGTCAGTGAGAACGGCTCCGCTGGGCATAAGAACTGTGGCAGACATGAAGGCCAGGCCTACGCAGCAATATATAAATATATATATATACAAATATTCAGAAAGCCACAATAGTAAGTATCTCTAGAATACTCTGAAAGTTACTAGCAATTGAGAAATAATTGTGGTTGGCTATGCCAATGCCTCGGGTTTTATTAGCTTGAGCTGAGAAACAATAATAATAATAAATTATACTGAGAACATGATTTGTAGAAGTAAATCTATAGGCTTTGGAATTAGTTCAGAGTTGAGGTGAGTGATGTTATCCACGTTGGATTAAAAGTCTAAAGGTGGCAGTGTTGGAACTAAGGCTCCTGTACCTCCTTCCCAATGGCAGCAGTGAGAAGGAGCATGGCCTGGATGATGGACATCCTTGATAAGTTGACTTATTCCTTACTGATTCACTGGGGTCCCATTTCTCCTCTGACTCACTGGACCCTAATTTCCACTCTCCTCTTCTGCTCACCAGCAACCCCTGTCCCCGCACTCCTCTTAAGCTTATCTGCTTCTATCCTTACACTCCCTTGAAACTTAACAATTTCATAGGGTCATTTATTATTCTATTGTGTAACACCTAAAAAAGTGAATTTAAAGTGTATTGGAATAATAATATGAACAACACTAAATAGTGTAGTAAATCTTCAATATACAGTGAAACTCCTGCTAGTTCAAAACCCTGAACGTGCTGTACTAATGGTATTGGAATTGGTTTATTATTGTCACATTTACCACAATACAGTGAAAAAAGCTTGTCTTGTATACTGTCCATACAGATTAAATCATTACACAGAGCATTGAGCTGGAATAAGGTAAAACAATAATGATACAGAATAAAGTGTAAAAGCTATTGAAAGAGTACCGTGCGGGTAAATGATAAACTGTAAGATCGTAACAAAGTAGATTGTGAGGCCAGGAGTCTATCATATCATACTAGAGGGCAATTGAAGAGTTTTATCACATTAGGATTAAAAGGTTACTTGAGACTGGTGGCATATGGTTCCAGACTTTTTTTTAATCTTCTCCCTGATTTGCTGTATTTCTCCAGTGTTTTGTGCGTATCGCTGAATGTAAAATGTAATCCTTTGTAGGGTGTTGTACTTGCATATAGTACCATTTAAAGTCTTAATCATATATCTATATATTGCACTGTACTGCCGCCACACAAAAAAAAACCAACAAATTTCATGAGAAATGTGAATGATAATAAACCTGGATTTTGATATTGGTCTCTATTGTGGACTGAGAGTGGGAAGGGGAATCATGGTTGGGAAAAGGGAAAGGGAGAGGGAGAGGGAAGGGAGTGGGAAGCACCAGAGAGACATTTTGTAATGATCAATAAACCAACTGTTTGGAGTCAAATGACCTTGCCTGGTAACTAAAGGCTGGGTATGCCTGCACCCACACCATTCCCCACCCACCCCTCCCCCATCCCTGGCATTCCTTCTCTGTCACCTGTCCCAAACCACGCCCATGGTGAACACTCTCACAATTCCCAACATCTTTTGCTCCCACCAGGTTTAGAAACTCACTCTCCACTCCACGTTGACAAATAGGGTCACCTTCTATGACTGATGTAATTTTTAAAGATTGGGATAGACTGGGTATTAAAAGCTTCCAGGATTTATTTGTTGGAGGAAGTCTCTTTTCGTTTGAGCAGTTGTCAACTAAATATAGCTTACCAAAAATCCACTTTTTTTGATATTTACAAATTAGAGACATTTTGCAATCTCAAGTACCTACATTTCCTAAAAGTCCTGATAAGAATTTATTAGATGTGATTTTTAATTTGAAACCTTTTCACAATGGATCTATATCTAATATTTAAGGTATGTTGTTGGAAATGACAAACATTCCTTTAAACAAAATTAAAAATCTCTGGGAACAAGATTTGCAGACTTAAATTTCTGAGGAAATTTGGAATGAAATTTTTAAATTGGTTAATACCTCATCGTTATGCGCCATCACCCCCTCCTACAATTTAAAGTGGTCCACAGTGCCCACATGACTAAAGCTGTCTCATTTTTATTCAGATATATCTCCCTGTTGTGACAAATGTAACAATGGAGAGGCTTCATTAATTTATGAGTTCTGGACATGTCTGAGTCTTGAAAAATACTGGAAAGAAGTATTTCAAACTTTTTCTGTGCTTTTTAAAGTAAATTTTAAACCAAACCCTTTGACTGCCTTATTCGGTATTGTTGGAGGAAAACATAATATTTTGGAGACACCTGATTTGCACATTTTGGCTTTTATTTCTCTTATAGCTAGGAGGGCGTTGTTGCTTAGGTGGAAGGGTGTTGCTCCGCCTCCTCATGCTCAATGGCTAAGTGATGTTATGTCATGCTTAAATTTAGAGAAGATTCGTTGTTCAATTTCTGAATCAAGGCGAGACTTTTTAGCATTGTGGGGACCTTTTCGGAATTACTTTCAAAATCTTTGATTTGATATCAAGTACAGATGTTGGCTAATAATATGTCTTACCATATGATAAGGATTTTTTTTCCTTTTTCTTTCTTTACTAAACAAATTTTCTTGGTAGTGGGTTTAGATTTTATTTGTATAATAATAAAATTATTACTTTTCAATATTATAATTCAATTTAATTTACATGAATATGGGGTAATTAAACTATAAGTGTGATTTGCATATATTGTAATTGATATATGATATACATCCTCCTGTACGCTGTATTCTTTTTTGTAAGAAATCAATAAAAATATTGGAAAAAAAAGACAAATAGAGTACTGTATAGGCACCCTATGCATAATATCTACATCTTATATATATATATATATATATATATATATATAAACTTACAATTTTTACATAGTACTGTATAAAAAAGAAAAAGAATAATAATAATAAATAAATAAGCAATAAATATCAAGAACAAGAGATGAAGAGCCCTTGAAATTAAGTCCATAGTTTGTGAAAAAGTTTCAGTGTTGGGGTAAGTGAAATTGAGTAAAATTATCCCCTCTGGTTCAAGAGCCTGGTAGCTGAGAGATAATAACTCTTCCTGAACCTGCTGGTGTGGGACCAGTGGCTCCTGAACCTCATTACTGATAGCACAACCAAGAAGAGATCATGGCCTGGATGATGGAATTCCTTGATGATGCTTTCCTGTCACAGTGCTGCATGTAGATATGCTCAGTGGTTGTAAAGAGTTTAAGTCTCTTTTTAACAAACTTCTTAAGCCATTGGCGTCTCAAATATTCTGTGTTATTGAAAGAGAACTTTATATTGGCAGGCTCACTGTGACTGTAGGAGCCAAGTATCTCTTTGTCTGTCTGTGTTGTATTTGGTGTTGCACGTTTACTATGGCTAATTTGTCATGTGGGTCATGGCATGGTAGAAATGAAGAGTATGGTTACGTATTCATGGTTTGCCTTGGGTCAGTTTTAGTCTGGTTAGAGCAGGAGATAGGCTGGTTGAAAGATCTTTTTTGTTGACTGCTTAATGTGAACACTTAGGTATGTTTGAATATGCTTAGATGGCTTTGTTCATGTCAGGGTTGCATAAGATGAAATATATATACTTTGATAATAAATTTACTTTGAACTTTTTAGTACTGAAGTAACTTTGATCAGTCAACTTGTACCATATTTAGGGAAGCTGTAGTTTGAAATAAGGAAGCAAAGGGCCATTATAATATAATTATGTGAGGCAGCATGCAAAATTCTGAAATATCTCTAACTACACATTCTTAACAAATAAGTTGTCCTGTCTTCAACTTCTTTCAGAATGTTCAAAGTATTGAGATCTGTTAATCATTATATATTAAGTTGTTAAATAGCATTATTTAAACAGTATGTGGATAGGTACAAGGAGTGGTAGGGCTTGGAAGGACATGAGTCAAACATAGGAAATTGGGACTAATTGAGTGTGCACTGTGGTCGGCATGGACTCGTTGGACCAAAGACTTGTATCTATTATTTTGCTCTGTGATTAATACAATTGTGCTAGCTTACTTTGAAATAAACAAACAAGATAGTAATTTCTTAGTGCCTTTTTTCAGTGTAGAATAAGTAATTTTGTTAGCCTTCTAAACTAATCTACACACTTTTTTCTGGCAGGAGTAATAATAATTATAATATTGCAAAGTATCTGTGTCAAAAAGTAGGAATTTTGCAGAAGTTGAGGGACTGAGCTGTACTAACCAAACACAGATAACATTATCACACACTAGGTATACAAGTATCCCATGAGTTGAAGTTTATCCCTGGCTGGATGCACTAATTGTTTGATAATGTTCCATTTTATGATACCTTGGTTACATTGAAATCAGTGAAATGGGAACTGCATTCACTACTCATTTGCTTATTTATTACATTAATTTAAGGATGAATTTAAGACTTAGGCCAGCTAGATCAAATGCAGCAATCAGTGCACAGGAGGTTACCTATGAAAAGATGACACAACTCTGTTGAAGGGTTCCACACCTTTCATGTGCCAGATTCATGAAGCCCATCAGTTTCAATTTAAAACTATAAATACTACAAAAGTAACAGTGATGTTCAAGTAACGATTACCTAAAGATGCAATCTGCCAGAACTTTGAACATAAAAAATTAAATACCTGAGCCAAATGGTATATTTCCTTGCTAAAAATTCTTCACAAAATCTTAAATAAGTAAAACAATCAGAATTCCGGATTCAAGATTATTTAATGTCATTTTCAGTGCACAAGTGTAAAAGAGAACCATAAGACAATAAGATGTAGGAGCAGAATTAGGCCATTTGGCCCATTGAGTCAACTCTGCAATTTCATCATGGCTGAGCCAATTTTCCTCTCAGCCCCAATCTCCTGCTTCTCCCCATATCACTTCATGCCCTGACCAGTCAAAAATTGATCAACCTCTGTCTCATATATACATAAAGCAATGTCCTCCACAGCCAACTGTGGCAATAAATTCCACAGATTCACCACCCTCTGGCTGAAGAAATTCCTCCTCATCTCTGATCTAAAATGATGCCCAGCTATTCTGAGGCTGTGTCCTCTGGTCTTAGGCTCTCCCACCATAGGAGACATCCTCTCAACATCCACTCTGTCAAGGCCTTTCACCATTCGATAGGTTTCAACGTGCTCACCCCTCATTCTTCTGAATTATAGTGAATACAGTCCCACAATCATCAAACACACTTCATACAACAACCCATTCAATCCTGGAATCATTTTTGTGAACCTCCTTTGAACATTCTGCACATCTTTTCTAAGATAGAGGGCCAAAAATTGCTCACAATACTCCAAGTGAGGCCTCAACAGTGCCTTATAAAAATTACATCCTTGTTTTTGTACTCTGGTCCTCTTGAAATGAATGCTAACATTGCATTTGCCTTCCTCACCACAGCCTCAACCTGAAAATTAATTAGTATGGAATCCTGCACTAGGGCTCCCAAGTCCCTTCACTCCTCAGTTGTTTTGTATTTTCTCTCCATTTAGAAACTTGTCAACCCTTTGATTTCTTCTGTCAATGTACATGACCATACACATCCCGAGACTATATTCCATCTGCCATTTCTTTGTCCATTCTTCTAATCTGCCTAAGTCCTTCTGTAGCTTCTCTTCTTCCTCAAAACTACCTGTTTTTCCACTTATCTTCATATCATCTGAAAACTTTGCAACGAAGCCGTCAATTTTATCATCCAACATATTGACATATAACCTAAAAGGAATTCCAACACAGACCCCTGTAGAACACTACTACTCAGTGGCAGCCAACTAGAAAATGCTACATTTATTCCCACTGTTTGCCTCCTGCCAGTCAGTCACTGCTTTATCCATACTAGAATCTTTCCTGTAATACCATGGGCTCATAGCTTGTTAAGTAGTCTCATGTGTGACACCTTGTCAAAAGCCTTCTGAAGATCCAAGTAAAAAACAACAGGTGATTCTCCTTTGTCTATCTTAGTATTTCTTCAAAGAGTTCCAACAGATCTGTCAGGCAAGATGATCCATTGAGGAGAGTGTGCTGTCTACAGCCTATTATATCATGTGCCTCCAAGTACCCTGAGACGTCATTCTTAATAACTGACTTCAACATCTTCCCAATCACTGAGGTCAGACCAAATAGCCTATAGATTTCTTTCTTCTGCCTTGCATCCATCCTGAAGAGTGGAGTGAAGTTTGCAATTTTCCACTCTTCATGAACCATTTCAGAATCTAATGATTCTAGAAAGATCATTACCAAGGCCTCCACAATCTCATCAGCCAACTCTTTCAGAACCCTGGGGTATATACCATCTGCTCCAGGTGACTCATCTACATTCAGTCCTTTTAGGTTCTCAAGAACATTCTCTCTAGTTATGGTAGCTTCACACATTTCACTACACCTGATGCCTGGAACTTCCAGCATACTACTAATGTCTTCCATGGTGAAGACCTATGCAAAATACTTATTCATTTTATCCGCCATTTGCCTGTCCCCCATAACTACCTCTCTAGCATATTTTTTCAGCAGTCTGATATCCACTTTCATCTCTCTTTTACACTCTATGTATCTGAATAAAATTTTGGTATCCTCTTTCATATTATTGGCTAGCTTACTTTCATATTCCATTGTTACTTTCTTAATTACTTTTTTTTTAGTTGTTGTCTGTTGGCTTTTAAAAGCTCCCCAATCCTCTAACTTCCCACTAATTTTTGCTCTATTATACGCCCTCTCTTTGGCTTTTATGTTGGCTTTGACTTCTCATGTTCATCATGGTTGTATCATCATTCCTTTAGAATACTTCTTTCTCTTTGGGATGTATATGTTTTGTGCCTTCTGATTGCTTCCAGAAATTTCAGCCATTGCTACTCTGCCATCATCCCTGGCAGTGTTCTTTTCCAACCATTTTGACCAATTCCACTCTCATGCCTCTGTTATGCCCTTTAATCCACTGTAATATGAATGCTTCTGACTTTAGTTTCTCCTTCTCATATTTCAGGGTGAATTTGATCATATTATGATCACTTTACTCTGAGGGTTCTTTTACTTTAAGTTCTCCAATCAACTCCGGATCATTGCACAACACCAAATCCAAAATCATCAGTCCTGCATTCACCTTTTTCAATTTGTCTGTCTCTTGCTTTGCAATTCATCATGTTAACTGCAATTTTGCACATTTAACAAGCTCTCCTCACTACACATTGCCTCTGTTTGCAAACCAGCTGCCTCATCTTCAGCACTGTCATCAGCTTTTCCTACAATACTTTGAGCATTGAAATATACATAGCTTAGGACACAAATCGTACCATGCTTAACCTTTTGTTTCCTAACTTTGTCTGAGGTCTTACTGACATCTACCTCCACAACCTTTCCATGAACTGTTCTGCCACTCCAGTTCCTAACCCCGCTGTGTAGCATTAACAAACCTTCCTGCTAGGACATTAGTGCAGTTCAGGTGCAAATGGTCCCTTCTGTTAGGCTCACAACTTCCCTGAAAGAGAGCCCAATAATCCAAAAATCTTATGACCTCCCCCCTACATCAACTCCTTAGCCATAGATTATAGACAATAGACAATAGGTACAGAAGTAGACCATTTGGCCTTTCGAGCCTGCACCGCCATTCTGAGATCATGGCTGATCATCTACTATCAATACCCAGTTCCTGCCTTGTCCCCATATCCCTTGATTCCCCTATCCATAAGATACCTATCTAGCTCCTTCTTGAAAGCATTCAGAGAATTGGCCTCCACTGCCTTCCGAGGCAGTGCATTCCAGACCCCCACAACTCTCTGGGAGAAGAAGTTTTTCCTTAACTCTGTCCTAAATGACCTACCCCTTAATCTCAAACCATGTCCTCTGGTACTGAACTCTCCCAGCATCTGGAACATATCTCCTACCTCTATCTTGTCCAATCCCTTAATAATCGTATATGTTGCAATCAGATCCCCTCTCAATCTCCTTAATTCCAGTGTGTACAGGCCCAGTCTCTCTAACCTCTCTGTGTAAGACAGTCCAGACATCCCAGGAATTAACCTTGTGAATCTACGCTGCACTTCCTCTATAGCCAGGATGTCCTTCCTTAACCCTGGAGACCAAAACTGTACACAATACTCCAGGTGTGGTCTCACCAGGGCCCTGTACAAATGCAAAAGGATTTTCTTGCTCTTGTACTCAATTCCCTTTGTAATAAAGGCCAACATTCCATTAGCCTTCTTCACTGCCTGCTGCACTTGCTCATTCACCTTCAGTGACTGATGAACAAGGACTCCTAGATCTCTTTGTATTTCTCCCTTACCTAACTTTACACTGTTCAGATAATAATCTGCCTTCCTGTTCTTACTCCCAAAGTGGATAACCTCACACTTATTCACATTAAACGTCATCTGCCAAGTATCTGCCCACTCACCCAGCCTATCCAAGTCACCCTGAATTCTCCTAACATCCTCATCACATGTCACACTGCCACTCAGCTTAGTATCATCAGCAAACTTGCTGATGTTATTCTCAATGCCTTCATCTAAATCGTTGATGTAAATCGTAAACGGCTGTGGTCCCAATACCGAGCCCTGTGGCACCCCACTAGTCACCACCTGCCATTCCGAGAAACACCCATTCACCGTTACCCTTTGCTTTTTATCTGCCAACCAGTTTTCTATCCATGTCAATGTCTTCCACCCAATGCAATGAGCTCTGATTTTGCCCACCAATCTCCTATGTGGGACCTTATCAAATGCCTTCTAAAAATCAAGGTACACTAAATCTACTGGAAATCTCTTGTCTAACTTCCTGGTTACATCCTTGAAAAACTCCAATAGATTAGTCAAGCATGATTTGCCCTTGGTAAATCCATGCTGGCTCAGCCCAATCCTATCACTGCGATCTAGATATGCCACTATTTCATCTTTAATAATGTACTCTAGCATCTTCCCCACTACTGATGTTAGGCTGACAGGACGATAGTCCTCCCTCCCTCCTTTCTTAAAAAGTGGGATAACATTAGCCATTCTCCAATCCTCAGGAACTGATCCTGAATCTAAGGAACAATGGAAAATGATTACCAATGCATCCGCAATTTCCAGAGCCACCTCCTTTAGTACCCTAGGATGCAGACCATCTGGACCTGGGGATTTGTCAGCCTTCAGTCCCATCAGTCTACTCATCACCGTTTCCTTCCTAATGTCAATCTGTTTCATTTCCTCTGTTCAATGCCCAACATTGTTCTTAACTATCTTCTTTCTCTTCACATACCTAAAAAAGCTTTTGCTATCCTCCTTTATATTCCTGGCTAGCTTGTGTTTGTACCTCATTTTTTCTCCCCGTCTTGCCTTTTTTAGTTAAGTTCTGTTGTTCCTTAAAAATTTCTCAATCATCTGTCCTCCCACTCACCTTAGCTCTGTCATACTTCCTTTTTTTTAATGCTATGCAATCTCTGACTTCCTTTGTCAACCACTGTGGCCCCTTTCCCCCCCTTTGAATCCTTCCTTCTCTGGGTGATGAACTGATTTTGCACCTTGTGCATTATTCCCAAGAATACCTGCCATTGCTGTTCCACTGTCTTTTCTGCTAGGATGTCCGTCCAGTTAACATTGGCCAGCTCCTCCCTCATGGCTCCATAGTCTCCTTTGTTCAACTGCAACACCGACACCTCCAATCTGCACTTATCCTTCTCAAATTGCAGATAAAAACTTATCATATTATGGTCACTACCTCCTATTGGCTCCTTTACTTCAAGATCGCTTATCAAATCCTGTTCATTACATAACACTAAATCCAGAATAGCCTTGTCCCTGGTCGGCTCTCGTACAAGCTGTTCCAAGAATGCATCCCGTAGGCACTCTACAAACTCCCTATCCTGGGGTCCAGCACCAACCTGATTCTCCCAGTTCACCTGCATGTTGAAATCCCCCATAACTACTGTGATATTACCTTTGCCACATGCCAGTGTTAACTCCCTATTCAACTTGCATCCAATATCCATGCTACTATTTGGTGGCCTGTAGACAACACCCATTAGGGTCTTTTTGCCCTTACTGTTCCTCAGTCCTATCCACACAGACTCTACTTCTCCTGATCCTATGTGCCCCCTTGCAAAGGACTGAATCTCATTCCTCACCAACAGGGCCACCCCACCCCCTCTGCCCACATTTCTGTCCCTATGATAGCAGATATACACTTCTACATTCATTTCCCAGGTCTGATCTCCCTGCAGCCATGTCTCCGTTATCCCAACAACATCATAGTTACCCATTTACACCTGAGCTTCAAGTTCATCTGCCTTATTTCTGACACTTCCGCCTTATTGTCAGTATAATCTTCCTAATTCTGGCCTCACTAGCTCATGGAACAGGTAGCAATCCTAAGATAACAAGTCTTGAGATCCTGCCCTTGAACGTACCACCTAACTCCCCAAACTCCCTATGCAGAACCTTATCACTCATCCTACCCATGTCATTGGTACCTGCATGGACCATAACCTCTGTCTGTTCACCCTTCCACTTAATAATGCTGAGGACTCGATCTGAGATGTCCCCAATCCTAGCACTCAGGAGTCAACATACCATCTGGGAATATCATTCTTGCCCACAGAACCTCTGGTCCGTTCCCCTAACTAACAAAACCCTTATTACTATAGCATCCCTCTTCTCCCCACTTCCCTACTGTGTTACAGAGGCAGACTCAGTGCCAGAGAGCCGATCACTGAGACTTTATTCTGATAGGCCATCACCCCCAGTAGTATCCAAAGTGATATCCCCTGATGTTGAAGAGGATTGCCACAGGGGTACTCTTCACTGGCTCTTTAACCCCTTTCCCCTTCTTGACTATCACCCAGCACAATGGGTGTAACTACCTCTGTATATGTCCTACCTGGCACCTTCTCAGCCTCCTGAATGATCCGGAGTTCATCCAGCTCCAGTTCCAACTCCTTACCACACATTGTTAGAAGCTGCAGCTGGATGCACTTCTTGCAGTTGAGGTCATCAGGGAGACTGGAGGTCTCCCTGCCTTCCCAACTCCCACAAGAGGAGCATTCCACTATCCTGCCTGGTATCTCTACTGTGCTAGCTGAGCTGATATAAAGAAGGGAAGGAAAAGAAAACTTACCCTTTGCTTTCTCTGACTGAAGCCTCTCTTCATTGCAGCCTCAAAGAGCTAAAGCCTCAAGACCACCACTCTGTCCACTCAGATGATGGCCACTGCACTTACCCCACCTTCCTTTAATTCGCTCTTGATAATTAATCCCAAATGCTCATTGGTCACTACAGTGAAAAAAGAGCAAATGCTCATTGGTCGCTGATCAAAGCTCTTTCAACCTGTTCCTACCTTTTCTACCTGGGTAATGGACCTGTTTGAAACCTTACCTCCTCTCAAACCTTCTGATGTCCAGGTTGGTCACTGGTCAAGGATCAAAATAATTGTTACTCTGCATCTGATGCAGTACAAAAACCCTCAGTAAGATAAAGAACATAATAAGAAAACACAATAAATATAATTACATAAGATAGCTTATATATATTGATTGTATGTCCATAAAGTGACGCTAGACACAAGAGTGTCTGGACATAAGGTGACTGACAGGATATGATAAAGCAGTGGTGGTGGAGGGTGTGGAGAGGTGAGTTCGTGGGAGGAAGTGTTGTTCAGCCTTACTGCCTGGATAAGGTAACTATTTTTGAGCCTGGTGGTTCTGGTTGGCTGGTATTTAGCCTCCGCCCTGATGGGAGTGGGAGAAACATTCCTTGATTAGGATGGGTGGGATCTTTCATAGTATTCCTGGCTTTTTTTCTGTAAGTATGCCCTTGATGGTTTTTACGTGGAAAAAATGTGCAAGGCAGACATTGAATCTTTATGTTCTTATCTTCTTAAAGGTAAATTAGATGGAATAAGTAGTACTGATTGAACGTGATGGCTAATTCCTAACTAACCTACTTAACTTGCATGGAGGGTTCAGCTATACAGATATGCAGTTAATAGAAATTTAGGAAATGCTTTTTGAGTTGTCTAATGGTGTTTTTGGTTGACTTGTTTTTTTTTAGCTTCTATTAACAAAAGTTAATTGGATTATTTTATACTTCCAAATGATTGCAAATGTTGGATTTGTGCCTCAAACATGCCCTGATTGTTTGTGCATTAGTGCTGAGGTTTCAAACTATTTGCTTAAAACAGGGGTTCTTAACCTGGGGTCCACAGATCCCTTGGGGTCCATGGATAGATTCCAGGGGGTCTATGAATCTGGATGGGAAAAAATTACATCTTTGTTTTCACTAACCTCTAACTGAAATTTAGCATTTTGTTCAATGATGAACGTAGGCTACAAACCATAGTGGTATCAACAGTACCTGTGACTTTGTCAGCAATAGAAATCACAGATATTTTCAAGACACATTACAGTTGTTACAAATTATCATTTATGACATTCTTTCCACTACTTGTCATTTAATGCATTAATAAAGAAACATTATTAAGATATATTAATTGTCACAAATTTGTCTTTTTTATTATTTTGATGACTGGATTTCAATACAATTGGTTTATCGTGTAATCCTATGTATTGATTTTGTATATTTAAATACATTATTCTGAGGAGGAGTCCATAGGGTTCACTGCATTGCCAAAGGGGTCCATGGCATAAAAAATGTTAAGAACCCCTGGCCTGGAAGCTGTATTCATTAGAGTGAAATGGTAAAGTGATTCCAGTATTTTACAGCTCCCATTATACATTGCAAACCAGGTGCATCTAACACAGTCACTGAGAGAGACTTTTTGAGAGGAGCTCTTGTACCAACTTCACTTGTAGCCACCAGGCATGAATTCCACATTGTCAAATGTTTGTGTGGGCCCAAGCAGCATAATTCATGAGGCTTTTGGAGAGACTTGACATTAAACATACATAATTTAAGGCATCACAATCATGGACCTACCCAGGGAATTGTCCAACATGACCGGAGCATTCAAACTGCAGGAGAATCATTTTGGAAATGATGAGGTGCTTTGTTGGGTCAAAGACAGAGGCGGACTTTCTGTTTTCTCACTGTTCACTAGAGCAAGGTAGCTGTTACCATCAGAGGGTGTTGGAATGTGTAGATAGCTCATGTTCTCAATATTATTCATTCATTCATTCATTTATTTATTTATTTGACTATTTATTTATTTATTTATTATTATTATTTGTATTTACACGGTTTTTCTTCTTTTGCAGACAGGTTGTTTGTCCATCTTTTTTTTATATAGGTTTTCATTGATTCTATTGTATTTCTTTATAATTAAAGTGAATGCCCGCAAGAAAATGAATTTCAGGGTAATATGCGGTGACATATATGTACTTTGATAATAACATTTACTGTGAACGTTGAACTTTGAACGTTTCCTCATAAGTTCAGTTAAATTTATGTTAAACTTTGAAATCCTCCCATAAAAAGAAGGTCTCATCTCTAAAGTTTGAGAAATTTGGTCTACGGGGCATCATGCAGCTGAATCAATAGTATCACAACAGATGTACCTAATACTGGATTGGTCACAGAGATAACAGGTTAGGGAGTCTTCTGAATTTTTTACTAAATGGGTTTGTGAAGGTTCATTTGCTGATTGTATTCAATTGATCTTATAAAAGCGTAGTAAATTATGAAGGAGGTTGGGAAGGTTTTTCCACTGATATGTGAGACTAGATCTAGGGGACATAGCCTCAAGATTCGGGGAAGTAGATTTAGAACAGAGATGAGAAGGAACTGCTTTACCTAGAGGTAGGTGAATCTGTGGAAATCTCTGCCCAGTGAAGCAGTGGAGGCTACCTCATTAAATATATTTAAGACAAGGATGGATAGATTCTTGCATAGGAGGGGAATTAAGGGTTTTGGGGAAAAGGCAGATAGGTGGAGATGAGTCCATGGCCAGATCAGCCAGATCTTATTGAACGGTGAAGCAGGCTCATTGGGTCTGATGGCTTATTCCTGCTCCTATTTCTTATGCGCAACAGGTTTCTTGGAGACTGGAGAAGGATAAAGGGGTGTGAGATAAGGCCAAAAAGCCAGAGCTGAGGTAAAAGATCCTCAATGATCCCAGTGAATATGAGAACAGACAGGAAGGGCTGAAAGACCCTCTCGAACTGTTGGAATTTATGGGACATAATATTGGGTTAACAAACTGATAGCTTCCTTGAGAACGCTGGCTGGGGATGCTTTGGGAAGAGCAAGACAATTCATGGTTCATTTTACACAGTCAAATTATACTGTATTTGTGATGGAATGGCCTGTCACAATGTGAGTGAAGATTTATATTATGGCCATGCTTTTCTCTAGTGTCTGAAGAATAGAGGGTGTAGAGTAAACAAAATTGTTCCTTTCATCCAGTGAGATGGGGAAAAAATGCTTAGTTAGTATTTACACACCATCAGGGAATACTCATTTCAGAGTGAGTAACTACTAGAATTTCTTCCTGCTCCAGAGACTTAAAGCAAAAGCATAGCAGAGGAAAAAACAGGAAAAGATATTTCCACTCTGGTGGTCTGAATCAGATTTGACAGTGGTGTGTCATATTTTGCAGCTTCCCCTGATAGCAAAGCTATATAAATTGAAGAGACTGATCAAGCTTGAAATTATTTCTTTTTCCCTGAAGTATAAAGAGAAGAGGGACAGGCTTTCATGGATGATTATTAACGGACAGCCTTCGGAACAGAATGTTAGGTGCTACTTAATGACTGACCTTGAGAGGTCTTGCTGACTTTTGTGGCTGCCAAGGAATTCATTCAATCAATCAACGGTTCATTATCATCAGAAGAGCTTAATTGAATTGCATATACTCAGTTAGGGTTCAGCATGAAAATTTATTGTGTTTTTGTCATCCAGTATTGATCAAAACGATAATATCACACAGAGACATAGGAAGCTAATCAGTCAAATGATGCATTATGGTCATAGCTGTTTTGAAAAGTGGCCATCAAGTTGTCAATGACCGATACTGTAAACATGAATGGAAGAAAAAAAAAACTACTTTTGTAAGCTTTTCTATTCTTGGGCATTGGTGTTTCCATGACGGGCCGTGATGCAACATGCAACCAGTCAGATACTCCCCTTGTGCAACCAGCCCGAGACTTTCCATGAAGCAACCAATCAGATACTCTCCATGGTGTAATCAGTCAGTATTCTTTTCATGATGCAACCAATCAGATATTCTCCATGATGTAAACTGTCAGATATTCTCCATGGTGTAACTTTGACAAACTTCTGTAGAGACACAGTGAGCTTCAGACCAGAAGTTCCTATAAAGGACTGTGAGAATACTGAGAGAATGATAGGGGTCTCTCTACCATTCATCAGGGACATTTATCAGTAGCGCTGCAAATGCAGGGCCCTTAGTACTAGTAAGGATCCCACCCATCCATCCAGCATCCTCTTGGGCTTTGTACCATCAGGCAGGAGACTCCAATGCATAAAAACAAGAACAGTCAGAATGAGAGAAAGAGTTTCTTCCCCAGACAATTAGGCTTCTGAATTCCCAACCGCATTTTGTTCTAAGTGTCACTGGTAATCTGTTCTATACCTTACAATATTTAAAAGTAATGAACCTTAGGACAATTTATGCGTGATTCATCTGTAGATTTTATCCTTACCTTCATAAGTTATCATGTGTTATGTGTAGTACTGTGCTTAGCACCATGGTTTGAAAAAAGGTTCTTGAGTTTCTATATATGTTATGTGGTTATATACATAATTAGTTAAATGACAATAAATTTGACTTGAAAGTATCCTGACCAGTATCATCATGGCCTGATATGGAAGCACCAAATGCCCAAGAATAGAGATGCCTTCAAATAGTAATGGATATAGTCCAGTTGATCACAGGAAACGCTCTCCCACCATTGAGAATATTGGAAGCTGTCATTGGAAGGAAATACAGGTAACTTTTAGGTCCCACATCACCAGGTTCAGGAACAGTTATTACCCTTTAACCATCAGGCTCCTGAACCAGTATGGTTAACCTCACTCACCTCAGCACTGAATTGATTCCACAACCTGCAGACTCGTTCTCAAGGACTCTACAACTCATATTCTCATTGTAAGCGGATAGGTCTCTGGTTCCTGACAGGATACCCCTAGGACCTTGAGGGAAGTTAGTGTAGAAATAGCAGGGGCTCTGACAGAAATATTTCAAATGTCAGTTGACACAGGGATGGTGCCAGAGGATTGGTGTATTGCTCATGTGGTTCCATTGTTGAAAAAGGGTTCTAAGAGTAGACCTAGCAATTATCGACCTGTAAGTTTGACATCAGTGGTGGGTAAATTAATGGAAAGTATTCTTAGAGATGATATATATAATTATCTGGATAGACAGGGTCTGATTAGGAACAGTCAACATGGATTTGTGCGTGGAAAGTTATGTTTTACAAATCTTATTGAATTTTTTGAAGAGGTTACTAGGAAAGTTGACATGGGTAAAGCAGTGGATGTTGTCTATATGGACTTCAGTAAGGCCTTTGACAAGGTTCCATACGGAAGGTTAGTTAGGAAGGTTCAATCAGTAGGTATTAATATTGAAGTAGTAAAATGGATTCAACAGTGCCTGGATGGGAGATGCCAGAGAGTAGTGATGGATAACTGTTTGTCAGGTTGGAGGCTGGTGACTAGAGGTGTGCCTCAGGGATCTGTACTGGGTCCAGTGTTGTTTGTCATATACATTAATGATCTGGATGATGGGGTGGTAAATTGGATTAGTAAGCATGCAGATGATACAAAAATAGGTGGTGTTGTGGATAATGAAGTAGGTTTTCAAAGTTTGCAGAGAGATTTAGGCCAGTTAGAAAGAGTGGGCTGAAAGATGGCAGATGGAGTTTAATGCTGATAAGTGTGAGGTGCTACATTTTGGTAGGACTAATCAAAATAGGACATACTTGGTAAATGGTAGGGCATTGAGGAATGCAGTAGAACAGAGTGACCCAGGATTAATGGTGCATAGTTCCCAGAAGGTGGAATCTCATGTGGATAGGGTGGTGAAGAAAGCATTTGGTATGCTGGCCTTTATAAATCAGAGCATTGAGTATAGGAATTGGGATGTAATGCTAAAATTGTACAAGGCATTGGTGAGGCCAAATTTGAAGTATTGTGTACAGTTCTGGTCACCAAATTATAGGAAAGGTATCAACAGAATAGAGAGAGTACAGAGGAGATTTACTATAATGTTACCTGGGTTTCAGCACCTAAGTTAGGTGAAAGGTTGAACAAGTTAGGTCTTTATTCTTTGGAGCGTAGAAGTTTGAGGGGGGACTTGATAGAGGTATTTAAAATTATGAGGGGGATAGATAGAGTTGATGTGGATAGGCTTTTTCCATTGAGAGTAGGGGAGATTCAAACAAGAGAATCTTGTTGAATGAGTTGAGAGTTAGGGGGCAAATGTTTAGGGGTAACACGAGGGGGAACTTCTTTACTCAGAGAGTGGTAACTGTGTGGAACGAGCTTCCAGTAGAAGTGGTAGAGGCAGGTTCGATATTGTCATTTTAAAAAAAATGGATTGGTATATGGACAGGAAAAGAATGGAGGGTTATTGGCTGAGTGCAGGTCGGTGGGACTAGGTGAGAATAAGTGTTCAGCACAGACTAGGAGGGCCGAGATAGCCTGTTTACATGCTGAATTGTTATAAGGTTATATGGTAATTTATATACTATTTATTTATTATTTTTGTATTTGCATTGTTTGGTGTATTCTGCACATGGGTTGTTTATCAGTCTTTGTGTATAGTTTTTAATTGATTCTATAGTATTTTTCTATATTTTGCATCAGTCTTCACCGTGGAAGACAGTAGCAATGTGTTGGATGTTGTAGTGTGTGAAGGAAGAAAGGTGGGTGCAGTTACTATTACAGGAGAGAAGGTGTTCAAAAAGCTAAAAGACTTAAATGTAGATAAGTCACCCGGACCAGATGAACTGTATCGAAGGCTTCTGAAAGAGGTAGCATTAGAGATTCTGGTGACATTAGAAATGATCTTTCAAAAATCATTGGACTCTGGCATGGTGCCAGAGGACTGGAAAATTGCAAATGTCACACCACTCTTTAGGAAAGGAGGAAGGCAGCAGAAAGGAAATTATAGACCATTTAGTCTGACCTCAGTAGTTGGGAAGATGTTAGAGTCAATTGTTAAGGATGAGATGATAGAGTACTTGGTGACACAGCACAAGATAGGACAAAGTCAACAGGGTTTCCTTCAGGGAAAATCTTGCCTGATGAACCATTTAAAATTCCTTGAGGAGATTACAAATAGGATAGATAAAGGGGATGCAGTGGAAGTTGTGTATTTGGACTTTCAGAAGGCCTTTGACAAGGTGCCACACATGAGATTGCTTACCAAGTTAAGAACCCATGGTATTCCAGGAAAGTTACTAACATGGTTAGAGCATTGTCTGATCGGTAGGAGGCAGCAAGTGGAAATAAAAGGATCCTTTTCTGGTTGGCTGGCAGCAACTAGTGGTGTTCCACAGGTGTCAGTGTTGGAACAACTTCTTTTTATGCTGTGTATCAATGACTGAGATGATGAAATAGATGGCTTTGTTGCCAAGTTTGCAGCTGATACAAACACTGGTGGAGGGGCAGGTGGTGTTGAGGAAACAGGTAGGCTGCAGAAGGACTTAGACAGATTAGGAGAATGGGCAAGAAAATGGCAAATGAAATACAAAGTTGGAAAATGCATGGTCATGCACTTTGGTAGTAGAAATAAATTTGCCAGCTATTTTCTTAATTGGGAGAAAATCCAGGAACCTGAGATGCAGAGGGAGTTGGGAGTCCTTGTGCAGAACACCCTGAAAGTTAACTTGCAGGTTGAGTTGGTGGTGAGGAAGGCAAATGCCATGTTAGCAGTCATTTCAAGAGGTCTAGAATACAAGAGTGAGGATGTGATGCTGAGGCTTTACAAGGCACTGGTGAGGCCTCACCTTGAGTATTGTGAACAGATTTGGGCCCCTCATCTTAGTAAAGATGTGCTGGGATTGGAGAGGGTCCAGAGGAGGTTCACAAGGATGATTCCAGGAATGAACGGGTTATTATACAAGCAATGTTTGGTGGCTCTGGGTCTGTACTCACTGAAGTTCAGAAGGATGATGGGGGATCTCATTGAAACCTTTCGAATGTTGACAGGCCTAGACAGAGTAGATGTCGATAGGATGTTCCCATGGTGGGAGAGTCTAGGACAAGAGGGCACAGCTTCAGGATAGAGGGGCGCCCTTTCAAAACAGAGATTTCTTTAGCCAAAGGATGGTGAATTTATGGAATTTGTTGTTATGTGCACCTCTGGAGGTGATTTGTAGATGCCAGATCATTGGGTGTATTTAAGGCAGACATTGATAGGTTCTTGATTGGACATGGCATCAAAGGTTACTGGGAGAAGGCTGGGAATCGGGGTTGAGGAAGAGAATAAAAAAGGGATTAGTCATGATTAAATGGCAGAGCAGATTTGATGGCCAGATGGCCTAATTCTGCTCCCATGTCTTATATTGAATACACACATGAAAATGAATCTCAGTGTAGTAAATGGTAACATACAGGCACTTTGATAATAAATTTACTCTGAACTGTGAAGAAAATCAACATGACCACAGAAAGTACCGGAGTATTCAGGATGTTTTTGAGAATTGAGAGTTCATGCATTGCGATCACTTAAGGGCTCTGGTTGAACAGTAGAATGAATGAAGCACTTCCAAAACTACCTTTCATGAAACTTAGCTTCTCTTTCAAAAGGAATTGATAGCTTTTTTGCCATCTTTACTAAAGATAAATGGAGGGGTAGGTAATGCTGGGGAAGTAAGGAACCTGCAGAAGAACTTAGATAGATAGGAGAAAGGGGGAAAATGTGGCAGATGGAAAATAGTGTAAGGAAGTGTGTGGTCATGTACTTTGATAGAAGGATTAAAAAGCAGACTGTTTTTCCAAAATTATTAAAAATTCAGAAATCATAGCTACAAAGATTGCCCAAATGTTAACTTGCAGGTTGAGTCAGTGGTAAGGAAGGAAGTTGCACAGTACAAGAATGTAGTGCTGAGAACACACACAGAATGCCGAAGGATCCAAGTAGGCCAGGCAACATCAATGGAATGGGGTAAACAGTTGACATTTCGAGCCAAGACCCTTCACCAGGACAGGAAGAAAAGATGAGAAGGTAGAGCAAGATGATGGGTGGAGAGGAGGAAGAAGTACAAGGTTGCAGATAGCAGGTGAAACTGGGAAGGGAGAGGTGTGAAGTAAAGAGCTGGGAATTTTCTTGGTGAAAGAGATAAAGGGTAGGAGAAGGGGATATCTGAAAGGAGAAGTTAGAAGGCAATGTAAGAAAGGGAAGGAGGAGGAGCATCAGAGGGAGGTGATGGGCAGATTAGGAGATAAGAAGAGAAAGGGAAATGGAAATGGAAATGCTGGGGTGGGGCAACTGCCAGAAGTTCAAGAAATTGATGTTCATGCTTCAGGTTGGAGGCTATCCAGACAGAATATAAGGTCTTGCTCCTCCAAGTTGAGTGTGGCCTCATCGCAGCAGTAGAGGAGACCATAAACTGACGTGTTGGAATGGGAATGGGTAGTTGAATTGAAATAGGTGGCCACTGGGAGATCACGCTTTTTTGGCAGATGGCGCATATGTGGTTGGCAAAGCAGTCTCCGAATCTACGACAGGTCTTACTGATATAAAGAAGGCCACACCGGGAGCACCAGATACTGTAGTTGACCCCAACAGTCGCTCAGGTGAAGTGTCAGCTCACCTGTTTGGAGCCCTAAATGGTAGTGTGAGAGGACACACAGGGTCAAGTATGGCACTTGTTCCACTTGCAAGGATAAGTACCAGGAGGGATGAAGAGCCAAGGAAGTCGCGTAGGGAGCAATCCCTGAGGAAAGCAAAATGTAGGGGGAGGGGCTTGGTGGTAGTGGTCTTTACTTCACCCCTCTCCCCCGCAGTTTCACCTACACTTACTACCTTGTACTTATTCCTCCCCTCCCCCTCCTTCTTGCTGTAACTTCTCATCCTTTTTCCCTGTCCTGATGAAGGGTCTTGGCCCAAAATGTCGACTGTATGCTCTTTTCTGTAGATGATGCCTAGCCTGCTGAATTCCTCCAACATTTTGTGCGTATTGCTTGGATTTCCAGCATCTGCAGATTTTCTCTTCAAAGTAATGCTGAAGCTTTATAAGGCACTGGTCAAACTGCATGTGCAGTATTGTGAGTAGTAATGGACCCATTATCTAAGAAACAATGTGCTGGCATTGGAAAAGTTCCAGAAGAGGTTCACGAGAATGATCCTGAAAATGAAAAGATTATTAATGTACGAGGAGTGCTTAATGGCACTAGACCTGTACTTGCTTGAATTTAGAATGAGAGAGCGTGTCTTACTGAATATGATCAAATATTGAAAGTCCTAGATAGAATGGACGGGGCGTGGATGTTTCCACCTTTGGGAGAGTCTAGGATCTGAAGACACAGCTTCAGAATGCAAGGATGTCCTTTTAGAACAGAAATGAAGAGAGTTTTTTTTTAGCTAGAGTGTGGTGAATCTGTGGAATTCATTGGCAGGTCATTGGGCAGACTTAAAGTGGAGCTTATTAGGTTCTTGATTAGTCAGGGTGTCAAAAGTTAAAGGGAGAAGACAGGAAAATGGGTTTGAGACGGATAATAGTCAAATGTCAGAGCAGACTGGATGGGCGAAGTGGACTAATTCTATTCTTACGTCTTATGGTCTTGCCCAGCCGTCAGGCGCTTTCTACCCCATATGTGGATGAGCCCATAGTTCACAGAATGACCTCATCCACCTCCTCAGAACCCACTGAACTGAAATGGAAGCAAGTCAACCTGAAACCTAAGAAGACAAGGAGGAAGGGCCTAGTGTTGGACAGTGTACTCAACTGTTAGTTCAGCACAGTAGAGTCTGCATATCAGAAAGATATGGGAAGGAGCAAAGACGTCTAATAAAAACAGAGTGCTAAAAATGCTCAGCAGGTCAAGCAGTTTAAATGCAGGAAAAAACAGAATCAACATTAAATGTCTTTTGTTGTATTTTCTCTGTCCTTAGATGCTGCCTAGCCTGCTGAATATTTCTAACATTCTTTAATTTTATATGTGAGTTTCTAATATTTTCTGATTTACCTCATGCTTTCTGTACTTGTTTATTCAAAGAAACATCTTCCATCAAATTCATCCTCGGCATTTGGCACTAGCCATGCTACATAGTCACATCTGTACCTTTGAAGTTCATGGCTCTGAGGCCAAGGGGACAAATTTGTGCAGAAGAATACACAACGTTATTATCCAGCACCTTTATCACATTGACAGGGGGTACATTTTTAAGCAGACATGCCTTAGCAGGCTTTTGCTAGCTCACCACCCAACACATAATATAAGATGCAACAGACAAAATGCTAGAGGAACTCAGCAGTTCAGGCGGCAGCTATGGAAATTAATAAACAGTCAACGTTTTGAGCCAAGACCCTTCATTACAACCTCAGCCCGAAACATCAATTGTTTATTCATTTCCATAGATGTGGCTTGACCTGCTGAGTTCCTCTGGCATTTTGTGTGTGTTGCTCTGGATTTCCTCCATCTGCAGAATCACTTCGTATACAAAGTAAGGTCTCTTCTTCCTTAAATCACTACACTGATCTATTATCTTGAGATGCCAATCCATTTCAAGTCCATCTCTGACAGTCAAATTCCTTCAGTGATTTCATGGGTGAAAGGATATGTATAAAGTAAATCTTTGAAATATTTATGCTTCTGAGAGGCCAGTGTTATCTTAAATGCCTTCTGTTTTAGCCAGTCTCTTGGCATTCACACATGTGGACCAATGAAGAACCCTACATCTCCTCAACCATTTAATTCTTGAACCACTATGCACAGTCTTAATCACTACCTCATTATAGCAACACTATGACAACTAAACTTCACTAAAATGAGCTTTTATTTGTTTTAATTAAGTTCTTATTTGGTCCAATGCTTCACCTTCTTGTTAAACATAGAAACATAGAAAACCTACAGCACAATACAGGCCCTTTGGCCCACAAAGTTGTGCCAAACATGTCCCTGCCTTAGAAATTATTAGGCTTATCCATAGCCCTCTATTTTTCTAAGCTCTGTGTACCTATCCAAAAGTCTCTTAAAAGACGCTATTGTATCCATCTCCACCACTGTCGCTGGCAGCCCATTCCATGCACTCACCACTCTCTGAGTAAAAAACTTACCCCTGGCATCTCCTCTGTACCAACTCCCCAGCAGCTTAAACCTGTGTCCTCTTGTGGCAGCCATTTCAGCCTCTGGCTATCCGATTCTATCATCTGCAACCCTTTGTTATCCCCATCTATTACTTCCAGCCTCTATTGCTATTTCCTCTCTCCCTTCCTTACCTAAACCCACCTGTCACTTGCCAGCTCTTGCTCCACCACTAACCACTTTGCCTCATCTCCTTATACTAGTCATTTTGCTGCTATTTTTTTCAGTTCAGGTGAAGGTTCTCGACCCCTAAATCAAGTTATGCCCAATATCCCCTAACCTGCTCAGATAATGCAGGGATTTGATTTTTTTTTACCGCATTTCAGCATCTGTAGTCTCTTGGATCTCTAACTCTGTGACTCTGTGCCGATCAATCGATGTAGAAGCCATTGTTCATAGCTGCTTATCACTACAAACATCATCTACAGCCTGCAAACCACGTTTGAGTTGTTGATTTATCACGTAAAAAGACAAGTAATCTATTCCACTCACACCTGCATTCCTCTGAAGGCCTTGTTGATATGCCTTTGCAAATCAAAAGATGACATGGTAGTGTAGTGGTTATTACAAAGCTCTACAGTGCAGATGACCTGGGTTCAATTCCCACCACTGCTTGTAAGGAGTTTGTACGTTCATCCCATGACCTCATGGGTCCCTCCAGGTGGTCTGGTTTCCTCATAACGTCCAAAGACCTACTGGTTGGCTGGTAGGTTAATTGGTCAAATCAGGGCGTGGCTGGATGGCCCACTTGAAGGGCCAGAAAGGACTGTTCCCTATTGTATCTCAGTAAATAACAGAATAAATGAATACACTATCTAATCACTTGTGGGTCAGTTCCTACTGGAAATAAAATTTTGAGTGCACTTTACTTGATAAAAGGAGAAATTATTCACATTCCCATTTGATTAACCTTCTACTGCCCACCTACCACACAGTTTCTACTCATGGACCATCAGCAGTTCTTACTGCCAGGGCTGCAGGCTTTCTATTAAAAATGCAAAAGCAAAAACAAACCCTCACTAAAAAGTTTGAAAATCATTGTCATAAATTTTGGAATATCAGTTTGCTGGGAGTAGCAGACATTCCTGTTTGTGGTTCTTCATACAGACTAGTTCCAAGATTCCTGTAAAATAGCATCTGCATAGACCTTACGAGGCACCACATAAGCAACAGAGCAGCTCAGGTTGTATCTATAGAGAGAAATGGACGGTCAATATTTTGGGGTCAAGACTCTTCAGCTGGTGTGGTAAAAATGGATGGTGCACATTTGAAGAGCAATGGATTTGGAGGCTGTGGAGGGAAGGTCTACAGTGGTGATGAGGTCAGTAATGGTGTGATTGACCTTGGTGGGGACTTGGTTTGGGGGTGGATAAGTTCCCCGTAAAACAAGATCAGGATATACCTTACAATGCAATGCACTGAGGTGCTGGAGGAATAGAGCAGGTTCAGGCAGCATCTATGAAGGAAAATGGGCAGCCAGTATTTTGGGTTCAAGCCCCATCAGCTTGACTGGCAGTAGAAATGGACAGTGCAGATTTGGGGAACATTTAGTATGCAGCCTGTGGAGGGGAGCTTTCTGGAGATGAAGAGGTCAGTGATAGTGTAGTGGACAGTGGTCTGATTATCTTTGGTGAGATCCCGATTCAGGGGCAGGTCAGAGGAGGTATCCAAGAGCTGCTCTCTAGTTTCTGCAAGGTGGAGGTAAGTCGGACCGACTGCATTGGCATTGCCCTTGTCTACTAATTTGATGGTGACATTGGGGCAGGTGTGAAAAGATAAGCGACTAGTGCTTTCGAGGGGGTAAGTTCAGAGTAGGGACTGGAGGAGGGTTACTGCGCAGGACCGAAAGAAGCTACAGAAAGTTGTAAAATTGATCAGATCCATCTTAGGTACTAGCCTCCATAGTAGCCAAGACATCTTCAAGGAACAGTGTCTCAAAAAGGCAATGTCCACTATTACGGACCCTATCATCCAGGGCATGTCCTCTTCTCATTGTTACCATCAGGTAGGAGGTACAGAAGTCTGAAGGCACACACTCAACAATTCAGAAATAGCTTCTTCCCCTCTGCCATCCAATTTTTAAATGAACTTTGAACCCATAAACACTACCTCACATTTTTATAATATATTATTTCTGTTTTTGCACTATTATTAATCTATTCAGTATACATATATACTGTAATTGATTTACTTGTTTATCTATTTATTTTATTTCTATATTATCAAGTATTGCATTCTGCTGTTGCTGCTAAGTTAACAAATTTCATGACACATGCAGGTAATAATAAACCTGATTCTGTATTCAGATTCTGGGGATGGTTGATGTCCCATCGACAGTTCTGTATACCATGATTTTCGGATTACCTAATGTTATCCTTGTGATTTTCTTGAGGATAGTGTCCCCATCAGAGAGTGATGTCAAGAGTGTGGGCATGGATGTGAAGCTCCCAGGATATTTACAAATTAGAAAACATTGGAAGACCAACATTCCTGATGTACCATTTACATTCCTTTCAGATTATCCCAAATCCCTTTACAGCCAATGAAAAGTTGTCACTGTGATAAAATAGAGATATACAGCAGTTGGTTTGAGAGCAGGGCCCAATAAAAAGCATGTGATAATGACTAGATCATCTGTTTTAGTGGTGTTGTGATGGATAAATAAAGATGTAAGGAATAAATAGCTTTATTTGTCACATGGACATTGAATCTTCCAAGCATACAGTGAAATGAGTCTTTTTGTGCCAATGACTAACCATCAGAGGATTGTGCTGGGGCAGCCCGCAAGAGCCATTGCAGTTCGGACGCCAACATAGCACGATCACAATTTACTAACCATAACCTATATGTGTTTGCACTGAGGGAAGAAACGGGAGCACCCAGAGGATACCCACATGGTCACGGGCAGAGCATAGAAACTCCTTACAGACAGCAGTGGGAATTGAACCCCGATCGGGAATCGCTGGTGCCATAAAGTATCGCACTAACTGCTGTGCTACCATGCTGCCCCACACCAGTCCTCCACAATATTCTGAAAACCCTGTCACATTTCAATACACAGTAAAGAAAGTAATTCATACAGAGTTCAGTATTGGACGTACTTGAAGCTGGTACCTGTTAGAAAGTTTGGGGCTTTCACACTTGGATTTGCTGTCACCTTTTGCCATGATGCAACACTGAGCATCATAGGAAGTCATTCCTGCCTGTTGCCATCAAACTTTGCAACTCCCCCCTCGGAGTGTCAGACACCCTGAGCCAATAGGCTCGTCCTGGACTAATTTCCACTTGGCATTATTTAATTATTTATGGTTTTATATTGTTATATTTCTACACTATTCTTGGTTGGTGCGACTGTAATGAAACCTAATTTCCCTTGGGATCAATAAAGTATGTCTGTCTGTCTGTCTGTCTGATTGCTACAGCACAGTTTGGAAGACATTCAGCACCACTGAATCAACTCCTAGTCCCACTCTCTCCCCAGCATCTCATGTTTATTTTTTCTCATCTGACTATCTAAGACCAGGATTAACCATGATTTCAATCACCCCTTAAACACTGACAAATGATTCCACATTAATCATTTATTCGGGGATCTAATGATTGCACATAGGTGTTAAGTTTGACAATGATGCAGCTGTTAACTGTGGATATGATATTGATCTTTGTCTCTGCAAGTTTTGCAAAGGTGTGATCTGAATGATTTTATTGGTTTTCCTTCACCTCAGTGTCAATTTGGCTTTGATCATCATTTGTTCCCTATTGGTTAATAGTTTTCCTAACTACATCCTTAACGATCAAAAGGATTTAAATTGAATCATGGAATCTTGAAAACTTGCAGCACAGGGAAGAGATCATTTAGTGCTGCAAACCCATGTTAGCTCTTTGAAAAAGGAAATGAAAATCAAACAAGAACTACAATGATGTAGGAAACATGGAAACTCTCAAGCAACCCACATAAGATGCTGCAAGAATTCAGCAATCATTTATGAAGGGGAATGAACAGTCAATGCTTCAGGGCAAGACTCTTCATCAAGACTGGAGAGGAAGGTCCAGGCCACAAAGTGAGGGGAAACTTGGTGATTGGTGGAAGGGGAGATGAAGTAAGACATTGGGAGATGATAGGTGAAAGAGTTAAAGGGCTGAAGAAGAAGGCATCTGATAGGACAACAGAGTGGACCATAGGAGAACGGGAAGGAGAGGCACTAGAGAGAGGTGATAGGCAAACGAGGACAAGAAGAGCAGTGAGAAGTGAATCAGAATGGAAAAAGAGAGAAGTGGGGAGAGGGGAGAAATTACTGGAAGTTAGAGAAGTCAGTGTTCATGTCATTAGGTTGGAGGCGACCCAGATGGAATATGAGCTGCTGCTCCTCCAGTCTGACTGTGAGTCATCGTGGCAACTCTCAGCAGGTCAGCTGTAAAGAGAGAAGCAGAGTAAATATCCCAGGTCAAAGTCTCCTCAGAACTGCTAAAGAGAGAAGACATGTTAAAAGTTGAAGAGATGATGGTGAATGTACACATCTGAATGGGTGAGGCCAAGGCTGGTGTGAAGTTACATTGTTAGGTCAACCGCTCCAAGGGTTAATGGGCAATTAGAGAGAAACTAAACAAAATTTATGAAATTGGTGAATAGAAAGGACCATCAAAGCTGGGGAACTCTAGGGCTTTTTTTAACTAAACTAGAAAAGTTCATTGACACAAAAGTACACAAAATATGAACATTGAATATTTACAAGATAGTTAATAAATTCAAATTAAAATAGAATTATTACTATCTATAAGACAGTCAGTTCTTGGATATACCTATGATTTTAGGCTGTGCTGGTGGAAATAATATTCATTGTAGACATTCAAACCAGGATAAGATCTACACAGTGACTGGCGAGGTACTGACAAGTGTTGTAGAATTGAGGAACTTAGGAATACAAGTACACAGTTCACCGAAAGTGGTCATACAGGTAGACTGAGTGGTGCCTTCATCTGCCATGGCAGTGAATTTTAGAGTAGGGACATTATGTTGCATTACTATAAGTCATTAATGAGATCACATTGTGCTATGCTGGTTTCCCTGTGATAGGAAAAATATTATTAAGCTGGAGAGGGTGCAGAAGAGATTTACAGGGATGCTATCTGGAATAGAGAACCAGAGAGAGATTGGCCATGCAAGAGCTTTACTCATGGATGACCTCAGAGAAGTTCATAAAATCATTGAGGAGTACTCATGATGAGTAGCCATAGAATTTTCACCAGGGTCAGGGAGTACAAAAGTAGAACTATATTACTCTATGACTCCATTACAAAATTAACCCACAGTTAGACGATTTACGGCAGAAGTGGCCAATTCTAATAAAGGCAAAGAAAGCAAGTAAAATTCAATACCGACTCCAGAAGAAAGATGAAAGGTTGTCCCTCTGCCCCCACACACAAAGTTACTGAAAGGAACTCATTCTGTGGCAGAACCACACCACTTTGCCTAGTCAAATTTCAAAGCTATCTGTACCATATAGCCTACTGGATAATATGGGACTATTTTATGTCATAGTAACACGTTATTGAGCATGCGCTATTGTGTGCATATTAAACTGTATATATGTGTTCAGTTTGGGTTCCGTAAGTGAAGAACCCTGTTAACGTAGCTCCAGTCTCCAGCATTTTTATTAATGATATTGTTGTGTAAATAGCCACATACACAACGAATTGGTGACGAGGTTAATGAACCTACATTGTATCGGAATGCCGTGTTTTAATTGATAACAGCACTTGGAGGAAGTGTGGAAAGAACAAGCAAAGGAGCGGGAAAAAGGAGGCAGAGTGAAGCCACAAATCTGAGAGGAATGGGAATTCGGCCAGAGTCAGGAATGTCGGGAGACTGAGAGACACAGTCAGAGCCGCGGCACATCCAGGCGAGACCACAGCCATCGCTGAACACCAGGGCTAAGGGTCTGCCTGCCTCAAAAGGCTGCTAAAAAGAAAGGAGCAACACACACATCTAGCCAGAGTACGCTTGCGATGCTAGAAAAAAAAGGTCACGTGAGTCAAAAAGAAAGCAAGGGACCAAAGCTAAATTGACAGAACAAGGATAAATTAACATAGCAAGGATGACATTAATTGGAACTATTACAGCATTTGATAGTGAAAACTGGTAAACTTAGGCTATGTCCACACTAGACCGGATAAATCCGTAACTGAAGCTTTTTCTCTTCGTTTTGGCCCTCTGTCCACCCTGAAACGGCATTTTCCTCCCCTGAAGATGGAGCTTTTCTAGAACACCCTCCAGAGTGTGTAAATTTTAGAACACTGGATTGGGCAGAATAATGTGGACGGGGTAACCAGAGATTTTTTAAAACGCTGTCATGACGTGCCGGAACAGATGGTGACATTTCATTGTTTCCTTGAACGCAACCCTCACGCAACCTAACAATTTTAGAACAGACAACAATGAGACTGAAGCCAGAAGAGTTAGAAATGTACTCACAAAATACTTTGACCCATAACTTACTGAATAAATAAGTATACTCACTTTGTCCTGTTTTCTGTCCTTGCTTATATGAAGGTGGTTTACCTATTTATGCAAGTACTTCTCTGACAATAGATGTGTAACAGCCTAATGTAACCTTGTACGGAAATACAAGATAACACTGATGCAGACATGTTTTATACATTTAACAAGGTGCTTTATTAATGCAACAGAGTTAGTCAGTTTTTCAATGTTCATCGTCAGCCAGGTCATACTGTCCATGAACTCCCTGTTGGTTGTCTCCACACGCTCCAGTATTTGCTTTTATTTAGTTTTAAGTTCTCCTGCACAAGAGCCAACAGCTATCTGTCACTTGGCAATTTCCTTTTACGTTTTTCTAGTCTGTAACTGCACAAACGTGCACATTCACAACGTGATTCACACCAAACATGTTGCTTGTTTTCTGTAGATGTGTCCTATGCATGCCCAGTAGGAGGAGATTCAACCAAATATCCATTTTAATGTGGACAGAGGTATTTTCAAAAATGCTTGGTGTGGATGCCTATTGTTTTTACGCAAAACTGGCATTTTCAAAATTATCCTGTCTAGTGTGGACGTAGCCTTATATCGAAAGAAATCAATTATATTGTGATGCTAAAAATGTTAATGAAAGAAAGAAAGTCAGCATCTTACTTAGTGTAATGGGCACGAAAACATACGGCCTGCTATGGAGCTTGTTAACCCCTGAAAAGCCAGCTGACAAAACGTTCAAGCAAATCGTAGACACTCTCCAACAGCATTTAGACCTCAAATCACTGGTCATTGCTGAAAGACAAATTTTACAATAGGAATTAGAGCAAAAATGAAAGCATTTCTGAATATTGTGCTGAATTGTGCAAATTATCAGAAAATTGTCAATTTGGAACAGTCCTGTCGGACACATTGAGGGATAGGTTAGTGTGTGGCATGTACTGTGAAACCACACAGAAGAAACAACTGTGTGAAAAAGAACGTACATTTGAGAAAGCGCTAAACATCTCATTATCATTAGAAACAGTTGCACAAGGTGCTTCTGAGATACAACAAAAATCTCTGGAATATGCCACAAGTAAAATGTCACTGAACAGAAATGAAGGAAAGAAATGCTACCGTTGTGGGAACATGTCACATGACCCTGAGGACTGTTGGTTTAAAGACAAGGAATGCAGGAACTCTGGCAAACAAGGCCACGCTGGCTGAGTATGCAAAGCTGGTAAACAGCAGGAAAAGGGCAAGGTACAGAGAAACAAGAAACCCCAGGAAGGAAAATACAACAGGGTACACAAAATGAAAGAAGGCAGTTCTGAAGAAAATGGCTCAGACAAAAGCGAATTGTCTTGTCTACAACTTGACAATGTGAAAGAGACAGAGGATCGAAGAGTAATAAGGATCACTCCACAAGTGGCAGGCATGAGGCTGAAAATGGAGTTGGACACAGGCTCAGCTTTACAGAGATCTCTGTACGCGACTACAAACGACTGATTACTTCTGAAACAAACTAAACTGCTGCTGAAGACTTACACAGGACAGAATGTGTGCCCCGAAGTTAAAACTAAAGTGACAGTGAGCTCCGGGGACAAAACACAGCAGCTGAACATCCATGTACTGGAAAACGGAGGACCACCATTGCTGGGACGTGAATGGCTCAGAATTGGCACACCATCAAGGCACTAGATGTGTCAACAAGGGAGAGCAGCTCGGAGGGGAAGATGCCTGCAGCTCTCCTCTCACCCATTGTCGACTACAACAACGAAAAGGAGGGGCTAGACAGTGTCAACAGGGAGACAGATTTTGCCAATAAGCAGGATGATAAAGACTACCTGGAAGTAAAAGAACATATGTACCAGGAGAAATTGACATCTCTCAAAAGACAGCTACAGCAGTTACAGGAAGGCACTTTGCAGGAGTATCAGAAAAGGATGAAGAAACTAGATCAACGATACAAGCAAGGAATATGAAATGCAGAGCTTTTTCTGCAACTGGAGACAGAAAACGTGGAAAGGAATTATATTAGAGAGAAGAAAGAAGCGGAGAGAGTGCAGGATCCCCATCTCAGACCGGCCCGAGCCACAACCACCTCACCCAGCCTGTCCACACCATGAGCGAGGCCGAGACGGAGCCGCAATCTGAACAGCAGCAGCAGGAACAGCCAAACAAACCCAAATCCTCCGGGGAGAAGAAAGGTTCTTAGAACAGTAAAGTGATTCAACATACGAAATGGGTATGGATTCATCAACAGGAATGATACAAAGGAAGATGCGTTTGTACCTCAGACTGCTATAAAAAAAGAATAACCCATGGAAATATCTCCGCAGTGTTGGAGACGGTGAAACTGTGGAGTTTGACGTAGTGGAAGGTGAAAAGGGTACTGAAGCAGCAAACATAACTGGTCCCGGAGGAGTTCCAGTCCACGGAAGGCGAAATGTCACTGATAGAAATCGTTATCGTCACTGCAACCCTTGCCACTGAGGTCCACCACGTAATTACCAACAGAACATTGAAGATGGAGAAAACCAAGATTATCAAAATCAGCAACATAGTCCTCCTCACAGAAGACAGCGTTACCCACCTTACTTTGTTCATTGTCGCTATGGTTGCCGCCCACAATACAGCAACCAGCCTCATGGAGAAATTACTGATGGTGATGAAATAAATTAAAACTAGGTTGCTGGGGAAGAAGGTAAACTTAACCGAGGACAAAATCAATTCCATTCTAACAGAACAGCTTTCGCACAAGGTAAATCTTGAACCAATTTTTTTCCTCCATTGAGAATCATACACTTTGTGGGAAAGTTTATTTTGCACATACATATTTTGAATCCTCAGCCAATGTGTCTTGTTTTTCACAAAGAAGTTGGGAAACAGCATCAAAATAGAGGCGACTTCTGGCAACAAACTGTAAGGTTTCTTTTAACACACACAAAATGCTGGTGGAACGCAGCAGGCCAGGCTGCATCTATAGGGAGAAACATTGTCGACGTTTCGGGCTGAGACCCTTCGTCAGGCCTAACTGAAAGGAAAGATAGTAAGAGATTTGAAAGTAGGTTTCTATTGTTGTATTTTCACACTTGTGTTGAATGTGCATCTGAAGGAATTCTCCCTCTTGAGCCAGACAGCTAGCACTGCAGGTAATCTTTAATATCAGCAAAACTGTACTTTAACAGCAGTTTCAGAGCAATGGAACAAACAACAGAATTTCAATAAAACTGCTGCACAAAATGGTGAAAGATTACTGGTAAAGTAGTGATCTTTCTGCGAGTCATTGCATTGTCCCAACTTTTGAATAACTAGCAGAGACAGCAGATCACTGACGACTTCTTTTGTTGGTGGCAAGTCTGCTTTGAAGCAGACGATGGAATCTCCCTGTGCTCAGAGGTCAACTTTTCATGACTTTTATATGGATATCTGCATTAAAACAAACAAGTTTATTGACAAACGTTAATCAGAGGGGCAGAGAAGACCCTCCCCAAAGACGAGTTATAAGAGTTATAATAATTATTATTATGTTACTTTGTTATAATTCCATATTATTAAGTTACTAATTAAACACTGGGTGGTCGTCTATATATTAAGGGTACACATACAATATTTGTTTAGCGTAAAAAAAGTTGATACACTTTTTAAATAAAAGGGGAAGAGTATTTTTATTAATGATATTAATACACATCACTATAATGATACACAACACTATCAAATATTTCTGATAAATATTCAAGAATCTTTCAAGCCCATTAAGAATTAATTTTGTTTTTGAATATTTGAACAATTATTTTAAAAAAGCATTTTAGGCAATATTGCAGGTATGGGGGCTGATAAGATTGCTATGCTAGAGTCTGGCAAAGTCCCAGAAGACATTATAGTCTCCTTCTGTGCAGTAATGCAGAAAAAAAAATAGCAGCACTCAAATAAACTCAAGTCAATGACAGCCTTACCTTCCCACTCCTGTTCACATCCAGTGAAATCAATGACAGGCAACTCAATCGGCAGATCTTACCTGGTGTAAAATAATCAAGTACAGTACTGTGCAAAAGTCTTAGAAACCTAGATTTTTATATAGCTTCAGATGGTGTAGTCTCCACTGCGCCTTGATCGCAACATCATTGAGGCTGTTCGGGATTACCTGGAGAGACAGAAGCAAGTGAGACAGCCAAAGTCTGCAATAGAACTGTGGCAGCTTCTTCAAGATGCTTGAAACAACCTACCAGCTGATTTTCTTATAAAACTACACAACACGGTACCGAAGAGGATTGATGCTGTTTTAAAGGCAAAGTGTGGTCACAGCATATATTGATTTGAACAACAACACACACAAAATGCTGGTAGAACACAGCAGGCTAGGCAACATCTATAGGAAGAAGCGATGTCGACGTTTTGGGCCGAGACCCTTCGCTGTTGTTTGAATTTCCAGCATCTGCAGATTTCCTCATATATTGATTTGATTTAGGTTTTTACGGTTTACTCTTTATAGTAACTTTGTTTTGATATTTAGAAACTTTTCATTTTGTTATTTTTGAAAGCATCTTCGCTTGACAGAATTTTTTGATATTTTAGCAAAACTTTTGCACAGTACTCTAGATTCTTCATCATAACAACAGAGGTTTTCCACAGTTTCACTGAATAAAAAAGGAGGAAAGGGTTAGATTGAACCTTCATGGATGTTAAACGTCAACTCAACATTGTGGGTCAAGGGGTCTGTTCCGTGCTGTAATGTTCTATGTTCTAACAAATCATGAATGGATGGCTACCAGGAAATTTGGGATTCTGCCTTTCTGTACACTTTTACGGGAATCATGAACTTGGAGGTGCCAGCATTTACTTCAGAATCTGTCCTATCCAGTCCAATGGTCGTAGCCTAGAAAAAGACTCAAGAACCAGCACAGAGATTTGGACAAACTATCAAAATTGACAGATGAAATGTGCATAATGCTCTGGCCTGGTTCAGATGGTTCATATTTTTTTTCCCTGGCATGCTGTTTGATTGGGTTACTGTTGAAGATAAGAGATGGGAGAGTTGTATCCCATCCAATTAGGCTGGCTAGATTTAGGGGAGGTTTCTATGGTGAGGAACACAAAGGTTGGGCTTGAGGCTTTGTTGGGAAAGAAGAGAGAAAACACCAAAGAAAAGAAGTCATAGGAGTCGACCCAGAGTGGGGCTGTGATTCAATGAAGCCCAGGGTGTCACAACCGTGGATTCCGCAGTGCAGTGGATACGGTAAATGTGCTTGTGAATTTGCACGTGTCAGCTGACTATTATTTAATTGTGACAGTACTTATCTCTATACTTGTCGTCTTAGTGCCTGTCGAGACTTGGACAGAGCATAGCTACGCTTCGCTGCTGTTTTGCATTCAGCCTTCCCTGAGATATTGGACTTTCAAGTCAACTGACTATGAAGACAATCGGTATTCACTTAATGTTTAGATGCTCTTTTCAGCCGCAGTGTAGGCTTTGTTTTCTTTTTGAGATTTTTAGTTAACAGCCCAGTTTGGCCTAGTGCTTATTGTTTTATTTTCCCTTTAACAATGTTTGTATTAAAGTCTGAGAACTATCGACCTGCTTCAGTGTCTCTCACTCTGCACTTGGAACACATCTGAATGGGGCAACATGGAGAGATCGAAGGAGGATCAGTGAAGGGTAAACCGTGAGCTCCAACTTGTGCACATCAGACTTTCACTAAAATGGACCCTTTTCTTTTTTTGTCTTTCTGTTACTATCCCTTTAGTCAAATTAAGAAATATAAAGCTAAATTGTTTAATTGCATATGGTGTACTGTCCGTTAATTTGTGGCGCAGGGTAACAGATGATGCAGCATCTACACAAGCAGGGGTATGTAGGGGGGGCTTGCACTTCAGTCTCCCACATTTGGTGGGGCCAGAGATTGTCTTCCCTAGAATTACGGAGCCAGCGGAACCAGAGTGTTACCCGTGCTTGACTTCAAATGCAGAATATGTAGCGGAGATGGTTCACAGATGAGTTGCAGGAATAAAGAGAAACTCATCGCTATGCGAGCAACAAACAATCGATAGGTTGAACACCATGTGTGGCAGGAAAGGGACTGTCGACATTCTGGGTCTAGGACGGGACATCACCACTGCTTTAATATGGCCCGAAGGTTCTGCAAGCGCTCAGAGCATTTCACATGATGCTTGTCAGAATAACTTTAGGAGCATTGACCCTGATACAGTAATACTGGTACTGGTACTGGCTTGTTATTGTCATTTGTACCAAGACAGCTGTACAGTCTCCCGAGGAGACTGAGGTCCTTTGGAGTATGCAGGCCTCTCCTTCGCATGTTCTACCAGTCCGTTGTCAGTAGTACAATCTTTTACACAGTGGTGGGCTGGGGCAATGGCAATCCCACGGGTGATGCCAACAGGCTCAATAAGCTGATTAGAAAGGCTGAACAACACACACAAAATGCTGGTGGAACACAGCAGGCGAGGCAGCATCTATAGGGAGAAGCACTGTCGACATCTCGGCCCGAAACGTCAACAGCGCTTCTCCCTGTAGATGCTGCCTAGCCTGCTGTGTTCCACCAGCACTTTGTGTGTGTTGTTCGAATTTCCATCATCTGCAGATTTCCTCATGTTTGCTCTTTAGAAAGGCTGGCTATGTTATAGGAGCCAAACTGGACACTATGGATGCTGCGATAGAACAAAGGACCCTAATGAAAATCCAGACAATTCTGGACAATGTTTCTTGTCCTCTGCATGCCACCTTGGCTGAACAGAGGAGCACTTTCGGTAGTAGGCTAAGACAACTGTGCTGCTCCAAAGAGTGCTATATTAGGTCATGTTACCCTCAGTCATTAGGCTTTATATTAGTCAACCTATAGCTGGGGAAGTGATGACCCCCCCCCCTCCTATTAGACAGTTTGTGATAACTTATTTTTTATTCTTTGTACTTCTCTTCTAGTATTTAATCTGAGCACTTGTAATGCTACTGTGACACTAATTTTCTTTAGGATTAATAAAGTATCTGTCTAAGATGCAGCAGAAGTTTGATTTGCATACTGTTTCTACAGATCAAAGCGTTACACCGTGCATTGAGTTAGAATAAGGTAAAAACAATAACAATGCATAATAAAATGCTGGCCGGTAGTGCAATGGCATCTGCACTGAAATTCTGGGCGAGTGGTTCTGGGTTTGAATCTGGCCGGCCCTTTGCATGCTTTCCGTTCCTGCTGGTTTGAGCGTCGAGCTGGCAACCAGGGTTTGTAAAGAGCAGACAAATGCTAAAGAAATAGCAAGGTTGCCACCCAATGCGCCACAGAGCATGGAGAGGAGCAACAAAAATGCAGAATGAAGTGTAGAATCGACTGAAAAAATTAAGTGCATGGAATTGATGAAATGCAGGATCTTAATGAGGTAGATTGTGAGGCCAAGATTCTGTCTTATCGTACAAAAGTCTGATAAGAGTAGGATACAAGCTGCCCATGGGCCTTGTGGTAGGTGATATCGGGCTTTTATATCTTCTGCCCGATGGGAGAGGGGAAAAGAGAAGAGCGAATGTAGTAAAATTATAATACAGCAATATTGATACATTACACTGTTGTGCCAAAATGCATATTTAACTGTGCGCCTCCTCTTGTGTACAGAAGAATGAGCACCCATGTTGTTGATGAGATTGGTAATTCTTTTGGCAGTTTACTGGGGTGGAAGAATTGCTCACTACAAAGGCTGAAATTTATCCCAGAACCAGCTAAAACAATGAGTAACAGGGAGGTTTGTTTGCATAGTGTGGTAAGGTATTATTATGAACTCCCTGGGGCATACCTGAGAACTGATTAGGAACTGTTTAGAGCTGCTATGTGTCTATTATATCGAATATTGAAAGGCCTCAAAAGAGGAGGATGTTTTCTATAGTGGGGAGTCCAGATCGAGGGAGCATAAAATAATGTCCCTTTAGAACAGAGATGTGGTGGAATTTCTTTCGCCAGAGGGTGGTGAATCTGTGCAATTCCTTGGCACGGACGGTCTAGAGTGCGGCTGTTGATTCGTAAGGGCATCAAGGCTTATGGGGATAAGGCAGGAGGATGAGGTTGAGAGGGATAATAAATCAGCCATGGTTAAATGTTGCAGTAGATGCGATGGGCAGAATGGCCCAATTCTACTCCTGTGTCTGATGGTTTTATATTTTTGTGTGGAAATATAGAATACTGTTGGAGTGCACTAAATGTCCTTTTATAGAAATGCTAGATTGTTCACACATCTATTTATTTATTTATTATTGAGATACTGCAAGGATAGGCTCTTTGAGCCACACTACCTAGCAATGCCCAGATTTAATCCTAGGCTAATGACAGGACAATTCAGAATGACCTATTAACCTACCAGTTACTATGTCTTTGGACCATGGGAGGAAACTGGAGCACCCAAAGGTAACCCACGCGGTCATGGGGAGAATGTACAAACTCCTTACATCCTTACAGACAGCAGTGGGTATTGAACCCATGTTCCTAGTACTGCAAAGTGTTGTGCTAACCACTACGCTACTGTGCCTCCCAGAACCAACATGTAGAGTTTTATATGAGCATCCAGAAGTTGACTCTCCCATGTGTATATACCATGCTTTTATCAAGTTGCTGAAATACTTGCAATCAGATTTGGGCAGAATTATATAATGGAACTGAATTGAGTTTACCAAGGCATTGAGCCAATGTACTCGGATAGCATCTGCAGCTTGGAAGCATGTTGATATGACGACTTTATTTTTGTAACAATTGCACTCTTGGGAAATTCACTGGCAAAATGGGCAGTCTATTTTGTATTTAGTTGTAAAATCAACATCACATTAAATAAGTGGAAGAAATAAGGGGGTTTACTTGTTTGGCGGTTTATCCAGGTAACATATGTGGTGAGAGAAAGGGTCGTAGACCTGAAATGCAATTCTTTTTCTCTACAGCAAACGCTAACTAACCTGCTGAGGCCATAAGGCAGAGGAGTAGAATTAGGCCATTCTGCCCACTGTGACCAGATAGGCTGAATGTCGAATGTCCTGAGTATTGGAACCATTTTCTGATTTCCAGGATCTGTAGGTTTTTTTTTCCTTTCAATGAGCATTCATCCATTTTAAGTTATGGAGCAGAGGAGATTTATGAAGATACTGCTGGGACTCCAGAGACTGAGTTAGAGAGAGAGGTTGAGCATTTTGGGACATAATTTTTGGAATAAAGGAGAATGTCAGGTTATGAGAGTATAAAATCATGAAGGACATACTGTAGATAGGGTCAAGGTACACATCATTTATTTCCCAAAGTTGGGGAATGAAGAACTAAAGATCTAACTCAATAAGACCCTGATTACACCATACTTGGAATATGGTCTACTTGAACTACCGGTAATGCCCCCCCCCCCCACCTTGTCCATTCCCCATTCCCTTTTCAATCTCTCACCTTATCTCCTTGCCTGCCCATCGCCTTCCTCTGGTGCTCCTCCCCCTTTTCTTTCTTCCATGGCCTTCTGTCCTCTCCTGTCAGATTCTCCCTTCCTCAGCCCTGTATCTCTTTCATCAATCAACTGACAATATCTATTTCCGAGAGTTTAAATGTCTAATCCCAGACAGCATGCATTTAAAGTTAGAGGGGGTAATTTCAAAGGCGACGTGAGAGACAAGTTTGGTACACAGAGGGTGGTGGGTGCCTGGAATACGTTGCCTGGGGTGGTGGTAGAGGCCGAAACATTGGAAATGGTTAAGAGACATTCAGATAAGCTCTGGAATGTGAGAAAAATGGAAGGGTAAGAGACTCCTGGAGCTCTGAAAAATAAAGGGCAATGGGTAACCCTGGGTAATTTCTAAGGTAAGGACATGCTTGGCACAGCTTTGTGGGCTGAAGGGCCTGTATTGTGCTGTAGGTTTTCTATGTTTCTGTGATATGGACATTGTGTAGGCAGAAGAGATTAGTTTAGTTAGCTGTTTGATTACTGATTTAATTGTGGGCTAAGGGCCTTTTCCTGCACTGTTATTGATGTTTTTGATAAATAATGTCAAAAGAAAACTCAATAGTAAGGCAGTGTTCATGACATGGTTTATTGTCTGTTCAGAAATCTGATGGCAGAGGGGAAGAAACTATTCCTAAAGTATTGAGTGTTCATCTTCAGGCTCCTGTAAATCCTCCCTGATGGTAGAAATTAGCTGAGGCGATGTCCTAGGTGGTGACGGTCCTTAGTGATGGATGTCTCCTTCTTGAGGCAATACCTTTCAAAGATGTCTGCAATAGTGGGGAGGCTGAGTTTGCAATCCTCTGTAGTTTTCTCCAATCCTGTGCATTAGAACCTACATACAACCAGGCAAAATCCTCTCCACTGTCCTTGGGGAAGATTCAAAAAGGGCAGAAATTCTAAATCGAGTTTCATTTGGAGAAGGAAGTCGGAGGATCAGAACGGGAGTGTGGCAGGAGCCATTTTGATTTTTTCTTATTCTCATCGGAGTTAAGAGAGGTGGGACTGTGCAGGCATGTGATGTCTAGCAGTGAAGCGGGGAAGATTTAAAAAGGACACAGCCTTTATACAGCCTTATATAGCCGGCAGTGTTCTTTGCGGGCAGCAGAGTGAGCCAGGAGTAGAGTGTAGGCTTAAGGGCTTTGGCTCAACAGCCTTAGGCGGAAACGGGCGAGGCAAGGTAGGTTTAGGTTTCAGTTTTTCCTGTTATTTGAGGGAAGGGGGAAGTATGAGTGTGAGGGCAACTTGTTGCTCTCGGTGTCGGATGTGGGAGGTGCTGGAGTCTCCTAGCCTCCCGGACGTCCACATCTGCGCCAGGTGCACCGAACTGCAGCTCCTAAGGGACCGTGTTAGGGAACTGGAGCTGCAGTTCGATGACCTTCGCCTGGTTAGGGAGAGTGAGGAGGTGATAGAGAGGAGTTACAGGCAGGTGGTCACACCAGGGCCATGGGAGGCAGACAGGTGGGTCACAGTTAGGATGGGGAAGGGGAAGAATCAGGTACTAGAGAGTACCCCAGGGGCTGTACCCCTTGACAATAAGTACTCCTGTTTAAGTACTGTTGAGGGGGACAGCCTACCTGGGGGAAGCAACAGTGGCTGTGCCTCCGGCATAGAGTCCGGTCCTGTAGCTCAGAAGGGTAGGGAAAGGAAGAGGAAAGCAGTAGTAATAGGGGACTCGATATTTAGGGGGTCAGATAGGTGATTCTGTGGACACAAACAAGAGACTCAGATGGTCGTTTGCCTCCCTGGTGCCAGGGTCCGGGATGTTTCTGATCACGTCCAAGATATCCTGAAGTGGGAGGGTGAGGAGCCAGAGGTTGTGGTACATATAAGTACCAATGAAATAGGTAGGAAAAGGGAAGAGTTTGAAAGGAGAATATAGGGAGTTAGGAAGGCAGTTGAGAAGAAGGACCACAAAGGTATTGATCTCGGGATTACTGCCTGTGCCACGCAACAGTGAGAGAAGGAATGGGATGAGGTGGAGGATAAATCCGTGGCTGAGGGATTGGAGCAGGGGGCAGGGATTCAAGTTTCTGGATCATTGGGACCTCTTTTGGGGCAGGTTTGAGCTGTACAAAAAGGATGGGTTACGCTTGAATCCTAGGGGGACCAATATCCTGGCAGGAATGTTTAATAGAGCTGTTAGGGAGTGTTTAAACTAATTTGGCAGGGGGGTGGGAACCAGAATGATGGAGTGGAGGAGAGGGAAAACAGAAATAGATCTAAGGTAGTGAGCAGTAAAGATGTCAGGAAGGACAGGCAGGTGATGGAGCAAATTTGCAGCCATTGGGATGAGTTGCAGTGCAATCAATGCAAAAAGTACCAAATACTGGACTTAAGGTGTTATACTTAAATTCACGCAGCATAAGGAATAAGTTGGATGATCTTGTTGTACAGTTACAGATTGGCAGGTATGATATTGTGGCCATCACTGAGACATGGCTAAAGGATGCATGTCTCTGTGAGCTGAACGTCCAAGGATACACGGTGTATTGGAAGGACAGGCAGGTAGGTAAGGGGGTGGCATGGCTTTAATGGTAAGAAATGATATTAAATCATTAGAAAGAGTTGACATAGGATCAGAAGGTACAGAATATTTATGGGTTGAGCTAAGAAATCACAGGGGTAAAAGGACCCTGATGGCAGTTATCTACAGGCCTCCAAACAGCTGCAGTGATGTGGACTACAAATTACAACAGGAAATTGAAAAGGTTTGCCAGAAGGGCAGTGTTATGATAATGTGGGGGATTTTAACATGCGAGTGGATTGGGAAAATCAGGTCGACACTGGATCTCAAGAGAGAGAATTTGTAGAATGTCTACGAGATGGCTTTTTAGAACAGCTTGTTGTTGAGCCCACTAGGGGATCAGCTATACTGGATTGGGTATTGTGTAATGACCCAGAGGTGATTAGAGAGATGGAAGTGAAGGAACTCTTAGGAGGCAGTGATCACAACATGATTGAGTTCACTGTGAAATTTGAGAAAGTGAAGCCGAAATCCGATGTGTCAGTATCTCAGTGGAGGAACTCAATGAGTATTTTGCATCAGTCTTCACTGAGGAAGACGTCAGCAATATACCGGACATTCAAGGGTGTCAGGGAAGAGAAATATGCGCAGTCACAATTACAACATAGAAAGTACTCAGGAAGCTGAATAGTCTAAGGGTAGATAAATCTCCAGGACCAGATGGAATGCACCCTCGTGTTCTGAAAGAAGTAGCAGTGGAGATTGTGGAGGCATTAGCAATGATCTTTCAAAAGTCGATAGATTCTGGCCTGGTTCCGGAGGACTGGAAGATTGCAAATGTCACTCTGCTATTTAAGAAGGGGGCAAGGAAGCAAAAAGGAAATTATAGACCTGTTAGCTTGACATTGGTGGTTGGGAAGTTGTTGCAGTCGATTGTCAAAAATGAGGTTACGATGTACCTGGAGGCATATGACAAGATAGGCAGAACTCAGCATGGATTCCTTAAAAGAAAATCTTGCCTGACAAACCTAGTGCAATTTTTTTGAAGAAATTACAAGTAGGCTAGACAAGGGAGATACAGTGGATGTTGTGTATTGGGATTTTCAGAAGGCCTGTGAAAGTTGCCACATATGAGGCTGCTATAAGAGCCCATGGAATTATGGGAAAGTTACATACGTGGAAACAGAGAGTGGGAATAACGGGATCCCATTCTGGTTGGCTGCCGGTTACCAGCGGTGTTCCACAGTGTTGGCCCATGTTGGGGCAGCTTCTTTTTACATTGTATATCAACGATTTGGATTATGGAATAGATGGCTCTTTGGCTAAGTTTGCTGAGGATACAAACATAGGTGGAGGGGCTGGTAGTGCTGAGGAAACAGAGAGCTTGCAGAGATACTTGGATAGATTGAGGGAATGAGCAAAGAAATGGCAAATGAGTTACTGTACAATGTCGGAAAGTGTAAGGTCATGCACTTTGGTAGAATAAATAAACGGGCAGACTGTTATTTAAATGGGGAGAGAATTCAAAGTTCTGAGATGCAATGGGACCTGGGAGTCCTCGTGCAGGATGCCCTTAAGGTTAAACTCCAGGTTGAGTCACTGGTGAAGAAGGCGAATGCAATGTTGGCATTCATTTCTAGAGGAATAGAGTATAGGAGCAGGGATGTGATGTTGAGGCTCTATAAGGCACTGGTAAGACCTCACTTGGCATACTGTGTGCAGTTTTGGGCTCCTTATTTAAGAAAGGATGTGCTGACATTGGAGAGGGTTCAGATTTACTAGAATGATTCCAGGAATGAGAGGGTTAACATATGAGGAACGTTTGACCACTCTTGGACTGTACTCCTTGCAGTTTAGAAGAATGAGAGGGAACTTCATAGAAACATTTCGAATGTTGAAAGGCATGGACAGTGTGGACGTGGCAAAGTTGTTTCCCATGGTGGAGGAGTCTAGTAAGAGAGGGCATGACTTGAGGATTGAAAGTCGCCCATTCAGAACAGAGACGCAAAAAATTTTTTTTTAGCCAGAGGGTGGTGAATCTGTGGAATTTGTTGCCATGGGCGGCAGTGGAGGCCAAGTCATTGGGTGTATTTAATGCAGAGATTGATAGGTATCTGAGTAGTCAGGGCATCAAAGGTTATGGTGAGAAGGTGGGGGAATGGGACTAAAGGGGAGTTGGATCAGCTCATGATGAAATGGCGGAGCAGACTCAATGAGCTGAATAGTCGACTTCTGCTCCTTTGTCTTATGGTCTTATGGTCAACTTTTTATTTATAGACATTATGGATATGGAAAATAAGGTGTATCGAAGATTTACGAAAAGAATCCATAATTCTCAATTATGCTGATGTAACCAGTCAGAATGTTCTCCACAGTATGTCTATGGTAAACTTTTGGTGACATAGCAAATCTCCTCAAACTAATGAAATACAGCCACTGGCATCCCTTCTTTGTAATTGCAGCAATATCTTGAGCCCAGGACACCCACAAGGGACAATAAAATCCAAGTAGTTTGTAATTGCAAAGTTTTGTAGCATCATGACGCAAATTCATGCTGGAGAAGTACAGGCTGTTCTTATGCGGACACCTGTAATTTGTTTAAGAAAGATAAAATAATTATTCTAATTTCAAACGTCACCATCTAAGCAGGCTAATAATAACAAAAACAGATTTTGTAATCAATGCATTCTACAGGAATGAAGAGGTTGAACTATGGTAAAACTCTAAGACTTGAACTTTTACAACTTTGATTTCTTTCCCAAAGAATGCTACATGTGGCTAGGGAATGCACTGGCCATGGAACTCGGAAATATCCATGATACATACAGGTTTAGAAATTTCTCAAGCATAATGCAAAACAGGGACAGGGTCAGAAAATGTACAATGAATGTAATGTACAATCAACTCACAGACCTCCGATTTTGAGTCTGGTTCTCTTTCTCTCTCTTTCCCCCCCCCCCCCGGTCACTATAACCCCCCGCCCCACCCGCCAGCCCTACCTTTCTTTCTCTTTTATTTCCCATAATTCTCCTCCTTCCCCCTAGCCCATTTCCGTCCAGCCTATCACTTCCCAGCTGTCTACTTCATCCCTCCCCCCACTTCTTAAACCCCCCCCCCTCGACCATCCCATGTTACTTCACTCCTGATGAAGGGTTTCGGCCCGAAACGTCGTCACTACATCCTCCCATAGGTGCTGTCTGGCCTGCTGAGTTCTGCCAGCATTTTGTGTTTTTTTATTTATTTCCAGCATCTGCAGATTCACTCATGTTACAATGAATGTAAACTTCTTTGACTATATTAATAGATAATTTTGGACAGATGTTTTGTTCCCTGATAACAATTTGAAAATCACAAATGTATGCAGTTCAGATTTCTGGTTTGTATTGAGGTCTTGACCATTTTGATGCCCAGAACTTATTAACCCCAATGCTAACATGCATCTTTGGAGTGTGGAAGGAAACTGGAGCACCCAGAGTAAACCCACATGGTCACAGGGAGAATGCACAAAGTCCTTACAGACAGCAGTGAGAAATGAACCCTTATCGCTGATCGCTGGTGCAGTGACGTCGAACTGCTGTGCTACCATGCCACCATATGTTCAGCATGCTGAAGCCTGCAGTATTGATCTGCACATAGGACTTCAAATCACAAAACAAGACAAGGAATTTAAATGCAAGTAAGTATATAAATATTAAATAAATCCATGGTGATGCCATTATAAAGTTTTTAGATTGTAACAAAGACCCTTTAAATTCAATGACATACTTAAAGGAAGGAAATTCATCTCCTTACACAGTCTAACTGCTGACCCACATCAAGGTAGGAGAGAAGAGTGGACTATGGGAGAAAGGAAGGAGGAAGGGCACTCGGGGAGGAAATAGGCAGGTGAGGGGTAGAGCTAAGAGGTCAGAGTGGGAAATTGAAGAGGGAACAGGGGATTGGGAGGGACAATTACAGGAAGTTGGAGAAATCGATGTTCATACTATCAGGTCGGCGGCTACCTGGACAGAACATGAGATGTTGCTCCTCCAACTTAAGTGACCTCATCATGGTAAAAGAGGAGGCAATGGACTAAAATGTCAAAACAGAAGTGGGGATAGGAATTAAAATGGTTGGCACTGGGAAATTTGTCTTAAATAGTGGTGAACCTATTATGTCAATTAACTTGACATGGGATGAGTATGCCATCAAACTCCTGTCTTACACTTTCATTCAGCAATCAGAGAGACGCTATAAGTTTAATGACAATAGAATCTATAAGAATTAAGGAGATGGAAGGATCGCTAAAGCTTTACAACACCAGCAATCACCAATCAGGGTTTGATTCCTGCTGCTGCCTGTAATGAGTTTGAACATTCACCCCACAGGTTTCCTCTGGATATTCTCGTTTTGAACATTGATTTCACTAACTTCTGGTATCTTGTTCCCGTTTCCACTTCTCTCTTTATTTCTTCCCCATTCTGGATCATCTATTGGCCCTTCTCTTCTCCTCACTTTTTTATCACCTTCCTCTGGTGCCCCTCCTTCTTTCCACACTTATCAGATTCCTTCTTCTTCAGCCCATTACCTTTTCCACCTGTCAGCTCCCAGGTTTTACCTGCATGAGCTGAGAAACAATAAAAATACAGTAAGAAGAATAATTATTATTTTAATTCTGTTAAGAAGTATATACCACTAAATATACCACTAAGTATATACCACTATCATCAGTACCTGAAGGCGGATGAGCAAGTGCAGCAGGCAATGAAGAAGGCTAACAGAATGTTGGCCTTTATTACAAAGGGAATTGAGTACAAGAGCAAGGAAATCCTTTTGCATTTGTACAGGGCCCTGGTGAGGCCACACCTGGAGTATTGTGTACAGTTTTGGTCTCCAGGGCTAAGGAAGGACATCCTGGCTATAGAGGAAGTGCAGCGTAGATTCACAAGGTTAATTCCTGGGATGTCCGGACTATCTTACACAGAGAGATTAGACAGACTGGGCTTGTACACGCTGGAATTAAGGAGATTGAGAGGGGATCTGATTGCAACATATAAGATTATTAAGGGATTGGACAAGATAGAGGCAGGAAATATGTTCCAGATGCTGGGACAGTCCAGTACCAGAGGGCATGGTTTGAGAATAAGGGGTAGGTCATTTAGGACAGAGTTAAGGAAAAACTTCTTCTCCCAGAGAGTTGTGGGGATCTGGAATGCACTGCCTCAGAAGGCAATGGAGGCCAATTCTCTGGATGCTTTCAAGAAGGAGCTAAATAGATATCTTATGGATAGGGGAATCAAGTGATATGGGGACAAGGCAGGAACCGGGTATTGATAGTAGATGATCAGCCATGATTTCAGAATGGCGGTACAGGCTCGAAGGGCTGAATGGCCTACTTCTGCACCTATTGTCTATTGTCTAAACATAAATAAGGACATAACCCAGAAAAATAAAGACATTATCCCTATTGAAGAAAAAGTTAGCCAGTGGAATAGCATGGCCCTCCATGGAAGCCATCCCTATGATCTGAGCAAATTAGGTGTCAACAAGGATGTGTTCAATGCCTGGCCCAGAGTAGGAAACCTCTTCCCAGAAACAGAAGGGTACCATGTAGCAAGACAGGACCAATTGGTTAACACAAAAAAATCTCAAAAATACATAATAAATGACCAAAGAATTCAAGATGATAAAAATAGAAAATGCTGAGAAAAACCAGAAACAGTCCAACACACTACAGGATCCTGTAGCATATAACCATATAACAATTACAGCACAGAAAGAGGCCATCTTGGCCCTTCAGCTCATGTCCTCTTGTTTGAATCTCCCCTACTCTCAATGGATAAAGCCTATACACGTCAACTCTATCACCCTCATAATTTTAAATACCTCTATCAAGACCCCCCTCAACCTTCTATGCTCCAAAGAATAAAGACCTAACTTGTTCAATCTTTCCCTGTAACTTAGGTGCTGAAACCCAGGTAACATTCAAATAAATCTCCTCTGTACTCTCGCTATTTTGTTGACACCTTTCCTATAATTCAGTGACCAGAACTGTACACAATACTCCAAATTCAGCCTTACTAATGCCTTATACAATTTTAACATTACATCCCAACTCTTATACTCAAAGCTCTGATTTATAAATGCTAGCACACCAAAAGCTTTCTTCACCACCCTATCCACATAAGATTCAACCTTCAGGGAACTATGCACTATTAGCAGTTTAACTCAATCTGATTACCTACACAGGCATAATCAAGTAGCAAATATCAATAACCAAAATTGTGCTTTAAAATACAAATTCATAAAAGGCAGCATAACTTACTATAACTACAAGACTAATCCAGTCATAGCATCACAGTCTTACTAATTATATTATGACTGATCCATTGTTACATCAGAAAATCCATAACTGTCCCAATGTAATATTAAAGATAAACAAGCAAGAACAACTTACTTAATAGATATAGCCATTCCAAACAAACACAATGGACAGCAATAAGGTAAAAATACCAGGATGTAAAAAACAACTGATAATAGATTCCATAATTCTAAATCAAGCCCAGCAAAAAGGTCGAAACCTTTCATGTTGTTATATTGACTATCAAAAAGCATTTAATTCTGTCCAAAACTCAAGGTTCATAGGAGCTCTTAATATATATAAACTATACCCTTATTAAATTCCGATAACATCTGATGAAGCATTGGTTTAATACGAGGGGTGATTGATAAGTTTGTAGCCTAAGGTAGACGGAGTCAATTTTAGAAAACCTAGCGCATTTATTTCTCAACATAGTCCCCTCCTACATTTACACACTTAGTCCAGCAGTTGTGGAGCATACGGAACTTGGACCTCCAGAAAGCGTCCACAGCAGGGGTGATTGATAAGTTTGTGGCCTAAGGTAGCAGATGAGTTATACAGCTCCTGTTACATCCACATGCAGGTCAGCTCTTTCAGTAATTTTGCAGAAAGCTTGAAGTTAATAACTGATCTCATTCAACCTTAGGCCACAAACTTATCAATCACCCCTGCAGTGGACACTTGTTGGAGGTTCAAGATCCGTATACTCCACGACCGCTGACTAAGTGTGTAAAAATGTAGGAGGGGATTGAAAAATAAATCAATAGGTTTTCTAGAATTAACTCCTTCTAACTTAGGCCATGAACTTATCAATCACCCCTCGTATAAAAACCTTATTGAATAAGAATCAAAATAAAGAACAACCACCAATGTCAAAATAAACTGAGACATTTTCCAGGGCAACTCTTTAAGCCCACCTTCATTTTGTCTAGCTTTACTTCTGCTCTCTAGTTTACTGAGTCAGACAAAAATGGAATCAAATCAGGGATAATAAAATGAATTATACCTTGGCACACTTTCAATATATGGATGATTTGAGATTATAAGCGAAAGCAATTAGTTCAAATATTAGACCAAACACGAGGAAATCTGCAGATGCTGGAAATTCAAACAACAACACACACAAAATGCTGGTGGAACACAGCAGGCCAGGCAGCATCTATAGGGAGAAGCGCTGTCGACGTTTTGGGCCAAGACCCTTCGTCAGGACTAACTAAAAGGAAAGATAGTAAGAGATTTGAAAGTAGTGGGGGAGGGGGAAATGCGAAATGATAGGAGAAGACCGGAGGGGGCGGGATGAAGCTAAGAGCTTGAAAGGTGATTGGCAAAAATGATATTTTGTGTGTACTGCCTGGCCTGCTGTGTTCTACCAGCAGTTTGTGTGCCCCTCCTCCCCTCCTTACCCCATCCCTGACATATTTAGTTGTTTGCCTGTTCTCCATCTCCCTCTGGTGCTCCCCCCCCCTTCTTTCTCCTGAGGCCTCCCGTCCCATGATCCTTTCCCTTCTCCAGCTCTGTATCACTTTCGCCAATCAACTTTCCAGCTCTTAGCTTCATCCCACCCCCTCCGGTCTTCTCCTATCATTTCGCATTTCCCCCTCCCCCAACTACTTTCAAATCTCTTACTATCTTTCCTTTCAGTTAGTCCTGACGAAGGGTCTCGGCCCGAAATGTTGACAGCGCTTCTCCCTATAGATGCTGCCTGGCCTGCTGTGTCCCACCAGCATTTTGTGTGTGTTGTAGTTCAAATATTAGAACTATTTTCTAAAAGGATAAAGATGAACTTTGGACTAGCTAAGTGCAGAACGTTAAACATAAAGAAAGGTGCAATAGAGCCAGTAGAATATAAAACAGAGCAGAAGAATACGATACAACCGATGGATGAATATGAAACATGTAAGTATCTGGGATATCAACAAGCAAAGAAAATAGATCATAGCACGATAAAAAGAATACTTTTGACAGCATTTACTTCAAGGCAATCAAATTTACTTCGAAGAAAAGCTGCCAAATAGAGCTCAGTCATAAAAATACAGTAAAGGCAATAAGCACTTTCACTATACCCATATTAACATATTCTTTTGGCATAATATCTTGGTCTGAAACCAAACTGCAAAATTCACAAAGAAAAATAAGAACTGAAATGACAAATTTCAGAAAACACTACGCACACTTGAATGCACTTAGATTAATAATACCTAGGACAGAAGGAGGAAGAGGGATAGCCCATAAAACATTTACACAGCAGTCAGATAAAACTTCTAAAGATATATTTTCATCAACAAAAACAGGATTCAGCACTCCATGCAAGCATATGCAATTCCGATAAGAAGTACACAATACTAAACTAAAATGAAAGCGCACCTCAGAAAAATAAAAAAAATCACATCAGAAGAAAAAGTTACCTGATGCAAGAGTGTGCTCCTCCATGGAGGACATCTCCTCCACCTGAACAGACTAGACATTGACAAGGAAGTGTCGAACACTTGGCTCAGATTTGGAAACCTCTTCCCAGAAACAGAGGGGTTCCTTGTGGCAATACAGGACTAGATGGTTAACACAAAAAGCATGATCAAAAATGCATAGTAAAATACCAAAAAGTACAAGAAGATAAATGCAGAAAATTTCAAGAGAAAGCTGAACCAAACCAGCACATTACAGGATCTTATAGCAGTTTAGCGCAATCAAGTGGCAAATATCATTCACCAAAATCTTCCTTTAAAATAAAAACTCATAAAAGATACTATATCTTATTATAAATACAAGCCAGATCCTATTTTAGAGTCAGAGTCCTATAAGTTATGATTAATCGATTATTACAGAGAGGAAAATCCATAATAAACATCCAGATTTAATATTACAGGATAAATGAGCCATTCCAAACACACACAACATATAGAAATCAGCAAGTGAAAAACACCAGATATATGCTGAATTAAAAGAGGAAATTGAAAGACTATGAAACAAGAACAAGGTATACATTGCCCCAATGTAATATCTACATCTGGTATCATCCCAAAGTCAATACACAATTAGGCCAACACAGCAATATTTCTGTAAATCTCCAGAAAGCCACAATACTAAACACCACTAGAATACTCTGGAAGTTCCTAGCAATTAAGAAATAGGAGTGCTTGGCTATGCCCATAGCTCAGGTTTTACAGCTTCAGGTGCAAACAAATAAAAATACCATAATAATAATTTATTTATAGATTACTTTTCATACAAATCATGTAGTTCAGTATGTTTTACAATGGGATAATATGCAAAAAGGTGTTAGTTTACAGCAAGGTTGAATAAATAGGTTTTGAGTTGATGTTTAGAAGAGTCGACTGAGTCTGTACCCGTTATAAATTTAGATACTGAATTTCACAGTTTAGGGGTGCAAAAAAAGCTGACCTGCCAGCTGTCTTTTGGGAGATTTTGTAAATTTAAGAGATGAGCAGAAGAAAACCTGACAGCTCAAGCAGGATTATAAAACAAAAGCGATTCTGTGATGTACTCCGGTCCCAGACCATTGAGAGCTTTAAAAACAAGTAAGAGAAATTTGAAATTAATTCTAAAAGAAACTGGAAGCCAATGCAGAGTAGTTAGGACAGAAGTGATATGCTCCCTCATCCTGGTCTTAGTTAAAGGTCTAGCAGTGGCATTCTGAATGCATTAATAAAGTCGTTAACTCTGCTAATTCTTGCCTGAACATGTAGTTAACATCTCAATCCTTGTCCATTCAGAAAACATTTCTGAATGGCACAATAGTGTGGCTGTTATCGCAATCACTTTACAGCACCGCAATCGTAAAATCAGGATTCGATTCCCGACATTGCCTGTAAGGAGTTTGTGTGTTCTTCCCGTGACCTTGTGGGTTTCCTTAAGTTCTCCAGTTTCCTTTCACATTCCAAAGACGTATGGTTAGAGTTAATGAGTTGCTACATTGACACTGGAAGCGTGGCAACATTTGCAGGCTGCCCTTGGCACAATATTCACCAATTTGATTTGACGCAAGAGACCCACCACTGTATGTTTTGATGTACATGGGAGAAATAAAAGCTAATTATATCTGATCCCTGATCTTACTTGTTATGAAAAAGGAAATAGTACAAAATTAAAATAAGACCTTGCCATTGAGGAAGATGACATCTTAGTACAGGGGTTGTGAGGGCTACCAAGGAGTAACAGGGATTTGCTGTTGCAAGGGATATGCTACAGCAGAAAGGATGTGAGAGCATTGTTGCACTTCTTCCTAAAGACTCTTTCATTTGCTATTGCCTGGATCATCAGAAGGGATGTGAAAACTATGTTTCCTCGAATTCTGTAAACTGATGGTTCCTTTTGCTAATCATGGAATAAAGCTATTTTTTTCTTCTGAACATACTGATTGGAGTCCAACCATATTGTGATAAATCAGTGTCTTTCAACACCAGATTCAAATTTTGCTGGACATCTTTTCCAGGCGATGAGCATGCCTTAATTTGACATTTACATTCACAATTTCTCGAAGAGACCTTTTTGTCCATCTTCCTCGAAAACTCTTTTCAGGACAGAGTTCTGAATACAATGTCTTAGCTTGAAGTACCTTGGGTTAACCAAAGTAATAAACTTCATGCCCCCTTTCTATGTTCTGTTTATCCAATAATTATATTTTTATTAAGCTGCTTTTACCAGGCAATGTTGAAGAGTCATCTTATTTTATAAGCAGCTGTGGATGAGCTGTCATTATTTGAATATTTATAATTTATTTTAATTTGCATTAAATCAAGAAACACATTTACTGATTAAAATCTAATTATACCACAATGACGGACAACATGCCTCATTAATTCTACAATTTCAGGCCTCCTATTTTGCAGCAGTTTAGACAACAGATTATTCTTTGAATTTTACAATAATTAATCCGATATTGCAAAGCCACTTGGGTAGAAGTCACTGTTTAGCAATAAGCCATTTCCCATTTGAGGTGAAGCTTTCTCTCCAGTCCTACCACTACCCCTGGTAGCCCATTCCAGGTGCTCCCCTTCCCTTTGTGAAGTAATAACTTGCCCTGTGCATCTCCTTTAAATGTACACCCTCTAGTATAAGATTATAATAGCATAAGACATAGGAGGAGAATTAGGCCATTTGGCCAAATGAGTCTGCTCTGTATGCACCACTGTTGCTGAGGAAGGGTTTCAATCCAAAATGTTGGACAGGGTTCTGGAAGATGGAGCTTTGGCGGATGAAGACGCTGCTGCCATTGGTGGCCTGATTAAATCTGGGGAGCACAGTTGCCTCAGAAGGTGCAGATTAATGGAAGAGAATGCAGCAAACCTGAAAAGAAGACCATGATGGGATATCAATATAATGGAGAGCATTTAAAAACTGAAGTGCTGATGAAGAGTGAATAATATTGGCCAACTGCCAGGACTTGGTGGAAATTGGATATAAATTTTGGATAACCACAACATTATCAAGCATAACTGCAAGGATGCAATTGTATGGTCAAGCCTTGAAGTAACAAAGGTACTTGTAAGGTTTTCCCAGTAAGGGGAGTGTCAGATGTTGGGGTGCAAATGCACTTTGAAGGCAATCTCTACTGGGATATGTATTTGAATGGATTACCTACTCTATGGGGTGTGGATTCCACAACCTTTTCCACTGAGGTTGGGTGAGACTAGCACTGGAAATTATGGGTTAAGAGTGAAAGGTGAAATGTTTAAGGGGATCATGAGGGGGAAGTTCTTCACTCAGAGGATGGTATGAGTACGCAACGAGCTGCCAGTGGAAGTGGTGGATGTGGGGTTGATTTCAACTTTTAAGAGAAATTTTGATAAGTACATGGATGGAAGGTGTATGGAGGGCTAAGGTCGATGTGCAAGTCAGTGGGATAGTCTGGCATGAAATAGATAGGCCAAAGGACTTCCTTCTGTGTTGTAATGCTCTGTGACTCTGTAACCTGGAAACACTACAATGGACTCAATTCAGAAATCACTGTTGGATTGCAATTGGAGAAATGCTGGCAAATAGTAGCCAGGGCATCTGTAACATTCACTTCATACCTGGAGTGTAGCATCCATTTCTGGTCACCACAATGTAAGAATTATGTTCCTAAACAGGAGAGAGTACAACTGAGAATCACCAGGATATTGCCTGGATTTTAAGACTTTAGTTTTGGGGAGAGATAGGCTGGACTTGTTTTCCTTGGAGTGAAGGAAGCTGAAGAATGACCTGATAGAATTACTGTATATAAGATTATGAGGCTTGGCCAAAAGACCATAAGGCATAGGAGCAGAATTAGGCCATTTGGCCCATCGACTCTGCTCTGTCATTTTATCATGGCTGATCAATTCCCCCCCTCAGCCCCAATTTCCTGCCTTCTCCAGGTCTCTCCATGCCCTGAAGAGGCATGAACCTATCAACCTCTGCCTTAAATATACCCAATGACTTGGCCTACACAGTTGCCTGTGACAACAAATTCCTCAGATTCACCATTCTCTTTATCTGGATTCTAAAATGATGCCCTCTATTTTGAGGCATGTCCTCTGATCTTAGACTCTCCGGCTGAAGAATTTCTTCCTCATCTCTGTTCTAAATAGACATCCCCGTATCCTGAAGCTGTGTCTTTTGGTCTTAGACTACCCCACCAAAGGAAATATCCTCTCAATAGACAATAGGTGCAGAAGTAGACCTCTCGGCCCTTCGAGCCTGCACCGCCATTCTGAGATCATGGCTGATCATCTACTATCAATACCCGGTTCCTGCCTTGATCCCTTGATTCCTCTATCCATAAGATACCTATCTAGCTCCTTCTTGAAAGCATCCAGAGAATTGGCCTCCACTGCCTTCTGAGGCAGTGCATTCCAGACCCCCACAACTCTCTGGGAGAAGAAGTTTTTCCTCAACTCTGTCCTAAATGACCTACCCCTTATTCTCAAACCATGCCCTCTGGTACTGGACTCTCCCAGCATCTGGAACATATTTCCTACCTCTACCTTGCCCATAATAATCTTATATGTTGCAATCAGATCCCCTCTCAATCTCCTTAATCCCAGCGTGTACAAGCCCAGTCTCTCTAATCTGTCTGTGTAAGACAGTCCGGACATCCCAGGAATTAACCTTGTGAATCTACGCTGCACTTCCTCTATAGCCAGGATGTTCTTCCTTAGCCCTGGAGACCAAAACTGTACACAATACTCCAGGTGTGGCCTTACCAGGGCCCTGCACAAATGCAAAAGGATTTTCTTGCTCTTGTACTCAATTCCCTTTGTAATAAAGGCCAACATTTCATTAGCCTTCTTCACTGCCTGCTGCACTTGCTCATTCACCTTCAGTGACTGATGAACAAGGACTCCTAGATCTCTTTGCATTTCTCCCTTACCTAACTCTACACGGTTCAGATAATAATCTGCCTTCCTGTTCTTACTCCCAAAGTGGATGACCTCACACTTATTCACATTAAACGTCATCTGCCAAGTATCTGCCCACCCACCCAGCCTATCCAAGTCACCCTGAATTCTCCTAACATCCTCATCACATGTCACACTGCCACCCAGCTTAGTATCATCAGCAAATTTGCTGATGTTATTCTCAATGCCTTCATCTAAATCGTTGATGATTATATGCATTTAATCTCTCCATATGCACTGTTTCAAGGCCTTTGATGGGATAGAGAGTGAAAGTAAATCAGAGTGTTATACAAAACTCAAGGGCATAGGTTTAAGGTGACATCAGGAGATTTTAACCTCAACTCTTCAAGACCCAGTGTCAAGTCCAGTACCAGTATGTTTCTTGGTATTGCCTTTAAGTTTCTGAAAGCCCTTGCTGCAGAAAAGCACATTGAACTCTCAGTTCTTTTGTGACTCCACTGAACCCTCATGGGAGTATGTTCTATCCTGTGGTTACACATAGGAAGACCTTGTTATTACTTTTTAGTGCTGTCATGTGGACAGTTTTTGGTTTCAGAGAGATATCTGCCAAGTTCATCATAATGTTCACTCACATTATGTCTGCAACCCGTAGAAATTTTACATTCACTGGCCACTTAGAATTTTTTTTATCTTTCACTGGTTAGGTTATCTTCTCAATTTTCTGCTGAATAGGATTGTGGAGGTTCAGTGGCCACTCTATTCGGTACACCTGGTCATTAATGCAAACATCTAATCAGCCAATCATGTGGCAGCAACTCAATGCATAAAAGCATGCAGACATGATCAAGTTATTGGTCAGATGTTGCTCAGACCAAACATCAGAATGCAGAAGAAATGTGATCTAAGTGACTTTTACTGTGGAATGATTATTAGTACCAATTGCATGGTTTGAGTACCTCAGAAACTACTGGTCTCCTCGGATTTTCACACACAGCAGGCTCGAGAACAAGGGTTCTCAATCTCGGGTCCACGGACCCCTTGTGTAATAGTGGTGGTCCATAGCATGAAAAGAATTAGGAACCCCCTCTCTAGAATTTACGGACAATGATTGAAACAAAATCTAGCGAGCCATAATACTATGGATTAATATGCCTTGTTAATGACAGAGGTCAGAGGAGAATGGGCAGACTAGTTCAGGACAACGGGAAGGCAACAATGACTCAAATATCCATGGATTGCAAAAATGGTGTGCAGAAGAGAATCTCTAAAAGCATGACACATCAAACCTTGTCGTGGATGGGTTACAGCAGCAGAATACCAGAAGTATATACTCAGTGGCTTCTTTATTAATACACGAGGTACTGAATAAAGAGGCCACTAACAGTACATCCCTTCTATTTATTTCACTTCGCTAAGTCTTACAAGAATGTGAAACAAGTTCATTTAACTTGTTCGTTTAAGTCATTAAAAAAAATTTGGATAGTTATATGGACAGGAAAGGAATGGAGGGTTATGGGCTGAGTGCAGGTCGGTAGCACTAGGTGAGAATAAGTGTTTGGCATGGACTAGAAGGGGCGAGATGGCCTGTTTCCGTGCTGTAATTGTTATATGATTATATGGTTATATTTAGCATGCATTTGACTTTGTTAAATGAGTCAATCAGCACTAGAGAGGAGGGAGGAAGAGGGTGAGGGGAAAGAAGTACAACCTGAAAGACTAAGTGATTAGGTGAGAGATGGAGGAGCGGGTGATCTGAGAAGCTAGGAGGGCATAGGTGAAAGAAGTAAAGGGCTGAAAAAGAAGGAATCTAAAAGGAAAGGACAGTGGACCATGTTTACCTGTTATTCTTCTACTTCCCTTTAGGGCTTTTCTAGCAACTCACAAGGGTTTCCCTTGTTTCTCATAGCTCCTTAGAGATTACATTGAGTAAACATTGAGATTACATTGTCACCCTTAAATTTGTCTATTACAGTTCTCTCTTTTCCTGACCTCTCATCTTCTACCCTGTGTGAGTTTAAGCTCTGTGTGTTATCCTAAAATGTACTGCGCTGCATTTGCGTCATTTGGTTTATTTGCTGCTCCTGATCATTTGATGTCATACAATCCACTTGCATTTTCTGCTCTCCTGAGTCGATGATCCTCTAAGAGGGTCGCAGCACTGCTGTAGGGTTTGGAGGCTCGTGTGCCTCAATGACCCAAACAGCTATGTTGACAGGAGTCAGGGCTTCATGCTTTAACTCTTGGTCAGGTCACCCATGCCAAACAGGTCAAAACATAGAAACATAGAAAATAGGTGCAGGAGTAGGCCATTCAGCCCTTTGAGCCTGCACTGCTATTCAGTATGATCATGGCTGATCATCCAACTCAGAACCCTGTACCTGCTTTCTCTCCATACCCCCTGATACCTTTAGCCACAAGGGCCATATCTAACTTCCTCTTAAATATAGCCAATGAACTGGCCTCAACTGTTTCCTGTGGCAGAGAATTCCACAGATTCACCACTCTCTGTGTGAAGAAGTTTTTCCTCATCTCGGTCCTAAAAGGCTTCTCCTTTATCCTTAAACTGTGACCCCTCATTCTGGACTTCCCCAACATCGGAAACAATCTTCCTACATCTAGCCTGTCCAATCCCCTTAGAATTTTATACGTTTCAATAAGATCCCCCCTCAATCTTCTAAATTCCAGCGAGTATAAGCCTAGTCGATCCAGTCTTTCTTCATATGAAAGTCCTGCCATCCCAGGGATCAATCTGGTGAACCTTCTCTGTACTCCCTCTTTGGCAAGAATGTCTTTCCTCAGATTAGGGGACCAAAACTACACACAATATTCTAGGTGTGGTCTCACCAAGGCCTTGTACAACTGCAGTAGAATCTCCCTGCTCCTGTACTCAAATCCTTTTGCTATGAATGCCAACATACCATTTGCCTTTTTCACCGCCTGCTATACCTGCATGCCCACCTTCAATGACTGGTGTACAATGACCTTCAGGTCTCACTGCATCTCTCCTTTTCCTAATCGACCACCGTTCAGATAATAAGCTGTTTTCCTGTTCTTGCAACCATAGTGGATAACCTCACATTTATCCACATTAAATTGCATCTGCCATGAATTTGCCCACTCACCTAACCTATCCAAGTCACCCTGCATCCTCTTAGCATCCTCCTCACAGTTAAAACCGCAGCCCAGCTTCCTTAAGCACTCTGGGATGTAGACCATCTGGCCCTGGGGATTTAGCTGCCTTTAATCCCTTCAATTTACGACTTCCCTACTAACATGTATTTCCCTCAGTTCCTCCATCTCACTAGACCCGCGGTCCCTTACTATTTCCGGAAAATTATTTATGTCCTCCTTATTGAAGACAGAACCAAAGTAGTTATTCAATTGGTCTGCCATGTCTTTGTTCCCTATGATCAATTCACCTGTTTCTGGCTGTAAAGGACCTACATTTGTCTTGACCAATCCTTTGCTTTTCACGTATCTATAAAAGCTTTTACAGTCAGTTTTTATGTTCCCTGCCAGCTTTCTCTCATAATCTTTTTTCCCTTTCCTAATTAAGCCCTTTGTCCTCCTCTGCTGGTCTCTAAATTTCTCCCAGTCCTCAGGTGTGCCACTTTTTTTTGCTAATTTATATGCTTCTTCTTTGGACTTGATACTATCCCTAATTTCCCTTGTCAGCCACAGGTGCACTACCTTCCCTGGTTTACTCCTTTACCAAACTGGGAAGAACAATTATTGTAGTTCATCCATGCGATCTTCAAGTGCTTGCCATTGCATATCCACCGTCAACCCTTTAAGTATCATTTGCCAGTCTATCTTAGCTAATTCACGCCTCATACCTTCAAAGTTACCCTTCTTTAAGTTCAGAACCTTTGTTTCTGAGTTAACTATGTCATTCTTCATCTTAATGAAGAATTCCACCATATTATGGTCACTCTTACCCAAGGGGCCTCGCACAACAAGATTGCTAAGTAACCCTTCCTCATTGCTCAATACCCAATCTAGAATGGCCTACTCTCTAGTTGGTTCCTCGACATGTTGGTTCAGAAAACCATCCCGCATACATTCCAAGAAATCCTCTTCCTCAGCACCCTTACCAATTTGGTTCACCCAATCTACATGTAGATTGAAGTCACCCGTTATAACTACTGTTCCTTTATTGCACACATTTCTAATTTCCTGTTTAATGCCATCCCCAACCTCACTACTACTGTTAGGTGGCCTGTACACAACTCCCACCAGCGTTTTCTGCCCCTTAGTGTTATTCAGCTCTACCCATATCGATTCCACATCCTCCAGGTTAATGTCCTTCCTTTCTATTGCGTTAATCTCCTCTCTATCCAGCAATGCTACCCCATCTCCTTTTCTTTCCTGTCTATCCCTCCTGAATATTGAATATCCCTGGATGTTGACCTCCCTTCCTTGGTCACCCTGGAGCCATGTCTCTGTGATCCCAACTATATCATATTCATTAATTACTATCTGCACATTCAATTCATCCACCTTGTTACGAATGCTCCTCGCATTGACACACAAAGCCTTCAGGCTTGTTTTTACAACACTCTTAGCCCTTATACAATTATGTTGAAAAGTGGCTCTTTTTGCATTTTGCCCTGGATTTGCCTGCCTGCCACTTATACTTTTCACCTTACTACCTTTTGCTTCTACCCTCATTTTACACCCCTCTCTCTCTCTCTCTACATTTGTTCCCATCCCCCTGCCACATTAGTTTAAAGCCTCCTGAACAGCAGTAGTAAATGCTCCCCCTAGGACATTGGTTCCAGTCCAGCCCAGGTGCAGACCGTCCTGTTTATACTGGTCCCACCTCCCCCAGAACTGGTTCCAATGCCCCAAAAATTTGAATCCCTCCCCCTTGTGATGCACCATCAATAACTCTTGGAGACATGAGGCGAGATATAGGCTTTTATTGGCTTGAAGAAAGAACAAGCAGCAATTGAACACTACACTACATCCTGGAGACTGAGGCTGGGGCAGTGTCGCCAATCGCCTTTATACCAGGGTCTGTTGGAGAAGCCACAGGAGCAGTCAGCGGGGGGACATATCCAGACAGGTATATGTAGTTAACCACACCTTGCACCATTTTTCAAGCCATGTATTCATCTGAAATATCCTCCTATTTCAACTCTGACTAGCACGTGGCACTGGTAGTAATCCAAAGATAATTACCTTTGTGGTCCTACTTTATAGTTTATCTCCTAACTCCCTAAATTCACCTTGTGGGACCTCATCCCGTTTTTTACCTATATCATTGGTACCTATGTGCACCACGACCACTGGCTGTTCACCCTCCCATTCCAGAATGTCATGCAGCCGCTCAGAGACATCCTTGACCCTTGCACCAGGAAGGCAACATACCATCCTGGAGTCTCGTTTGCGGCTGCAGAAACGCCTATCTATTCCGCTTACAATCGAATCCCCTATCACTATAGCTCTCCCACTCCTTTTCCTTCCCTCCTGTGCCGCAGAGCCACCCATGGTGCAATGAACTCGGCTGCTGCTGCCTTCCCTTGATGAGACATCTTCCCCAACAGTATCCAAAACAGTCTATTTGTTTAGGAGGGGTCCAGGGGCCAGACTAAGAGTGGTCCACCAGTCCTCCAGGTTCAGGGGTTTCTGCTCAGGGCTATCAACACTGACCGTTTGTGGTGAACTATGTGCCTGTCGGGACACGCCCCTGCTGACTGCTCCTGTGGCTCCTCCCACAGGCCCCTGTATAAAGGAGATCTGCGGCCTGACGCTCGGCCTCAGTCTCCAAGACATTGTATGATAGACACTCACTCCTGGTTCCTTCTTCCAGTCAATAAAAGCCGATATCTCGCCTTACGTCTCAGTGTGAGTTATTGATGGTGCATCACCGTTCAAAAAGAAATTATCATGGAAACCAGCAATGAAGAATTCTATATCTGTGTGCAACGGTATTCTTTAGTCTCCACTCAGGATTTGCATGACTGACAATAGTGCTAACCAATAGGAAGAAATTGGCATGATGCAGGAATCCCTGGAAAAAGTACCTTCATTGTTGCTCTAAACGTCAATGGAGTAATGGGCATTAAACTTAGTTGATTGATTGATGAGTAGATGATTAACTTTCTTCACATTCATCCCAATCCACAGTCCTACAATTAGGACATCCACTTTGGAAACCATTGAGGATTATGATGACTTACTGTGTTGGACTCTGGTCCATTGATCATCCTACATTTTGCAGTGCTGTGGAGCACCGAGGCTTACTTAGGACAGGCCAATATACACTCAGAAGCCACCTTATTAGATACACCTGGTCATTAATGCAAATATCTCAATCAGTCAATCATGTGACAGCAACTCAATGCATAAAATCATGCAGACAAGGTCAAGAGGTTTATTTGTTATTTAGAGCAAACATCAGTATAGGGAAGAAATGTGATCTGACTGGCTTTGACCATGGAATGATTGCTGATGCCTGTTGTGGTGCTTTGACTGTCTCAGAAACCACTGATGCCCTGGGATTTTCACTCACAACAGTCTCCAGAGTTTCCAGAGAATGGAGTAAAACACAAAATACATCCAGTGAGTGGGAGTTCTGTGGGTGAAAATGCCTTGTAAATGAGAGAGGTCAGAGGAGAATGGCCAGGCTGGTTCAAACTGACTGGAAGGCGACAGTAACTCAGATAGCCACTCATTACAAAAGTGGTGTGCAGAAGTGCAATTCTGGATGCACAACTCTTCAAACCTTGAGGTAGGTGAGCTACAACACCAGAAGACCATGAACATACACTCAGTGGACACTTTATAAGGCACAGGCCACGAAGTGTATGTGGAGAGTTTGGGGGGAGACCTCCCCCCCCCCCATGACGTCAATTGCTCTCATGACTGCTTTATCTGCAGATTATAGTGGCTGAAATCAGGAGTTAATCTTCAAGCGCTGGCACTGTCTCTGAGAATTGGCAGGGTAAAGCCATAACCGTTGCATCAGCTCCTGAAGGGAAATGCACATTTTAGACATTGTACTGTTTATAATGTATTCCTGGCTAACTTATGGAATTATTTTACAGGGTAGTAGTGTTATAGAAACATAGAAAACCTACAGCACAATACAGGCCATTTGGCGCACAAAGCTGTGCTGAGCATGTCCTTACTTTAGAAATTACCTAGGGTTACCCATAGCCCTCTATTTTTCTGAATTCTATGTACCTGTTCAGGAGTCTCTTAAAAGACCCTATCATATATACACCTCCACCACCATCACCGGCAGCCCATTCCATTTACTCACCACTTTCTGCATAAAAAACTTTCCCCTGATATCTCCTCTGTACCTGCTTCCAAGCACTTTAAAACTGTGCCCTCTCATGCTAGTCATTTCAGCCCTGGGGAAAAAGCCTCTGACTATCCACACGATCAATGCTTCTCATCATCTTATACACCTCTGTCAGGTCACCTCTCATCCTCCGTCACTCCAAGTAGAAAAAGCCAAGTTCACTCAACCTATTCTTATAAGACATGCTGTCCAATCCAGGCAACTTCCTTGTAAATCTCCTCTGCACCCTTTCTATGACTTCCACATCCTTCCTGCAGTGAGGTGACCAGAAATGAGCACAGTACTCCAAGTGGGTTATGTTCCACTTTGCTTAACATATCAAAATAGGGTGCAACCCAATTTCTAACAAATGACTTATTGTGTGAACAAAACAATCTGGGATAGAACATTTTAGGAACAATATCTTTCCCTCCAAGATACAATCCAGATGAAAGGTCTTGATCTGCAATATTTATTGTCTATTCACTCCAAAGAAACTGCCTGGCCTACTGAGTTTCTCCAATGCTTTTTGTGTGTTTCCAGATTCTAGCATCTACTATCTTTTATGTCTTCAATCTAATTCCAAGTCAGGAATTTCTATTGTCTATCTCTATAGCCTTCATTAAGATATTTTACGGTGAACAAACAGTGTTTGCTCAAAACATACAAAATACAGGAACTCAGCCATTCTGAACAGTCCATGAACACCACCTTGCTATAACATTTTTGCACTTTTTATTTATTTGTTCTAATCTAAAGTAATTTATATATCAAGCACAGTACTGCTGCCACAAAAAACACTATTTCGTGACATATGCAAGTGATAATAAATCTGATACTGATTCTGAAAACTTTGATACTGAGCTGTCTGCATTTAGCCTCGTACAGTGCAGTACAAAGGTCTTAGCTACACATATATAAATAGGGTGCATAAGTCTTTTGCAGAGTACTGTAGTAATTTTGTGTTGCACTGTACTGCTGTCGCAAAAAAAAAGAACAAATTTCATGACAAATGGGAGTGATGATAAACCCGATTCTGATATGGGTCTCTATTATGAACTGAGAGTGGGAAGTGGGAGAGGGGATTCATAGTTGGAAAAAGGGGAAGGGAGAGGGAAGGGAGCAGGAAGCACCAGAGCAACTTTCTGTAATAATCAATAAACCAATTATTTAGAATCAAATGACATTGCCTGGTGTCTCAGGGCTGTGTATGTCTGCATCTGCACCACCCCAGCTCCTGTGCATTTCATGGAATTAACTATTAATATTTGATTAACTGTCTTTTAAAGTGTTTTATAATATTTATAGATATAATTTTAACAACATGTTAAAATCATTATTGATTTGATTTTTGTTGATTGTTTTTGAATATCAGGAAACTTCTAATGTGCTTTAAGTACTCAACAGCTGGTAAAGCTTGAAGTTTGAGCTTTGCTGGATCTTAGGTTTCTTCCCTATCAAATGGGGGGGGGGGGGGGGTTCTGCCACTTATCGCACATCATTATTTTGCATTCCCTTTGCCATCAAGTTGACATCAGTGTGTGCAGCAAAAAAAGTTCCCTTGATAGCAAGTTATTAATTGCATGGTAAATTATTCTCTCATGTAGAAACTTATAGGTGTTTTACAGTAATTACGGTACTGAGTATAGCTATAATGCAAAGCTAAATAGATTTTAAGATATTTTATCTGGGGTTACATATCTTGAACAAATATCAAACTTCTTGGCTCAGTTTGGTGAACAGTCTTGTTTAACTGTAAAACTAAAATATAACTGCACTTTTCTTACTAAAATTCCACACATATAAAAGGCTAATAGCCTAATTTGCTGTAGTGATCAGTTGTTCCTCACATTTAGTATCTCCATTCTTCTTGTTATAATCATTACCTGTCTTTCATAACAATGACTAAGATTCCTAATAATTTAAGTTACACGCTTGAATCTATTTGGCCTTCTGTTAATTATTTGAGAGCATGTCTTAATAGTAAGGAATGCCATCCATATTCCTTTTTTATGAAAGCTCCTGAGTATTTCATGTTTTTTTCCTCTAATGCAAACATAATGTTCCACAGAGGAAAGTTTAATATCACGAAAATGAAAAAAAAATTCTCAAAATGCTAGAAAGTTGGAAACACTCGGCAGGTCAGACAGCATGTGTGGAGAAATAAAGAGCTAACATTTCACATCTTAGTTGAAGGGACCTGGAACTGAAAGATTAACTGTTCCTCTTAGCAATGATGCTCCCTGTTCCTGCTGATGTTTCTACTTTGATTTTAATTTTATATTGTGTTTAATATTGGTTGCATTTCATTTCACTGAATTGCCATTCTGACTGCACTGAGTATGATTACACTTGTTCCTTATTAGGAGCAGACTACATGAAATTTGGCACTCTTTTGATGGGCTGATTGCCTCCTTCTATACCATAATGACTCTTGTACTTTTTCTATAATAGATATCAGGGTTATCAGTATAACATAAGATGCATAACTAACTGGAATTCCAGGTCACTCCGAGCAATATTCCAAGAAATCAGCTTGCATTATACATTTCTGAAAAATTTAAAGGACCAAATGAAGAATTTAATAACTATTATTAGACCATTTATTATTTATATTATACTCTGAAGATATTTTTATTTCTTAAATGGATAGATAGAAAAACCTCAACATGAATAAGTAATCAAGTTCTTAAAATATTAAGAAAAGCATGTGATCTTGCTTATTATGGTGAATGGATTGATTTTGCATCTGATTGCAAGAAACCAGTTGCTTTCAAAGTTCAAAGTAAATTTATGTCACCACAGACAACCCTGAGAGTCATTCTTTTGTGGGTATGCTCAATAAATCCATAGTAGAATAATAGCCATAATAGAATCAATGAAAGACGGCACCAAATTGGGCTTTCAACCAGTGTGTAAAAGACAACAAACTACGCAAGTACAAAAGGAAAGAAATAATAATAATAATAAATAAATAAATAATAAATATCGAGAACATGAGATGAAGAGTTGTTGAAAATGAGTCCATACGTGGTGGAAACATTTCAATGATGAAGCAAGTGAAATTGAGTAAAGTAATCCCATTTGGTTCATCTTAATTATTTTAATAAAAAAAATAGATAATCGAAAGTCCTCTAGTGTGAAATGCCTGGAGTATTCCATTGATAATAGAATCAAGGAAAGGCCGTACACAACAGAATAGAAAAACAACCAAAGTAAAAAAAGGCAACAAACTGCGCAAGTACAAAATACCAAACAAACAAATAAATAAATAGATAGATAGATAGATAGATAAATAAATAAATTGATTAATAAATGAATGAATGAATAAATAAATAGATAAGCAATCAATATTGAGAGCATATGTTGAAGAGCTTCATAAACAAGTCTGTATCCAAACTGTGTGTGTGATTCTCCCTTCATGCAACATTACGATTCCAGCCTTTATCACACAGACTATATGTTCATTGCTGGTACTGTGCATGCAGACACTCAGATGACATCTGGAACAGTAAGCCCTTAATAAATTGCCCATTGCTTTAGCACATATTAAATCCCTAATGTACTGGTTATGGCCTCCATAATGTACTGGTTAGGCACAGGATTACGTTCAGCCAGAGACTCATTCCACCGAGATGCAACACTGAGCGTCATAGGAAGTCATTCCTGCCTGTGGCCATCAAACTTTACAACTCCTCCCTCGGAGTGTCAGACACCCTGAGCCAATAGGTTGGTCCTGGACTTATTTCCACTGGGTATAATTTACTTATTATTATTTAATTATTTATGGTTTTATATTGCTATATTTCTACACTATTCTTGGTTGGTGCAACTGTAACAAAACTTAATTTCCCTCAGGAATCAATGAAGTATGTCTGTCTGTAAATTTGGCCATGGCTTTACAATTAATTGGAATCTCTTGTAATACTTTTGGGGTGTTATTTTAGATTCATGGGAATGATCCCAGGATTGAATGGGTTGAGGAGTGTTTGATGGCTCTGGGCATTTTCCCTCTGGAGTTTAGAAGAATGTGGGGGGATCTCATTGAAACCTATCAAATACTGAACGGCTTCGTCAGAATGGACATGAAGAGGATGCTTCCTATGGTGGGGTATCAGAAGAAACAGACTCAGAAAACATGAGGAAATCTGCAGATGCTGGAAATTCAAACAACACACATAAAATGCTGGGGGAACACAGCAGGCCAGGCAGCATCTATAGGGAGAAGTCCTGATGAAGGGTCTCGGCCCGAAACATCAACAGTGCTTCTTCCTATAAATGCTGCCTGGACTGCTGCGTTCCACCAGCATTTTGTGTCAGAATACAAGAATGTTCCTTTAGAACAGAGATGAGGTAGAATCTCTTTCACCAGGGGTTGGTGAATCTGTGATGAGTTACCACAAGTTGCTCTAGAGGCCAAGTCATTTGGGTACATTTAAAACAGAGGTTGATAAGATCCTGATTAGTAAGGAGTTTGAAGGTCATGGAGAGAATGAGTCTGAGAGGGATAATAAAGCAGCTATGATAGAATTGCAGAGCTGACTAGATGGGCTGAATTGCCTAATTCTGCTCGTATGTGTTATGGTTTATGGTCCTATTTAGGATTAACATTCATCACCGTTGTTTTAATATTTTAACTCTGTGGGGTAATGTTAGAAAAATAACGTTCCTCCCTTGTTGCAGAAACTCGACGTACTGTATGAAGGTGACGATGTCCCTGATGGTGGCAGAAAACGACTCAGGACTTTGCTACAACAGTATGATCAGAAATTTGGAGAAAGCTGAAATTACTAAAAGCAAAGAGATCTTCTGCCCAGATATTGAAGACTTCATCACAACTGATCAAGATATTGATATTGTTTGGTACAAGGTAAAAACAAACACTTTGAATAAATCAAATCAGTTACTATAACATAACTGTTATGAGACTTTTTCCTGATGTTACACTCCATTCATTAAAATGATGTAACCTGTATATGATGAGGGGGATCTCATTGAAACCTATCAAATATTAAAAGGCTTGGACAGAGTGGACAGTGATAGTATATTTTCTAACGTGAGGAAAGTCTAGGAACAGAGAGAAGACCTCCAATTAGAAGGACATCGTTTAGAACAGAGATGATAAAAGATTTCTTTAAGGAGAGAGTGCTGAATCTGTGGAATTAATTACCATGCACAGCTGTGGAGGTCAAGTCATTGGATTTATCGTGGCAAGCATTTGGTCCATGAGGCCAGATGAGAAAGCTCTTTTAACTCAACAACTGTTTTTATTGTGAGAAGTACAGAAACAAACCAGATGCAATGGCCCAGGGAGGGAACCCACTCAGTCACATACAGACGGTGAAGGTGATTATTGCACATCCCAGTTACAGTAAGGGTGACCCACAAACACACATGTGAATAACTGTATAACCCAAGCCAAAAGGTAACTATAAATGAACTTGAACATCACACCATAATCCCATAACAGTATTTTAACACAAGAACAATAAATAGTGCTGGCCAGTATAAACACTGGGTTGGGCTGTCGACCATACTCCCCCAGCCTCCCGGAGCACAACATTGTCCCCATCTGAGAGGTCAGTTTTCCCCTGTAACTCCAGAGTCCACAACAAAGTCCAAAAGTCCTGGTGGGGGGGCAACATTACCTCATGGGGTGCTCAGGAATTTCTGGAGGCACTGTTTGCTGAGGTAAGAGACAGGGCACCTAGAGTGTCACTTCCTTCCTTCAGTCTCACCAGGTCGGTGGTGACCAAGGTCCAATATGGTGCCCGCTGGTCCCAGTGCAGCACGACGGCAATTTTACCCAGTATACCACATTGGAGATGCAGTTGAGCCTTTCCAGTGGCTTTCCAGATTGGGGAATAGTCCCACCTTCCATGTGGGGCAGCGACCCTTACTGGGGTCCCCACCAGGTACTGCTGCATTAGTACCCCTGCCCCTTCTAGGATGTGCAAACATCAAAGCAGGGCACCAACAGCTCCACGCCCTACCCGTGCCCAGGCCAGTAGGAGCATTCACACAGTTTGCCCAATGTCTTTGTGACCTCAAAATGAGCAACCCAACCCCCCTCCCCCAGGCTTTGCACCGACCGCAGCACCCTGGTGCAGAGCCCCTCAGGGGACCACCAGCTGCAGGAGATGCCTGAACCCATCGGGAAACTGCCACGGCCAGAACAACAACTCCAGCATTCCCCACTGAGCTCTGGATCCAGGACGGAGACCTCTGCCCACTCCGGCCGCCATCCCACACTCAGCCAGCTGCTCACCTGGGCCGGCATGAGATCGCTGACCTGCCCACTACTCAGGTTCTTGTCAATGGTGGAAAGGTCTACCTGAACATTGCTTCCACCACTTGCCCTCGGTTCTGCTGGGGTGTGCTGCCCTGCAGCGGGCTGCGGTGAGACCGGTGGCAGTTGTTGCTGCTCCAGGAGATGCCCTGCCGGAGAGCCACAGGTTTGGTGCTAATGCAGAGTGTTGCCCCCTGACACATCCTCACAGGCCCCCCCCCCCACCCCAGCAGCTCGTCAGCTCCAGCCCAGTGCTGCAGGACTCCAGATGTCAGCTGGCCCTACCTCGTGCCCCACTGTGTTTTTCCCCACTGCAATGCACAGCCTCCTCTTCCCTCGCATCGCTGCACGAGCACAGGTGACCATAGCTGACTGGATTGCCATTGTTGACCACCCAGGCGGGATGCCTGATCCGTTGTTGTGGGGAACACCCGGACAGATGGTGGTGATAGTTGACCCCATGTTCACTAAAGCATGACATTTGATGCCCTGCAAGCGGCCCACCCAGAGAGCAACCATGGAGAGATTCTGCTGGAGGTCTCAGGCAGCGCCGCCCACTTGGTGTTTCCTGATGGTTGTACGGGGATGTGCTGTGGCGATGTTCAGGCCTTTCTCATGGGCTCTGCATCTTCAGTTTCCTGCTCTGCCTGGGCTTTTGGAAATGCTAGAACACTTTGGGATGCTAAAATTGCTTCTGTCATTTCCACCTCAGCCGGCGCCTCATCTAGTGATGATGGTGATGTCAGGCAAACATGTTGCCGAAAGTGCTCCGGCATCGGTGCCTTTTCAGAGGCATGGAGGGCAAGCTGTTACTGGGCCGTGGGAGAGAACTGGGGGGTAGCCATGCTGAGCACAGTGATTGAGGTCTGCTGTGAACACCCCCAGGCTTTCTCCCACCTGGCGCTGTCTGCTGCCTAGTTCTTCCCTCATTGCTTCTTCCAACAGCCTCTGCTCAAAACGTCGCTCCAGCACTGCTATGAGGGCCCTGTTGTCATGCTAAGATAAGGAGGGTCTGCAGGGCATCCCCCCCAGCGCCAGGGCAAGGAGCACTGCCGTCTTGGTGGGGCTCCACCCATGGTGCCATGTGGCAAGCTTGACATGCACCAGGAAAGGCTCCAGGTGGCTGGTACCATTGTACCTGGGGCTTCAGGGTGGACCTCGTGCTGTTTATTCCTGAGGCCCATTGGTTTGGTGGTAGTGGTGCTGCCTGCCATGTTCCCGTCCTCCCATGGGAGCCTGGATACGCTTGCTCCATCGGGCTTCCCTGGGATGGCACAATGTTTCGTTCCCTTGCTCTCCTTCTGGGTACGCCCTCATGAGCCCAGCCCAGTGGTGCAGGGCAGTCAGACTGCTCAGTCCTTCAACCCGCTCCCTGGGTCTTAAGGTGCTCTGTCTGATGTTGTAGCTCTTCAATCTCACTGTCAAATTCTGATCCCACTCTCGAAACCAATTGTGGCAAGCCGTTGGCTCATGATAACAAACAAGTAAGCTCATTTAACTCAGCTGCGGGTTTTATTGCAACAAGCACAAAAGCAGAGCGGGCGCTATGGCCTAGGGAGAGAATACACTCAGTCGCATACAGACAGGGGAGGTGATTATTATACGCCCCGGTTACAGTCAGGGTGACTCACAAACACACAAGCAAGTAACTGTAAACCCAAGCTAAAATGTAACAATAAATGAACTTGAACATCCTACCATAATCCCACAGAAACACTTAGTCACAAGAACATTGAATAGCGCCGGTCATTAGGAATCCTGGGGCAGGCTGTAGACCACGTACACCCACCCCGCCCCCCACACTGAGTGCCACAATATTTAAAATGAGGTGGTTGATAGGTTCTTGAATTCTCTGGGCATCAAGAGTTAAGGGATGAGGCAGGAGAATGGAGTTAAGAAAGATAATAAATCGGACTTGATAGAATCAAAAAGCAGACTCATTGGTCTGAATGATATAATTCTGTTCTTTGTCTTGTGGTCTAAATCAACCCAATTGCTTTAACACAGCTGAAGCAGGAGTTTGTCTTGAAGTCACTTTCCTTTCAATAAAATGATGTAACCTGTCCTGCCATGCAGTATCCACCCTGCCTAAGCATGCCCAGACAAGATAGAAAACTTGGCAACTTATATTGTGGGCAACATTTCAATTGACTTGAATTATAAGTTAAAATAATTAACTCATAATAATTAAGATAATAATAATTAAAAGGATTTTTAAAAATGGTGCATGATAGTGAAATTCCATGATGATTTTCATAATCAGCAGCCCAAAATCCATATGGTATACCCAAAAGTATTCAGGAAGCAAAATCTTTGATGTACAGTGATATCTGCCTTCACACCCATCCTACTGTTTACCATAAGTATGATTATTTTCTAAGGTACAATATACCACCAAAAACCCACTGCATCTCTGCTGGCTGAAATAGTTCACCGCCTAATCTCACTTTCCATTCCTAAGGCCAAAGGGTTGCAGAGACACAGTGTGGTAAATGGCCTTCCGTTCTGTAACTTGCTGTAATGCAATCACGCTTGTCCAGTCAAACTTCCTGTCAAATGTAAACCAACAAAATGCTGGAGGTACTCAGCAATTAGTCAGCAACTATGGAGGGAAATAAACATTCGACCTTTCAGTGTAAGCCCCTTCATTAGTCCTGATAAAGAGTCTCAGCCATAACATCAACTGGTTATTCCCCTCCATAGATGCTGCCTGACCTGTTGAGTTTCTCTAGCAGTTTATGTGTGTTGCTGTGGATTTCAGTCATTTGCAGAATCTGTAAATTCTCTAGTGTTGTCCACATTGCGAGTTAGAAGAAGCAAATTACATCGTGGAAGACAGTTTTGTGGGGTCTGATTTAGATTGTTATTTTTACAATTACAGTGCTGAAGTGGTTTCTGCTATAATTTGTGAACTGTTTAAACAATGTTATTAAAATGTTGCACAGAGGAAATTGAAAATAGATTTGGAGGAATTATGTGCAAGGGCAGGATGTACATGCGGAGGTGTAAGAAAATGCATAATGCCATAGGAACCAGAGAGCTGCACATACAGTGGAATCAAATGAAAAATAGAATTACAGGCTGGAAGTATCCAGTCAATGTGAAAGTTTGGAAATGGCAGGTCAGATCCCATTGCTTCACCATGGCCCTTTGGGTCTTCAGGCTTAATATTGTAATACTCTTTGTTGACAACAGCTAGGATTTCAATGTCATCATTCCCTCAAAACTAATCAATAAGCTTCAAGAGCTTGGCCTCAATACCTTGTGTAATCGGATCCTCAATCTCCTCACTTGCACACCCCACTCAGTTTGGATTGGCAAAAACTGCTCATCCACAACCTCCATCAGTTCAGTTCCTCTGCAAGGCTGTGTACTTAGCCCCCTGCTTGGCTCACTTCATACCATAACTGTGAGGCTAAGCACAACTCCAATTCCATATTAAATTTTACTGTCAACACCAATATTGTTGGCTGAGTCAAAGGTGATGACAAATCAGCATATAGGAGGGAGACTGAAAGTCTGGCTGAGGGGGGCCATAACAACAACAGTCTCTCTCTCAATGTCAGCAATATCAAGGAGCAGATCAAGATCCATGAGCCAGTCCTCATCAGGGAATCACAGGTGGAGATGGTCAGCAACCTTAAACTCCTCAGTGTTGTTACTCCGGAGGATCTGTCCTGGGCCCAACACACGATGAAACCATGGCAGTGCCTCTGCTTCTGTGGAAGTTTGCCAAGATTCGACATGACATGTAAAACTTCAACAAACTGCAATAAATCTGGGGTGGAGAGTATATTGCATCATTGCCTGGTATGGAAGTACCAATGCCCTTGAATGGAAAATCCTTCAAAAAGTAATGGATGTGCCCAGTCCATCACAGGTAAAGCCCCCACCCCCCACCTGCCATCACCACAATTAAGCACATCTACACAGAGCGCTGTAGCAGGAGAGCAGCATCAAGAACCCCCACCAACAAGGCCATGCTCTCTTCTCACTATTGCCATTAGGAAGAAGGTACAGAAGCTTCAGGATTCACATCACCAGGTTCAGAAACAGTTATTACCCCTCCTCAATCATCAGGCTCCTGAACAAGTTGGAATAACTTCACTTGCTCCATCACTGAATTGTTCCCACAACCTATGGACTCAACTAGAAGGACTCTTCAACTCATGTTCTCGATATTTATTGTTTATTTATTTATCTACCTATGTATCTATCTATCTGTCTATCTATCTATTTATTTATTTATTTATTTGTCTATTTATCTATTTATTTATTTATTTATTTATTTATTTATTTATTTATTTATCTATCTATCTATCTATCTATCTATCTATCTATCTATCTATCTATCTATCTATCTATCTATCTATCTATCTATCTATCTATCTATCTATCTATCTATCTATCTATCTATTTATTTATTTATTTATTTATTTATTTATTTATTTATTGTTTGTATTTACACAGTTTGTTGGCTTTTTCATATTGGGTGTCTGCCCATCCTGTTAGATGCAGTCTTTGTGTATATCTGCAAAAAAACACATCTCAGCTTTATATATGGTGACATACTGGGACTTTGATAATAAATTTACTTTGAACTTTTTAAAGGTGGGTGGTGAGAAAATGGGTTTGAATTTAATGATCAAAGGAGTACTGACAACCTGGCATTGAACTTGCTCTGGCAATACAAGGAGTGCTGTCACAAGAAAGCAGTAGCCATCATCAAGGACCCCCACCACCCTGGCCATGCTCTCTTCTTGCTGCTGCCACCAAGAATGAGTTTCAGGAGCCAAATTTCCCACATCTCCAGGAACAGAAGCAGTGATCCATCACCCATCAGTCTCTGGAACCAGAGGGAATAACTTCACTCAACGTCACTCATTCCAATACTGAACTATTAATTCCACAACCTATTGCTCACTTTCAAGGACCCTAAAATACATATTCTCAAATTTTATTTATTTTGATATCTTTTCTCATTTTATATTTCCACGGTTTGTCGTCCTTTGCACATTGGTTGTTTGTCATTTGTTGTGTGCGGTTTTTCATTGATTCTCTTGTGTTTCTTTGTACTTACTTTGAATGTCCACATGAAAATGAATTTCAGAGTATGCATATCATATACGGACAGGATAACCAATGAAGAAGTTCTGCAGAGAACAAAATCAAAATGTAAATCACTTTTTTAAAAAAATCAGAAAACAGCAATCGAAATTCTTTGGACACATCATGCAAAGAGAGACATTAGAACATTTAGTTACAACTGGTAAGCTGGAGGGAAAAAGAAGCAGAGCCTGACAGAGAATGAGAATGATAGACGGATTAACATCAGGGTTAGAAACAGGGGAGGCAACAACTACAACTTGGAGGGTCAGGGACCGTGATGACATGATCGCCCACGCCGAATGGCAAGGCACCTGAACTAACATGGTAACATATATGTATTCTGATCATAAATTTGCATTGAACTGAATTTTGAATAATAATGGTTATTGTAGAAGTAGAATGTTGCCTTATTTATAGAACATTAAACCTGGATACAGTACAGACCCTTTGACCAACGATGTTTTGCTGACTTTTTAACTTGCTCTAAGATTAATTTAACCCTTCCCTCCATCATAGCTCTCCATTAATCTATCATCTATGTGCCTATCTAAGGGTTTCTTACATGAATCAAATGTACCTGTCTCTATTATCAGCCTGGCAGTGCATTCTATGCACTCACCACTATCTATGTAAAAGAACTTACCTCTAATATCCCTCTATATTTTCCTCTGATCACCTTAAAATTATAAATACAAGAGATTGTGCAAATGCTGGAAATCCAGTGTAACACACACAAAATTTCTCTCCGCTGGTGCTGCCTGACCTGCTGAGTCCCTCCAACAATTTGTGTGTGTTATCTTAAAATAATGTCCCCTCATGTTGGATATTTCTGCCCTGCAAAAAAATCTTGGCTGTCCTCTCAATCTATGCCTCTTATCATCTTGTACAGCTCTATCAAGTTATTTCTCATCCTCCTTTGCTCCAAAGGGAAAAGCCTTAGCTTACTCACCCTATCCTCATAAGACAACTTATGGTTGCAGAGATAGAAGATTTAAATTTGAGATAATTAAACCTCATGCAAGGCCAAGAATTTCATTCACTTACAGATCTTCCATCACAGTTAACAAGTGTCCCTTTGGATGATTATCCAACAAAATGTGATTCTGCAGGATATGAGGATAAATTAGTTCATTTGCTGATTAAATATTAAAGCTTTGATCATTTTCTTATTGACTCTACATGTACATTGCTTGCAAAGGTAAATTTTAATAACTATCCCTAATGGTCCTTAAAAGGGGAGATCAGCATCATCCTCCTGAATTATTACAAAGAATGTTGAAATATTAACACTTTGCTAACTTGTGTGAATGATGTGGAAAGCTATTGAAAATTGGAATGAATACATTGGTGGTGGTGGCATCCGTCGGTCTCGAGAGACCATGGATCTGCTCCTGGAGCTTCCAGGGCGTAGGCCTGGGCAAATTACATTGGTAGCATTCAATATTATCCTGATGTGATTTTTTTTTGTGGGGATTTTGAATTTGGTTGCACCAAGACTTTCATAGTCTTGTACAATGGATGATAGGTAAAGGGTGAGGTTTGATGTGGCTGTTCAGTCTTATGTTTGGTCTGTAGAATTTGCTGTTGGAGGACATTGGAACTTGACAAGCCAGTGTGTGGGTTGATTTGGTTCTTACACACATAGAGTCATCAGGTTGTAAAAGGCCACAGCACAGATGAAGGCTGTTTGGCCTATCTAGTCTGTGCTGAAATGTTTCTGTGCTTAGTCCCATTGACCACACTTGGAAGATAGCCCTTCATACCCCTCCCATCCATGTAGTTATCCAAACTTCCTTTACGTGTTGCAATCGAACTTGCATCCGGCACTTCTGCTGATAGCTCATTCCATAAGCTGAATGAAGAAGTTCTCCCTCAAGTTCCATTTAAATATTTCACCTTTCACCCTTAACCAATTATTTCTCGTTTCAGCCTCACCCAACCTTCATGTAAAAACCTGCTTACATTTTCCCGTCAAAATTTTTGTATATCTTTGTATACTTCACTCCTAAGTTATTCAGTCATTTCCTATTATTCAGGTCCTCAAATCCCAGCAACATTCTTGTAACTTTTTTTTCCAAACTTATTGAAAAATTTCCTATAGGTAGATAGCATTGGAATTCTTTGAAGATAGAACAAGCAGAATAGACAAAGGAGAATTGGTTGATTTTGTGTACTTGGATTTTCAGAAGGCCATTGACAAGTTGCCATACATAAGGCTGCTTAACAAGTTATGAGCCCATGATATTACAGGAAAGATTCTAGTATGGATAAAGCAGTGGCTGATTGGCAGGAGACAAAGAGTGGGAATCAAAAGAAACCTTTTCTGACTGTCTGTTGGAGACTAGTGGTGTTCCACAGGGGTCTGTGTGTTGAGTTTTATTTTATATGTCAATGATTTGGATGATGGATTGATAGCTATATTGCAAAGTTTGCAGATGATATGAAGATAGGTAGAGGGGCAGTTAGTTTTGAGGAAATAAAGAGGCTACGGAAGGACTGAGAAAGATTAGGAGAATGGGCAAAGGAATGGCAGATGGAATACAATGTCAGGAAGTGTATGGTCGTGCACTTTGGTAGAAGAACTGAAAGGGTCAACTATTTTCTAAATGGACAGAAAAATACAGGTACCAGGGGACGTGGAAGACCTTGTGCAGGATTCCCTAAAGGTTAACTTGCAGGTTGAGGCTGTGGTGAGGAAGGCAAATGCAATGTTACCATTCATTTTGAAGAAGACTCGAATATAAAAGCAAGGATGTAACGTTGAGATTTTATAAAGCACCAGTGATGCCTTACTGGGAGTATTGTGAGCATCTCTGGGCTCCTTATCTTAGAAAGGATGTGCTGAAACTGGAGAGGGTTCAAAGGAGGTTCATGAAAATGATTCCAGGATTGAACGGCTTGTCATAGGAAGAACATTTGAAGGTTCGGGGCCTGTAGGCACTAGAATTCAGGAGAATGAGGGGTGACCTCTTTGAAACCTATTGAATGGTGAAAGGCCTTGATAGAGTGGGTGTGGAGTGGATGTCTTCCATGGTGGGAGAGTCTAAGACTAGGGGACACACCCTCAGAATAGAGGATTGCCCTTTTAGAATGGATATTAAGAGGAATATCTTAAGCCAGAGTGCAGTGAATCTTTGGAATTCTTTGCCACAAGCAGCTGTGGAGGTCAAGTCATTATGTATACTTAAGGCAGAGGTTAATATATTCTTGATTAGTCAAGGCATGAAGGGATATGGAGAGATGGCAGGAAATTGGGGCTGAGAGGAAGCCATGATGAATCAGTTGAACAGACTTGATGGGTCAATTGGTCTAATTCTGCTCCTATATCTTATGGTCTTATAATAACCAGAACTACACAGAATGCTCCAAATTAATCCTCACCAATGTCTCATAGAAATTCAACATAGCATCCAGACTCCTGTACTCAGTACTCTATGAAGTCCACTGTGCCACAAGCTCACTCTGTGACACTATCTACCTGAGATGCCACTGTCAATGCATCATGTATCTGTATCCCCAGAGCCCTTTGTTCTACTGTACTTGTCATTGTCCTACCATTCAATGTGTGAAACCTACCATGGTCTGTCCTCACACTTGTCCTCACACTGTCCAACACCTCACACTTGCCTGCGTTAAATTTCATCCACTAGTTTCCAGCCCGTTTTCCAGCTGATCCACACGCCACTGCAAGCCCTGAGGGCTTTCACTGTCCACAATGCCTCCAACTGGGTCAAATCATTCAGATTGTTGATATAGATGACAACAACAATGGACCCAGCATTGATCCCTGCAGCACATTGCTCAGACAGTGAGAGAGGCAACCATTACTACCGCTGTCTGGCTTCTCCCTATAAGCCAACGTTGACTCCAGTTTACTACCACATTCTGAATGCCAAGTGATTAAACCTTCTTGACCAATTTCCCATGTGACACTTATTCCTCAGTGTGTGCATGACCTCCTTGTGTCCCTACCAAGACAGCTCAGATCTCTGGGTGTTTTCCAAGATGCTTCTAAAGTATTTGAAGAATTTCCCATGAATGTGGAGCAGCTTATATTGGCCTTATGGGACACACAGTGGAATCACACAACAAGGAGCAGAGGAGGTGTATAGGTTTGGGTTACCCACAGAAATTGGCATTAACAGCACAAAAAAATTGTGCCATGCCAATGACTTTTGGGATCACCTGGCAAAGGAAGCCATTGAAATAAAACTAGAGGAAAAGAATTTTAACAAAGACGAAGGACGAAGGTCACACTCTAAGTAGGAACTGGAATTTAATTGTAAAGAAGGCAGGAGAGCGGAAACACAATTAGATGAGGACTTACTAATTAGGAGGGATGGACTACAGGGGTATAATACCACCAGACCAGACATGTCTGGGCATTAGAAACATAGAAAACCTACAGCACAATACAGGCTCTTCGTTGAGCTAAACATGTCCCTACCTTAGAAATTTCTTTTCTTACCCATAGCCCTCTATTTTTCTAAGCTCCATGTACCTATCCAAAAGTTTCTTAAACCCTATTGTATCCGCCTCCGCCACCATTGCTGGCAGCCCATTCCATGCACTCACCACTCTCTGCGTAAAAAAACTTACCCCTGACATCTCCTCTGTAATGGCCACCACATCATAGCTCCAAGTACTGATCCACGCTGTAAGCCTACCCACTTTGTTCACAATACTCCTTGTGTTAAAACAGACACATCTCAAACCATCAGTCTGAGCATGTCCCTTCTCTATGACCTGCCTACCCTCCCTCTCACACTGTCTCCAAGCTTTCTCTATTTGTGAGCCAACCTCCTCTTCCCCAGTCTCTTCAGTTCGGTTCTTACCCCCCAACAATTCTAGTTTAAACCCTCCCCAGTAGCCTTAGCAAACCTCCCCGTCAGGGTATTTGTCCTCCTAGGATGCAGGTGCAACCCATCCTTTTTGTACAGATCACAACTGCCCCAAAAGAGGTCCCAATGATCCAGAAATCTGAATCCTCTTCATGATAAATAGTCAAACACAGATCTTCTCCAATAAGGGAATAAACCCTTGGAAGAACATCATACTCGACTCAAGTACTACTACTGTCACGGTTCCAAAGAAACAAGTTGCAAATGTTAGAAAGCCAAAATAAACAAGAAAATAATTGAAATTGCCAATGATAATGGATTCATTGTGAAAGATAGATCACGTTTCAGCTTTTAACAAATATTTTTGGATATTTCTGGGGACACATTGCAAAACTTTATAAAATCATAAGGCATAGATATTTGCTGCCCTTTTGCCAGAATAGGGAAGTCTACAGGAAGAGAAAAGAGATGGGTAAGGTGAGAGGGAAAAGACTTAAAGAGATTTAAAGCAAAAATTGTTTCACAAAGAGGAAGGTGAATATATAAAAGGAGCTGCCAGAGAACATTCCCAGCAGGGGTTCCCAACCTGGGGTCCACGAACTCCCTTGGTTAATGGTAGGGGTCCATGGCAGAAAAATGTTGAGAATCCCTGCTGTGGAAGCAGGTGCCCTCACAACATTTAAAATACAATTTTAGAAATGCACATGGATAGGAAAGAAGGATATGGGCTAAATCCAGGCAGTGGGATTAGCTTGGGTGGACATTTAGGTCAGCATGGATGTTGGCCAATGAAATTGTTTAAATACTGTATAACTCTATGACTCTATGACATTGTGCTGAAATCAGTGAGTTGTTCATTCATTTTCTTGTTATCATAGGAATGCTTGCCAAAATTATGGAGGAGTAATATCTTACAAAAACGGAATATTCTTGTGATTGAAGAGGTTGAAGAGGAGGATTTTGGAAATTACACATGTGAACTCAAATACAAGGACCAGTTGGTGAGAAGAACGATTGAATTGATCGTTACAGGTAAGATCATTAATGTTCATTACAAAGTGAAATAAAATTATGTCCAGGATTTCACATCTGACCCTGTGATGAAATAGCAATGGATCTTCTCTTCAGCTAAAAAGTGCCTCTGGTGTTTATTATCACGTTGGCTGATGTTGGAATGGGTTATGACATTTTGTACATGATAGGATTGGCTTTGTGAATTTTCAATAGAATCATACCATCATATTATTTCAGGATGAAGGGTAATGGGAATGGTGGGAATGTATGGAGAATGAAATGGAATTCATGTAAATGGGTACTTAATGGCTAGTATGGATTTAGTGGGCCATACGTGACTCTATGACTTGGTTGAAATTAATCCTACTTCCCAGCCCTTAACCTGCCATGCATGTGAAGAACTTTGCTGTTGTTTCTTGAATTATGACATAGGTTTGTGCCTCTACCATTCAGTTAGACAATGAGGTCCAAATGCTACCAGTCTTTGAGAGGAAAACTTCTTCAAGATTCCTCTCACTCTTCTGGGTGGCTTCTAGAATACTTGCAACATAATCTGGGTTCTGTGATTTATGAATTGGACTGCACAGTAGTTCAATTGAACACTTTGAGTTTTACGTTTTTATATGCTGTGTTTTTGCCCATTCCTTTGTGTTTTGCTGCCATTTGCGTGATTTGTTTGTTTTTATCGTGCATCGGGAATTTGATGTTCTCGTTGCCATTTGCGTGATTTGTTGTTTTTTATACATAGGGAAGTTGATGAATTGCTTTGAACAGTCTCGATGGTTTTCTTTGATTTGTGGCTGTCTGGAGAAGACAAATCTCAGTATAGTGTATACATACTATGATAATAACTGTACCTTGAATTTTGGGACTTGAATCTTAATCAGACCAATGAAACGAATAAAGGGCAGCATGTCATAGCTAGGTTTCCTGGGTGAAGAGGATTAAATGTAACGTTCAACTTATTTACTTGTTTAACAGGGTGGTTAATGTTAAGGGCTTCATAGTTACAAGTATTGAATCAAGCACAGAGCAGAAGATATTCCACTGCACAACATTTTGTAACAGAAGTTATCAAACAGAAAATGTTCCTACTGGGACGATCTCTTCAACAGGAATAAAATCTCTGTTTTCTTTAGTTGCTGAAAATGTAGACCCTGTTCAAGTTCATTGTCATTTGACTGTACAGATATAAAATCAAGCAAAACAATGTTCCTCCAGACCAAAATATTATACTATTATCATCATTATCATTATGTGCCATGTCATATGATGCAGGTAATCATGGTCTTGACAATGATCTCCCAGTGAAGTTTTTCTACAGAAGTGGTTCACCATTGCCTTCTCCGGGGCAGTGTCTTTACAAGATGGGTGGGCAACATTTTCTCTAATTTTTGATGACTAGTGTGTGCAAATATACTGTGCAATTTTTGCCCAGTGACCAGAACATTTACACACTGATTCATTTCTTCGATAAAAAGACTACAAATAAGCCAGTCCTAAAATCATCACAGACTCCATATTTTCAACGCGGTCTGCATCAGAAACTGGAAAGGAAATGCGATTGTGTACGATCATGAAATATACTGAACATGCCAACGAGGTAGAGGGTGACAACCTTTAGTACGCAGTTTAAATTCCTTTGTTAAATTCCAGCAAAATTCCAGCAAAATTCCACCTTAGAGGGAACATTGCAGGTGGCCTCAGCCATTATCAATGCTCTTTAGAGATTGTCTGTCTGGCGTCAGTGGTCACATAACTAGTACTTGTAATCTGCATCAGCTTCTCATAAAACCAGCCACCACCTGCTCCCATGGCTTTGTGTGAGCCATATCAGGTTCTAAGCAGGTTTTATGCCTTTCCCAAAGGTGATCTACACTGTAGCAGCGGGAAGGAGCACCTTACACCATCTTTTGTAGAGATGTATCTCCTCCCCACCACCCATTATACTCTAGATAATTTAAATATAATTCAAAAAGCATGTAGTAAAGTGCAACACAGCTAAACAGTAAAGAATATAGTAAGCAGGTCACTGACTTAGTAACAAAACTTTGCTGGTGGCCGCTGACAGTTTGACCTCTACACAACTGAGGATTCACTTTCCACTGAGTGAAAGAAATATCAGACTCTAAACAAGATGGTGAGGAACTCGCAGGATTGGGCAGCATCAATGGAAGGGAATGGACAGTCAGTGATTCAGGCTGAGCTACTTCATCAGCCATGTACATATTTCCAAATCAGGATGTTCTGCAAATTTCCTCCAGCATTTTTTGTGTGGCACTCTTAATATCCAGCATATGTAGAATGTCTTGCATTTATGATTGTTGCCATATACCTGTAGCCCTTGTCCATAAAGGTAGCAGCTGTTGCTTTGGAAAGTTCCAGCAGTGTAGCCTAGGGAAGTAACTGCTGTGCAGTGACTATGGTGAATAAGAATTAACAATTAGGCAAGTTGATGGAGTGCTAAACAACATTTGGTTGGTGTTAACTTCATGAAATGTTGGAACTTCACTCATCCAAGCAGGTAGAGATAGTCTTCCGTCTTGTAGAAGACAAAAGGAAGTCAAGAAGTGTGTCACTCTCTCCAGGGTAGAGAGGATTGTGGAGCTGAGAGTACAGTCAGGGCAGTCATTCCACTCTTCAAGAAGGGAGAGAGGCAGAAGAAAGGAAACTATAGGCCAGTTAGTCTGACTTCAGTGGCTGAGAAAATGTTGGGAACATTTGTTAAGGCTGAGGTCTCAGAGTATTTGGAGGCATAAGATAAAATAGGATATAGGCAGCTGTTGCACCATCAATAACTCACTCTGAGACGTAAAGGCGAGATATCGGCTTTTATTGACTGGAAGAAGGAACAAGCAGTGAGTGACCACCATACTATATCCTGGAGACTGAGAGGCCGGGCTCAGGCCTCAATCACCTTTATACCGGGGTCTGTGGGAGGAGCCACAGGAGCAGTCAGCAGGGGGCGTGTCCAGACAGGTATATGTAGTTCACCACATTCACCCCACCCCCCTTTGTTTTAAAAAGAGTCCCCATGTGGTGAAGTTTCTTACAGGTTAAGTCTATCGGGTGGTCGAATCTGTTGCTGTGATCTACGTAGCACCGGCTGTGATTGCACAGGTGCCGGTGGTGGTGATTGCACCGGAGACGGAGGTTGTGCTGGTTCCGGCCTAACTGGAGATGTCAGCCCACTAGGCATCAGTGATCCCTCAAGCATGTGCGAGACGCCTGGTATATACGCGTACGAAACGCCCGGTATATGAGTGTCGTGAGGAGTCTGTGTAGGGCCTGGTGTGCGCGATGTCACCTCGGGTACAGGGTTCATAGTTACCGTGGAGTGTTCGGGGTAGTGGTCTGCTGCTCCTGCGGGCCAGGTCGCGGACGGAGACCGTGTCCTCCCGCCCATCAGGTAAGACCACGTAGGCATACTGGGGGTTCGCATGTAGAAGGTGAACCCTTTCGACCAGCGGGGAGTATTTAGTACTCCTCACATGTCTCCGGAGCAGCACTGGCCCTGGGGATGTCAGCCTAACTGGTAGGGTGGTCCCAGTGACAGACTTCCTGGGAAAAGAGTATAGGCATTCATGAGGGGTGGCATTGGTGGACGTACATAACAGGGAGCGGATAGAGTGGAGTTCCTCAGGGAGGACCTCCTGCCATCGAGAGACCAGCAACCCTTTTGACTTAAGGGCTAGAAGTGTGGCCTTCCACACTGTGGCATTCTCCCTCTCCACCTGTCCATTTCCCCGGGGATTATAACTCGTAGTCCGACTAGTAGCAATGCCCCTAGCTAGCAGGTACTGGCGCAGCTCGTCACTCATAAAGGAGGACCCTCTATCACTGTGGATATAGCAGAGATACCCGAACAGAGTGAAGAGCTGGAGCAGGGCTTTTATGACGGACGTGGCAGTGGTGTCGGGCCAGGGGATGGCAAAGGGGAACCGCGAGTACTTGTCGATAATATTGAGAAAATAGACACTGCGGTCGGTGGAGGGAAGGGGGCCCTTAAAGTCAACACTCAGTCGCTCAAAAGGGCGGGTGGCCTTGACAAGTTGCGCCGTTTCAGGACGGTCGAAGTGCGGTTTGCACTCAGCGCAGATTTGACAGTCCCTGGTCATCGTCCTGATGTCCTCCAGGGAGTACGGCAGGTTCCAGGCTTTCACGAAATGGTAAAATCGGGTGACCCCTGGATGGCAAAGTTGTGCATGAAGGGCGTACAGCTGGTCGAGCTGTGTGCTAGCACACGTTCCCCGGGATAGGGCATCAGGGGGCTCATTGAGTCTGCCAGGCCGGTACTGGATATCATAGGTGCAGGTGGAGAGTTCTATTCTCCACCACAAAATCTTATCATTTTTGATTTTGCCCCACTGTTGGTTGCTGAACATGAATGCAACTGAGCGCTGGTCGGTCAGCAAGGTGAATCTTTTGCCAGCAAGATAGTGCCTCCAGTGCCTAATAGCTTCCACTATGGCCTGGGCTTCTTTCTCCACCGCGGAGTGCTGAATTTCAGAGCCTTGAAGGGTACAAGAAAAGAATGCTACTGGTCTGCCTTCCTGATTGAGGGTAGCAGCAAGTGAGAAATCGGAGGCGTCACTCTCTTCTTGGAAGGGAATGGTCTCGTCCACCGCATGCATCGTTGCTTTGGCAATGTCCCCTTTAATGCAGCTGAAGGCCGCGCAGGGCCTCAGCAGAGAGGGGAAAAGTGGTAGACTTGACCAGGGGGCGGGCCTTGTCTGCGTAATGGGGGACCCATTGGGCGTAATAGAAAAAAAAAACCCTGGCACTGTCTGAGGGCTTTGAGAGTGGTGGGAAGAGGGAGTTCTAACAGGGAGCGCATACGGTTGGGATCAGGGCCAATGACCGCGTTTTCCATGACATACCCAAGGATAACGAGTCGGGTGGTTCCGAACACACACTTATCCCTATTATAAGTAAGGTACAGAGCTTCAGCCACTTGGAAAAATCGTTGGAGGTTGGCGTCGTGATCCGACTAGTCGCGACCACAGATGGTGATGTTATCCAGATAGGGAAATGTGGCCTTCAGTCAGCACTGGTCCGCCATCTGGTCCATTTCCCTCTGGAAGACAGAGACACCATTCGTGACACCGAAGGGGACGCACAGGAAGTGATAGAACCTGCCGCCCGCCTCAAAGGCAGTGTAGGGGCGGTCCTCTGGGTGGATGGGGAGCTGGTGATAAGCGGATTTCAGATCTATTGTCGAGTACACCTTGTACTGAGCTATCTGGTTGACCATATCCGCGATGCGGGGAAGGGGGTACGCGTCAAGCTGCGAGAACCTATTGATAGTTTGACTATAGTCCACGACCATCCTATCTTTCTGCCCAGTCCGATCAACAACCACCTGGGCCCTCCAAGGATTTGCGCTTGGCTCAATGATTCCCTCCCTGAGCAGCCGCTGCACCTCTGACTGAATGAAGGCCCTGTCCCCCGCGCTGTACCTCCTGCTTTTAGTTGCCACAGGTTTACAGTTGGGGGTCAGGTTGGCAAACAACAGTGGGGGAGGGATCTTGAGGGTGGAGAGACTGCAAATGGTGTCGGTAGCGCAGCTGTCGGCATGGCGCTAGGCGGGACGTGTGGTTCAGTGTGTGTGTGTGTGCAGTAACGGGGTATATGGCGAAGTCCCACCAAACTGAGGATTCCTGACAGTGAGTGGTGGGAGGGGCCTGTCATATGCCATAGTCACACTTTCGAGGTGGCTCTGGAAGTCCAGCCCCAATAGCACAGGTGCGCACAGTTGAGGCACGACCAGTAGCGCAAAGTTCCAATATTCTGTGCCCTGCACAGGTTGCTACACAACCCACCCGGATGTCTGTGGAATGCGACCCAGAAGCCAAGGTGACCCTCTGGCTTACCGGCCGCATCATGAGTCCACAGCTTTGCACTGTGTCCGGGTCAATAAAACTCTCAGTGCTGCCCGTGTCAAAAAGGCAGCTAGTCCTGTGCCCCTCCACCAGGATGTCCATCACTGACTTTGCAAGCTGGTGTGGGGCGCTTTGGTCGAGGGTTAAGGTGGCCAGAGTTGAACTGGCGTCTTGGTACCCGGTAAGCATCGGTGGGTCGGGGGCAGGGCATGTTGAAGCCGACAAAGATGGCCGCCCACATCCGGGCATGCAAGATGGCAGCCCCCACGTCTCTCATGGGTAGGGGGCAGGGCATGGTGACGCCGACAAAGATGGCCGCCAACATCCGGGCATGCAAGATGGCGGACCCCACGTCTCACATGCAATGCTGCTCAACCCTGCTCGCAGTTTAGACTTACAGACCTTGGTGAAATGGCCCTTCTTCCCGCAGCTGGAGCAGGTCGCTTCTCAGGCTGGGCAGCGCTTTCGGGGGTGCTTTTTGAGTCCGCAGAAATAACACAGCTCGGGTTTTCGCCTGGCCGCCGCCATGGTTGGGTTCGGGGAGTTCGTGGAATCACGACTGGCAGCAGCATTGGCGAATTCACTTGCAGGAACTGGCAGTGGCGGGGTCTGAGGTGTCCACAGAACCGGCGGGGAATAGCGCGGCTGGACAGCGTCAGTGTTGCGCAGAGCAGCCTCCAGCGTGTCGGCCGTCTCGATTGCCAAGCATAAGGTAAAATCGGCATTTTTCAGCAGCCGCTGGCGCACGTACACTGACCGAATTCCTGTAACAAAGGCGTCTCGTACTAGCAGCTCCGCATGCTGTTCCACCGTGAGCATTTTGCAGTCACAAGTTCAGACGAGCATCTGTAGAGCTCAGAGAAACTGGGCACACGACTCTCCAGGCCACTGTCGGTGCGTAGCTAAACGATGTCTTGCGTAGATGGTGTTCACCGGCCGCAGGTACTGTCTTTTGAGGGTGTCCAGTGCCCCTTCGTAGGTCAGCAGGTCTCTGATAAATGAATAAACTTTTGGGGTGACCCTCGAGAGGAGAATTCTGTGCATAACAGCGGGTTCAGTTGCACGAACCTCCTCCAAGTATGATTGGAAGCATGCAAGCCAGAGTTCAAAGGCAAGAGCTGCTTCAGGGTCTTGGGGGTCCAAATCCAATCTTTCCGGACGTAAAACAGTTTCCATGTTTTAAAACTTCCAGTCAATAAAATTGACGCACCATCAATAACTCACTCTGAGACATGAAGGCGAGATATCGGTTTTTATTGACTGGAAGAAGGAACAAGCAGTGAGTGACCACCATACTACATCCTGGAGACTGAGAGGCCGGGCTCAGGCCTTGATCGCCTTTATACAGGGGTCTGTGGGAGGAGCCACAGGAGCAGTCAGCAGGGGGCTTGTCTGTAGAGGCATAAGATAAAATAGGATATAGGCAGCATTATTTCATCAATGGAAAATCTTGCCTGACAATTATGTTGGATTTCTTTGAAGAAATAACAAGCAGAATAGAGAAAGGAGACGTTCAAAAAAGCTGGATGAACTCAGCAGGTCAAGCAGCATCTGTTGAAAGGAGCAGATGACTGTTCCTTTCAACGGATGCTGCCCGACCTGCTGAGTTCATCCAGCATTTTTATACGTCTTGATTTGACCACAGCATCTGCAGTACACTTTGTGTTTACTAGAGAAAAGCGAATTGGTTGATGCTGTGCACTTGGATTTTCAGAAGACCTTTGACAAAGTGCCACACATGAGACTGCTTAATAGGCTAAGAGCCCATGTTATTACAGCAAAGATTCTAGCATGGATAAAGCAGAGGCTAATTGGCAGCAGGCAAATAGTGGGAATAAAGAGAGCCTTTTCCGGTTGGCTGACAGTGACTAGTGATGTTCCACAGGGATCTGTGTTGGGACCAATTCATTTTAGGTTATATGTCAAAGATTTGGATGATGGAACTGATGGCTTTGTTGCAAAGTTTGCAGATGATATGAAGGTCGGTGGAGGGGCGGGTAGCTTTGAGGAAGGACTTAGATTTTCAAGAATGGTCAAAGAAATGGCAGAGAGAATACAGTATTGGGAGGTGTATGATCGTGCACATCAGTAGAAGAAATGAAAATGTTAACTCTTTTCTAAATGAAGAAAAATACAAAAAAATGAGGTGCAAACAGATTTGGGAGTTCCTTGTGTAGGATTCCCTAAAGGTTAATTAGCAAATTGAGTCTGTGGTGAGGAAGACAAATACAATGTTAGCATTCATTTCAAGAAGACTAGAATATAAAAATAAGGATGCAATGTTGAGGCTTTTTAAAGCACTGGTAAGGCCTCAGTTGGTACTTTGAGCAGGTTTGGGCCCCTTGTCTTAGAAAGGATGTGCTGAAACTTGAGAGGTTTCTAAGGAGGTTCACAAAAATGATTCCAGGATTGAATGACTTGTCATATGAAGAGTGTTTGATGGTTTTAGGTTTGTATTCACTCGAATTCAGAAGGATGAGGGGTGACCTCATTAAAACCTATCAAGTGGTGAATGACCTTGATAGAGTGGATGTAGAGAAGATCCTTCCTGTGGTGAGAGAGTATAAGACCAGAGGACACAACCTTAGAATGAAGGGGCATTGTTTTAGAATGGAGATGAAGTGGAATTTCTTTAGCCAGAGAGTGGTGAATCTGTGGAATTCTTTCTGACAGGCAGCTGTGAAGGCCATAACTTTATATTTGTTTAAGGCAGAAATTTATAGATTCCTGATTGGTCAGAGCATGAAGAGATACAGGGGGTAGGTGGGAGTTTGGAGCTGAGAAGGAAAAATTAATCGGCCATGGTGAAATGGTGGAGCAGAATAGATGGGCCAAATGGCCCAGTTCTACTCCTATATCATATGGTCTTTTTGTATAACCTTTTCGAATGATGCCATTAGCTTGATTGGCCTAATCTTGATCCTAAATCGTATTTTCATATCCATAGGTCAAATCAATGTTGAGTTTATGACCATACAAACAAGTCGATGTGTGAACAGATGCAATGGAAAACCTACAAAAGCATCATTGGCACATAGCATCATATAAGCAGCATTCACAAGAAAATCATAAATTATGCACAATTTTTACAAGAGGAAACACAATTTGAAGAAGAAACAAACTAAGTTCATGCATTGAAAGGTGATCAAAGTGGTCATAATAAGGCTGATCTACAGTGAATAGGAATTTGCTGATTGGTTCAGGAACCAAATGATTGAAGTCAATCTGCTGTTGTTGGACCTGGTGGTGTGGGACTTTGGGCTTCTGTACCTCGTGCCCAATGGTAGATGTGAGTAGATTGCATGGTTTGGATGCTGGAGGTCATTAATGTTAGATGTTGCCTTCATTCTACCTAATAAAATGGTCACTGACTGTGTATGTTTGTGGTCTTCTGCTGCCGTAGCCCATCCACTTTAAGGTTCGATGTGTTGTGTGTTCGAAGATGCTCTTCTGCATACCACAGTTGTAATGTGTGGTTATTTGAGCTGCTATCAGCTTGAAACACTGTGGCCATTCTCCTTTCACCTGTCTCATGAACAGGGTATTCACTGGATGTTTCTTTTTTGTGTTTTCACACCATTTGCTGTAAACTCTAAAGACCGCTGTGTGTGAAAATTCCAAGAGGTCTGTACTTTCTGAGATACTCAAACCATCCCATCTGACACCAACAATCATTCCACAGCCAAGGTCACTTAGATTACATTTCGTCCCCATTCTGATGTCTCCTCTGAACAATAACTGAACCTTTTGAAAATGTTTGCATGTTTTATATGTATTGAGTTTCTGCCACATGATTGGCTGATTAACAAATGTGTGCAGGTGTACCTAATAAAGTGGATCTAAGTGTGTGTGTGTGTGTGTGTGTGTGTGTGTGTATACTTTAACTTTAATATACTATACTTCAGTCCCAAATGTTGTAAAACCATAATGGAACAATGCTTATGAAATCATATATTAATGCAATACATGGGTGCATTTATTAGTACACTAATCATAAGCTATTTCTGCTGTAATCCAAAGCAATATGAATCACTTAGGACATTAGCTGTACTCTTTCAATGTTGAAGCAATCCTGCCTTCCTATACTGATATAAATATTTCAGTATTTATACCAATACAATGGCAGGAAGAAGTAACAGCCTGGCTTTTATCTGAAGAAGATCTTGAACAACCAATTAGATCATAAGCAGACTCCCAGGAGGAGCATGCAAAACCATAATTGTACAGTGCTCTGAGGGGAAATACAACCAAGTGATAAATTCATCAACATTTCTTGGACAACTTTAAGATTTGCCTTTAATAGGTTTTCAGAAGAAAGATTGGCTTGATTTAATTTTATAACATAAGGGCATGAGGAAGGTATAAGATAGATTTCATAAAAGCTTGATACAATTCAATTCTTTAAATTAATTTATCACACTCCAGAGATTTAGACACAGGATTGTAGGCTGGCACTCCAACGTACTGTAGTTGAACAGTTACGTAGCCAAGGGTCAAGAGGTAGTAAACCGAACCACATGGTGCGCTGGTCTTCATTTGTTGAGAGATAGAGTTCAAGAGCCGTGCAGTAATGCCTCAGCTCAAAAAAGCTGCAGTTAGAGTATTGTGTTCAGTTTTGGATGCCTCATTAAAGGAAGAATGTGGAAGCTTTAGGAAGAGTGCAGAAGACTGGAGCGCATGTATATTGAGGATGGATTGAGAGAGTTAAAGCTTTTCTCTTTGGAGCGAAGGAGGTGACTGGATAGAGATGTACAAAATAAGAGGTATGAAATCTAATATGATAGGGAATAATCTTAAGGTGATTGAAGGAATATATTGGAGGGAATACACACAGAGTGGGACTGTGGGACTGTGGGATGTGCTGTTGGGAGTCATGGAACAGGCAGGTAAATTAGGGCCAATTAAGAGAGTATTAGATAGGCACATGGATGAAAGAAAAATGAATGGCTACTTGGAAGGGAAGGGATAGAGTTATCTTAGAGTGGGTTCAAAGGTCAGCGCATTATTGTGGGCCAAGGAGCTTGTTCTGTGCTGTAATGTTCTATGCTGTAAGGTCCTCAATAGCAGACACAGAAAATGCAAAGTACCATTTCAAGGAAGGGCAAGGATAATATCCCTAGTGTCCTGTCCATTTACTCCTCAAAGAACTTCATTACACAGGCCATGAAGTCATCACTTCCCTATCATTTGTGGAAGTTTATGATGTGTAAATTGACTGCTGTTTCCTGTATTACAGCAATGACTACTGAATCAAGCACAGCAACTGTAAACTGCTCTGGGTATAGATGGCAACCTGGAGATGCAAGTCTTCTGTTCTTCAGCACATACTTTGCCTTGAGGCAGGCAGCTTAGAAGTCAGATTTAAACTTAATAAGAAAGGAAAGTACTGCAGGCACAAGAAATCTGACACAGAAGTAGACAATGCTGGACAAGTTGAGTGGGTCAGGTAATATGCACGGATTTTGTAGAGCATTCCTTTAGAAGTTTTAAAGTTCACAGTTCAAAGTAAATTTATTATCAAAGTATTTACATGTCACTATATACTACATAGCCCTGAGATTCATTTTCTTGTGGGCATGTAAGTACCCATGCTAGCTGAATATGTTGCTGCTGAATACCAAAATTAAATAATATCATTGAAAGGAGATGTCTGGTGAAGACCCTCAACTTGAAATGTTGACTATTCATTTCCATCCATAGATGCTGCCTGACTTGTTGAGTTGTAATGGTTCATGAGCCTTTACATTACTGAGCAAGTAGTGTTGTGATGCAGAAAAAAGCAATTGCTGATTTGTGCACATCAGGTTTTCTTATCGACCCTCTTCCATTATATTATCCTATGTTAATGAGATTTTATATCAATGTAGAGTCCCATCCCTTTATGCATTTCCTAGACTTCTGTGCCAGTAACAACTACTGTATGTACATTCATATATACATTTAATATTGCAAAAGAATCCTACTGCACTTTGCAGGTGAATTATCAAACAACATTAAACCCTTGGTGTCAATGCCTAATGACTCTCACTTCTTTCATGTGGGAATGCTTATTTTCTATCTCATCAGATGAGGAAGACATTTGAAGCAGCTGTCATCTACTGACACGTGTAGACTGACGCCTGACCTGAAAGGGATTTACAAATGAAGAGGAAGCTGAGAAATTGTTTATGTGCATTGGATTAGGACTTGGAAAGTGTCTCTGAATGGATGGATGAAGCAGATTTAGAGCATTTTTTTAATTGACGAATAATTGAAGGGTAATGTTGGATCCTGGTGCTTTTGCCATCCAGAGGTTCTCCCGAAGTCAAGAATGAGGAATAAAACTTCTTGCTTACAGCTGTTTTATCAAGTATTACAAGAATGAAGAAGAAAGAAAGAGGATCTGGGAGAACAAAGAAAAGATGAAGAAGTCATCTCATAGTCAGACTAGTGATTTAAAAAACTCTAATGATAACATTTAATCTATAAAATAGTCAGTTTCAAGCAGTGTGACACCTGCTGCAGAAAAACTGAGAAGCTTCCAGAAAAATACAGATTCAAATGCAGCACCATTACTCGAAAATTCACTGAACAATTACATGTATATAGATGAAGTATAATATTATGATATAATTAAATAAATACACAGCATATATAGAGTAATGCATAGAAGTCTTAAGCACATATGTATAGTGAAGGTGCCTAAGACTTTTGCACAGTACAAGCAAGTATAGCAAAATTTTATACCATAATTCAACAGTAACAAATAGCAGGGTTATATAGAGAGAAGAGATATGATTTTGATTAGATTTTTCTGTCAAAGTGCTCACATAATAGCCACTCTGTTCTTGTTATATTGAATGATTCTATTCACAAATTCTGAGAGATGCATGAGGTATTCTTGTAGTTGATGCAGATCCCCTTACCCAAATGAAGGGCTTCATAATGGTCAGTTTATTAACTAATTATCATGGCACAGCAGCATAACAGTTAGCCCAACGTTTCACAAAGCCAGTGATCACCAATCAGTTTAATTCCCACCACAGAAATAAGGGGTTTGTACATTCTCTCCATGACCACGATGGTTTACTCTGGGTGTTCCAGTTTCCATCTACATTCCAAAATATGTATGGATTAAAGTTACTGAGCTGTGGACAAGCTGTGTTGACACCAGTGGCAAGGCAACACTTGCGGGCTGCCTGCGGCACAACCCTCGGACTCTGCTGACCTTTGACACAAACGATGCAGTTCACTGTATGTTTGACTTTTTCAATGTACATGTGACAAATAAAGCTCATCTTTAAAATCTTAAATCTTTGACTATCACAACACTACTTAATGTCCTTGGCTTCATGTTTTCAACTTTCTGACCTAAAGAAAGATAATATGTTTTCAGTAATAACCCTCAGCTTAAGATGCACATCTGCTTCACTCCTTAAGTCCATCAGCAGCTGAAAAATATGGAAACTTAAGAATGAAATACCTATAAATCTCAAGCCCTAGACAAATTAATCAAATGCAAACAGGCTTAGTGAAATTTCTGGTACGTTGGAAGGTTTTCCATTCCTTTCATATTGAAATTCATCATGGAGTCTTGACGTGCCAGCATTGTTTGAAAGGATTATTTGCTTATTTCTTAATATTACCTTATTTCTAGCCTATCTCCTTCAATAGGTTCTGTATTGCATTAATTTCAGAATTGTATGAGTTACGTACGTGCTGAGCAAGAATGCCAATGGAGTAGTGAGATTAAACAATTTTACTGAGTCATGCCAGCCTTGAAGCACACAAGGCAACTCAGAAGCAACAGTCTAGGCCCCTGAGACAAAAAAATGTGTGCATTCAAACGCCCACACAAAAAAAAAGAGAGGACCTCCTTGCATAGGAGGCTCAATCGACTCATACTATGATCGGTTGGCCTCGTGTCCACTTGTCACATTCTCACAATCGATCCGTTATGGTTCAGTGTGATACACTATCCTTTCCAGAAAATAAGATGAATGTTTAAAACTAGTTTCCCCACCAGAATCTATTTTAGATATTGTCCGCATTACAATGTTGATTGAAATTTAATTAATTGATTAAAACAAATCTTTTCTATATCTGTTTATTGATACATTCTTCATTGATGCTGGCTACAAAGGTCACAATACATAAACAGATCCATAATTCTTGCCCTCATGAATGAATGGAATACTGTACTGCAATCTATTCATTGTCTTTTCAGCATAATCTTTTGCACTGGAAATTTTGTGAACTGACTGTCATGTTCTCATCTATATTTAATGGTGTATTAAATGCCACATTCTCATCTCTATCCTTCAGGCTAAACAACACTTGAATATGTTTTCAATTACCCAGAAGTGAATTTGTACAGTGAAAAATTAAAAGAGGAAGATTTGGCTTACCTTGTATACAAATTACTTCAAAACCTCAAGGCATGAAACTTTTAAACAGAAGGAAGTTGCAGAGTTTAGAAATTGTGAGCAACACCAATAAAATTCTGGAGCAACTCAGGCAGCATCTATGAGGGGTGGAATTAGCAGTCAGTTTAGGTCTAAAACCCTTCAGATATTGCTTGATATTGCGGTATATCTATCGCTATAGATAGACCATAAGACCACAAGATATAGGAACAGAATTAGGCCATTCAGCCCATCAGATCTGCTCCACCATTCCATCATGGCTGATCCCAGATCCCAATCAACCCCATACAACTGCCTTCCTGCCATATCCTTTGATGCCCTGACCAATCAGGAAACTATCAACTTCAATGAATAGATATTGCCTGTGTAAATATTTCCATAGATGCTGCTTAACTTGATGAGGTCCTCCAGCATTTTGTGTGAGGATTGAAGCTTTTATCATTTTCTTTGATAATTTTAGAACTTGTTAAACTGTTGCAGAAGTAAAGAAATAAAAAATATCCCTCAGACACTCAGGTCTATGAAATACACTGTATAACTACCTGGAAGTTCAATTGTAATGCAAGATGCAAGAGAACTATGGAAGGTAGTGAACCCATGTGCAGAGTAACATCTAGAATTAACTCAGACTCAGACTCAAAATAAACAATATGAAACAAATTAAATCCAAAGGTGAAATCACAAATGATAGTACTAGCGCAGGAACCACATGTCTATTTTCTGTTGGTCTGTATTGGCCTTCATTGATTGTGGAATTGAATTTAGGAGCCGAGAGGTAACGTTGCAGCTATATAGGACCCGGATCAGACCCCACTTGGAGTACTGTGCTCAGTTCTGATCGCCTCACTACAGGAAGGATGTGGAAGCCATAGAAAGGGTGCAGTAGAGATTTACAAGGATGTTGCCCGGATTGGGGAGCATGCCTTATGAGAATAGGTTGAGTGAACTCAGCCTTTTCTCCTTGGAGCGACGGAGGATGAGAGGTGACCTGATAGAGGTGTATAAGATGATGAGAGGCATTGATCGTGTGGATAGTCAGAGGCTTTTTCCCAGGGCTGAAATGGTTGCCACAAGAGGACACAGGTTTAAGGTGCTGGGGAATAGGTAGAGAGGAGATGTCAGGGGTAAGTTTTTTACTCAGAGAGTGGTGAGTGCGTGGAATAGGCTGCCAGCAACGGTGGTGGAGGCAGATACGATAGGGTCTTTTAAGAGAGTTTTGGATTGGTACATGAAGCTTAGAAAAATAGGTAAGCCTAGTAATTTCTGAGGTAGGGACATGTTTGGCAAAACTTTGTGGGCCGAAGGGCCTGTATTGTGCTGTAGGTTTCCTATGTTTCTATGCATTATATTTTGTGTTGTGCATTTTATTTAGGGTTATGGTAATTTGTCATACAGGTTTGGGCATAGTAGAAATAATTGAGAATAGTTACATATTCACCCTTTGTGCCAAACGTTTAGTTGAGTTAGAGAAGGGGTGAGGCAGAGAATCGATATTTTTTTTTGATTGCTGATTCTAGAACCATAGAACTATAGAACACTACAGCACAGTACAGACCCTTCAGTCCTCCATGTTGTGCCAACTCATGTAATCCTTAAAAAAAGTACTAAACCCACACTACCCCATAACCCTCCATTTTTCTTTCATCCTTGTGCCTGTCCAAGAGGCTCTTAAATACCCCTAATGTTTTAGCCTCCACCACCATCCCTGGCAAGTCATTCCAGGCACTCTCAACCCTCTGTGTAAAAAAATTTACCCCTGATGTCTCCCCTAAACTTCCCTCCCTTAAGTTTGTACATATACCCTTTGGTATTTGCTATTGGTGCCCTGGGAAACAGGTACTGACTATCCACCCTATCTATGCCTTTCATAATCTTGTAGACCTCTATCAAGTCCCCTCTCATTCTTCTACACGCCAAAGAGAAAAGTCCCAGCTCTGCTGACCTTGCGTCATATGACTTGTTCTCCAAACCAGGCAACGTCCTGGTAAATCTCCTCTGCACCCTCTCTATAGATTCCACATCCTTCCTATAATGAGGTGACCAGAATTGAACACAATACTCTAAGTGCGGTCTCACCAGAGATTTGTAGAGTTGCAACATGACCTCTCTACACTTGAACTCAATCTCCCTGTTAATGAAGCCTAGCATCCCATAGACCTTCTTAACTACCCTATCAACCTGCACAGCGACCTTGAGGGATGTATGGATTTGAACTCCAAGGTCCCTTTGTTCATCCACACTCTTAAGTAACTGACCATTAATCCTGTACTCAGTCTTCTGGTTTGTCCTTCCAAAATGCATCACCTCACACTTGTCTGAATTGAACTCCATCTGCCATTTTTATGCCCAACTCTGCAGCCTGTCTATATCCTCTTGTAACCGTCAACAACCTTCTGTTGTCATTAATTTCACTAATATTGCAAATTTTGATCACTCAACATTGCTGGTTTTGTTATAAAGGATTGAACATGCTTATTTTTGACTTGGAAATTAGTTACTTGGACGCTCATCACAATGTTAATTCCCTCACTCAGTCTCTTCAGCATTATTTGTTTCTTTTCCAAGTCACCACTTCAACTCTAAATGGAACTCCTACGATTGAGCACTGAGTGCTCGGCCTGAGGCCTTTAAATACACTTTCCATGAAGGAATTTGGCAGGCAATAATTTGCAGTCTGAGTATTAAAGGGATACTGTCAGTTGACCACACTCTGGGGAATTAGAGTGCCGAAACATGGGTGCCTGCTGTTGTTCAGTCCAGCCCATGACTCAAGGTTTTATAAGCTCAAGGGTTTAAAAATGTTCACTGAAGTGATCATTATTTCAGTAATGCTTCAAGTTCAATTGATCATCTCCAGTTATCATCTAGCAACCCAGTATGATTTACACTTCAGTCAGGCACAGAATAATGTCAGTCCTTATTTTAGGCCATTGTAAGGAAACTTGGACAAAGTTCTTGTAGAAGGAACCATCACTAGTTAGTCTCAGAAAGTTACTAGTTAGTCTTATATGAACTCCTATTAGACAGTGGCAGGAATTGAACCTGCATCACTACTGATTTAAAGCATTACGGTAACCGCTACACTACTGTACTGCCCTACCACTCTCTGTGTAAATGAGAACTTGCCATGCACATCTTCTTTAAACACGCCCCTGTCATCTTGAAGGACTGTTGGTCTCACTGCAGAGATGCAAATTTAAAGACCGAGTTCGCAAATTTGCTTTGAATAGCTCGCAGCGAGCATAGCGCTTTGCAATGCCAGTGAAAAGAAAATCTGTTTCAATCCCTCCTGCTGTCTGTGAACAATTTGTACATTCTCCCCATGACTATGTGGGTCTCCACCAGGAGCTCTGGTTTCCTCCCACATTCCAAAAGATGTGCAGATTAGAGTCAGTAACTTGTGGGCATTCTATGTTGGTATCGGAAGCACGGTGACACTTGCAGGATACCCCTAGTATTTTCTCGAACTGTGTTGGTTGTCGATGCAAATGGCGCATTGCACTGCATGTTTGAATGTACGTGTAACAAATAAAACTTATTTTTAATCTTTTTATCTTTTCTGTCTATCCTGCTCCCCTTTCTGCGCATTTCACCCCCTCACTTTCTCTCTGAAGCATCAGACCATATCCTGCTTCTTGTATCCCCACATCTTCAGCCACCATCCCATTCTCTCCCATGCCTCTTGCTCTCCAGCAACCATGATGTCCATTCAAAGCCATTTGTCAAAGCCTCAGAAAAGATTTCAGGCGGCCAATTGTTAGTTTGCATCTTGGCTGAACAATTTGCTCCTTAGTATTGAAACCCAAAAACCTGGAGATGCTGAAAGCCTGAACGAAAACCCAAAAGTCAATAATTACTCTGCACGATGGATATTGAGTCTTTGGAGAGGATGCAGAAGAAGTTTACCAGGATGCTGCCTGGGTTAGAGAGCATAGGCTATCATAAGAGGTTAGACAAACTTGGGTTATTTTCTCTGGAGCGGTGGAAGCTCAGAGGAGATCTGAAAGGGAGTTATAAGATTATAAGAAGCACAGATACAGATAGTATCTTTTCTCACAGGGTTGGAATGTCTAATACCAGATTACATGGATTTAACGTGATATGGAGTCATTTCCAAGGAGATATGAAGGACAAGTTATTTTTTTTACACAGAGTGCGGTGGATGCCTGCCTAAAGAGGGGGTAGAAGCAGATACATTCAGGACTTCTAAAAGATATTTAAATAGGCACATGAATGTGAGGGAAATGGAAGGATATAATCATCGTGTAGGTTGACAGGATTAGTTTAGTTAACCATTGACTAATTTAATTGGGTTGGTACAACTTTGTGGGCTGAATGGTCTGTTCCTGTTCTGTTATCCATCTTCTTCATCAGGCAATATGTTGGTTAGGTTTGCAAACTTTCATTGGAACTCCTTTCCCTTGTTCAGGGAACAATACTCTCTGTGCTGTTGACTGGGAAGGATTTTCCTGACCTCCCCAATTCAAGGGGAGGAGGTGTAGTGAGAGGCGGGATTCTGTATAATCCAAGGCTGTAATCTGACCGAGACCATCCCAGGTAGGTAAGGAGTCATTCTATCTCAGGATGCAGTCTGCCAGGATGTTCCCAGCAACTCTTTCCACCCTAATTCAGGATGCCGTAATCTCAAAGTCTGGAACCTGGCTGGGAACCCTCCAGGGCTCTCCTAATGAAAGATAAAGTCAAGTTTATTGTCATATCCAGAATCAGATTTACTATCACTGGTATATGCCATGAAATTTATTGTTTTATGGCAAAAGTACATTGCAATGCATAAAAATAAAAACTATAAATTACACTAAGTATATATAAAAGAGAAAATTAAATTAAATAAGTAGTGCAAAAAGAGAGGAGAAAATACTGAGATAGTGTTCATAGGTTCATTGTCCATTCAGAGGTCTGATGGCAGAGGGAAAGAAGATTTTCCTGATCATTTAATGTGTCTTCAGGCTCCTATATCTCCTCTTTGATGGTAGCAATGAGAAGAGGGCATCTCCTGGGTGATCCAGGTCTACGTTTTTGAAGAATTGCCTTTTGAAGATATTCTCAATGCTGGGGAAACTCAGGCCCGGGATGGAGCTGGCTGACATCAGAATTTTCTGCAGCTTTTTCTGATCCTGTGCAGTGGCCCCCTCCATACCAAACAGTGATGCAACCAGTTAGAATGCACTGTGTGGCACCTATATATAAAAATTGGCATGTATCCGTAGTGACACCCGAATTTTCCTTAAATGCTCAACGAAATATAGCAATGCTGTGCTTTCTTTGTAAGTGCATCAACATGTTAGGCCCAGGATAGATCCTCAGAGATGTTGGCATCAGGAACTTGAAACTCCTCACCCTTTCTACTTCTGATCCCTCAATGAGAATGGGTGCGTGTTCCCTTGACTTCCCTTTTCTGAAGCCCACAATCAATTATTTGCTCTTACTGACATTGACTGCAAGGTTGTTGCTGCAACATCGCTCACTGTTCTATCTTGCTCCTCTATGCTTCCTCCTCACCATCTGAAATTCTGCCAACAGTAGTTTTGTCATCTACAGATTTTTAGATGGTCCTTGAGCTGTGCCTAGCCACACAATTGTTACTGCAGTGAGAGTAGAGCAGACGACTAAAGGTGCATTCATGAGGTGCCTCAGTGTTGATTGTCAGTGAGGAGGAGATGTTACTTCTGATCTGCACAGACTTTGGTCTCCCCAGGAGGAAGTCAAGGATCCAGTTACAGAGAGGAGGTACAGAAGCCCAGAGTTTGGAGCTAGTTGATTAGAACTGAGAATCTACTTGTGTTTTTTGGTGATCCAAGGGCGAGTAGAGAGCCAGTGAGATTGCATCCACTGTAGACCTCTTGTGGTGATAGGAAAATTGCAATGGATCCAGGTCCTTGCTTTGGCAGGAGCTGATTCTAGCCATGACCAGCCTCTCAAGGTACGTCATTCATGAGTACATGCAATGAAAACCTACTTGCAGCAGCATCGCTGGCACATAGCATCGGTTACAGAACCAGAAGAAACTCAGCATAAATTATACAACAAAGAACACAACTAAAGCAAACCCTCCATTGTAGTACAAAGTGGACATAGTGTTGCTATACTGTGGTGGTGATCAGGGTTGTCCAGGTTTTCTCAAGAAATGAAGTGGCTTTTCCTGAAACAGGTGGTGTGGGAGCTCAGACTTCTGGGCCTCCTTCTGGATATCTGCAAGAAGATGGGATTACCGAGATGGAAGGATCTTTGATGATAGACATTGCCTTTTTAAGACAGCACCTCTTGTAGATGCCACCTATGGTAGGGAGGAAGCTAATTGGCTGAGCCCACTACTCTCTGCAGCTCCTTATGCTCCTGAGCATTTGAATTGTTGTACCAGACCATCATGCAACCTGTCATGTAATCTAAGAGACCATGACATCCAAGGCCTTCATTATATCAAAGATCTGTCTCGAGGTCTCTTACAAAAGCTTCATGAGAACTGAGGCTGTCCCCAGATGCTACCTTACACTGACAGAGTGTAAGCCCCAAATGAACAGTGTCTAATGAGCTGTGTCTAAGAAACAGCCTTTACCAGTTCATGGGGTAGGATTCATCTTTACTCCAGAGAAAGTCGCATGCCACTGCCATGGTCCATTTTTACTCTCACCAAATGGATCAATTGCGTACAACTTTCACATTGCATATATACAGTGGATTCCAGTTAATTAGGCCATTAGTTAATTGGAGCAGCCACTTATTTGGGACAACTCTTGAACATCAAAAAATTATTGAGAAAATAACCAGGATTCCATTTGTTTATTTGGGACACTGCACTGCTCAATTGGGACAGGAGAAAGTTGCCGAAAAGTTTCCAACTAGCATCAAGATGCATACACTTCTTGTAGCCATTAGACAGTGCACTGTTTTTAGAGCGAATAGTTTTAAAATAGCATCAGTTGTGTGTGTTCGTGTTCTAAAAGCGATGGTGTTTGTCACTGATAGTTGGCGAGAATTAAGCAGCAAGATAATTCAATACTGTTTTGCTCACTGTTTTTTCAAGCATTCAGACTAGATGCTAGAATTGGACAGGAGTGAAACGGAAATGATTTCACTACTTCAACAAGTTAAAAACTATGAAGAATTTGAAGGTATCAACAATCATCTTGAATATTTTAATGAAAATAAAGGTTTGGAGCATGCAATCGTCAAAAGCATTGTATGAAGGCAATCCATTGCCTGCTCTAGGTATTAGCACTGATTTTGTTCATTTACAGTCAATCAAAAGAACATGGCAGTATACACTGGATGAATTCCTCCTTCGATAATTATTAGGAACTACAGTTTTATAGTACTATAGTAGTATTGGTATTGTTCTAATGTGTTCTGTATGTCATTTAAATACATAATTTAATACTCTGTTAAACAATAGTTTGACTTTTTTATACCTTTTAACTATTTCTATGAAATTTCAGCTAATCAGGACAGCCACTTAAGAGGGTCAAAATGTATTGGTCCTGATCTGTCCCAATTAAACAGAATCCACTGTATTAAGGAATTTGCTGTGGTGTGTTGCTTAGGGCATGGCACGCAACAAAAAACAGCATTCAATAATTATAAAGAATAAAGGACTACTCTATCTAATAATAAAGTTGGAGTAAAATGTTCAAAAGTTCACAGTTCAAATTAAATTTGTTATTGAAGTACATATATGTCATCATGTACAAACTTGAGATGTGTTTCCTCACTTTCTTGTGGGCATTCTCAGTAAATCCATAAGACATAATAGAATCAATGAAAGACTGCACCCAACAGGACAGACAAACAACCAATGTGCAAAAGACAACGACTATACAAATACAGAAGAAAGAGGAAATAATAATTATAAATAAATAAGCAACAAATATCGAGAACATGAGATGAAGGGTCCTTGAAAGTGAGCCCATGAGATGTGGAAGCAGTTCACAGATGGCAAGTAAAGTTGAGTGAGGGGTAATAACTGTTCATAAACCTGTTGGTGAGAGTGTAGCTTCAGTTGTCGCAAGAACTAGGCCTCAAGCCTTGGGCTTGCCTGCTGCTGCAGACCATGTGAGAGATACTGGTCATTGTCGCTCAGGGTCTTGGACTACATGTTTCTTTTTAAATGAATGTGCTTCTTTGCTCAATATTTTGAATTATATTACTTGCTATTTTTGAATGCTTATTATTTTGAATGTTTTGCACCTTGGCCCAGAAGAATGCTGACTCATTCAGCTATACCTGTCTATGATTTGAATGATAATTAAATTTGATTTGAATTTGAGTTGATTTGGTAGTGGTCCCTGATGATGGATGCTGCTTTCCTGCAACAGCACTCTGTGTTAGAGATGCTTAATCATGGGGAGGGCTTTGCCTATGACAGAATGGGCTGTCTCCACTACATTTTGTAGGATTTACCATTCAAAGGCATACCAGGCTGTGATGTGATCAGCCAATATACTCTGCACAACACACCTTATACAAAAGTGAATAAATTCATAAACACCAACATGTATTTAGAAAGTAAACAGCATTATAAAAGTGGTTTAAAGAGTTTACAGTGCAGTGATGGGATAATAGATACAAGAAGATGAAGGATTGATCAGATTAACTTCCTGGGGGGAAAATTTTAAGATAGTGTGAAATTCGTATTTTAATAGCATTTTACTACTTTCCAGAAGGGAGCTTTTAGAAAAGGCAGTTTGCAGAGGGTTAGTGCCTGCAATGACAGATCCAGTTTACTGTTGTCATGGGCACACATACCCAGGGTATAAATGTCATGAAAATTTGCTTTTCCTTTGTATCAACAGCACATTACTTGACAAGCTTAAGTTAGCATCAACTTCAATTAGCATAAATTATACATAACTCGCACAAAAAATATAAGGTCACTACTGCAGATGAGTGAGAGAAAAAAATATATAGTCTGAGGTTTTGTAAGGAATCTTCTGCTCAGTTCAAGAACCTAAGAGCATTGGGGAAGAAGCTGGTGTTGAACCTTGAGCTGTGGGTTTTTGTTCTTCTGTAGCTCCTGTCTGATGGCAGTAATGAGAAGAGGGCATAGCCCAGATGGTGGGGTCCTTTGTTCCCACAGTAGTCTCATCACATAAGAAGAAATTGTGGTGCTTCTTTATATTGGCTCTTTGTTCCTGCGTCAATTCTGATTTCCAGATCTAATAAATTATTTGACATCCATCTTGCAGTATTGAGGTATGTAAATTATTTCTCTGAAAGGCAGAATTAGCTGAACCAAATGCATTTCTCACTCCAGATAGCTGAACTGATGGACTTTATTTGCACACTTGTTTATTGAGATACAGAGCAGGGTAGTCTGTTCCAGCCCTTTGAGCCACACTGTCCAATAACCCCCAATTTAACCCCAGCCTGACTACGGGACAATTTGCAATGGCCATTGACCTACCAACCGGTACTTCTTTGGATTGTGGGCGGAAACTGGAGCACCCGGAGGGATCCCACACAGTCACAGGGAGAATGTACAAACTCCTTCTGACAGCATCGGGAATTGAACGCAGGTTGCTGGTACAGCTGTGTGCTACACTAACCATTATGGTACCATGCTGTCTCCACCATTGCTTGTAAAGGGAATTGTATATTCTCCTGGTGGGTTTCCCCCAAGCACTCTGCTTTCCTCCCACATTCCAAAGTTAGTAGGTTAATTGGTCACATGGGTATAATCGGACAGCCCGGACCCTTTGGGCTAGGAGGGCCTGTTACCATGTTGTATCTGTAAAAAATAAATAACTGTAGCTTAATTTAACATTAGGAGCTCAGTGGGTTGAGTAGCATCTGTGGGGGGCAAAGGAACTTTCAATGTTTCATGTTGATTCCCTGCATCGGGATAAAGAGTGGAGAGGGGTTGGCTAGTAGTAATTGAAAAATGGAAGTGGTGAGAGAGGGCACCAAGGATCTCATACCTTTTCCTTCTTTACCCTTTATATCAGCCTTCTGTCAGTCCTGACACAGGATTTCAAACCAAAATGTCAGTAATTCCTTCCCTTCACACACATGCTGCTCGACCCCCTGCGTATTTCCAGGAGGTTGTGTGTTGCTCCAGGTTCCAGCAAAGCAGTGTCTTCTGGATTCAGTGTAATTTTTCAGTGTAGCAGCGAGGAGGTGCTACATTGACAGAAGTGTCATCATTAGGATGAGAAGTCCCAAAGCTGGCACAGGTAGACACAAAGATTTGAGGAGCACACATAAAATTCTGGAGTAGCTCCATAGGTCAGGCGGGATCTATGGAGGGAAAACAATGTTTTGGGTCAAGACTCTTTTCATTGGAACTGGAAAGAAGCAGAACTCTGGCCCACCTGGCTTATGCCCCCTTCTATATTCATAGATGGTGCTTGGCTTGCTTAGCTTCTCCAGCATTTTGTACTTTTTGCTGAAGATTTCCAACACCTACAGAATCTCTTGCGTTAGACATAAAAAGTTGCTTCATGTTTCTTCAGTTCAGTGGAGTTTGCAAAGTGGAACTGAGGCACACAATTGTTACCATAGGGAATGGAAAACTACATCTTTTACTGTTCAAGTGTGACTCTTCAAAATTGACGGTAAAGCAAGCACAGCTTGATGCTCTATCCATGTATGATATGCATCAAAGGCTATAACATCCATTGTGTGCTCAGGATAGGAGATACAGGAGCCTGAAGATGCACACTGAATGTTTCAGGAACAGCTTTTTCCCCTGCACCATCAGATTTCTGAATGGCAGTAATGGGAAGAGGGCATAGCCCAGACGGCGGGGTCTTGTACATGAACACCCTTGCTCTTTAATATAATATTTCAGTATTACTCTTTTCAGTATTCTTTTGCACTATTTATTTATATTATTTTTTATTATCTTGCTGCTGCCTGTAAGGAGCTTGTCATTCTCCCTGTGACCACGTAGGTTTCCTCAGGGTGCTCCGGTTTCCTCACACATGCCAAAGACGTTCAGTTTGTAGGTTAATTGCTCATTATAAATTATCCCATGATTAGGCTGGGGTTAAATCAAGGGATTGCAGGATGGCACGGCTCGAAGGGTCAGAAGGGCCGATTATGCACTGTATATCAATGTTAATTATTTAACTGAAGAATTTTTTTATGAGTTGCACCGCACTGCTCTCACAATGAGAACAAATTTCATGACATATATCAGAGATAATAAACCAGATTCAGATTCCCTTTAAGCTCACAGGCTAACCACAAAGCACATGCTGCGTGTGAGATCAGAGAACTATCATCAGAGGGCCACAATTAGACCATGCTCGTACATGGGTTAAGATTCAATTTATGGATGATGTTGACATTAATGCTATGTAAGAAATGCAAATATAAAGAAGTAACGTGGCATTTTAAGCGAGAACGATGAGAACATTTTGTATCAGCTGTTGAAGAAGGCAAACTGCTGTGCTGCATCAACAAAGCATCACTCACACACTCACTACAAAACGGGTGACTTGATTGTCACCATTAGACAAATTATTACTTTTTTCTGCTGTTCTCTCTTATTACTACCATCAGAGAGAAGGCACACATTCAACATTTTAGGAACAGCTTCTTTCCCCACTGTCATCAGGTCTTTGAATGGATAATGAACCTGCCAATGAACACTACACTATTTTTGCTCTCTGCTTGGAGCATAGAACAGTACAGCAAAGGAACAAGCCCTTTGGTCCATAGTGTTGTGCTGAACCAATTAAACTAATAATCAAATGGCCAACTAAACTAATCCTTTATGCCTTTACAACGTCCATATCTATCCATTTTCCTCACATTATTGTGCCCATCTAAATGTCTCTTGAAAGTCCCTAATGTATCTGCCCCTATCATCACCCCAGGCTGTGCATTCCAGGTCCCCACCACTCTCTGAGTAAAAAAACTTGCCTCTCTCCTCTCCTTTAAAATTACCCCCTAACCTTCAATGACTGCCTTTTGCACTCTTTCTTTAAGTTATTTTTGAATATATTTCTTACTGTAATTTATAGTATTTTATGTATTACACTGTACTGCAGCCACAAAGCAATAAGTGTCATGACATACAATACTGTGTAAAAGCTTTAGGCTCGTATATATCTCTAGAGTGCCTAAGACTTTTACACAGTACTGTATTTGTCAATGTAGAGTGGAGAGTGAGTGTGTGAAACTGGAGGGAGCAAAGCATAATGGGAATGGCGAGGGAGGAGTGCCGCAGGAGGGTTGTGGGACAAGTGGCAGAGGAGTGCTAGAGACTGTGGCTGGTGTGGGGGCAAACATACACAGTCTTGAGACACCGGGCAAGGCCATTTGATTCCGAACAATTGGTTTATTAATCGTTTCAGTTTGTCTCTATGGTGCTTCCCACCCCCTACCCTCTCCTTTCCCTTCCTCTTTTCCCCAACTATGATTCCCCTCTCCTTGCCCACTGCCTTCCAATCACAATCAGGTTTATCATCACTCTCGTACGTAGAGAATTTGATGCGGAGAAATTACTTTACTTTCATCGTAGAGGGTAGTAAATCCATGGCATTTGTTGCCACGAGAGACTGTGGAGACCAAGTCATTGGGTGTATTTAAGGCAGAGATAGATAGGTTCTTGATTAGCTGGGGTATCAAAGGGTATGGGGAGAAGGCAGGGGAGTGGGGATGACTGGAAGAATTGGATCAGCCCATGATTGACTGGTGGAGCTGACTCGATGGGCTGGATGGCCTACTTCTGCTCCTATATCTTATTGTCTTATGGTCTTATATGTCATGAAATTTGTTTATTCTGCCACAGCAGTACAATGCAATGCATAGCATTATCACAGTACTGTGCAAAAGGTTTAGACACCCGAGCCACATCTATAGTATGTGCCTAAGACTTTTGCATAGTGCTTTACATTAGTGATATTAAACCTGAATCTGATCCTGAATATTCTGCTGGATCAGAACTAAAGTAGAATAACAGTTATAGGAAGAAGAACTGTTGACGCTTCGGGGACAAAGGGTCTCGGCCCAAAACGTCAACAGGGCTCCTTCCTGTAGATGCTGCCTGGCCTGCTGCGTTCCATCAGCATTTTGTGTGTTGCTTGAATTTCCAGCATCTGCAGATTTCCTCGTGTTTGCGTAGAATAACATTATTGGCTTAAAATGATTTAACTAAGGATACCATTTCTTGTGTTCAAGAAAGAAACACTCAGTACAACCAAGAGTGATACACATATATAGCTCTTCGAAAATGATGATGAAGAAGCTGTTTGGCATGTTTGTCTTCATTGGTCAGAGTATGAGTACAGGTGGTGGATGGTGGTAAATTCATGTTCTGAATTTACAAGATATCAGCATACTGTGTGCAATTTTGGTTGCCCAGCTTTAGGAAGAATGCTACCTTTCTTTCTTGGTTTTATAGCTACTCGGAGTAGAATTGCAGAGTTGTATACTTTGATAATAAATGGCCCTTTGAACCCTTGAACTAAGTTAGAAATATTGGCATAGCTATTACCGGTACAGGAGGATTTGAGTTGCAAGGAGAGAATCGAAAGTCTGGGGCATATCTCCCTGGAGCATTGGAGGCTGAGTGGTGACATTATAAATGTACATAGAAGCATGAGGGGTGTAGATAAGATGAATTGTCACAGAATGTTTTCCCTTGATAGTTGAGTCTAAAATGAGAGGCTCTAGATTTATGGTGAAAGGGTAAAACTTTAAATGGGACTGGAAAGAAAATCTTTTTACACATAGAGGGTGGTGGGTACACGGGATGAGCTGTCCAAGGAAACGGCAGAGTTTGGTATATTACAATGTTTAAAAGACAATTGGGTAGGTATGAATCATTGACTGTTTATTCCTCTCCAGAGATGCTGTGTGACCTTCTGAGTTCCTCCAGCATTTTGTGTGTGTTACTCCGGATTTCCAGCATCTGCAGAATCTCATGTGTATGTGGATAGGAAATGGTTAGAAATGGATATCGACCAAAGGAAGGCAAATAGGGCTAGCTCAAGTGGGTAAATTGGTTGGTATGGATGTTGAACTGAAGGCACTGCTTCAATGCCATACACTTTTCAGTTCATTCAAATTTATTCAAATTCATTAATTTATCACATATACAGACAGACAGATATACTTACTTTATTGATCCTGAGGGAAATTGGGTTTTGTTACAGTCGCACCAACCAAGAACAGTATGGAAATATAGCAATATAAAACCATAAATAATTAAATAATAATAAATAAATTATGCTAAGTGGAAACATATACATCAAAACATAAATGCAATGTATTGTTTATGTTAATAATCAACACAATCTATGGGGGAAAAGAAAGCACAGTCGATGTTTCGAGCCGAAACACCATGATGATGCTGCCTGGCCTGCTGAGTTCCTCCAGCACTTTGTGTGTGTTGCTCTGAGTATATCAATGCATGGTTTTGTTTCAGCTTGGAATACCACTTGTGCTAAGCATTCATATTCTGCTGGATGAGTTTTGAAGTAAAGGTTTCAATTTTAAACCAAAGTAACAGGAAACTAAAGTGTACAATAAATTTCAGTTTTCAATCTCCTATTGACTTATGGCCAGAGTAGAGATTGTATGCCTCCAGCTCAAGCAGTTAGGACCAATGACGCAGTAAGTATGCTTTTGGTATTTTTGTCTAAATGTTGATGGGAGCATGAGAAATAAGCAATGCCTGAACCTGTGTTTCTTGAACTTTAGAATATAATTGCATGTGTGCCAAAGCAGCCCTCTGGTATCATTGTGACGTTAAGTGCAAATGATAAGTAGACGAATTCCTGGGCTGCATGCATCTGACAAGTGTAGGAGACCTGATGTGAAAGCAGTGGCTTTGGACCAACTTATCTTTCAGCAATCTGCAGATCTGTGGATAGAGATTGGTTGCAGTGGGAGTTAATGACACCATTAGTATTGTATCAATGTGTCTATCAGAATGGTGAAAAGAGGCAGCTAAATTTCGTTCTTAGTCATCTCACAATTTTGTCATATTCAGCGATGGTGGGAGGATGGGTAGGAAAAAGTTTACCTGCGTTCATTGTACTTATCCAACACCAATTTGATGCCGTTTTCACCCAGAGGCTAGATTATCTCAGGAGTGATGGGCAGGTTCATTAACGCCGAGTAAATGAGAGAGTGGGAAGTTTGAGGAAAATGAAGGGCAAAGAAAGGATGGTGTTAATGCAGGATAAATGTAAACAGATGGTCAAAGTTTCTATCCTGTAGCTCGCTATGACACTATGAACTGTGGCTTTGTATTGTTAAAGGATTAGGGCAGGCACATTAACAAAACACAAAAACAACTTAACATAAAACAGTAAAACAGTACAGGCCATTTAGCCCACAGTGTTGTGCCACGCTTTTAATCTACTCTAATATCAATCTAACTCTCCACTCCCAAATGACATTCATGTCCCTTATGTATCTGCCTCTCCCACCATCCCAGCACTTCCTACTTTCTGAGTATAAAGCTTACCACTGACTTCCCGCTTACTTTCTTCCAATCACCTTAAAATTATGCCTTCTCATATTAGCCATTTTCAACTGGGAAAGAGATGCTGATAAATCACTCGATCAATGGCTTTTATTATCTCTACCTCTCATCCTCCTTCACTCCAAATGGAAATGCCCTAGTTCACTCAACCTATCTTTGCAGGACGTTTCTCTCTAAACCTGGCAGCATCCTAGTAAGTGTACTCTGCACCCTCTCTAAAGCTTCCACATCCTTCCTATAATGAGGTGATCAGAAATGAACATGATACTCCTACTGTGGTCTAAGCAATATTTATAGAGCTGCAACACATACACACACACACACACACACACACACACACACACACACACACACACACACACACACACACACACACACACAAAATACTGGAAGAACTCAGTAGGCAAGGCAGCATCTATGGAAAAGAGTTTCTCCAGCACTTTGTGTGTGTGTTGCTTGGAATTCCATCATTAGCAGAGTTTCTCTTGTTTATTATAGAGCTTCACAGCTCTTGAACTCAGACCCCTGAGTAATGAAGGCCAATGCACCGTATGCCTTCTGAACCACCCTATACACATTTAGGGACCTGTGGAAGTGGACTTCTGCTCCTCCACACTAGGAATCTTGCCATTAACCCTGGATTCTGCCTTCAAACTCAGCCATCCAAAGTGAATCACTTCACACTATGATGGGTTGAACTCCATCTGCCACTTCTCAGCCACTTCTAAATCGATGGAAAATAGTTTGGCATTTTGTGTGCCTGTAGAGAGTTTAGCCATCAGTTATTGTAATTCTGAGGGTCATGGGTTATCTAAGAATATAATAAATATCCATGTTTAAATTACTTATGGTGAATTTTTGTTTTACATATTAAGGCTGTTTATGAAATATGTTGAACCATAACCATCCTGTCAACTAAACAGCGGAGGCATTCCCTGCTTAGAAAGTTGGCAGTGCACCAAAAGCGTTGAATATGAGCCAACATGATTCCCATTACTGGTTCAAGTACACAGTCTGCATCGGTGTACTCATTTTCATTCATTAGCAAGTATGATCTCCTAAATGGGCTTCCTTTCACTGACGCCTTTAACTCGTCTGTAAATCTGCAGCTATTGGCTTTACTCGAATGACTTGCATAACAAGGTGTGAAAAGCAGCAGAAACAGCCCCTCCATGCCATCGCTGCTGGGTTAAAATTATCGCTGGGATTCGTCAGCAAGATCCTGTGAAAGGCGGATTGCATGGAGCTAATTTTCTGGCCTGTGTCCCACTCTTCGTTTTCCAATGATACTTGCGCACAACTCACACTGAAGAACTAATTTGTTGGAAATCAAATCAAAAGATCAGAGAGCTAATGCAATTTAAAGACTTCTTCCACTTTGCTGCATCACAGCAGGTAGCAACATTAAACTTAATAAAATTTGAGATCTTTGTCTAAAACAGTTTAAGATGCAAGCATAATGCAATTTATTGAACATTTGTCGAGCTCCCTGCAGGGCATAGTACTATAGTGGTTGGTTACTCTGAATCATATCCAGAGGCCACCAACACCAAGCACATGCAGCAGAAGTAAGCTATTTGGCTCCTTGTGCCTGCCCTGCCAATCAATATAATCAGGTCTGACCTCCCCCAGGCCTCGTTTCCTCTTCTGTACCAGCGTCATGGACCCTGTCTGTGGAAGCATCTGTAATTTCTATATTACAGACACTACAGCAGTCTATAGTTTCTATATTGAATGCTTTAAGGAAATGCAAGATCAGACCCAAGAAATTGGAGGATGTTGCTGCTGACCGTAACACTTGGCGACAGCTGTGTAGGGACGGGTTCGTATACTGGAGATGGAAAGAACAAGCAGAAGAGAGCCAGGAGAAATGCAGCTATGGTTGCCATCACTACCACCACTACCACATATACATGTCCCACCTGCATCAGAGCTTGTGGGTCCAGGATATGACTGTATAGTTATCAAAGATCTCGCCGTTAAAGGAGTGGACGTCATCATCGGATTTCGATGGACAGAAGAAGAAGTTTCTGTATTAGCTCCTTAGCCTTCTTGGACTCCATGGCACCGGATTGAAAGTAAGTTAATCCTGAAGGACTGCTTCGGAAAGAGCTACAGAGTTGGGGTGAATGACTCCATTTATCTAAGTTAAAATATCACTGCACTTTGGGAGTTTCAAATCGGTTAATTGAAGGATTACTTGGTGAACAACATATACAAAATGCTGGAGGGACTCAGCAAGTCAAGCAGCATCTAGGGAGGAGAATAAGCTGTTCATGTTTTGGGATGAGACGCTTCATCAGGATTGGAAAGGAAGGGGACGGAAGGCAGAATAAGGTGGTGAGGAACAGGAAGTCGTACGAGCTGGCAGGTGATAGGTGAGAGCAGGTAAGGAGGAAGGTAGATGGTTGTGAAGGGAGGGGGATGAACGAAGAACCTGGGAGGTGATAGATGGAAGAGTGGGAACCTCTTAGCTCCGGGCTGCCAGCAGAAGTTGAGGGTGCAGGTTTAATTATAACACTTAAGGTATGTTTGGATAGGCATATGGATGAGAGGGGTATGGAGGGCTATGGTCCAGGTGCAGGTGGTCAATGGAATTATGCCAAAACTAAGCCACCATAGCATAGATGGGCCGAAGGGCCTGTTTCTGCACTGTAGTATTCTATGTACCAAGCTTTACACAACATTTTGTGAATATTGCACAATTTGTCTCATCACAGTGCCTATAAAAAGTATTCCCCCCCCCTTGAAAGTTTGCATGTTTTATTGTTTTACAACATTGAATCACAATGGATTTAATTTGGCTTTTTTTGACACTGATCAAGACAGAAAAAGACACTTTTGTGTCAAAGTGAAAACAGATCTCTACAAAGTGATCTAAATTAATTACAAATGTAAAACACAAAATAATTGATTGCATAAGTACAGGCAGTTGCTGGGTTAAGAACGAGTTCCGTTCCTGCGTCCGTCTTTAAGTTGGATTTGTACGTAAGTCAGAATAGGTACATCCGGTATTATTTAGCGTCAGTTAGTCAAACATTTGTCTTAGTATACAGTATATATTTTACCTTTCTATGCATATAAAATACTTAAGAAACATATGTTTTTCAATAATTAAACCACTGTGTTGCTTAGTAATAATTGTAGCTTTCATCGGGACAGGGCCTTTCACATGCTCCATTATTCTCACTTTATTCTTTACCTGTATCCTTTAATATTGTTCCGATTGTTGACCGACTGCAGCCTAACACTTTTCCAATGACTGATGGTGTATCACCTCTTTCCGATCGCTTTATAATTTCCACTTCATTTTCAATCGTGATTGTTTTCCATCAATGGAACAGCAAACTGTAGATTCAGCAGCAACTGTAGGTTCACTGCTGCCCGGGGGTCCTAAAGTCCACCCACACTGAGACAGGTTAAATGGGACAAGTGGGGGCAGTGCTGACTGGAGAAGGGAGGGTGAGGGTGAATCTTGCTAAGAAATATTTAAGCCAAATACAAAGTTACACACTCAACACAGTGTTACTGGTAATGACTTAAAATGGCAGATGGTGTCATGATCCAACTTAAAATGGCAGACGGTGCTGTGATCAGACTTACATTGGTGGACAGCATTCCAAGGAACCAGGAGTGAGTGTCCATCATACTATGACCTGGAGACTGAGGCCGAGTGTCAGGCCTCAGATCGCCTTTATATAGGGGCCTGTGGGAGGAGCCACAGGAGCAGTCAGCAGGGGGCGAGTCCAGACAGGCACATAGTTCACCACAATTCCCCTCTGTCCAGTCGTAAGTTCAAGTTGTTTATAAGTCGGACATTTGTAACTTGGGGACTGCCGGTATTCATCCCCTTTAATATGACACACCAACTCATCACTGGTGCAGCCAATTTGGTTTCAGAAGTCACATAATTAGTTAAATGGAGATCACCTGTGTGCAGTCAACGTGTTTCGATTGGTTGTAGTAAAAATACACCTGTGTCTGGAAGGTCCAACTGCTGCTGAGTCAGTATCCTGGCAGAAACTACTCCAAGAAAAACAATGCTCCAAGCAACTCAGTAAAAAGGTTGTTAAAAAGCACAAATCAGGAGATGGATACAAGAAAGTTGTCAAATCACTAAATATTCCTTGGATTACAATTACGACAATTATCAAGAAATGGAAAGAATATGTCACAGCCATAAATCTGCCTCTCCTCATAAACTGAGTGACTGGGCTGTAATGGAACTAGTGAGGGAGGTCACCAAGAGACTAATGACAACTCTGGAGGAGTGACAAGCTTCAGTGGCTGAGATTGGCGAAACTGTGCATACAACAACAGTTGCCTGGGTATTTCACCAGTCACAGCTTTATGGGAGAACAGCAAAAAGAAAGCCACCATTGAGAAAAGCTCATAGGTAATCTTGGCTAGAGTTTGCCAGAAGGAGACTCCGAAGACTCCAGAGAGAATGGGAGAATCTGGAGTCAGCTGGAAGAAGATTTTATCATCAGATGAAATCAAAATTGAGCTTGGCCAACAGACTAAGTGCTATGTTCGGCATAAGCCAAACACTGACGCATTATCAAAAACATACCATCCCTACCATGAAGCAAGGCGGTGACTGCATCATGCTGTGGAGGTGCTTCACTGTAGTAGGGCCTGGAAGGCTTGTGAAGGTAGAGGGTAAAATGAATGCAGCAAAATACAGGGAAATCCTGTAGGAAAACAATAGAACTGCAATTTGGAATAAGATTTATTTTCCAGCAAGAAAATGACCCCTAGCATAAAACCAAAACCACACAGGAATTGCTGAAAAACAACAAAGTTAATGTCCTGGAGTGGCCAAGTCCTAGTCCAGATCTCAGTCGAATTGAAACTTTGTTGCTGGACTTGAAAAGGGCTGTTCACTCACAATTGCCATGAAATCTGACGGAGCTTATACAGTTTTATAAAAAAGAATGGGGATAAACTGCAGTGTCCAGATGTGCAAAACTAATAGGGACCCATCCACACAGACTCAAGGCTGTAATTGCTGTCAAAGGTGCATCTACTAAATACCGACCTGTAGGAGGTGAGTAATTATGAAATCAATTATTTTGTTTTATATTTGCAATTAATTTAGATCACTTTGTAGAGATCTGTTTTCACTTTGACATGAAAAGAGTCTTTTTCTGCTGATCAGTGTCAAAGAAGCCAAAATAAATCCACTGTGAATCAGTGTTGTAAAACAATAAAATATGAAAACTTCCAAGAGGGAGTGAATATTTTTATAGGCACTCTATGTATAGGTTTTTCCATTAATTGTATTTTTAATTTTTTTATTTTCCCGTAATTACCTGCAAGAAAATTAATCTCAGCCAATATCCCATAAGCTAGAGACCAACTATAGCCTCAGCCCAGGTAACAGCAGTCTTGCTCACCATGGTGTCTGTCTGCCAAGCAAATGTAGATCTTGGCAAGCAATTAAACTTCCCTGATTTCATTGCATCATCCCTGAGGCTTGACATGATCGTTCTGTCAGAAGCCTTGAAGCAGGTGGTCATGGTAGAACTGGCAGTTCCTTGGGAAGACCAAATTGAGGAAGCATTTGTACATCAGAAAGCCAAATATCAGAAGCTAGTAGATCAGTGCCAGAGACAGGGGTTGACGGACATAATGCAAGCCAAAGGTGTGGGGTGTAGAGGCTTTGTTGGTTGTTCACTGTGCAGAACCTACCCTCTCCTTGGCAATTAGGGGGGCTGCAAATTAAAGATCCATCAGGACCATCACAGAGGCTGCTGACTGAGCCTTCTGATGAATATGGATCAAGAAGTGTGATCCGTGGACCAATGCTGCTGGGACACAAACTGGGGCATGATCAACCTTGGCTGGGCCACCTAAGCGAGGGTGTCAGAGGTTGAAAGTCCAGAAACACCTGATGACCCCAGATTACAGCACAGATGATATGTCCCAGTGCATCTTAAGATGTATCTCAGCATCAAGGCAGTATATAACAAAAACATATGATGATACTAAATTTATTTTGACTTTAATCCAAATAAATAGAAGGCGTTTCTGTACTTACACAATATATGTGAGAGCAGGATTAAACAGGATTCCTTGAAAGTGGTGGCACAGGTAAACCCGGTGGTGAAAAAAGATCTCCTGCCTTCATTGAGTACTGGAAATAAGATGTCATGTTGCAGCTGTATAAGACTTTGATAAAGCAACAGAAGGAGTACTTTGTACAGTTCTATTTCCCCTTCTAGAGCAAGGATATTGTTAATCTGGAGATGGTAAAAAACAGATTTATGAGGATGTGACACAGATTAGGGTGCTTGAGTTATAAGGAAATGCTGGACAGAGTTTTTTCCTGGATTGTAGGAGCCTGAAGGTGCAGTTACCATTTGTTCATTATGTGCCATGATGTATGATGGAGGCAATCATTGTCTTGGCAATTTTTTCTAAAGAAGTGGTTTGCCATCGCTTTCTTCTGGTCAGTGCCTTTACAAGAGAGGTGACCCCAGCCATTACCAATACTCTTCAGACATTGTCTGCCTGGCGTCAGTGGTCACATAACCAGGACTTGTGATCTGCACCAACTGCTCATTCGACCATCCACCACCTGCCCCCATGGCTACATGTGACCCTGATCGGGGGAGCTAAGTAGGTGCAACACCTTGCCCAAGGCTTACAGAGGGATGGAGTGCCTTGCATCTCCTTTAGTAGAGACATACATTCAGCCCTTCTTTTAGGTCCCCCATCAAATTACATCGATAGTTTAGAAATATATAAAACCATCAGGGACATAGTAGGCTGAATGGCAACAACCTTTTCCCCCGTACATTGGTGAAACCCATCATAAATCGGGGTCTACTTCTTCAAGCACTTTTATATCATCCACCTCAAGCAAAGCTGCCAGTGGCCAAACATTTAAATTCCAATTCCCATTCTAATGTGTCAATCCATGGCCGCCTCTTGTGCCAAGATTAAGCCACTCCCAGTGTAGAGAAGTAACACCTTGTATTCCATCTGGGTACCCTCCAACCTGATGGTGTGAATATTGATTTCTCTTTCTGGTTTTCCTCCTTCCTCTATTCCCCACTCTGATCTTTAGTTTCCTCTCATTAGCCTTTTACTTACCCGGGTCCCCTCCTCCTTCCCTTTCTCCTATGGTTCAATCTCTTCTCCTATCAGTTTCCTTCTTTCCCAGCCTTTGAATTTTCCTATGCACCTTGCTTCACTTACCACCTTCTAGCAATCTTCCTTCCCTGTTTCACACCACACCCCATCACCTTTTAATTCAGTTATCTTCTCCTTTCCTTCTCAGTCCTGAAGAAGAGTCTCGGCCTGAAATGTTCCATAGATGTTGCCTGACCTACTGAATTTTTCCAGTATTTTGCATGTGTTGCTTTTGATTTCCAGCATCTGATTTTTTTCTCATGTTAGAGATGTAGGTTAACTACAGGCAAATGGGACAAGTTCATGTGGTAGACAATCTGGTTGGCATAGATGAAGGGACTTCCCATGTTGCCTAAATCTATGACTCTAAATATGAAATTTTGCTGAATCTGAGTACACTGGGTTTTTATTGGTTCTATGCTCCACCTTCCTGTCCCATTAGACCTGATCAAATGCAGTCCTTTATCACCCCCACCCATCATCTCTGATCACCATTGCTATTCCCATGAATCCTTATCCATTTGCTCATGGATCCTCCTATCACCTGCCTGATCTTGATCAACCTCTTCTCCTTTATACTGGCTACCTCCCCTCTACTCTCTGAATCCAGGTGAAAGGTCCCAACCTGAAATGTCAACTGTCCGTTTCCCTCCACAGATGCTGGCTGACACATTGAGTTCCTCCAGAAGTTTGTTCTTTTTTCCCCAGTCTCTGGTTCCTCCATTAACTAAATATAGACATTTTAAAAGTTAATTTGCATTCCTTGACATAATCTTCCTCTTTTCAGTCGAGTTTAATAGAAGCACACCAGCAGCTTCACTCTGTTGTTGCTGTCAGGCCTGTCCACCTCCCGCCTGCACACTCAGCCACCTTCCAGTCTCCACCCTGCTAGTCAGATTCACTTGCTGCTCTTTCCAGACACAAGACCTGCAGCCTATTCTCTTCCACAGTCCTTGATCACTCAACAAACCAGCTGGCCTCAGCCAGTTGCTTCCAGTTTTCCCTTTTCGAGTCTGAAGTTTATTTTGTTGCCTGTAATGTTTAGTTTCTGTTCTCTCTGGTTCTGTGGCCCCTTATGGCTTGTTATTTTGCTTCGTATTATTAAAGTTATCGTCACCACTGAATCTTCACTGCTTTGCTTTTGGAATACGTTCCCTTTACATTTCCTGACACAGTGCCTTTGCTCATCAGGTGAAAACAAAAGCACAAGATGCTGGTGACGTGCCTCATTTTGGATGAAGGACGTCTTTGCAGAACCTAAGATAGTGAATGAACTTTCTCTACAAACCTAAAAAGATTGGAAATGCAGAGTATGATTACCATCACCCATGCTTTACTTGTCCATTTCTGTTGCTAATGGACTGTGAAAGCAGGGGACACTTTTGCAAAGTGACTTGATGGGGAACAAAAAAGAAATGATTTGATTTGCTGAATTGGTCTTCGAGTCCTATGCAATATAATAAGCCATACTTACTTTCCATTTTAATTCCAAATAGCATCTCATTAGGAGATGTTTTAGAATAAACTGTCTCTGACTGTGGCTAAATTGGTCAAGCAAAGTGAATCTCTTTCAGTATGCACCATATCCGTGTATAATAATGTGCAGATGCACTTGGGAAAATAGGGGTATCAGTGGTAGCAGCAATTGTGTTTGCTTATTCATGAACCCATGCAAAATTGAGAGAATGTGTGAAGGTCATTGCCATGTGTGTGTGTATTTTACTCACTCTAATTGCATGAGTCGCCTGACAGAATTTAAAACATTTCCTTAATTTGATTCTTAGGCATCCGTTAAATGATAAATTGCAGGATAATTATCCATCTTCCAAAAGAGAAATTATTTTTCATCAAGATGTTGCTTTATCTGGTAACAAAGCCTTTTGAGAAATCGTTAATGGTAAGAGGACTTTATTAAACTATAGGGATGAGTGGACTTCATTTCATTTGCTCAGGGCAAAGGTTTACCCCCTCCATATGTCACCAACAAGTCCATGAGCTCATTGAAACTAAACAGTTCATACTGAGGTTGGTATATTTGGAATGATGAGAGATTTCCTCACAGAAGGGTAGTGATGATCCAGAATCAGTTCCTTGCATCGCTGATACAAGTGTAGGTTTTCATAAGTTAAACAGCAGGCATGTTTTAAGTTTAAGGGAAACTGTAACAACCCCTTAATTGTCAACCAAAATCACAGAACAAAAAGTACAGTGAAAGACTTCACTTCATTAAGTCATCACATCAGACCAGCCTCTTAAAGTGGACCCCAACTCCATGTCAGTGTTGATAAATTGTCTGTACATTTCCACTAGGTACATTACCTGACAAAAGATAGTCAATAATGTCTTCACAAGGGGAAAGAAGAGAGAAACTTCAAAGGGAAATAACAAGGACAGGTAGAGTGAAATAGTAAGGGAATAGGGTCTTATTGGAAGAACACAGAAAATTGAAGAGCTCAGGGTTTATAAAGAGTGAGTGCCGGATGATAATAATCATAAAAAAAAATCAGAAATGGCTGGCTACATCAAAAAGATTGACACGTTTGATTACACAATGGGAAATTGGCTCGTGTATACTAAGCTATTGGAACAGTAGATTAAAGGAAATGAAATAACCAATGAGAAGCATGCCAATTTTGCTAAGTACATTGGGTTTAAAGGCATGTAATTTGCTCCAATCAGCCCATCAGCAGTGAGCTTTGCTACTGTAGTAAAAGTGATGCAGGAAGACTTAGAACCAAAACCAATATTGATTGCAGAATGCTTTAGGTTTCATAAGTGGAATCAAAAGGAAGGGGAGTCCATTTCAGCATGCAGGCTAAATTAAAGAGTTTGAGCATTCTCAGTTCGGTACTGGGCTTAGTGATGCACTGATGGAATGTTTGGCTTGTGGAATCTTACAAGAAAGTAGTCAAAAATGGCTTCTAGCTGAAGTATGGCTTACATTTAAAAGAAGCAGCTGAGTTTGCTGTTTCAATGGAAACCACAGAGAGCAACACCATTCAGTTGCAGTCAGGAATGATGAAAGCGTGTACAAAATTTCAATGTCTAATCAGAAACCTGCCTGGCCAAATACATTATGCTATCATTGTGACTGGAGCTCACATACACCAAGCAAGTGGATGTTTAAGGATGAAACTTGCAGAAAATGCAAAAAAAGTATGTCAAATACAAAGAATCAGGCAGACAAAAATAAATGGTCTGCACGGGAAAGGGAAAAAGATAAAAAGTCAAGTTGCAGTTTTAAAGAGAGCACTAATCTGCATACCTTTGAAAAATCTAATAATGATGAAAGTGACGCAGGCCCGGCTAGCCTTGAGATTAATGGCGTGAAAATTAACAATAGACAATCAATATGGCTTACATCAGAAGTGAATGGCAAATTAATAGAAATGGAATTGGGCACTAGTTCAGCTGTTTCAGTCCTTCCAGAAAACCAGTTTGAACGGCATTTCAAAGATACTGAACTGAAAAGTGCAGATATCCAACTAAGAACTTATATACTGGAGAAAACAAAACTCCTGTGGGAACGACAATCGTAACAGTGAAATACAACATCCTACAAGCCGCATTGTACCTAGTAAAAACAGCAGGGTCAGCTTTGTGGAGTCGCAATTGGCTGAGACAACTACAACTTGATTAGAGATTCATCCACCAGTTGTATACCACATCTCCTGCAGTGAAGCCAACTGAAGGCAAATTAAGAAATGGTGCCAAGCACCATGATCTGTTACCCAACAGAGAACCAACAGGTGTTGGTGCCAACCTCTGCACCTCTGGTTGGAAAGCATATTGGACCAAGGAAGGACTATGCTGCTCAGAGGAATCGTGAAAGTGACGAACACAATCACCTGACTACAGCCGTTTTTGAAGGCAACTTATCTGAGAAAGCTTCTGATATGTTAATCAGGCAGTTACTTGTAAAATGGGGCTTAGTTTTCAGCTGGAAGTGAAAGATGCAAGCTTTCAGCTTTTGTGATAGTTTCTGTGAGTAGATTTTAAAAAAGCAGAATCTACTCTGTGTGTATTGAGGTTATGGTGTGAACTTCAGCTGGGAGACAAAATCTGCTTGTAAGTGTGGATGCAAAGACCAAAGCTGAGCTGGATGAATGGATGGAGGGCAAAAAAAAAGATGTTAATGAAGATACAAAAACAGATGCTTCGTCAGATGATACTGTGGATGCAGAAAGCAAAAGGAAAAATCAGATTGTAAGGGAAGCAACAGAAGATTAATTTAAAAAAATACTCCTATGAACTAAATGCACCCTAGAAACATAGAAAACCTACAGCACAATACAGACTCTTCGGTCCACAATGCTGTGCCAAATACGTACTTACTTTAGAACTTGTAGATAGAAATAGAAGAAGAAAAATGAGGAAGAGTTGGAGAGACTGAACATGAAAAGAAAAAAGAAAGGGATCAAAGTAGATCAAGAGAGAGAAAAGGAGATGGAAAGTGTTCAGAGCTGTCGGAACCACTTCTTGCAGTCTCAGTGTCAACTCTTACAACCACCATGGAGGAAGCCTCAGAACCTGGGATTGTTTCACAGCCACAAGTCTCACCTGCCAAGCAGAGTGATTTCACTTGTCAGGAAAGACATTATCTCACAAAAGTAAGAAATCCTCCACAACGATTAAATCTTTAGGGCTGGATGGGACAATTAAAAAATTTACTATACTGTGAATGTTCGAACATAGTAGCTTTATTATATAATATACTGTGTATATAGTAGAAATACATCCAATATTCAGTTGGAGTTGTTAGCTAAGCAGGGAGGTCTGTTGTATTGTTAATATTTCAATATTATTTTAGTAATTGGTTGATTAAACATTCTTTGTTGAAATAATTCATTATGGTTATATGTAAAAAAAAATTGCATACATCATTATGCTACAGGGTTGAGAAGAAGAAGAATTATAGGACAAAAGTTTAAGGTTAGAGGGGAGAGATTTAATAGGAATCTATGATGTAATGTGGGTGACATGGTAGCATGGCTGTTGGCATAATGCTATTACAGTGCCAACAATCTAAGTTCCATTCCTGCTGATGTTTGTACGTTGTCTCCATCACCACCTGGATTTCCTCCGGGTTTTCCTACTACATTCCAAAGACGTACCGGTCAGTTGGTTAAATGGTGACATTGGTGTAAATGGTGAGGCAGGCTTGTTGGGCCACAAGGGTCTTTTATCGTGTTATATATACAAGTCTAGTACATGAACAGGAAAGGCCTAGAGTGGGAGTTCCCGACCTTTTTTATGACATGGACCCCAACCATTAACCAAGAGGTCAGTGAAACCCAGGTGGGAACCACTGGCCTGGAGGGATGTACGCCAAATGTAAGCAAATGGGACCAACGTGGACTGGAATCATGGCTCACACTGAACAGATGGGCCAAAAAGCCTGTTTCCATGCTGTTTGTGGTAAATTTGAGAACTTTTTTGCCTCAGATGCCTGTGGAAGCCAAATCAGTAGTTACATTTAAAGTAGTGGTTGATAGGTTCTTGATTAGTAAGGGTATCAGAGTTATGAGGAGAAGCCCGGAGAATGGAGTTGAGAGGGATAATAAATCAGCCATGATGGAATGACAGAGCAGACTTGATGGTTTGAATGCCCTAGTTCTCCTGTACCTTTATGGATCTTATGGTGTTACAGTGACTCTAAGATAGAGGGGGATTTTAGGCCCACATCATCCTGACTCAGTGGAAGTTGTGTTACTATTTGAGATACAGTCACACTAACATTTACACATACTGGCAGAGCTGATTGTTAATGACAAGGTGTAAGTTGCCCAAGTTGTCTCACAGTATAATTGACAACAGAAGGCTTGTATCTCTGACAAACCCAGTGGGGAAACTGCCTAGTCAAGATCATCAGTCAGTTGGAGAATATCATCTCTGCTACTGCATGTCAGGGGACTGATTTCCAATTTCAGTGGCACTGTGCCATCTGTTATCTTGCGGTGCCTTCTCTGAGGTGATGTTACGTGCCGTTGCATCAAATTACTCAGCAGCTGTCACTCATTCAGCACATAAAACATATCAGACTTTGCATTTATGTAGCACCTTTCAAATCCCTTTCAAAGCTTCAAAGTCCAAAGTAAGTAAGTGTGTGTGTGTGTGTGTGAGATCTCATTTTCTCATGGCATTCACAATAGAACCAAGAAATATAATAGACTGAATTTAAAAAAAATACTGCCCACAAAGATTAATAAACAACCAATGTGCAAAAGAAGACAAACCGTGCAAATACAAAATAATAGTAATCAATTAATAAATAGATATTTAGACAGATTGCTAGATGGATAAACATTTAGATAGACAGATTGCTAGATGGATAAATATTTAGTAAATAAGTAATTCAGAATGTTCCAAAGAGCTTTTTGCCACTGACCCATTTTTGGAGTGTTGACACTCATGTGGCATGGGAGATGGAATAACCAATTGTGCCCAGTTGGCCTCTACAAATAGAAATATTGATCAAATTACTTTTTTTTATTTTAATAATATTCAGTGAGGATAGACACCTTACTCCACCAGTTTTCTTCCTAATAGTTGATCGTGTCCTTTCACACTCAATGGGAAGGGAGGAGGCAATTCCCAAATAACCAAATATAACAATATAATAATTACAGCATGGAAACAGGCCATCTCAGCCCTTCTAGTCCATGCCGAACACTTACTCTCACCTAGACCCACTGACCCGCACTCAGCCCATAACCCTCCATTCCTTTCCTGTCCATATACCTATCCAATTTTACTTTAAATGACAATACTAAACCTGCCTCTACCACTTCTACTAGAAGCTCGTTCCACACAGCTACCACTCTCTGAGTAAAGAAATTCTCCCTTAAACTTTTGCCCCCTAACCCTCAACTCATGTCCTCTAGTTTGAATATACCCTACTCTCAATGGAAAAAGCCTATCCACGTCAACTCTATCTATCCCCCTCATAATTTTAAACACCTCTATCAAGTCCTCCTTCAACCTTCTACACTCCAAAGAATAAAGACCTAACTTGTTCAATCTTTCCCTGTAACGTAGGTGCTGAAACCCAGGTAACATTCTGGTAAATCTTCTCTGAGCTCTCTCTATTTTGCTGACATCAAATAGTTGATATGAAAGGCAGCACTTTCAATTATATCAGGCCCCCTCAGAGCCATCTATCAATTTTATTTCTCAGGTTTCTGGAATCTTGGCTCACTGGACTCACCAAGTCATAGACTCACCCCCTCCCCTCCACCACCATTTCAGGGTTTTTCCTTGAAAGTGTGTGGCATGGTAGTGTGGTGGTTGGCAGGAAATCTGTGCATGAGTGTTTTTAAAGTGGAAAAGCCGTTGCACTGGAGCAGTTCCACACTCTCAACTTAAGAAGTCCAGGTCCACTGGTTCAGACAAGCATCAGAAACCGGGGTCTTCCTTCGTTGCAGTGGATTTCCATAACATCTTCTGTGCCTTGCCATGCCCTTCAATCTCCATGGAGCATTGCAGTACCATCTTCCAAGTGTTGGATCTCACTGTAGATCTCTTCGACCCAGTCTGCTGGAGCTGACTTTGCATGCTAGGACAGGCATGTCCCTATCTCGCTGGGTTATGAGGCTGCTGGAGACCCTCACCTGGTTTAACCCATCCGTCAAAGCATGTATACCGGGTGTGGCCACTGTGTATGCAAACAGGGAACTGGTGCCTTAGCATGGTAGAATAGTAGCATAGCAGTTAACATAAAGCTATTACAATGCTGGTAACCCAAGTTCCATTCCACCAGTGTATGTAATTTATAATTTATAGCGGAGTTTATAATCTCTCCAGTAATCTCCTGGTTTTCCTACAGGTGGTTCAGTTTCCTCCCACATTCCAGAGACATGTAGGCTAGCAGGTTAATTGGTCACAGAAGGCTTATTTCTGACAAGCTCACTGGGAAACCGTTTAGTCAGGATCATCAATTAGTTGGGAGAACATAATCTCTGGTACTCGTGTCGGGACTGAACTCCAATTTCAGTAGCACAGTGCCATCTGTTATGGATGTAATGCTGAGGTTGTATAAGGCATTGGTAAGGCCTCACTAGAAGCAGGTTTTGGGCACCTTATTTAAGAAAGGATGTGCAGATGTTGGACTGGGTTCAGAGGAGGTTCACAAGAATGATTCCGGGAATGAAAGGGAAGTCATATAGGCAGCAGTTGAAGGCTCTGGGCCTGTACTTGCTGGAATTTAGAAGAATGACTGATGATCTCATGGAAACTTATCAAATGTTGTAAGGCCCAGAAATAGTGGTTGTGAGGAGGATGTTTTCTTTGGTGGGAGAGTCGAGGCCCAAAGAACACAGCTTCAGAATAGTGGGACATCATTTACAACAGAGATGAGAAGGAATTTCTTTAGCCAGAGCGTGGTTAATCTGTGAAATTTGTTTTCACAGGTGGCTGTGGATTCCAGGTCACTGGGTAAGTTGAATGCAGAGATTGGCAGGTTCTTGATGAGTCAGGGCATGAAAGCTTATGAGGAGAAAGCAGGAGAGTGGGGTTGAGAGGGAAATAGACCATCCATGATGAGTTGGCAGAGCAGACTTAATGAACTGAATGGCCTAATTCTGCTCCTATGCCTGATGGTCTTATGGTCTTGTTGCGTCTCTGCACAACTACATATCAATTAAATAAAAGCACACACGTGGAAGGTGGCTTTAAATGGTCTGTTCACATTGCAGCGAGAAAGAAAGGAAAATGCACATGCATAGAGAGCAGCATATGTGCAGATCAATAGATTGTGCTTAAGATTATTGATAGATCATTGCTCTAAAAGAAATATATATTGATAAGAAATGTATTGATTCATTACAGGTCTTTACTTGTGGCACCTCCTTTGAGGTATAATTAAGCCAGACGGATCTGTTCCGATGCTGCAGATTTAAATAAAATTTTTTAAATATCTTCAACCAGCCAATAACCATGCCCCACCCCAGCATCAGCTTCTTGGGCTGAAGGGCCTCTTTCTTTGCTGTATCTCCTTATGAACCAATGGGTCCATTGTAAAACATGTTTTAAAATACCTATCTTTGTGGGGAGTGCAGAAGATTCTTCAGTACTAAATGTAAACTTGATCACAAGTGAATCTCTGACAGAGAGAATGAGGCCAAAGATTACCAACATCAGGAATGTGATGACATGCAATTGGTATTTGTTTTTTTTAATACTCATATGTACCAAATACATGTTTTGCATTCCTACCACAAAACAACAATTTTCACGACATACTTCCGTGTTAATAAACCTGATTCTGATTCTGACATTGAATCATAGAACAATCCAGGCCTCCAAACAGCAGCTGGGATATGGATTACAAATTACAGCAGGATATAGAAAAGGTGTGTCAGAAGGGCAATGTCATGATAATCATTGGGGATTTTAACATGAAAGTGCATTGGGGAAAAGCAGACCAGTGCTGGACCTTGAGAGAATTCATAGAATGTCTAAGGGATGGCTTTTTAGAACAGCTTGTTGTTGAGCTGTGCTGGATTGGGTGTTGTGCAATGATCCAGGGGAGATAAGAGAGCTTAAGTTTAAGGAACCCTCAGGGAACAGTTGAAATTTGAGAAGGAGAAACTAAATTCCATTATGTTGGTATTTCAGTTGAATAATGGAAATTACAATGGCATGAGAGGGAAACTGTCCAAGATTGACTGGAAAGGGACGTTAGCAGGAAGGACAGTAGAGCAGCAATGGCTGGAGTTCCTGCAAAAAATGATGGAAGTGCAGGACAGATATATTGCAATGATCTTTCAAGATTTGATAGATTCTGGCATTGTACCAGATAACTGGAAAATTGCAAATGTTACTCTGCTATTTAAGAAGGGTGGGAGGCAGCAGAAAGGAAACTATAGACCTGTTAGCCTGACATCAGTGGTTGGGAAGTTGCTGGAATCAATTGTTAGGGATGAGATTACGGAATACCTGGAGGCACATGACAAGATCGGCCATGGTTTTCTGAAAGGAAGATCCTGCCTGACTCACCCCTTACAATTTTTTTGAGGAAATTAAAAGCAGGTAGACAAAGGAGATGCAATAGATGTGGTGTACTTGGATTTTCAGAAGCTTTTGACAAGGTGCCACACATGAGGATGCTTAGCAAGATAAGAGCCGATGGAATTACAGGGAAGTTACTAGTGTGGGTGGAGCATTGGCTCATTAGCAGGAAACAGAGTAGGAATAAAGGGATCCTATTCCGGCTGGCTGCCAGTTACCCGTGGAGTTCCAGAGGGGTCAGAGCTGGGACCGCTGCTTTTTATGATGTATGTCAATGATTTGGACCATGGGATTAATAGATTTGTGGCTAAATTTGCTGATGATACAAAGATAGGTGGAGGATCAGATAGTGTTGAGGAAACAGAGCCTGCAGAGAGACTTAGATAGTTTTGGGGAATGGGTAAAGAAGTGCAAATGAAATACAATGATGGAAAGCGTATGGTCATGCATTTGGTGGAAGAAATAAATGGGCAGACTATTATTTAGATGGGGAGGGAATTCAAAATGCAGAGGTGTAAAGGGACTTGGGAGTCCTTGAGCAGGATACCCTAAATGTTAACTTCCAGGTTGAGTCGGTGGTGAAGAAGGCGAATGCAATGTTGGCATTCATTTCTAGAGGTATAGAATATAAGAGCAGGGATGTAATGTTGAGGCTCTATAAGGCACTCATGAGACCACACTTGTGTGCAGTTTTGGGCTCCTTATTTTAGAAAGGATGTACTGACATTGGAGAGGGTTCAGAGAAGATTCTTGAGAATGATTCCAGGAATGAAAAGTTTACTATATGAAGAATGTCTGGCAGCTCTTGGACTGTATTCCCTGGAGTTCAGGAGAATGAGGGACAATCTCATAGAAACATACCGAATGCTAAAAGTCCTGGACAGATTAGATATGGCAAAGTTATTTCCCATGGTAGGGGAGTCTAGGACAAGAGGGCATGACTTTAGGATTGAAGGACGTCCATTTAAGGCAGAGATGCAGAGAAATTACTTTAGACAGAAGGTGGTAAGTCTGTGGAACTTGTTACCATGAGCGGCTGTGGAGGCCGAGTCATTGGGTGCATTTAAGGCAGAGAGAGATAGGTTCTTGATTAGCCAGAGCATCAAAGCATATGGAAAGAAAGCAGGGGAATGGGGATGACCGGAAAAATTGGATCAGCCCATGATTGGGTGGCGGATCAGACTCAATGGACCAAATGGCCTACTTCTGCTCTTGTATTTTGTGGCCATATAATACAGCATGGAGACTGGACCTTTGGCCCAACCAGTCCATTCCACACTGACTGCAGTGCCCTCCCAGCTTGTCCCAATTTCCCAATACCATGAAAAAGCTTTTATTTCCCTGTTAATCCAGGTAGATCATTCTATTCATAAGTATATTGAAATGGTGAAAAACAAAACAAAATGCAGAATATAGTATTACAGTTACAGAGAAAGTTCGGCAGAGGCAGACAATAAGATGAAGGGCCATGTTGAAGTGGATTGGGAGGTCAGGAGTTCATCTTTATAGTACAAATGCTGCAGATGATATACAATGGAAACAATATGTGGAACAAAACATATTCCAGTTTCTAGATGTAGGGAGTGTGGAATGCTCCATTTATGCTGACACACAGTAATTGGCCAAGAGCCCACACAGGTTTACGTTTCGAGCGAATGTTACCATGGACAGCAATTCTTCTCATCATATGGAGAAGACAAATGCACAGGATCCAAAAAAGCTGCAGAGGGTTGTAAACTCAGCCAGCTCCATCATGGCCACTGGCCTCCACAGCATCCAGGACACCTTTGCAAGGTGATGCCTCTCAAAGACGGCATTCATCATGAAGAACCCTCACCATCCAAGACATGCACACTTCTCATTACAGTCAAACCAGAAAAGGCCCCCTTTATTCCCAATTGCTGTCTCCTGCATGTCAGCCATTCCTCTATCCAGGCCATTATACATCCTGTAAAGGCATGGGAATTTAATTTGTTAAGTGGCCTCGTGTGTGGAACCTCAACAAATGCCTTCTGAAAATCCAAGTAAATGACATCCACTGCCTTTCCTTTGTCCATCCTGCTTGTTCCTTCCTTGAAAATCTCTAACAGATTTGTCAGGTAAAATTTCCCTTTACAGAAGCCATGCTGACTTTATCTTATTTTATTATTAGTCTCCAAGTACCCCGAGACTTCATCCTTACTAACAGACCCCAACACTTTCTCAGCCACTAAGGTTCATCTAACTGGCCAATAATTTCCTTTCTTTTGCCTTCCTCTCTTAAAGAGTGCAATGACATTTGTAATTTTCCAGTCTTCTGGAGCCATGGCAGAATCAAGTGATTTTTGAAAGATCATAACCAATGCATTTGCTATCTCTTCAGCAAGCTCTTACAAGACTCTGGGATGTAGTCCACCTGCTCTAGGTGATTTATCCACCTTAAAACCTTTGAGTTTGCCTAGCACTTTTTCCTTTGTAATAGCAATGGCACTCACTCCTGTTCCCTGACCCTCTCAGACACCTGGCTACAGCTAGTGCCTTCCACAGAAATGACTGAAGCAAAGTCTTATCAAGTTAATCTGGTATTTCTTTAGCCCCCATTACTACTAATATCAACTTTCACCTCCCTTTTACTCTTTTTATAACTGAAAAGACATTTTGTATCCTGCTTTATATTATTGGCCAGTCTGCCCTCATATTTCATCTCTTTCATTCTTATGGCTTTTTAGTTTCCTTTTGTTGGATTTTAAAAACTTCCTAATCATCCAACTTCCCACTCACTTTTGCTACATTATATGCCCTTTCCTTGGCTTTTATGCAGGTCCTTAACCTGCATTGTCAGCCATGGCTGCCTGCACTTGCCATTTGAGAACAAAAACTTCTGTGGGACATTATGTATCCTGCGCTTTGTGAACTATTCCCAGAAACCAGCCGCCTCTTCATCTCCACCAGAATCCTCCTCCAATCCACCTGAGCAAGCTCCTGCTTCATGTCTCTGTAATTCCCTTATTCCATTGCAATACTGATACATCTGACTTGTGTTTCTCCCTCTCAAATTGCAGTATGAATTCAATTTTATTATGTTAACTGCCTCCTAAGGGTTCCTTTTCATGAAGTTCCCTAATAAAATCTGGATCATTACACAACACATAATCTAATATAACCTTTCCCCAAGTAGGCTCAAGCAAGAACTGCTCCAAAAAGGTATCTCATAGGCATTCAACAAATTCCCTCTCTTGTGATCGACACCAACCTGATTTCCCCAATCCCCTTGCATATTGAAGTCCCCCAATACAATTATTACATACCCTTTCCAGCTCCCTCTGCAGTCTCAACTCCACACCTTCATTATGTTTGGAGGCCTATATATGATACCCATAATGGTTTTATTACCCTTGCAGTTTCTTAACTCCACCCACAAAGATCTGATGTCACCTTTGTCTAAAGATATAATTTCATCCCTTACCAACTGAGCCGTACCACCGCTTATGCCTTCCTGCCTGTCCTTTTGATACAAAGTATATCCTTTGATGTTAAGCTTCCAACTATGACCTTCTTTCAGCCATGATTCAATGATGCTCACAGCATCATACTGACCAATCTCTCATTGCACCATGAGTTCATCCACCTTATTCTGAATACTATGTGCATTTTCATACAATACCTTCAGTCCTGCATTCTTCCCCCTTTTCAATGTTACCTCTGTGGTACAAGTTAACTGTTTTCCCTGTCTATATTTGTACCCAATCATTGGCTTGTCTTTCCTTACATTCATGTTACACCCATCATCTTCTTGTGAACCTGATGGCTCATCCTCAGCTGTATCACACTGGTTTCCATCTCCCTGCCATATTAGTTTAAACCACCCCCAACAGCTCTAGCAAACGTGCTTGCGAGGATATGATCCACCTCAGATTTAGGTGCAACCCATCCTTTTTATACAGGTTGTAGGAGAAGTCCCAATGATCCAGAAATCTGAATCACTGCCCCCTGCACCAATTCTTCAGCCACGCATTCTTCTGCCACCTCATTCTATTCTTATTCTCCCTGTCGCTTTGCACAGGCAGCAAGCTAGAGATTGCTACCCTTGAGATCCTGCTTCTCAACTTCCCTCCTAACTCCCTGTATTCTGTTTTCAGGACCTCCTCACTCTTTCTACCTAAGTCATTGGTACCAATATGTACCATAACTTCTGGCTGCTCATAGTCCCTTTTCGGGATATTGTGGACACATTCAGAAACATCGCGGACCCTGGCACCTAAGGAGCAAACTACCATCTGTGTTTCTTTTTCACATCCACAGAATCGCCTGTCTGTCCCCCTAAGTATAGAGTCCCCTATTACTGCTGCCATCCTCTCTATTTCCCTGCCCTTTTAAGCCACAGAGCCTGACTCTGTGCCAGAGGTACAGCCATTGTTGCTTCTCCCTGGTAAGTCATTCCCCATAGAAGTTTCCTCCCATACTTTGAAAACATATGGGTTAGGGTTAATAAAAGTTTTCTTTATGAATCACTATGTCAGCTTTGGTACTCTCCCCAGAGACTCTGGGGGTAAACATGTAACCTCAATTATCATCAATGAAAACATCTGAGTTGGTTATCACCACTATCTGCAGGAGCAGACTATTCACAGGCTAATTCACACATTTTCTTTGTGAAATATGACAATACAGGAATGTGCTCCATTGCTCCTGAAGTATTTGGGGATACCTTGAGATTAGAAAGATAATGAGAATTGTAAGCTGTTTATTTCTATATTGACATGAATGTGGACGTGGCTGGTTAACACTGGTAGCATTTACCATCTTCACTCTAGGAAACATGTATGTATGAATCAGAAGCATAATCAGAATGTTATTTATTAATACAGAAATAATACACAAAATGCTGCAGGAACTCAGCAGGTCAGGCAGCATCTATGGAAACGAATAAACAGTCGACATTTTGGGTCGACAGCCTTCTTCAGGTCTGCTGTGAATTTGGATTTCCAGCATATGCAGAACTTTGTGTGATAATGAAATGATTTTAAAGTTAGCTTGTGCCAAATTCAAAGCAATATGGAAAAGATGAAAGGGCCAGTTAAAATGCACCATGGTTGTGTTCCCTCCATTACTAAATGTACACTTAACATTGATTACATATTTTGGAGAAATTAACACCTGGATCTAAACCTATGTTGTGTTTTAGAATCAGAAGTCATACTATCCACAATATGATCAATTTTAGCTGGTTAGTCAACACTAATCTTTTCCTGCTGCTTGGTTGAAAGACTTCAGCCATCACCATATTGAATATTGGGCCAGAACTGAGGGACTGGTGACCTAGCTGCTATATTCTTCTATGGGTCTCTCAGGACCTTGGATGAGTTACTTCTGCGCAGATTCCATGGGTTCTGAGTTGGTTGATGAGTCCAAAGTCGAACCATCTGATTTATCCAATTAATTTTTGTCCATTTCCCTCATTCCCCCAATGCATCTTTATTCCCCCCCCCCCCCGGGATCCATCCAACCAGTAGGCATGCAGTTCACCCACCCCTTGATCTGTTCTGGTTCCATCTGCCTTATACCTCTTCCCTAATGGTTCACATTCTCGCTTCCATTACTTAATCAGTTTCCAGTACTAGTAGCCCTTTGTATTTCTGCTCATCACCTTCCAGAAGCTGTCTCTAACTTTCTAATATACCTCTCCACTTTGCTCAGTCTGCCTCTCCCCATTTTTTTCTATCCTTCTCTTTGTCAGTCTCCATCACTCACCTGATATTTACTGTGTGACTCCTGCCCTGTTGTAACTTAGCAAAAGTGACATCTACACTTGCAAATGAAACTGTAGTGGTAGTCCAATGATTGCAAAAGTTGTCCTATCAGGAGAGACTATCCTATTTAATTTTATTTAGAGGTACAGCACTGTAAATGCCTTCTGGCCAAAAGACCAATTACACCCATGTTATCAATTAACCTGCTAACCTATATGTTTTTGGAATATGGGAGGGAACTGGAAGAGCTGGAAGAAACCCATGTGGTCCTGGAGAGAACGTACAAACCCCTTTCAGACAACAGTGGGAATTGAACCCGGGTCAGCGGTGCTGTAAGACCATTACACTAACGACTATGGTACTATGCCTTTCCTGTTCCTTGGCATTTCAAGTATGATGGTGATATTATTCTAACAGATAGATGGTGTGAAGCTATGAAAAGTTCAAAGTATATTTATTATCAAAGAATGAAACCTTGAGACTTGTCTCCTTCCAGGCTGACACAAAGCAAAAAAAAGAACAATAGAACCCATTAACAAAAAAGAAAACCGTCAAACATGCCATGTGCAGAAAAGAAAGCAAAGTGTATAAACAATAAAAGTAAGCAAATGACATTCAGAACTGAAGTTTGCAAAAGTGTGCTACACCTACAAAGCCAATCTCAGCCAATCCACAAGCCCATTACTTGCAGGCATAGCCTCAGTTCAGCCCAGAGACGAGTAAACCTCGCCAAGTAGTGAGATGAATACTGATCCATCCTTTGCTTCCAGCCCTGACACTTTGACCTTTTCACTCTGACCTTGTGCATAAGTTGGCCAAACCTGGGTTGTTCCTTTCTGTTTTGGACCCTGGCCACGTCCCCTTCAATATGCTCTTGGGCCTGGAAGCTGCTGTCTCGATTTGGCTTGGATCTGACCCTTCCAGTTTAGCTCAGCACTTAAGTCGGTCAAACCTCAGCATGTTTCTCACTCTTGGGTCCATGCCCCGATGCCTCAACTCTGCCTTGCTTCAGATCTGCCACCTCGAATCAGCTCCAAGCCCTCTCCAGCAGTGGGCAAACAGTGCTTCATTCCCTGCTCGGGCCCAGGACCTGCTGCCTCGATTCGGCCCATAGCTGACCTTTCCAATCTGGCTCGGCGCTTAAATTGATCAAATCTTGGGTCTTTCCTTGCTCTCAGGACTACTAGTGGGAGAGTTATGACAATGGTACCTAACTGCAACATAAGGTGCCAATCACCTGAAACAGAGTTGCATGGATCAAGCGATAGTGAATCTCGGCAGTTCTCTGACCCTCATGGCTTCAGAGTTTAGATCATTACATAAATTTAAGTTGACATCGTAAGTTGATAAGGTCGTTAAGAAGATATATGGTGTTTGGCCTTCATTAGTCAAGGGATTGAGTTAAAGACTAATGTTGCAGCTCTTTAAAAAAAAACTGGTTAAACCACACTTCGAATATTGGGTTCAGTTCTGGTTGCCTCATCAAAAGAGAGATGTGGAAGCTTTAGAGAGGGCGCAGAGGAGATTTACTAGCATGCTGCCTGGATTGGAGAGCCTGTCTTATGAAGACAAGTTGAGCAAGTTCGGGATTTTCTCTTTGGAGTGAAGGAGGATCAGAGGTGATTTGTTAGAGGTATATAAGACGATGAGTGGCATTGATAGAATGGACAGTCAGTACCTTTTCTCAGATAGAAATGACTAATATGAGAGGACAGAATTTTAAGGTGATTGGAGGAAAGTATAAGGAGGACATCAGAGGTAGGTTTTGTTTACATAGACAATGGCAAGTGCATTGAATGTGCCGCCAGGGATGGTGATAGAAGCAGATACATTAGGGTCACTTAAGAGATTTTTGGATAGGCACAGGGATGAAAGCAAAATGCAGGCCTACGTAGAAGTTGGTTGCACTTGATTGACCCTGGAGTAGACTATAAGGTCAGCACAACTATTCTATGTTTTATGTTCTGTATTAAACTGGAAGCAGATAAATATTTGAAAGAAACTAAGGCTAATGGAGAACTGCTACAGAAGAGGACTGAGGCCTGCATAGATCAGCTCTGATCAAAGCAAATGCTGAGACACGCTTCAGGGGTCTGATGGCCTAGTCTTACTCCTTTTCTCTTGTGTTTGTGTGGACTCTGTTCTCTGTCAAGTACCAATGATGTCTTGCTTCCTCCCAAAGAGCTGACCTAAAATGTAAGAAGATAATTCTAACAGAACCATCTGCAGAAAAATATTTTGGATGTTTTGGACTAAGGAACACCACTGGTCTGGTAATGACATCAACAATATATACAGGACTTTACTGAGGATGGTCAGAACCTGGAGATGTTGAGCACATAAAAGAGACAAAGTAATGTTTCCTAATATAATGTTACCGACAGTATAATTCCAAAGGATATTAAACCAATTATGATGTAATCCCTGAAGTTTAATTCTGAAGTTATATTTTTTTAATCAGGAGTTTTATGCAGTGTTTAAAAATTTAGCCTTTCTTGTTTATCTTTTCATGATTAAAAAATGAACACATCATATACACAGTATGTAATCACTGATAAGAAAATATATTGGATTGACTAATATCTTCAATTCTGGCTTAATTGTTTTATCGCGTGCTTGACAATTACAGAACCTGTAACCTGGGTAATTGTTATGGTTCGGTTTAGTGTTTTACAAATTATAAAGCACAAACAGTGGTGCACAAGAGAGAATTGGTTAGACATTTTAGTAGGAAAAGTGCTCTTACTCATTAAACCATGTCTGATTCCTTGGCAATAATGACGACAAAATGACTAACAAGTGCCAACATTACTTACTGTGAAAGAGCAACTTTGGGATTTTCATACATGCACAGTTTAACTGTGAAATCACTTTTCAATTTAATTGTAATTCAGTAATCTTCCACAGGCTGAGCTGTTTGCAGATTCTCCAATATTAACAAGGAAAGTCACAAGAATTATGAGTATTTTTTAGAAATCCTTTTCGCTTTAAAACTTTACTTTCTGTTGGAGGTTAAAATGGAATTGGTTGTGTCAAGCCTCTATCACTGTATAACAAACCTCTTTAAGAAACTAATTTTATCCATCATTTTCCTCAGATACAGTACTGTGTAAAAGTTTTAGGAACCCTAGATTTTCTATAAGGTTTCAGATGGTATGACCTTCACAGAGCCCTGAACTCAACATCATCGAGACTGTCTAGGATTATCTGAGAGACAGAAGTGAGTGAGACAGCTAAAGTCTGCAGAAAAACTGTGGCACACCAAATATTGATTTGATTTAGTTTTTTTTACTGCTCTTTATATTAATTTTTTTGATATTTAGAAACTTTTCATTATATGAAAGCATCTTTGCTTTACATAATTGTTTTACATGTGACTAAAACTTCTGTACATTATTGTATTCCTAACTATTTTTGCCTACGAATGCCTGTGTACCAGAATCATGTTTATTGTCATTAACATCTGTCATGAAATGTGTTGTTTTGTGGCAACAGTGCAGTGCAATACCAAAAAAAAATATTATAAGTTACAATAAGAAATAAAAAAATAATAAGTACTGCAAAAAGTGAGGAAGAGTTCACGGGTTCATGGTCCATTCAGAAATCTCATTGGGGGGGGGGGGTGTGAAAAAGCTGTTCATAAAATGTTGAGCTTGTGGCTTTAAGCTCCAATACATCCAACCTGATGGTAGCAATGAGAAGAGGGCATGGTCTGGATGGTGAGAGTTCTTGATGATGGATGCCGCCTTGTTGAGACACTTTAGGTTGAAAATGTACTCAGTGGTGGGAAGCGTTGTGTCTGTGATGGAGTTAGTAGAGCTTACAACCCTCTGCAGCTTTTTCCAATGATATGCAGTGGAATCGCCATATTGGTAATGCAAGCAGAATGCTCTCCACTGTAAATCTGTAGAAATTTGCTGGAGTATTTGATAACATACCATTTATAGATACTGATGTGCCTTCTTCATAATTGCATCAATATATTGGGTCCAGGATAGATCTTCAGAGATGTTGGCACACAGGAACTTGAGATTGCTCAGTCTTTCAAGGCTTGATGAGGACTAGTGAGAGTTCTCCCAAATTCCTCTTCTTGAATTCCACAATCAGTTCCTTAGTCTTACTGACACTGAGTGCAAGATTGTTGTTGCAACACAACTCAACCAGCCTGTCTCACTCCTGTGAGTCTCCTCCTCACCATCTGAGATTCTGCCAACAACAGAATTTGCTAATTTATAGACTGGGTTTGAACTGTGCCTAGCCACAGTCATGAGTGTACAGAGAGAAGAGCAGTGAACTAAGCATGCATCATTGAGGTGTGCCTGTATTGATTATCTTAACTGGTACATTGGATGGTTGTAGAATCAATGATGACTAGGTGCCTTTTTATATCTGTTAGATCTTAAACTGGCCATTGCTGTGTACACATTATGACAGCAGTTACTAAAAACGAAAAGACCAGACTCTTTTAACTATGTAAAAAATGCAATATTTAAGAGGCATTGGGATGGGAGGGGCTTGGAGGATACTGGGCTGAATGTGGGAAGATGCTGTGGTCAGCATAGCCCAGTTGGGCCAAAAGGCCTGTTTCCATGCAATATGACACTACAAAAATGTACTTACAGAAAAATATAATATAATAACCAAATATTGATTCTTGGTAACATTTACTAACCAAATGTCTGAAAGAATGAAAAACAAATTCAATCTCATTTATTTTTATCTGTATTGATTTTCTTGCTCAGCTCTTGAGCCCAATTGATTCCAAGTTGGTGGTGAGCCGATAAACAGGGAGCTTTTATAATTAAAATAAATTATTCAACATAGCAGAGCTATTTGAGAGTAAAGGGAAATGTAGGTTATTGATTAGCAAGATGTTGTAATATTCCTTGCACTTTTGTTTAATATGAGCTTCAGTTTATGCACTATCTTTGTTCTTGTTATTGCATGAGCATTTATTACATTTCCACCAAACATCCATCTGTTTTTTCTGCCGAAGCACTAACCTAGTACAATAAATAGACTTAGTGTTGACCTGGTTATGGTAATTATGTTCATCTTCAAGAAATTCCCTCCCTCCCCTCTTTTCCCCTCCCTCTTCCCTTTTCTTCAGTTCCCCACTCTGGCCTCTTTCCTCTTCTACTCACATGCCTATCACCTCCATCTGGTGCCCCACTGTCAGACGGTGTGGTCCATGTAGATATCAAAGACGTGTAGAAAGAGTGATGAGGTTCAGCAAAGTGAGTTCAGGGAGTCAGGTGCTAAGTTAAAGGACAGGATCTTCAGAGTTGTGATCACAGGATTGCTACGCATGCCATGTGCTAGTGAGGCCAAAAATAGCAAGATTATGCAGATTAATACAGGGCTGAGGAGTTGATGTAGGAGGGAGGGTGTCAGATTTTGGGATCATTGGTTTCTCTTCCAAGGAAGGTGGGACCTATAGAGACAGTTTGCACCTGAACTGGAGGGGAACTAATATACCAGAGGGAAGGTTTGCTAGTGCTACATCGGAATGGGGGAAGGTGTTTACACTAGAGTTGCAGGGGAATGGAAACCTGAATGCCAGAACAGATAGTGGAGAAGTTGTGGAGACAGATGGTAATACCACAGACAAAGTTAGAAAACAAAAGGCTGAGTGTGGTGCAAATAATCAAGTCAAGTCATTTCAAGTTTATTGTCAATAACTTTATACATGTATATAACATACATCAATATATCTTGTATATAGAAACGAGACAATGTTTCTTCAAACCAAGGTGTAAAGTACAGTTGCACACATAACACACATTACACATAACTTATGAATGTAAAGATATAATCTACAGATGAATCGCCCATAAATAACAAGCTGAAGTATATTAATATTAAACATTGTAAGGTACGGAACAGATTATCTAGTGGCACTTAGAATATGATGTGGCATGGAGTGAAGAAGCCTAATGGCCTGGGGGGAGAAATTGTTTCCCATCCTGATTGTTCTTTTTATACATTGTAGTCTCCTTCCCGATAGTAGAAAGTCAAAGTGGATGCTGGGTGGATGGGTGGGATCCTTAATAATACTAAAGGGCTGATCCTCTCAGCTGTTCCTTTGTAGCAACTTCAGGTCCTGTCCTCAACTATTCCCATACCAGATGGAGATATAACTGGTCAGGATGCTCTGAATGGTGCTCCTATAAAACTTAGTTAAAATGGGGGGTGGGATCTTTGCTAGCCTCAGTCTTAGGACGTGGAGGCACTGCTGTGCCTTCTTGTTTAGGGAGGTGATATTAAGGGACAATGTGAAGTCACTGTGATATTAGCTCCCAGGAACTTAGTGCACTTAACTTGTGGAGCCATGTCTTCACAGAGAGGAATTGTTCGTCTGCACCTTCCTGAAGTCCACGATAATTTCCTTTGTCTTCTCCACATTCAGGTTTGGGTTAATGTTCTGTACTGTGTATATTTCAATGCAAGAAGTATCATAGAAAAGGCAGACGAGCTCAGTGCATGGATCAACACCTGGAATTATGATATTGTAGCCATCAGTGAGACTTGGCTGCGGAGGAGGAAGTACTGACAGCTCAGTATTCTGGAGTTCCATTGTTTTAGATGCAATAGAGTGGGAGAGATTAAAGGAGTGTTGGTGGCATTACTAGTTGGGGAAAATGTCAAGGCAGTGTTCAGTCAGAACAGACTGCAGAACTTGTCTAGTGAGAAACTGAAGAATTAGAAAGGTATGACCATGTTAATGGGGCTCTATTACAGACCACCCTATTATCCGAGGGGTTTAGATCTACACATTTGTAGAGAGATCGCAGATGGTTGTTATAGTAAGTGATTTTAACTTTCCACATATTGACTGGGACTCCCATACTGTAAAAGGACTAGATGGGATAGAGTTCATCAAATCTTTTAGTAAAGATACCTTAATCAGTACATTGAAGTCCCAATGAGAGAGTGTGTGATACTTGATCTAGTATTAAGGAATGAAACGGGGCAAATGACAAATGTTTATGTAGGGGAAGACTTTACATGTAGATTTCATAATGCCATTAGTTTCAAATTAAATATGGAAAAAGATAGATCTGGTCCATGAGTAAAAATTCTAAATTGGAGAAAGGCCAACTCTGATGGTATCAGAAAGGATCAGTGTGGATTGGTACAGGCTGTTCTCTAGCAAAGGTAGACTTGGTAAGTGAGAAGCCTTCAAAAGTGAAATTTTAAAAGTACAATGTTTGTATGTGCTTGTCAGTATAAAAGGTAAAGGTAACAGATTTAGAACACCTTGGTTTTCAAGAGATATTGAGGCCCTGCTTAAGTAAAATATAGTAGGTGCATAGCAGGTATAGGCAGGTAGGAACAAATGAGGTGCTTGTGGAGTACAAGAAATGCAAGAGAATGCTTAGGAAAGTAACTAGATGAGCTAAAAGGTGGTCTGAGTTTGCCCTAGCAGACAAGGTGATGAAGAATCCTAATAGATTCTACAGTTGTGTAAAGAGCAAAAGGATTGTAAGGGACAAAACTAGTTCTCTGGAAGGACAGAATGGTAATCCATGAGTGGAGCCAAAAGTGAGGGGGGAGATCTTAAATAGATTTTCTGCATCAGTATTTACTCAAGAAACGGACACGGAGTCAACAGAAGTGAGGCAAAATGACATTGAGTTCATGGACCCTGTACAGATTAGAGATGATGTTTGATATCCTGAGGTAAATCAGGATGGATAAATCTCCAGAGCCTGACAGGATGTTCTCTTGGGCCCCATGGGAGCCAAATGCAGAAATTGCAGGGGCCCAGCAGAGATACTCACTGGTGAGTTACTGGAAGATTGGAGGGTAGCTATGTTGTCCTGCTATTTTAAAAGGGCTCTAACAATAAACCAAAAAACTATAGGCCAGTGAGTCTGACATCAGAAGTGGGAAAGTTATTGGAAGATATTCTATGGGACCAGGTATGAGTATTTGGATGGACATGAACTAATTAGGGATAGTCAGCATGATTTTGTGTGTGGTAGATCTTGTCTAACCAATCTTAGAGTTTTTTGGGGAAGTTTCTGAAGGCAAGGCAGTGGATGTTGTCTGCATGCATTTTAGTAGGACATTTGACAAGGTCCGGCATAGGAGCTGGGTCAAGAAAGTTCAGTCACTTGGCATTCAACATGAGGCATTAAATTGTATTAGACATTGACTTTGTGGGTGAAGCCAAAGAGTGCTAGTGGAAGGTTGGGGGCCTGTGACTAGTGGAGTGCTGAGGCACTGGTGATGGGTCTGTTGTTGTTTGTATTCTATTATCAATGATCTGGATGATAATATGGCTAACTGGATCAGCAAACTTGCAGATGACACCAAGACAGGGGGTGTAGTGGACAGCAAGAAAGCCTCCCAGAGCTTGCTGTGAGATTTAGACTAAAATGGACTGAAAAATAACAGATGGAATTTTATGAAGACAAGTGTGACGCATCGCACTTCGGTAGGACCAGCTAGTGTAGGTCATTATGGGACTTAGTGCTGTAGAACAAAGGTATCTGGGAATACAGGTCCATAACTTATTGAAAGTGGCATAACAGGTAGATAGGATTGTAAAGAAAGCTTTCGGCACATTGGCCTTCATAAATCAAAGTACTGAGTACTGGAGATGGAATGTTATTTTGAAGTTGTATAAGACTTTGGTGAGGCCTAACTTGGAGCTTTGTGTGGAGTTTTCCAACAGAAAAGATATAAACAAGGTTGAAAGAGTACAGAGAAAATTTACAAGGATGTTGCCAAGACTGGAGGACCTGTGGTCTAAGGAAAGATTGAATAGGTTAAGACTTTATTCGTTGGAACGTAGAAGATTGAGGGGAGAGTTGATGGAGGCATACAAAATTATAAGAGGTATAGATACGGTAAATGCAAGCAGGCTTTTTACATTGAGGTTGTGTGAGACGACAACCAGAGGTTATTGGTTAAGTGTGAAAGGTGAAAAATTTAACTCGAACATGAGGGGAACTTCTTCTTCACTCAGAGGGTCATAGAGCCAGTGCCAGCTTGATTTCAATGTTAAGAGAAGTTTGGATAGGTGCATGGATGGCAGGGCTATGGAGGCTACGGTCCCTGTACAGGTTGATGGGTGTAGGCAGTTTAAATTGTTTGGCATGGACTAGATGGACCAATGGGTCTGTTTCTGTGCTGTACTTCTTTATGATTCTGTAATTACTCTAACCCTGCCTTGTGTTTCAGGGCTGGGTGTATCTATTCCCATGCTAGCCCTCACCCCTGGCACTCTTTCTCTGCCATTTGTCCCACGCCCCTACCATGGTGCTCCACCCTTGCCTTTGACAAATACTGTACAGTACTGTAAAAGAGCCTGAAACCTTAGCTATATGTATGTGCCCAAGTATTTTGCACAGTACTCTGTGTCATGAAATTTGTTGTTTTGCAGCAGCAGTACAGTGTAATACATAACAATTCTATAAATTACCAAAAGACTTTTGCACTGTACTGTGTGTTAAATGTAACACTGGAATACAGTATTAGATCTGCCTAACACCAAGGCTGACATACCACTCAATAGCTCTTGATGTTGCATGGGTTATAATACTGGAGTGGACATAGGTCGGTTACTGGTAACATAGCTGAAATGGGACAAAGGCCTGTGGAAACAGTCTTTGAATGTTTTCAAGGCAAGGGTAGACTGCTACTTAATCAGCGATACAACACGATAACAGGCCCTTCTGCCCCAATGAACCAGTGCTGCCCCATTACACCCATGTACGGATAAGGACAATAAAGAGCTGGTCAGGGGAGGCGGTGAAGTAGCTACAGGATTTCTTTGAGTCAGTAGACCTGGCCACGTTCAAAGACTCATCAGAGGATCTCAATGAATGCACCACCGCAGTCTTGGACTTTATAAAAACAGTTGTAGATGAGTGTTTCCCCACAGAATCATTCAGTCTTCCCTAAGCAGAAGCCCTGGGTGAACAATGAGATCTGCAATCTTCTGAAGGCCAGATCAGTGGCATTCAAGACTGGCGACCAAGTAAGGAACAAGAGGTTCAGGTACGATCTCCAAAAAGCCATCTCATGTGCAAAGTGGCAATTCTATACTAAACTTGAATCACTGAAGGTTGAATGCTATTACTTCTTGCAAAATGAAACCAAGAACATGGGTGATAACAAGGTTTTGAAAGTTTGATCTTTGAACCATATATCTTTGGCATGTGGAGGAAACCAGAGGAGCTGGGGAGAATGTGCTGACTCCTCACAGACAGCAGCTGGAGTTTCACCCGGATCCCTGGCACTGTAATAGTGTTGAGCTAACCACCCAATAAATATGTCAAGGAGAGGGTACCATGGTAGATGTGGAATCTGGAGCTGAGCGTAAAGTGACATCAACTCCTTTGTTAAATGAAGAAGTAGGATTAAGGGACTAAATGACTTACTCCGGTTATTAATTCACTTGTTTCTGTTTTTCAGTCTAATGAGTTTGGTGACTCTGGCTCTGTACTCACTGCAGTTTTGAGTGAGGTATTGAGGGGGTGAGGTGCTGAGGGGGGGGGGGGTGGACTGCAGCTCCACTGCAGGTACTGTTTATTCAATAAGCCAGGACCATATTTCCCTTTCATTGAAAATCAGAACATCTTTTGATGTTATTTCAATAAGAAACACACCATTAACAGAGTTCCTTTGATTCCTTGGCCATCATTACAGAAATAAGATGTTCATGTTGGTGTGCAAGCCAATGATTTGCAGAGCCTTGGGGAAATTGACTCACGAGGTTTCTTCTGCAAGAAACTAACAATGATTTGATAACCAAATTACCTCCTTCTATGTCATAACATTTCTGTGATTCCAAATTGTTACCAGCCGTACCATGGTGACCATTGCTGAAAATTAATTTGCAGTTCCATGCGTTTCAGAATATTGCATGTTCATTCTTTTCTTCCTTCCTTTAATGATAGAAGCACTCTTGAGGGCCACAAGTAATTTCCTTTCAATGTTTAATGTGAAGACCCTATTATATTGTGGAATCCTAATATTTTTTGGAAATTTTTTTCCAAATTTAGTAGATTTGATAAATAGGGTTCAGTTCACAAGGACTAGGACTTGGCTGTGAATATTTCAAACATTGGTAGCAAATTAACTGATTAAATTACTTTCAATAATTGTGTCCGGCTCCTGGTTGATTTCCCAAATGTTAGTTGTTAAACATGAAACTCGAACTGGTTCAGGAAATGTGGAGGGAAAAAAATTAAATACAAATTGTGACATTCTGATTTATTGCTACTGCCCTAACCTTTTTTTTTATTAAGTGGTCTTTCGAGAATGGTTTTAGGTAACTACATCACTCAATCAGCAGTTAGCTGAAAATATTGCTGTTGTAAAATTCTGGTGTCAATCTGTAGAAAAAAGCAACCTGCTGTATTGGATAAAGTGCAGAGGTATCAATCAGATCAGAAGCATAACTGTATTTTCCAATCAAAATTGTTTATGCTCATCCTGAAAGAAATTATTACACATTTCCAGAAAGAAGACTGCTGAATAAAATGGCTAGCTGGCAGACGCTGGGGGAAGATTCATTGACTACAGAATGAAGGACTGCTGTTTTGTCTGGCCTTAGTATTAGTGTACTGGGACTTAAGCTAAGAATTAGTAAAATATTGTTCTGACTTACGGATCAATGAAATCAGTCAGGTATTTTGTGTTCAGGCCTTTCTGAAGTCTCTGCACAATCCTAAGCAAGAATATAGGAATAGGAGGGGTCACTACAACTCCTCAGGTCTGATCCACCACTTCACGAGATCGTCAATCATCTCATCAGAGCTGATTCTTGTATAAATGAATACTCTTGGTTAACAAGAACACGTGATTGTTAAATTCAATGTTAATAGTAGATTTAGTATTGACTGCTACTTATGGATGAGGAAGTTCCAGATTTCCAAACAATTTCTTCAAGTGTTTCCCAGTGCCGGAGCAGAACATGTGAGTAGATGGACCTTAATTATTCATTTAGAGATCCAACTTGGGTGGCACGTTGGAGATATGTCTCTACCAACGAGGTATAAGGTGCTCCTTACCTCCATTCACCTGCAGGTTATCCTTTTGTAAGGTGTAGCACCTGCTTCGCCACCTGATCAGGGTCATGTGAAACCACGGGAGCAGGTAATGGATGGTCACGTCTGCAGCTGGTGCATATCACAAGCCATGGTTATATGACTATTAATGCCAGGCAGATATTCTCTGAGTATTGACAATGGCTGGGTCACCCTTCTTGTAAAGACACTGCCCAGAGGGCTTCAATGGCAAACCACTTCTGTAGAAAAAAAAATTGTCATGAACAATAATGTAATGGAAAACATGATCACCGATGTCATATGACACAGCACATAATAATGATGATGATGATACAACATAGTAACAGGTCCTTCAAGCTCAATGAGACAACAAATCACTCACATGACCAAATAACCTACTAACCTGTACGACCTTGGAATGCAGGAGAAAACTGAAACACCCAGAGGAAACCCACACTGTCAAGGGGAGAATATACAAATTCCTTACAGACAGTGGCAAGAATTGAACCTGGGTTTCTAATGCTGTAGTAGCTTTGTGCTACCCTGCATCCCACTTTGTGCTACCCTACCCTGTATCCCTGTAGTGTTAGTAAGATTTAGGTGCCTCATTGTAACTGGCCACTTGAGACCCTGAAATATCAATCCAACATTTGCAACCAACACATTCAAGAGTGTGTTGGGGCCAGCCAACAGGTGATTCCCTACATTCTGGCTCCAGCTCAGCATGCCAACAACGTTTGGCAAAATAACACAAAAATACAACAGGCACAAACAACAAGAACATTGGTATCAACGCTAGAGACCAGGATATGAGTTGCAATCAGAATGGTTGCTCCAGAAGATCATAATTTCTAAGAATGATCTCTCATGGCCATTGTTTCTCAAAATGTCCTCAAATCCATCTTAAAGAACTTGATACTGGATTACCCCCGGCCCACCTAGCATTCCTGGAAATTAATCATCCAAATCCTATTGTCCACACAGAAATCAAGGAAGCTGAGAGGTGATTGATCCAGGTACAGTACTGTACTGTCGTAGGCACATATATACAGCGAGGGTGCCTAAGACCTTTATACAGTACTGTAGTCAATTTATATATTGCATTGTACTGCTGCCTCAAATGAAATAAAAATCATGACAGATATAAGTGATAATAAACCTAATTCTGATGTGGGTCACTATTATGGACTGAGAGTGGGAAGGGAGCAGAGAGAGGGGAATCAAGCTTGGGGGAAAGGGGAAGGGAGAAGGTAGAGAGTGGGAAGCACCAGAGAGACATTTGGTAATGATCAATAAACCAATTGGATGGCATCAAATGACCTTGCTAGGTGTCACGGGGCTGGGTGTGTCTATATCCATAGCACACCCTGTACCTGTTCCAGACCCCTCGTACAGCGTTTCACCCTTGCCAGTTCCAGCATCTTTTGCTCCCATCAGATCTGCAAACTCACTCTCCGCTCCTTATTGAAAAATACAGTATTGTGCAAAAGTCTTTGGCACCCTAGCTATATATACATGTGCCTAAGACTTTTGCACAGTACTGTACATTAACAGAAGTTAAAAGGCACTTGGACCAGTAAGTGAATCGAATGGATAGGAGAGGCTTAGAGGGATATAGGTCAAATGCAGAAAAACAGAATTCAGATGGCACCTTAATCTTCATGGACTGGTTGGCTGAAGGGCTTGTTACTGTGTTGTATGACTCTGTGACTCTGAGGACAATGTGTCATTTTCTCTAATTGCTCTATCACTGAATAAACTTCACAGTGTCATGTCATCTCCATCTACTTGAGTAGCTTCTTTAATGTAGCAAGATCATCCCCAGGAAATTAAGAGCAGAAACATATTGTCACATGTACTAAGATAGTGTGAAATGCTCGTTTTGCATATTGTTTATACAAATCAAATCATTACACATTGCACTGATCTGGAATAAGTAGAACAATAACGATGCAGATTATAATGTAAACCCTACCAAAAAATTGCAGTGCAACACACACACGCAACATGATGGAGGAGCAAAGGGCTCATCCGGAAATATCGCCTCTTTATTTTGTTCTGTAGATGCTACCTGACCTGCGAAGTTCCACCAGCATTTTGTGTGTTTTTCTCTGGATTTTCAACATCTGCAAGAACTCTTGTGTTCTTGAGGCTCCATCTCTTGAAGATGCCCTCAATAGTGGGAAGGGTTGTGTCTGTGATGAATGATGATGAAAGAAAACACTCTGCTTTGTAATCGCAATATTGACATTGTCTCAGTGTATTTTACAAACCAAAAAGTTTTAATGTGGTGCAGTTTAAGAAATGCAGTCAAATATTTGCACAATGCACATGGCCACGCAGAATAAACAATGTCTATTTTATTTTGTATTGCAAACCAGGACACAAAGTGCTGTTTCAAAACTGTAGCCAAGGGTTTTGTACATCCAACTGAGAGGGAAAGCGGGCCTCTGTTAAATGTTTCATCTGAGAGACAAAGATTTATACAGCACAGCAAACTGCACTGGAGTGACAATCTGTATTTTTGTCCTGTGGTGTCCCTGGTGGGACTGAAAAATTCAGCTCTGACTCAGTAGGAGAATCCAACTAAAAGCCATTGTTGATACTGAGCTGCAATGCTGACAGGTGGTAAATCATTCAATGTCCTAATACCCTTACCAGTAACATTGGAGAAGGATCTGTTGTCTCACTATCTTGGGCATCATGGTAGCGTAGTGGTACCGCAACACTACTACAGTTAGAGGAGTCAGAGTTTGGAGTTCAATTCCGGTGTGATCAGTGAGGAGTCTGTACATTCTCTCCCTGGAATACGTAGGTTTTCCTTACATGCTCCTGCTTCCCCCCACAGTCCTAAAATGTACAGGGCAGGTTCATTGTAACCTGTCTCAAGATCAACTTAGGGTTAAATTGGGGTTTTCAGGTATTGTGGCGGGTGTTTCTCAAATTAATTAAAATGTATTAAAAATAAGATGTATTTTTAAAGTTCTGTGGTAATTTAGCCAATTTTCAGTACTAGGAATATTGACATAATTTCATACCAGCCACGTGCTTTCCTGTTAATGGATGAATGTGCCTTGTTAATATATTCTGATGGAAAACCTTCCAATTGATTCAGCAGTGTGATGTCGCCAGTTTTTGGCACATTGTTCAGTAAGCTTCACTGGGATGAGTTTCAATCAATTCAGTGTTTTGGGCAATATTTAGTGCTCTCTCATCCAATTATTCTGATGAGAGATTAACATGCAGTGATTGCTGAGACACTGAGTCTATTTTTTTCATCAGTATGATTTAACGTCAATGAGGAAATAACTACTGTGTTAGGCAAAGGAAATACACCTTTACAGAATCTAAAAGCCACTACACATAAATTTGAGATATGGAATAAAGTGTGTTCTTACTAAATTTATGTGGAAAGCAAGTAAATAAATAGCTTACTTTACTCGGCTTGCACTTACTGACGCACACAGTTAGTTGATGCATCCTTGCATTACAGAAAATCACAATACAGTCTGTTTTTGCAGAACACAGCCCCTCCTTATGGCCAATTGTAATTCAAATACATGGACCTTGTGTGCATTGGAGTGCCTGGGAGCTGAGTGTCTTCTCTAACATGAAGAGGAGCAATGCTGTGCACAATGGCATCCAATAACGTGTATTGTTTACCGATGTATCGCTGCTCAAATTTTGTAGCAATGTTTGCAATCATTCAAAATAAGAATCAGGGTAATTATCACCAACATACTGAATATGTACGTTGATAATGAATTAACTTTGTACCCTTGAGCTATGAACTGCAAAATCAGTAAAGTGAAATGGGGTAGGTAACAATGTAATTATTAAAGAGAAGGTATCAGAAAGATTGGTACTACATGATATGAGCAAATACATTTGACTGTATGAAATGCACTTGAGGTGACTCTGTGAGGAAATTGTATCAGCCCTAGACATAATCTTTCAAACTCAGGGATGGTGCCCAAAGTCAAGAAAGCTGTAAAAGTTAGACCTTTGTTTAGAAAACAAAGTGATAAACCCAGTAATTACAAACAAGGCAGTCTACTCTGATCAAGGAATAACTTTATTCATCAATGTATTTACATGTATTAGGAATCTGATATGTGTTGATCAGAGTGTGACGTGTAACAAAAATCAACAGCATTCAAGAATCCTGAAGAAATAAGATTCATATAAAAATAAAATACTTTATTTAAAAAATCTAATAAAGTTCGAGGTTGAAGGAGGGATACACAGTAAAATGTGCATAAATAAACAAATCCAGTATGTATTTGCAATGTAACCAACATTATATAAAAAAATAAGGTCTCTACAGTGTAGTGCAGTGACTAGGTAATAGATAGCAAAGGAGTTGCCTAACTAGAATGACTGATCAAATTAACTGCCTGGGGGAAGAAATTTTTAAAATGGTTGGAAGTTTCTGTTTAGTAGCCCTAAAGCATTTTCTAGAAGGGAGCTCTGATAGTGGGAAAGCTCCCAAAAACTAAAATCAGGGACAAAGTCGCCAGTCACTTGGAGTAGTGTAGATTTTTGAAGGCATCTTTCAAAAATTTGTTGATGGAAATTCATGTCTAACTAACTTGATGGAGTGTTCAATTAAGTACCTGTGACAGATGATGAAAAAATGCAGTGTTTGATATATTTATGCACATTCAAAATGTATCTGAGACATACGAATTAATAACATCAGGATTGCAGTCCATGGAATGAAGGCAACATAAGTAGAAAATTGGTCAAGTAATAGGAAACTGAGTAACAATGAAAGGTTCATTTTTGAACTAGAAGGAAAGAAAAAGAAGTATTCCAATAGGCCATTTTCTTGTTTTGTAATTTCAAAACATACAGCTAATTCACAGGAAGAGACAAGAGTCCGAAATATGAGTCTAACGTTGTGTTTACTTTAAATGAGGCACGCATGTGGTAGCGTGATGACAATTCCCATATTTATACATAAAATCCATAATGAATTATTTAAATAAACAAGGATGCTTAATCAACCTATATATACACACAAACAAGATTATTCAAATATTACTAAGATATTAAATATGAATATTAATATAATGAAATATTCTAGGACCAATGGTTCTCTTGTACTAAATGTTGGCAATCTGAAATTTGGTGCAAAGGCAGAACTGCCAACTATTCCTTAAATTTGGCGGCAAGTGAATAGTGAGAAGGATGATAATTAGTTGATGGAAGTGGCAGATAAAACTTAATTTTGAAAAAAATATGAGTCACAGGTTTGTGAGGAGAATGGATATATTCTTGGACTTATTTCTAAAATGGTTAAAGCAATAGAGAAACTCAGGAGTAGGTTGCAGTTTGTTGAAAGTGGCAGAGCAAATTGAGATCCAGTGGTTGATAAAGAGAGGCAAACAGTAAAGAGAAAGAAAATCACGATGGGTATCTTTAATTAAAGTTTCAACAGGAATAGAAGTACATTTCTGGATGCCACACATTTCAGCATTGGTGTAAAGGCTCCTGAATTAGAGGGGATAACTTTACCCAACCCAACACTGAACTGATTCCATAACCTATGGGCACAATGAAGGAGTCTACAACTCAAGTTCTTGATGTTTATTGTTTATTTATTATTACTATTATTATGATATTTTATTTTTTCTCAGCTCAAGCTGGTAAAACCTGAGGTACAGGTATAGCCAAGCACACTCATTTCTCAATTACTAGGAACTTTCAGACTATTCTCCTGGTGGTTATAATTGTGGCTTTTTGGAGATTTATATACAGTGCCTAAAAGAAGCGTTCACCCTCTCTTAGAAGTTTTCATGTTTTATTGTTTATTGAATCACAGCGGAATTAATTTGTCTTTTTTTTACACTGAACAACAGAAAAGTACTTCTTTGTGTCAAACTGAAAACAGATGTTTACAGTGATCTAAATTAATTACAAGTATAAAACAAAATAATTGATTGCATAAGTATTCACCCCCTTCAAGTCAGTATTTAGTAGATGCACCTTTGGCAGCAATTATAGCCTTGAGTCTGCATGGATAGATCTCTATCAGCTTTGCACATCTGGGCACTGCAAATTTTCCTCATTTTTCTTTACAAAACTGCTCAAGCTCTGTCAGATTCCATGGGGATCATGAGTGAATTCTGAATTGGATTGGCATCTGGACTCTGACTTGGCCATTCCAGAACATTAACTTTGTTGTTTGTTTTTAAGCCATTCCCATGTAGCTTTGGCTTTATGCTTGGGGCCATTGTCTTGCTGGAAAACAAATCTTTTCCCAAGTCAGAGTTCTCTTGCAGAATGCATCAGGTTTTCCTCCAGGATTCCCCCATATTTTGCTGCATTCATTTTACCCTCTACCCTCTCAAGCCTTCCAGAGCCTGCTGCACTGATACATCCCCACAGCATGATGCAGCCGCCACCATGCTTCACGGTGGGGATGGTGAGTTCTTGATAACCTACAGTGTTTGGCTTACCTCAAACATAGCATTTAGTCTGATTGTCAAAAAGCTCAATTTTGATTTCATCAGACCATATATCCTTCTTCCAGCTGACTTCAGATTTTCCCACATGCCTCCTGCCAAATTCTAGCTGAGGTTTCATTTGAGTTGTTTTTTAATAGTGGCTTTTTCTTTGCTACTCTCCCATAAATTTGCAATTGGTGAAGCACCCGGGCCACAGTTGTTGTATGTGCAGTCTCTCTCCTTCTCAGCCATTGAAGCTTGTGACTCCTCCAGAGCTATCACAGTTCTCTTCGTGGCCTTCCTCCCTTCTTGTACAGTCACTCAGTTCTTGATGACAGCCTGCTCTGGGCAGGTTTACAGCTGTGCCATGTTCTTCCCATTTCTTGATAATTGACTTAACTAACTGTACTCTAAGGAATATTCAGTGACTTGGAAATGTTATTATACCCATCCCCTGGCTCGTGTTTGTCAATAACCTTTTTGCGGAGTTGCTTGCAGTGTTCTTTTGTCTTCATGGTGTAATTTTTGCCAGAATACTAACTCACCAGCAATTGGACCTTCCAGATTCAGGTGTATTTTTACTACAATCAATTGAAACACCATGACTGCACATGGTGATCTCCATTTAACTAGTTATGTGAGTTCTAAAACCAATTGGCTACACCAGAGATGATTAAGGAGGGTTTAATGTGTCATATTAAAGGGAGTGAATACTTGGGAAATCAATTATTTTGTGTTTTATATTTGTAATTAATTTAAATCACTTCGTAAGGATTTGTTCTGGTAATTAATTTATTTGGAAATTTGAATTTTTGAAAGCTTACAGTAAATGTAAGTGCAAAAGAGGTTTACTGAAATAAGGGGACTTCAGTTTTGAAGATACACATGAAAAGGTGAAGCTCTTCTCCCTGGATGAGAGGAGAATGGAAGGATAGAAGTATTTAAAATCATAAATGATAATGACAGCGTAGATACAGTGAAATTGTTGCCTATGGTGGATGGACCAGGAACTCAGGGGAAATCAAGTGTAGGTGAGTGACAAAAGAGCCAAAAGTGCCATTAGAAAAATGAAATTGCGTAGTGATTGGTCTGGATATAGAACATACTCTTGGGGGTAGGTTTAGGAGGAAAAAAAAAACTTTATTATAACTCTTAGATGAAAGCTGCATAAATCTGAAAGGAAAGAGTTTGCAGGGTTGTCAGGAGAGAGTGCAATTTGATTGTTCCTTTATAGAGTTATTGTGGGCTCGATGAGCTGAGAGGTATCCTTCCAAGTAATCATTCTTTGTTACTGAGGCAAGGCAATGGTACATTGAGAGTGGTTCAATCTCCTGTATTCATGCTAATCAGTGATTGATGGGCTGTACAATTATTGTAGATCCCAGGCTTCTCAAATTGAGTTTTATTTAATGAAAAAGTCATTAATGGGAAATGGCTATGAGTGATATTTGAAAATATGAATAGCAGCATTAAAGGAATCATCATTCCTTGATCTGACTGAGCCATACATCATGTATCAAAGGATCTTAATCAAGTATCAGTGACTGATGACAGTGGGCAGGACTTGATAAAAGGGCAATAATAGGGGAAATAGTCTGCACTTTCAAAGCATTGTGATTACCTTCATATGATTCTGTAATTTTCTGCAGTTTTAGCAAGATAAGAGGGAAACATTTTCAAGCAGAATTTTCCTAACAGTGTGTATTGGTATATGTTGAAATCTTGCTATCCATATATACACCGCTGATTAGGAACTATAGACCAGTAAGCTTAACATCTGTGGTAGCAAGACAAACAAAATGTGGGAGGAACTCAGGAGGGAAGGCAGCATTTATAAAGAGGAATACACCATCAACTAATCTCTGATGAAGTGTTTCGGCCCAAGAAGTTTTAACCAAAGCAGTGAGAGGGTGGCAGAGTGGGGATATATCTCTACCAAAGGACGTGTAAAGCGCTCCTTTCCTCCATTAGCCTACAGGTCCCCCCTTGAGCAAGGTGCAGCACCTGCTTAATTGCAAGATCAAGGTCAGTTGAATCAATGGGAGCAGAAGGTGAATATCATAAATCCTCATTTTAATATCCATGGTGCCAGGCAGACAATCACAGAAGAGAATTGATAAAGGCTGGAGTCACCTGTCTTGTAAAGATACTGCTCAGAACAAGGCAATGGCAAACCACTTCTGTAGAAAAATTTGCCAAGAACAATTATGGTTATGGATAGAGCATCAGCATGGATGTGGTCTTCCCTACAGGCAAAGATCCCTCACTCAGTAGGTCGAAGACCATGATCACCCATGTCATACAGCATGGCACATAATGATGATTATGATGAACCAAGGCTAGGCATTAAGTATGGCCTATATGGACCTCAGTTAGTCCTTTGATAAAGTTCCACATGGTATGCTGCTATGGAAGTTAGATTGTGGGATCCAAGAAGAGGTAGCTATTAGGATACAGTACTGTCTTGATAGTGGGAAGCAAATGATATTGATGGAAAGTTGTTTTCAGACAGAAAAGTTATAACCAGAGGTATTCACCAGGGGTCATGCTTTGGATGAAGATGCACAAGGCCTGGACAGTAACCTTGCAGGTAATATCAAAAAGGTGGTGTTATTGACATTTTTCCACTGAGAGTGGGTGGGACTACAAGAGGTCATGGGCTAAGGATGAAAGGTGTAAAGTTTTTTATATGTTTTGATGTACATGTGATAAATAAATCTGAATCTGAAATGTAATTGGACATTATTTAATGCATTGTCTGAGAATGAAAGTCATAGCATGGGTTATTCTTGTGAGTAGTTGTTTTATTATGAAGCTTATTTTGGTTTAACAAAATATAACTATAAGACTAAAGGATCATAAGTTATAGGAGTAGAATTAGGCCATTTGGCCCATCGAGTCTGCTTGGGTATTTCATTATGGCTGAACCAATTTTCCTCTCAGCTCCAATCATCTGCCTATCTCTTCAAGAATCTATCAACATCTTCCTTAAATATACATGAAGACTTGGCTTCCATAGTTACCTGTGGCAACAGTTCTATAAAACATGGTCTAAAGTGCAGTGATGGGATAATAGATAGAGGGGGTGGATGGGGACTGAATAAAATGGTTGATCAGATTAACTGCCAAGAGGAGGAAATAGATAAAGTAGTGTGTTTTTTATTTTATTAGTCCTACAGCGCTCTCCAGAAGAGAGCTTTGGAGAAGGCTGTTTGTTGGGTCAGTGTTGGAAAGGCTCATGTCCACAGGTCCTCAGATTTAACGTGGTTAATCCCCCAGTGCAGTGGATTGGAGATTAGTACCTTAAAACCATTATAACGCTGTATAATCCGTGTCTCCTGACCTGCTTTTAGAACCAAGTTGATGATTTCCTAACCAGAGAAAACTATAAAATGTCCACAAATGGCCATTTTCATTGCAAATGGACCACAGCATGATTTTGCACCCGCGAGTGGATCTTTGGTTTCTCCACTCGAAAACACTCACAATGGTTTGATAAGAAAGACAGGAGGTTTGGGAGTAAATCAATGACACTTAAAAGGTGTTCCATGGAGGGAGCAGCATCACTGTTCACATTTAACATAAAAACAGATCTCCAGGTTTCAGAAAGTGCAAACCCAACAAGAAGCACGAAAGAACTGATCTTGGTTAGAAAGTGTACAGGAGATTCTATGAGAGGCCAAATGCTCTGATGTTTCTTAGCTATAAATCCCGCTGCTTAGCTATAAACTCTAGCTCAATCTAGAATTCATCTCAATTTATATACACAGTTTACTATATTATTCAGACCTAAAGATTAGCTGTTTAATTTGCTTCAAAATGCTGCTCAGTTTACTCATTATCCATGAGCCAGTTATCCATTGTGCAACAAAATGTGTCCATTTTTCCAATGTGGCCCAGCAGGAATTGAACCCTGATTGGTGATTGCTGTCACTACATCGTCTCTATGCTGCATTTTTTTTTGTGAATATTATCACCCGGTACTCACTGTTTATGAACCTGTGAATTCTTTCATTTTCCCCTTCTTCTTAACTCGATCATCTTTCCTTTCATTAAAAAAATGTGCTAATCTGAAGTAAAAAGAACATGCTGTGCTTGTTTTTTTAACTTGACTGTTTCTCTCTACGTTTCTTTTAACTCAAAAGTCGTACTGCACTTCAACTGGGAAGTAGTCATTTTGGTTCATTTAATACTTCTTCATTGCCACTGTAATATTTTGTAACTCCAAAATATAAAACTAATTGAAATAAAAACAACAGAGTCTGTAATGCAATTCTGAAGAAGAGGCGAATGAGGGAGATGTGCCCTGCTGCTGCGCTGCAAAATCAGGGCACTTGGAGTTGGAGTGAACAATTTGGAGGGGAGAAGACAGGACAGAGGAGTTCCGATGCCCGTCCAACTAACTAAGCACTGAGCTCATTTGCTGAGGTCAAGAATGGTTTCTTTGGCATTGAAACCCAAGTCCAAAGTAAATTGCTGGGCAGCAGGTTCTAGGCCCGGAGAGATAAGCCATGGCACGGCCCATGTCTTAATGCAAAATACAATATGCTGTTTGGACAATCTAAACATTAACCCAGATAGACAGGGCAGGTAGGGTGTCGAAGGTCAGGGGGTATTTGTTTACCCTGGGCTCCGAGCTAATTTAAAGAGGCCGATAACAGCTTCTCCAGCAGCAAAAGCTAGGCCTGGAGCAATTCGCCGTTGCAGGGCCCAGATCCTCTTGTGAGGTTTGGACAATTAAGTGTCCACACAGATAGTTTAAGAGCTCCTCCCTCCACGATGCTAAGGCTGTGAGACTGTCCCCAGCTGCTGTGCCTCATGCTTGTGAATTTTGTGATGATTTGTCCAGTTAATATGATGAAATGAATACTGAGGCTTTGGGTGTACTCCAAGCTGCTCTGGGGACTAGGATCTAAGGAATCAATATGGTTCAGAATGCTATTGTGGTTGCTCGCTTCTATTGTTTCCATGATTTATTTTCCTTTCATTTTCTCTCTATCTCTGTGGACACTGGGGCATTACCTTTTTTATTAATTGGGTTCTTTTGCGTTTGTTGCTTTGCAACTGCTTGTAAGCAAATAAATCTCACGCGTGTATAATTTATATATTCTTTGATAATAAATGCATTTTGATTCTACAATCTTTGAATACTTGGAATCTATCAGATGCTCCTCATACACTAACTTTTTCTTTCCTCGATCATTCTTGTGAACCTCCTTGGGCCCTACTTCAAGGCCAGCACTTATTTCCTCAGTCCAAAACTGCTCACGATCTTTCAAGAGCAGTCTGACCAAGGCCATATAAACCTTAAGCATTACAGAAGCCCCTTCATTCTCCTAAACTCTTGTGAGTACAGGACTTTGGATTTTCAGAAGGCCTTTGACAAGGAGCTGCAGATGAGTCTGCTCAAAGTTCAAAGTCCAAAGTAAATTTATTATCAAAGTACATATATGTCACCATTTACAACTCTGACATTGAATAATAACCATAATAGCACCAACTTGATCACACAACCACTGTGCAAAAGACAACAAAACTGGGCAAATACAAAAGAAAGACATAATAATACATAAACAGTAAATATCAAGAACATGGGATGAAAAGTCCTTGAACAGGTAAGCTGCAAAAGGTTTTAGACAGAATAGGAACCAGGTCAAGAAAGTGGCAAATATAATATAATGTTGGAAAATGCATGGTCATACACTTTGGTAGTAGAAATAAATGTGCAGATTATTTTCCAAACAGGAAGAAAATCCATAAAATCTAAGATGCAAAGGGACTTGGGAGTCCTAAAGGTTGAGTTGGTGATGCGGAAGGCAAATGCAATGTTAGCATGCATTTCAAGAGATTTTGAATGCAAAAGTAGGGATGGGATGCTGAAGCTTTATAAGGCAATGGTGAGGCCTCACCTTGTGTATTGTGAACAGTTTTGGGCTCCTCATCTAAGAAGAGATGTGCTGGCATTAGAGACGGTCAAAGCACAGTTCACAAGGACGATTCTGAGAATGAAAGGGTTATCGTACGAGGAACATTTGATGGCTCTGAGTCTGTTCTTGCTGGAACTTAGAAGGATGAGGGGGTTTCTCATAGAAACCTTGTTGAAAGGCCTAAACAGAGTAGATGTGGAAAGGATATTTTGCATGGCAGGAGAGTCTAGGACAAGAGGGCACATCCTCAGGAATATAGGAGCATTCATTTAAAACAGAGATGCGGAGATATTTCTTTAGCCGGGGGTGGCAATTTTGTGGAATGTGTTACCACAGATGCTGCGGAGGCCAGGTTGTTGGGTGTATTTAAGGCAGATCTTGATCAGTTTTTAATTGGACACGGCATCAAAGGTTAGGGGGAGAAGTCTGGGGAATGGGGTTAAGGATAGGAAAAAAGGATCAGCCATGATTGAATGGTGGAGCAGATTCGATGGGCCAAATGGTCTAATTCTGCTTCTATGTCATATGGTCTTAATGCAAGGTCAAAGGTTGTGAGAATATTTCAATGATGGGGCAAGTGAAGTTGAGTGAAGTTATCCCACTGGTTCAAGAATCGGATGGTTGAGGGGTAATATCTGTATTTGAACCTGGTAGTGTGAGTCAATAGACAATAGGTGCAGAAGTAGACCATTCGGCCCCACGAGTCTGCACCGCCATTCTGAGATCATGGCTGATCATTCCCTATCAATACCCAGTCCCTGCATTGTCCCCGTATCCCTTGATTCCCCTATCCATCAGATAGGGTCCTGAGTCTGCTGTACTTTCTTTCTGATGCAGCAGCAAGAAGAGAGTATGACCTGTGTGGTGGGTTTCCTGATGATTTATGCTGCTTTCCTGTGACAACACTTTGTATAGATGTGCTCTGTGGCAGGGAGGGCCTTACCTGTGATGGACTGGGCAATATCAACTACTTTTTTTGCAGGATTTTCTGTTTAAGGGCATCACTGTTTCCATATTAGGCTGCGAAGCAGGGAATGAAAGGCTTAATATATGAAGAGCTGATGTTTGATGGTCTCGGCCTGTACTCACTGGTGTTCAGAAGAATGTGGGGTAGCTCAGTGAAACCTCTGTAATATTGAAAAGCTTAAATCGGGTGGGTGTGGAGAGCATGTGCAGGATTCCCTAGAGGTTAATTTGCCGGTTGAGTGTGATGAGGAAGGCAAATTCAATGTTAGCATTCAATTCAAGAAGATTAGAATATAAAAACATGAATGTAATGTTGAGTCTTTATAAAGCAGTGGTAAGGCCTCACTTGGAGTATTGTGAGGAAGTTTGGGCCCCTTACTTTAGAAAGAATGTGCTGAAACTGGAGAGGGTCCAAAAGAAGTTCATGAAAATGATTCCAGGATTGAATGACTTGTCATATGAAGTCCAATTGATGGCTCTGGGCCTGTATTCACTGGAATTTAGAAGTGTGAGGGGTGACCCAATTTAAATCCATTGAATGGTGAAAGGCCTTGTTTGAGTGGATGTGGAGATGATGTTTCCTATAGTGGGAGAGTCCAAGACCAGGGAACACAGCTTCAAAATAGAAGGGTATGCTTTTAGAATGGCGATGAGGAGGAACTTCATTAGCAGGGAGTGGTGAATCAGTGGAATTTGTTGCCACTGTGGAGGCCAAGTCTTTGTGTATATTTAAGGCAGATGTTGATAGATTCTTGATTGGTCAGGGCATGAAGGGATACAGGGAGAAGGCAGGAGATTGGGGCTGATAGGAAAATTAGACCAGCCAGGGTGAAATGACAGAGCAGAATCAATGGACCAGATGGCCTAATTCTGCTCCTATATTTTATGGTCTTATGGTCAAAAATTGCAAATGTAACTCCACTCTTCAAGATGGGACAGAGGCAAAAGGAAGGGCATTTAGTCTAACCTCAGTTGTTGGGAAGATGTTAGAGTTGATCATTATGGATGAGTTCTCAGGGGACTTGGACGCACATTAAAATGGGCCATAGTCAGCTCACTTTCTTCTCGGGAAAACCTTGCCTGACAGATCTGTTGGTATTCTTTGAAGAAATATCAAACAGGATTGCCAAAGGAAAATCAGTTGGTATTGTGTACGCTTGGATTTTTAGAAGGCTTTTAACAAGGTGCCGCACGTGAGGCTGCTTAACAAGCGACAAGTCCGTAGTACTTCAGGAAAGATTCTAGCATGGATAGAAAAGGGGCTGATCAGCAGGGGACAAAGATTGGGAATAAAGGGAGCCTTTTCTATCTGGCTGCTGCTGACTAATGATGTTCCACAGGGGTCTGTGCTGGGTCTGATTCTTTTTACATTATATGTCAATGATTTGGATGATGGAATTGATGGCTTTGTTGCAAAGTTTGCAGACAATATGAAGATAGGTGGAGGGGCAGGTAGTTTTGAGGATGTAGAGAGGGTACAGAAGGATTCAGACAGATTAGGAGAATGTGCAAAGAAGTAACAGATGGAATACAATATCAGGAAGTGTATTGTGCACTTTGTTCGAAGAAATGAAATGTTTGACTATTTTCTAAGTGGAGTGAAAATAGAAAAAACTGAGGTGCAAAGGGACTTGGGAGACCTTGTGCAGGATTCCCTGAAGGTTAATTTGCAGGTTGAGTCTGTGGTGAAGAAGGCAAATGCAATGGTCACATTCATTTCAAGAGGAAGAGGATATAAAAACAAGGATGTAATGTTGGGACTTCATAAAACACTGGAGTATTGTGAGCAGGTTTGTGCCCCTTGTCTCAGAAAATGATTGCAGGATTGAATGGCTTGTCATATGAAAACCATTTGATGGCTCTGGGCCTGTATTCACTGGAATTCAGATGAATGGTGTGACCTTATTGAAACCTATTGAATGGTGAAATGCCTTGGTGGATGTAGAGAGGATGTCTCCTGTGGTGGGAGAGAGTCAGACCAGAGGACTCAGCCTCAGAATAGAGGGGTATCTTTTCAGAATGGAGGTGAGGAGGAATTTCTTTAGCCAGAGAGTGGTGAATCTGTGGAATTCTTTGCCGCAGGTAACTGTGGAGGCCAAGTCTTTATGTGTATTTAAGGCAGAGGTTGATAGATTCTTGATTGGTCAGGGCATGAAGGGATATGGGGAGACAGCAGAAGATTGAGGTTAAAAGGAAAATTGAATCAGCCATGATGAAATAGCTGAGCAAACTTTTTTAACCAAATGGCCTAATTCCTGCTCCTATATGTTATTGTCTTATGGTTTTACACTACGGAAGCTAGTACCCGAGATAGAGCTGACCAAGTTAACTACTTTCTGTAGCTTCTTTTGATCCTGTGCGGTAGCCACATCCCACCCGCCCCCACAAACACCAGAGAGAGATGCAACCTTTCAAAATGCTCACCACTGAACATCTGTAGAAGATTTCAAATTGTTTGTGTGACAAAGCAAATCTCTTCAAACTCCTAATGAAATATAGCATCTGTTTTGCCTTTTATTTAGCTGCTTTGCTGTGTTGAGACCAGGTAAGATCCTCAGAGATCTTGGCACTCAGGACCTTCAAAATGCTCACTCTCTCCTCTTCCATTCCCTCTGTGTGGATTGGTTTGTGATTCCTCGTCTTACCCTCTGAAGTCCACAATCAGCCCTTTGGACTTGCTGACATCAAGTGCAAGGTTGTTGCTGCAACCCCACTCCACTGGCTGGTATATCTCACTCCTGTACAATTTCTCGTCTCCATTTGAGATTCTACCAACAATGGTTGTATCATCATCAAATCTATAGATGGCATTTGAGCTATGCCTAACCACACAGTCAGGGGTATAGAGAGTAGAGCAGTGGGCCAAGCACACATCCCTGAGGTGTGCCAGTGTGATCATCAGTGAGGAGGAGATATTTAGCCAAAGGATATTGAATTTGTGGAATTTGTTGCCAAATACTGCTGTGGAGACCAGGTCATTGGGTGTATTTAAGGCAGAGATTGACAAATTCTTGATCAGACATGACATCAAAGGTTACAGGGAGAAGGCTGGGAACTGGGGCTGAGTGGGAGAAAAAAAAGGGATCAGACATAACTGAATGACGGAGCAGACTCGTTGGGCCAGATGGCCTAATTCTGCTCCTGTGTCTTATGGTCTTAATATCACCAATCTGCACAGATTGTTGTCTTCTGGTTAGGATGTCAAGGATTCAGTTGCAGAGGGAGGTGCAGAGGCCAGTTTCTGTAGTTTATCGATCTGGACTATGAGTTGAGAGGAATAATAAATCAGCCATGATGGAGTGGCTAGAATGACTCAATGGGCCAAATTGCCTAATTCTGCTGCAATGTCTTATGGTCTTATGTAAGACTGGGGAGCACCAGTTATACGACTGCTACATAAGGCCCTTGAAACTGAGGCCTAAATTCCTCTGACTAACTTACTTCAGTACATCAATGCAGTGCTGTTTGTCATGCTTAACTTCTAAATCTCTTGAGCATTATCCATAGATCTTTTGGTGTGTGTGAAAGGAAGAGATATTAATCCACTCTAACCTGAAAGGGACAAGGTGTTAGCTACATGTTGTAAGGAGAATCCGAAGAGTCAGCTGTCCTTCATTGTATTAAGTTCAGTAGCCTCAAGATAAAAATGATTTATCCTTACCCAGTAATAGACCAGGTAATTAATAACAGTGACATTCATCACATCTCAAGCTCATTGTCTTGACAAGCACGAGGTCAGTCTATTTTCTCTGCCACAAGTCATGGCAGAAACTGATTGGACAAGTCAAATAGCTTGCAACATTTCCTGACATTTGTTTCAAGCTGTGAAGAATGTCAATAGATATTTTTTTTGTTTTAAGTCCTTGTGCTTATTTTACCTTTTTTTCTTGTCTTACTTTGCAACTCAGGGCAAAAAAGATAATTAAGTTGTTAAACAAGTTATTCCAAAGTAGGTGATATTCTGGTGTAAAGGGTCATTACACCGTGGGGTAATACAACTTGTAAACAAAATGTTCAAAGTTCAGAATCACTTTGTTATCAAAGTGCGAACGTGTCCAAAATACAATAGAATCAATGAAAAACTACACACAAACAACTGAAGTGCAAAGAAAGATAAAGAAAGTTGGGTGCATTTAAGTCAGAGGTTGATAGGTTCTTGATTGCACATGGCATCAAAGGTTACGGGGAGAAAGCCGGGAACTGGGGTGAGGGGGAGAAAAAAGAAGGATAATCTCCGATTGAATGGCAGAGCAGACTCGATGGGACAGATGGCCTAATTCTGCTCCTATGTCTTATGGAAAGACAAACTTTGCAAATATGAAACAACAACACAACTAATAAATAATTCTGAAGAAGGGTCTCAGCCTGAAGTGTTGACTGTTTATTCATTTCCATAGATGCTGCCTGACCTGCTGAGTTTCTCCAGCATTTTGTGTGTGTTGCTTTGGATTTCCAGCATCTGCAGACTTAACTCGTTTTAATAATAAATAACTCTGTCTATGCCCCTTATGATTTCCAGAGAAGTCTGGAGAAACTTCAAGAGAACATGGGTGGGAGGGATATAAAGGGGTATGGTCCAGGTTCAAGTTGATGGTACTTGTCAGAAAAATAGTTCAACATGTATCAGATCAGCTGATGAGTGTACTTTTATGCTGTAGTTCTCTATGACTCTATTAAGATTAGTTTTACTCATAAGGGGAATAGAAAGATTTAATGTACACAGTATTTTTCCCAGGCAAGGTTGCCTTATGATTTTATACACCTCTTTCAGGTGACATACTATTTAAGGTCATCAAATCTTTTTCAAACCACAAGTTTCTCCCAGCTGCTGTCATTGAGAATGACTCTTGTAGAATTCTGGCACCATTCTCATGTGTATTCTTTGCACACTGCTCAGATTCAAGTTTCTGTTTCAGCTTATTGTCATTCAATCGTACACATGTATACTGCCAAATGAGACAGTGTTCCTCCGGACCAAAGTGCACAACACAGTACATCTAACTCCCATGCTTAACACATAAATAAGTAACATATAATATTGATAATTTGTCATTACCACAAATGAGTTATCAAATAATAAGGTGTAGATAAAATACAAGTTAAAAAGTAAACAGCATAATATTACTGGCACTTCATACATCATGGGACCTGGGTGGTGGCAGGGAGTTCAGTGATCTTACTGCTTGGGGGAGGAGGTTGTTCCCCATCCTAACAGTTGATGTGCTAATGCTATGGTCCCTCCTATCTGATTGACGGGGGTCATAAGGATTGTTGGATGGCTGGGAGTGATCATTGACTATGCTTAAGGGCCTTGCACGTACAGCACTCCTGCTGAATATCTGAAATGGGTGAATGAGATCTTCTCAGTAGTCCTCACAATCCTTTTGAGGAACTTGCAGTTAGATGTCTTTCGATTCCCATGCCAGACAGTGATGCAGTTGGTCAGGACATTTTCAATGGTGCTCCTGTTTAAAAAAAAAAAAAAAAATAGGATGACAGGGGCGCCTCACTTGCCTCAATCTCCTCAGGAAGTGGAGATGCCGTTGTCCTTTATTGATGGTGTTGAGGGACCAGATAACATCATCAGATATGTGCATTCCCAGAAACTTGGTGCTCCTAATTCTCTCCATGGAGGAGCCATGCATGTGCAGTGAGGAGCAGTCAGCTTGTACTTTCCAAAAGTCCACAATTATCCCTTTGGTCTTGTCCATGTTGATACTCAAGTTGTGCTTACATCGTTCTACTAGCTGCTCTATCTTCTCTCTGAACTCTGATTATTGTTGTTAATGAGCCCAGTCACTGTTGTGTGATCAGCAAGCTTGATGATTCTGTTTGAACTGGAATGCATCAGCTATGTGAACAGCACACAGCCCTGTGGAGTTCAGTGCAATGGAGCTAAATATGTTTCTGGCAACACAGACTGACTCTGGCCTTTTTGTCCAAAAGTCAAGGATCCAATTACAGAGAGAGGTGTTGAGATCCAACCAAGACTGTTTACCCACCAGCCTCAGAGGTATGATTATATTGAACACCAAGCTGATCAATAAACAACATTCTGGCATATGACACTCCATTTTCTAGGGGGGACAGGATGGAATGGAGCGCAGAGGGTAAGGCATCATCTGAGTGATAAGCACACTTGAAAGGGTCCAATGTGGCAAGAAGATGGGATTTAGTGTGATCCGTAACTAGCTGCTCAAAGCACTTCATTGTTGTTGAGGTCAGTACCACTGAACGATAGTCATTAAGGCAGGTTGTTGGTGCCCTCTTTGTACTGCAATGATTGTACCGGCCTTGAAGCCTAAGGGGACAGTGGACAGTTCCAGAGAGATGTTGAAGATGTCTCTTAGAACATCAGTTAACCACGCAGCCCCTCAGCACCTGACCAGGTATGGTATCAGGCCCTGCAAGTTTATATGGGTTGACCCTGGCCATGGTCCTCCTCACATCGGCTGTGGCCAGACAGAGTGCCTGCTCCTCAGGGAAAATGGAGGCCTTCCTTACTGGCCCATCGTTCTGTGCATCAAACCAAGTTAATGGTGTGGGAAAGTGCAACTCTTGCTGACCTGAGAGGTGTCTTATTCCCAGATATCTCAGCCTGTGAAATGGTTCATCGAACCTAAAGACTGTTTCATATCTCAGGCATATCTCAGGCTTGCTAATGCAAGCGTCTGTTAGTAGATGGCACTTCATGTTGAGTTGTGTATTTTGGGTCCTTCTGAACTTGTTTCTAGAGTCACCTGACTTTCTTATTCAACACACAAAATGGTGAAGGAACTCAGCTGATCAGGCAGCATCTATGGAGAGGAATAAACAGTTGATGTTTCAGGCCAAGACCCTTCATCAGGACTGGGAAGGGAGGAAACAGAAGACAGAATATGTAGGTGGGAGGAGGGGAAGGAGTACAAGCTGGCAGGCTATAGGTGAGTGCCGGTGAAGGGGAATTGGGGTCGATAGAGGAGGGGGGAATGAAATAGAAGGTGAGAGGTGATTGTTGGAAGGATTGAAGGGCTGAGGACGAAGGAATCTAATAGGAGAGAACACTGGACCGTGGAAGAAAGGGGAGGAGCAGGGGAGCCAAAGGGAGGTGATGAGCAGATGAGGAGAAGAGAAGGGGTAGGAGGGGAATTAGAATGAGGAATGAAATCAGAAAGAAGGAGTGAGGGTGAAGTTACGGAAAGCTGGAGAAATTGATGTTCATGCCATCAGCTTGGAGGCTACCTCGATGTACCTGTAATACGAGATGGTATTCCTCCAGCCTGAGTTTGGCCGCATCATGACAGTAGAGGAGGCCATGGACACACGTGTCATAATAGGAATGGGAAGTTGAATTGAAATGAGTAGCCACTGGGACATCCTGCCTTTTGAGGCTGACAGAGCGAAGGAGCTTGACAGAGTGGCCCTCCAACCTACTTTGGCTCTCGCCGATGCAGAGGATGTTATTACCCAAGCACCAGATATGATAGATGGCTCGGACAGACCCTCAGGTGAAGTGTTGCCTCGGCTGGAAGGTCTGATTGAGGCCCTGAATAGTGGTAAGGGAGGAAGTTTAGGGGCAAGTGTAACCCTCTCCTGCTTGCAGGGGTAAGTGCCAGGAGGAGATCAGTGAGGAGAGCTGAGTGGACAAGGGAGTGTGTGCAGAAAATGATCCCTACAGAAAGCAGAGAGGGGGAACGAAGGGAAGCTGTGCTCAGTGGTAGGATCTTGCTGGAGATTACAGAAGATAACAAAAGGAACCTTATTCCTTAGAAATATGTATGAGAGGTATTGACAGGGTAAAAGCACAGTGTTTCTTTCCCAGGGAGGAAGTGATGAAAACACGTGGACAAAAGTATATCACACAAAATGGGGCAGGAGCTCAGCATGTCAGGGAACATTCACTAAATTTACTCTTTAAAGAAGCATACTGGCTAACGTAAAACTACTGCAGTGCCTGAAACCTGGGTTCAATTCTGCTGCTGCCCATATGCTCTCCCCATAACCACGTTAAATTTCCTCAGGGTGCTCTGGTTTCCTCCCACTTTCCAAAGACATATGGGTTAATAAGTTAATTGGTCACCTAGGTGCAACTGAGTGACATGGGCTCTTTAGGCTGGATGAGCCAGGAAACCAGGCTGGATCTCTAAATTAAAAAAACACATAGTACACAGCATTGAGTGACCATAGCATACACTTGAGGTATTGGTCTTCAACTGAACTACAGGCACAGTACCACTATGTCACAAAGTGTGGACCATGTGTCGTTGTTCCTTATAGAAGCAATAGCTAGTTAAATGTAACACAACACTTTGTTCAGTGGTGATAGAGGTGCAGCGATCCATGAACCCACAAGGCTGAATCTTGACCTTTCAGCTTTGCTGCTTTAATGGCCGACCTCCGGGTGATTTTCCATTGATTTTCTTTTCAATTGTGAGTGAGGCGGATGACAGGCCTTCTTAACCCAGTGATATGTTGGCAAGATTGGAGAGGAAGGAACAGGGTGTCTGTATTACTATTCCAATTCCCTCGTTCACAGAGCATTGACAACACTGACATCATTCATTTTCTCCTTATTGCTTTTGGACTAAGTGGCTCACTGGTGCATTTCAGAGAGTTCAACACGGGCAGCATGGTAGTATAGTGGTTAACGTAACACCATTACTTAACTGCAGTGATCCAGATTTAATCCCCACTACCGTCTGTAAGGAGCTTCTACATTCTCCTCACAAAGGCATGGATTTCCTCCCAGTGCTTCCCTCTCCTTCCACCTTCCAAAGATGTGCTGGTTAGTGGGTTAATTATTCACAAAGGTGTAACTGGGCGGCGAGGGCTCATTGGGCCAGAAGCGCCTGTTAGTGTGCTGTATCCTTAAATGACCAAATGAAGGAACAAATGAGCAAAAAAACAGAATTGCATGTGTGCCACTGAAACCAGTCAGGGCAAGGATGGCATATTCCAAAATCAAAACAATCTGATTTTAGGAAGGCAAGCATGAAACCAGACACTTAGCATGGCAGGCAGCATCCTGGAGTGAGAACTGGAATTAACAAGTCTGGTTGATAATCTTTCTTCAGGATTGTTAAAAAGTTAGGACTAAAACTGGGTTTAATTCTATTTATTTGTTTATTTATTTATTTTTTGAGATGCAGCACGGAATCGGCCTTTCTGGCCATTCGAGCCATGCTGCGCAGATATCCCCGGTTTAATCCTGGCCTAATTAAAGGACCATTTACCATGGTGAACTAACCTACCAACTGGTACGTCTTTGGACTGTGGGAGGAAACGGGGGCACCTGGAGGAAACCCACGCAGTCACAGGGAGAACATATTGTCAGCGGCAGGAATTGAACACTGATTGGTGATTGTGGCACCGTTATGCCCCTGTGCTGCCCCAAAATACTCCTCTGAATATTTCTGACATTCCCGCTTTTATTGGAGAAATAAATTGTGAGATACTAGTCACCCTAAAGTGCTGAATGATATTAGAAACATATGGTAGGTTGGTTTGCAGTTTCATGGTCATTCCAAATAAGATTTTATTTTAAAGCATCGAGCTTGTTATTTTAACTTGCAGGTGTAACACCCTGGGAAAGGTTTCGCTGCTAATGTGATGGTCTTTCTGTAGAAGCAGTGTTTGGGTTACGGTTGGAGATAACGGGTGCTTTGGAATGTGAGCCGTCCAATGAAGGAAGTGTGTTTTCGTGCCGTGTGCCTGACACTGGGGTGAGCTGGGGCTTTTGTTCAGTGGGAGATGAAGGGAGAAGACACTGGAGAGAAGAGGTCGTAGGACTCAACCTGGAGTGGGGCCATGATCCAATGAAGCCCAGGGAGATCGAAGGAGGATCAGTGAAGGGGAAACCATGAACTCCAACTTGTGCACGTCAGACTGTTTCATTAAATTGTCCTTCTTTTTGCTTTTTCTTTACTAACCCTTCAGTCAAATTAAGAATTATAAAGCCAGATTGTCTAACTGCATGCGGTGTACTATCTGTTATTTTGTGTTACTTATTTATAACAGGGTAACAAATCACGCGGCGTTCACACAAACAGGGGGTTTCGGGGTGGGCTCACTCCACAATCTCACATGTTTGGTGGGGCCAGAGATTGTCTTCCCTAGACTGACACAGCTAATGGAACCAGAGCGTTTCACAGGTAAATCCCTTGACAGGATTGGACTCCCAGTTCTGCCTGAATGGTCAATATACTTGAACACTAGTCCGGTGAATTAAATCATTATACCCTCCTTAATAAGAATTCAGGGGTTCCCCTGATCTTCTGCTGAGATTATTCCAGAAGACTGGGGAAATACCAATGGAAGTTATGCAGCTTCACGGGATGGGATTTCTCAATGTACGATATCTCCTCCTCACTAACGATCTAAACTGATGCACCTCAGTGATGTGTGCTTAGCCCACTACTGTAGTCTCTCCATAGGAAATACAGAGCATTTAAAGGCTTTGACAAAGATCTCGAATGTTACAGTGCAAAAATGAAGATTTGGAGGATGCAGTTGTTGATATCATTGTACAAAGGCAATCCTGGATCCACACGAGGTATCTGTGCTGATTTTACTCAGTGCATACGCTGGATGAGTTCCTTTGTCGATAACTATTGAGGAACTAATGCACTATTTTATAGTACTGGACTAGTGTGATGTTCTAATTTGTTCCATATTTCATTTAAAATACACAATTTGTTACTCCGTTTTGTCTTTTTTTTATACCTTTTTACTATTTTCATAAAATTCAGCTAATTGGGTCAGCCGCTTCATTGGTCCAAAGTGCACTGATCCTGATGTGCCCCAGTTCACCAGAATCCACTGTATTTAATTGATTTTAAACATCTTCACCATCAAAGTAAATTTATAGATATTTTTAGGAAAGATCTGGATCTTCTGAATTTTATCTGGATCAAAATGTTTGGCAATTTTTATCTCTCCTGATCTTTTTCATCTGAAAACTCCACGTGATTTTTGCCCCACTAAGACAATTCTTACCGCGGATGACCTTTCTTCCATTCCAGGCAAGATTTCACGTGATAGACTGGTGGAGAAGGCAAAAGCTTAAGGCTTGGATAGAGTAGACAGCTGGTATCTTTCTTCCAGTATTGAAATGTCCAATAATAGAAGATATGCATTTAAGGTGAGCAGGTGAAAGTTAAAAAGAGGCATGTAGGACAAGTTATTTTTGCACAGAGATTGGTGGGTTCCTGGAATGTGCAAGGAGGGGTCGTAGTGGAAGCAGGTATGATAGAGGCATTTAAGAGATTCTTTGGTAGGCACATAAATGCACAGAGAATGGAAGGATGTAGACAATCTGCAGGCAAAAGGGATTAAATATCAATTGCTTAATTAGTTTAGCAGCTCTAACACACCAAAACAAAAGGTTGGCACAACATTGTGGGCCAAATGGCCAAAGGGCCCATTCCTGTGCATAAAACCATAAGCCCATAAGATATAGAAGCAGAAGTAAGCCATTTGGCCCATCGAGTGTGCTCCACCATTCAATCATGGGCTGATTCAATTCTTCCAGTCATCCCCACTCCCTTTGATGCCCTGGCTAATCAAGAACCTATATATCTCTGTCTTAAATACATCCAATAACTTGGCCTCCACAGCTGCTCGTGGCAACAAATTCCACAGATTTACCACCCTCTGACTAAAGTAATTTCTCTGCATCTCTATTCTAAAAGGATATCCTTCAATCCTGAAGTCATGCCTTCTTGTCCTAAAATCACCTATCATAGGAAATAACTTTGCCATATCTAATCTGTTCAGGCCTTTGAAGATTTGGAATGTTTCTATGAGATCCCCTGTTATTCTCCAGAACTCTGGGGAATACAGCCCAAGAGCTGCCAGACATTCCTCATCTGGTAATTCCTCACGCGCTGTACAGTTCTATGTCCTTCATCCACCTCTGAAGCTCTCTCATGCTGGTAAGATCATTAGATATAGGAGCAGAATTAGGCCATTTGGCCTATTGAGTCTGCTCCTCCATTTCATCATGGCTGATCCAATTTTCCTGTATATACCAACTTCCTGATGGTAGCAGTGAGAAGAGATCATGTCTTGTCAGATGGGGGTCCTTAATGATGGTTGCCATTTATTTGAGGCATCGCCATTTAAAGATGTTGTCAATGCTGAGGAGGCTAGTGCCCATAATGGAGATGGCTGGGTTGACAAGTCTCTGCAGCTTTTTCTGATCTTATGCAATGGCCCCTCCCTCCATGGCAGACAGTGATGCAAACAGTTAGAATGCTCTCCAGGGACCAAGCAGCATCTATGGAAAAGAGTAAACCATCAGTGTTTCGGTCTGAGCTGCCTGACCTGCTGAGTTCCTCCAGCGTTTTGTGGGCGTTGCTCGGGATTTCTAACATCTGCAGATTTTCTAGTGTTTGAGAATGCTCTCCATGGTACATCTGTAGAAATTTACTAGCGTCTTTGGGGACATACCAAATCAAATGTAGGAAATGCAACACTAATTAACAGATGGTGAATATAAATTAGAAATGTTTTTAAAATCTACTGAAATTCTTGGTGAAAAACTTATTTTGGATTGCTGGTGTAAATTTCAAGTTCAAGTTTAATTGTCATTCAACCGTACATATAAATACAGTCAAATGTAATAGTGTTCCTCTGTGGCCAGAGTGCCAAACACAGTGCTAACAAACAAACACACAACAAACAGCACATGTAATTATGATAGCAGTAAAGCATACAGTTACAAAAATTGAAAAATAATAATGATGTGGCCCAAGTCCCTGAGTATCCTGGTCTGGAGATTGATGGTACATGGAAGTTGTCCGGGAGCCATGTTTCTGCAACAACAATCATGCAGCAGTCCCTCATCTCATGCAAGTGCAGCCACAAATAAATACAATTCAGCTTGCGTTCCACCTATCAAACACTGGAGGGCAGCACTGACAGGAGGAGCCAGGACAAAATCCAGCGGAACGCTGCCAAATCCAGCTTCTCCTTACCTGGAGCTGCAACAGGTGACCCCAAGGTATCAATGATGGCCTGGTCCGCACCACAACTGACGCCAGGCAGCCTCCTCACTGTCGATTTCACCTGTGAACCAATGAATTGGACTCGCAGTACTTTATATTACCAATGTCCAATAGGGACTTGTGATCACAGGAGGTACGTCAAAGCCAATCATTTTCACCATCTGCTGGACTGCATACTTCCTCTGTGCACCAGCTCTGATGCTTTCTTCCCTGCAGGGTTGGAGCAGGCTACAACATGGCATACAAGTCTGGCTCTACCGCTATGCAGCAACTCACTAGTGAGGTAGACCGGCTCTACTTGATGTTCTTGGTAACCACCAATGTGTTGTGATTGCAAACAAGACATGAAGGATGAACAATTGCACCTTTGATTGGACACAGTGTTAATAGGTAAGATGATGACCGTACTCCTCATCTTGTCATGGATCTTGCACCTTATTGTCTACCAGCACTGAATATTTGCCATCATTATTTGTATAAAACAGATCACTGTGGAGCTAAAATCAAAAGATGCACAGCACAGTACAGTGGACAATATTTAGAACCTGAACCATGGGTGAATTTTACTCATTCTGTGTGTCAGAGAGCAAGAATGCTCTGGTTTAGGCTGCTAGGCTGAATCCAAACTTGGTTCCCCACAAGCTTGTCCAATCCAACCGATCTTTCAATTTATCTGCACAAAGAACTTTTTTTATTTGAGTCTGTTGTTCACACATTGAGGACATCAGATGCTTTCTCGATGTTAAATGAGCAATGGAAATGCAGGCACTTAACCAATTGAATGGTTCATAAACCTGATGAGCACTGTAGTTAGTTACATTTTATAGGTATGGAGCGATTGTGTTAATGCTCAAGAATGGATTGCCGTCTATTGAAGATCTGTCCCTGTGTTACTGAGCGCACTAATTAAATGTTGTTTCTCTCATCTTTCTGGTGAATATTTTTCCTTTATTGATTACTATGCTGCTCCCTTCAATTCCAAACTGATATGTCTTTTTCTAATCCTCACTAAAGGTTTTCTTGTTGGGACTCATTAAAAGACCATAAGACATAAGAACAGCATTAGCCCATCGAGTCTGTTCCTGCATTCCATCGCGGCTGATTTGATTTGCCTCTCACTCCCTTTGCCTTCCTCCTCCCTGTACCCTCTGACACCCTTACTAATCAACAACTATCAAACTTCAGTTTCAATATACCCAACGACTTGGCTTCCACTGCCTCCTGTGGCAATGAATTCCACAGATTCACCTCCCTCTGGCTAAGCATTTTCAACATGGAACAGAAAGCAAATCTGGCAGGAGTAAAAGATGTTGGGAATGGTGAGGATAGAGAGCCCTGGGAGAGGTGTGGGGGCAGGTGGCAGACAAGTAGTGCCAGAGGCGGGGGGATAGCAAGGGTGCAGATACATCTACCCTTGAGACACCAGGCAAGGTCATTTAATTCCAAACAATTGTTTTATTGATCACTACAATGTCTCTCTGGTGCTTCTCACTCCCTTCCCTCTCCCTTCCACGCTTCCCAACCATGATTCCCCTCTTTCTCCCCCTTCACACTCTCAGTGGTTCAATGGTTCAATGTAATAACAGAGATACGGCATACCACCTGAAATTCTTACTCTTCACAGAAATCCTTGAAACAGAGGAAAAACCCCTAAGAATAAATTTAATTGAATTGACTTTATTTCTTGCATTCTTTACATACATGGGGAGTAAAAATTTATGTAATGTCTCTGTCTGAATATGCAATGTGTAAATTATAGTAATTTGTAATAAATAGAACATTCAATAAGATATACAACTGAACAGTCAATATACCTTAGAACTACAATTGTGTCAGCATGAATTAATCAGTCTGATGGCCTGGTGGAAGAAGCTGTCCCTGAGCTGGTTGGTCCTGGCTTCAATGCTGCAGTACTGTTTCCCAGGTGATAGCAGGTTGGAACAGTTCATGGTTGGGGTGATCCCCAATGATCTTTCAGGCCCTTTTTATGCACCTGTTGCTGTAAAAGTCCCGATTAGTGGGAAGTTCACACCCACAGATGCGCTGAGAGTCCCGCTGAGAGACGGAAGTACTGTTCCCATACCAGGCAGTGATGCAGCCAGTCAGGGATGCTCTCAATTGTGCCCCTGTAGAAAGTCCTTAGGATCCGGGGAGTCATGTCAAACATCTTCAACTGTCTGAGGGGAAAGAGGTGCTGGTGTGTTTTCTTCACTGCTCTGACACTGTGTCAGGGTGATGAATTCTCTGTAGACTGCCTCGTTATTATTTGAGATAAGGCCAATCAAGGTAGAATCATCTGGAAATTTAATTAGCAGATTGTAGCTGTGGGTGGCAGCACAGTCATGTGTGTACAAAGAGTAAAGGAGGGGTCTCAGGATACAGCCCCGAGGTACAAATGTGTTGAGGGTCAGAGGGGCAGAGGTGAGGGAGCCCACTCTTACCACCTGCCTGCAATATGACAGGAACTCCAGGAGCCAGCTACACAAGGCAGAGTGAAGGCCGAGGTCTTGGAGCTTCTTGTCGAGCCTGGATGGAACTATGGTGTTCAATGCTGAACTGTAGTCCAAGAACAGCATTCTCACATAAGCATCCTTCTTCTCCAGGTGTGTAAGGACGGTGTGTAGAGCTGTGGCTATTGCATCATCTGTCAATCGGTTGTGTCAGTAGGTGAATTGTAGGGTGTTCAGTGTGGGTGGTAACAAGCTGCGGATGTCGTCCCTGACCAGTTGCTTACTGTTGAGGTGAATGTGACAGGATGCCAGTCACTCAGACATGTTATCTTGGTCTTTATAGATACAGGGGCAATGATGGAGTTTTTTGAAGCAGGAGGGCACTCTACATTGGGAGAGGGAGAGATTAAAAATGTCTGCAAACTCACCAGCCAGCTGTGCCGCACATACTCTGAATACCCGTCTGATCCCGCAGTCTTACAGCTGTCCACTCATTGGAAACACCTACGATGAATGCTAAACAAATGCCAGAACCCCAAAACCCCTCTCCTCCCTCCATGCACAAGCAACAGCAAAGCATCAACACTCCTCCCTGCCCCTCCTTCTCACTCTCGGTCTGCAACAGAGACCCAAATCAGAATCAGGTTCATCATCACTCATGTATATCATGAAATTAGTTTTATTTTCATGGGAGTGGTATAGTGCAATACATGAAATTACAACAGTACAGTGCAAAAGTATTAAGCTCCCTGGCTAAATATATGTCCCTAATACTTTTGCACAGTACTGTGGATGTAAATTTACACTATGCTGAAGATGCATCAGCAAAGTAAATGTCTACTGAGTCCAATGATGTAATTGCCCGGACACCGATCAGAGGGCTTTTAGCTTAATAGTGCTGATCCTCTTGAGTATTGTGGCAGAACCAATCCATGTGAGCATTGCATATTTCTTTGTGCTCCTGACTGATGGAATACTGAGAGAGCTAAGAAAGCGGAAACCTGCAGCAGGAAACAACAAAGATATTTGTTTCTCTGAGTGCTGAGAAAGAAATATTCAGAGTATTCTGTAAGGATTCTCTTGAGTATCATGGTAGAACCGATCCATCCAAGTAGTGCATATTTCATTCAACTCCTGACTGATGCCGTATGGAGAGGGTTCAGAAAGAGGCAACCCACAACGGAATAGCAACACCAATATTTCTTTCTCTGGCAAATCCCAAGATCTCAGGACTCAGGCCAGTGGAATACTTTTGAAGTATAGCCAATACTGTTTGGAATTGGAATTGGTTTATTATTGTCGCATGTACCGAGGTACACTGATACGCTTCTCTTGCATAGTTCATACAGATCAAATCATTACTTGGTGCATTGAGGAAGAACAAAGTAAAACATTAACAATGCATTATGAATTGCATCAGCTACAGGGAAAGTTCAGTGCAGTTAACAATAAAAGGCATGGTGATAGCAAATGGGTTGTGAGGTTAGTAGTTCAATTTAGCCTACTAGAGAGCTACTCAATAGTTTTGTAATCGTGCAACAGAAGCTGCCTTGATCCTAGTGGTACATCCATTCAGGCTTTTGAACTTTCTGCCCAATGGAAAAGGGAAGACAAGGGAAAGTCCATGGTGGGTGGAGTCCTTGATTATGTTAGTTAATATAGTGAGGTAGTGAGAAATATCTAGTAGGAAGGTGGTGGTTGTGGAGATTCATCTCTACAAAAGGAGGTGTAAGGTGCTCCTTTCCTCCGCTAGCTTGCAGGTCACCTTGGGCATGGTGTAGCAGCTGCATTGCTCCCCAATCAGGGTCATGTGAACCCATGGGAGAAGGTGGTGGATGTTGTATGAGCAGCTGGTGCATATTACAAGTCCTGGTCTTGTGATCACTGCTGCCAGGTAGATGGTCTCTGAAGAGTATTGATAATGGCTGGAGTCACCCATTTTGTAAAGACACTGTCCAGAGGAAGGCAATGGCAAACCACATCTGTAGAAAAATTTGCCAAGGACAATCAGGGTCAAAGACCATGATCGTCCACATCATACAACATGGTACATAATGATGCTGGTGAATGAGAAGTATAGACAGACTCAATAGATGGGAGGCTGTTTTTTGTGATGCATTGAATATGTTGAAAACATGGCATACAGTTACTATAGAACATAGATCAGTACAGTACAGAAGCAAGCCCTTCGGCCTGTGATGTCCACACTGAATATGATCCTACATTCAATGATGTCTCCACGATCTGCACATGATCCATATTCTTCCATTCCCTATGTATTCATATATCTATCTAACAGCCTCTTAAAAGTCATTCTTGCCTCCTTTCCCATTACCATTCAGGTTCTCAGCACTCTCTGCATAAAAGATTTGCCTTGTGTATCCCTTTTTAACTTTGCCCTTCACAATGCAAATCCATGTCCTCTACTACCTGACATTCCTGTCATGGAAAAAAGACTGCAACCTTGTAGTCTATCTATGTCTTTTATAACTTTATAAACTGCTCTCAGGTCTGCCCTCAACCTCCAACACTTCAAGGAAAGTTCATCCACTCTCTCCACACTATATTCCAAGTGTGGCCTCAGCAAAGCTTTATGTAGCTGTAACATGACTTCCTTACTCTTCTGCTCAATGCCCCAATTGATGAAGGTAATCATGGGATATCCTTTAATTACCACCATATCTACTTGTGTGGCCACTTTCAGTGAGGTATGTGCTTGGATCCCAGTGTCCTTCATAAGGTCCTGCCGTTAAGTGTATATGTGTGTGTGTGGGGGGGGGGGGGGATGGTGATGGTGGAGAGAGAGGCTGAAGAGTGTTGACTGTTGACACGAAGGCTACAATCTTCCGGAATTGTATAAGTCAGGAAGGACAGATAAAGGGTAGATATAGTCATAGACACATAGACATCACAACAGCTAATCCCATCGATTACACCTGAACACTCATAGCCCCCTATACCTCTCTTCTCGTAGATTTTAAAACTGAACCCCCATCCACCACTTACAATGGTAGCTTATTCCACACTCTCACTACTCTCTGAGTGAAGAAGTAACCCCTCATATCCCCTTAAATAGTTCACCTTTCACCCTTAACCCATGACCTTTAGTTCTATTCTCACCCAACCTTAGTGGAAAAAGACTTGCTTACATTTACCCTATCTATACCCCTCATAATTTTGTGTAACTCTATTAAATCTCTCCTAATTCTCCTATGCTGTAGGGAATAAAGTCTTAACCTATTCAACCTTTCCCTATAACTCAAGTCCGAGGATCAACCATGTAATATTTTTCTACAATCTTTCAATCTTATTGACATCTTTCCTGTAGATAGGTGACCAGAACTACACACAGTACTCCAGATTAGGCCTCGGCGATGACTTATACAGCTCCAACATAACATCCCAACTTTTGTACTCAATACTTTGATTTATGAAGTTCAACAAGCCAAAAGTTCTCATTACAAACTCATTTACCAGTGACACTACTTTCAAGGAATTATGGATCTGTATTCCCAGATCTCACTGTTCTAATTCATTCTTCAGTGTCCTACCATTCACTGTGTAATTTACAGTGTTGTTCGTGTAAGATATCTTCTTGCTAAGTTAGAAAGCTTGTTCAGCATTTCAAAGTTCAGTTCCCTTATCACCTGTTGGATCCTGATACTTTTGGATCCAAAGGCTCTTTGGAAGTCAAGAGTGAGGCATAAAACTTATTGTTACAAACATTTTACAAAGTATTAGAAGAGCAGAACATGACCAAGAAACAGTAACCATGAGAATAAAGAAAATAACAAAAGATAAAGCAGATGTGGTGGTCTCATACTCAGATTGTGTGTGGCCTCCGTCAGTTGTGGTCGACCATGGATACTGCACCTCTGGTAGTCACTGGGAGTGGCTTGTCCAGGATGCAAGCCAGGGCAGAGTTGATCTGTTGCCCATGCAGTGGGACCCTCCATCTCCATACTGATGACAGGTCCAAAGAAACGACCAAAATTGATACAGTTTAGTGCAAGCAGCATCGCAGGAGTTGCCATGTTGGTGCTGGGTACAGCAGTCAGCCGCCTTTGGGACTCAGACTCAGGATTTTTCCATAAGGCAAAGGAGCAGAAGCTGGCCATTCGGCCCATCGAGTCTGCACTGCCATTTCATCATGAGCTGATCCAATCTCCCCTTTAGTCCCATTCCCCCGCCTTCTCACCATAACCTTTGATGCCCTGACTACACAGATACCTATCAATCCCTGTCTTAAATACACCCAATGACTTGGTCTCCACTGCCGCCCGTGGCAACAAATTCCACGGATTCACTACCCTCTGGCTAAATTTTTTTTCGCATCTCTGTTCTGAATGGGCGCCCTGCAATCCTCAAGTCATGTCCTCTCGTACTAGACTTCCCCACCCTGGGAAACAACTTTGCCACATCCACTCTGTCCATGCCTTTCAACATTCGAAATGTTTCTACAAGGTCCCCCCTCATTCTTCTAAGCTCCAAGGAGTACAGTCCAAGAGCAGTCAAACGTTCCTCATATGTTAACCCTCTCATTCCCGGAATCATTCTAGTGAATCTTCTCTGAACCCTCTCCAACATCAGCACATCCTTTCTTAAATAAGGAGCCCAAAACTGCACACAGTATTCCAAGTGAGGTCTTACCAGTGCCTTGTAGAGCCTCAACATCACATCCCTGCTCCTATACTCTATTCCTCTGGAAATGAATGCCAACATTGCATTTACCTTCTTCACCACCGACTCAACCTGGAGGTTAACCTTAAGGGTATCCTGCACAAGGACTCCCAAGTCCTTTTGTATCTCAGAACTTTGAATTCTCTCCCAATACCAATTTTGAATTTTCCTCAGGTTTACTCCCAAAGTCTATCCCATGAGTGGGTATAACTGCAGGGCAGCGGAGGCTTGAAATCGGAGTTTTCCCTCTCCTAGATGAGCTTCTATCTGTGGTTAACAAGCCCCATCTGCCCTGAGCAATTGGTTTCAAGGTGCCAGTGGTCCGCCTTTGCCCCTTCTCCTGTCAGTGAGAACAGCTCTGCCGGGCTTAAGAACCATGCCACAGGTGAAGGCCAGGAGTTGGACTTGGTTGTCAGAGGCCGTTTGAGATGCACACCATGAGGAACATTTGTTTAGCAGTGGGAGCTCGTCCCCAACACCAGCCTTTGGCTATGACTACCCTTGGAGACTACTAGACTAGAAATAATAAAAATACCAGTGATAACAATTAGCCTATAAAATAATCAGTTTCAAGTGGTGTGATACCTGCATCAAAACTAAGAAGCATCTAGAAAAATGCAGATACAACAGAACCATAATTATTACAAATTTTATTGAACGATTGCATGTATGCAGGTGATTATATAAAAACGCAAGTAAGCATAGGAAAACTAAACTACAAGGGAAATAACAATTCTACACCTCAGTCTGACACCCCATTACCTCACCTGCCCTGTTTCTCTACAATTTCCTGAATTGACTGAATATTTCTTTCTCTGTCTCTCTTCTGCCTTTAGGTGATCTGCAGACTACATCTATTAGACTGATTTATCCTTTATTACCTTTTCACTCTATTCAAATTGATTCTATTTTTGTCATTTTTCTAACCACATTCATTCTTTTGGCTGCCATTATATCTAATAAGTATAGCTACTCCACCTCCCCTTCTTCCCTCTCTATCTTTTTGAAATATGCTTATTCTGCATTGTTTCATTCCCAGTCCTAATTTTTGTCCTGTAGTCATTTCTAATTCCTATTAGGTCTGACTCCTCACAATGCACAATTATATCCATCTCCCTGGCTTTATGCCCTGCATAATCTGTGTACATTGTTAAGCGGATAACTTAACATTAATATTTTTTACTTGGTCAATGTATTCGCTTTATTCTTCTCCATGCTTCCTTTTCCTGTTTTGTTCAGATTTAGGCTGTTTACATTTTTTACACAAAATGCTGGAGGAACCGAGCAAGTCAGGAGAGGAATAACAGAGAATGTCTTTAGCCGAAACTGATGAAGAGTCTCAGTTCAAAATATCAACTGTTTATTCCTCTTCATAGAATCTGCCTGACCTGCTATGTTCCTTCAGCATTTCAGCACTCTGTATTTCCAAATGAAAGAAGATTAGAGCTGGGAGCTTAATGTCTAAGGATACATATTGAATCAAAAAGACAGGCGGGGGGGGGGGTGATGTAGCTCTGTTGGTAAAAAAATGATATAAAAATAAGCAGAAGAAGGGGTCGGAAGGTGTTTAATTATTGCAGATAGAGCTAAGAAACTGCAAGGGTAAAAATACCCTGATCAGAGTTATATACAGACATGCAGAACAGTAGTAAGGATGTAGTCTAAAAGTAACAAGAGGAGATAGAGGATACATGCCAGAAGGGCTATGTTACTATAGTCATGGGGGATTTCAATATGCTGGTAGATTGGGAAAATCAGGTTGGTGCTGGATTTCAAGGGTGTTAATTTCTAGAATACCTACAAGGTGGCTTTTCAGAGCAGCTAGTGGTTGAGTGCAGTAGAGGATCAGCTGTTCTGGATTGGGTGCTGCACAATCAACCAGAATTGATTAGAAGACTTAAGATAAATGAGCTCTTCAGGGCAAGTGATCACAATATGATCAAATTCACCCTGACATTTGAGAACAAGCTAAAATCAAATTTATCAGTATAACAGTGGAGTAAAGGGAACTACAGAGGCATGAGAGTGGAGTTGACCAGAATTGACTGGTAAAAAAAACACTGGCAGGGATGAAGGCAGAGCAACAATGTCTAGGATTTCTGGAAGCAGTTCAGAAAGCACAGGATATGTACATCCCAAAGAGAAGAAGTATTCAAAATGAAAGATGACATAGCCATGGCTAACAAGGGAACTAAAATCCAACATAAAAGCTAAAGAGAGAGCATAAATAGAACAAAGACGTTTGTCAAAGTTTTAGCTGACATGCCAAATCTGTGCAAACTTCTAAGAAAGTAGAGGCACTACCATGCCTCCCTTATAATAGCACTTATGAACTGGTCCCAGAACAGATCCTTTGATATGGTAATTCCATGGAATTTAAAGTTACTGACCTTCTTCACATCCAGTCCCTTATGAGGTCTGCTCATGAAGCACCAGCCTTTTCCTGCTGTAATCAGCAGTCAGCTCTTTGGTCCTTGGCATCCTTGATATCACCACCAACTATTTCCCTTCAACCACTTGGTTCTCGAACCAACTGGCAAAAGCCTAATCATTACCTCAGATCAGCAACACTAGGACCACTTTGATCAATTTGCATTGAAATCATTCTTTTTGTTCTAATTGTGTTCTTTCTTTCTGAAATTATGTTCACATTTTGTTTAATTTATGTTTTTCTTGTGAATGTTGTATATCTGATGCTATATGGCCACAATACTGTTACGAGTAACTTTTCATTGCACCTGTGCATGCATGTATTTATGCAGATGACAATAAACTTGCTTTTGACTTTGACTCATTAGCCCAAGCCCCATAATTATTGACTCTGTAACTTAACTACCATGCTATGCACCAATCAATGAAGTTTTATTTGAAATGTTAACATATTACCATATAGAAATTATTTTGGCTAACTTACATATTATGCACAACAAACTCCCACAGTCAGTGGTACAGTCATCGCCAAAACTTCTAAACTTAATGAAATAGATTTTGCATAATCAGTGGATTATGTGTGGGCTTCTCCTTCAGCAGTTCCCAGGGGTATGGGCCAGGTAAAAATAAGACTGTGGGCAGGTTAGATTAGACCCAATTAAAATAGAAGGGAAACTGCACAAACTCCACAAACAATACCCTATGCAAACAATTGATGCACCAGTAGCTGTTCAAAGTACAGTAAAGGAATTGAATCAACAGGATAATACTGAAGGAGACTTCTTTCACTCACCATCTCACCAAAGTGGCCAGTGAAAAAGCCAGATGGATCCGACTGATTGACAATAGCTTACACAGCAACTATGAAGACCCACCTCCGCCCCATTCCTGAAGTGTATCCTAAAGACCACACTACAATAGCACCCCATTAAGGTCTCCTCAGCATATAGAATAGTCATGGTCACCTCAATACTGAACTGATTCTACACCCTATAGAATCACTATCAAGGACTCTACAACTTAATTGCTCAATATTATTTATTTCTGATACTTACATATTTTGTCTTCTTTTGTGCATTGTCTGCCAATCTGTCTTTGCGGGTGATTTTACATTGATTCTATGGTGTTTCTTTGTATCTACTGTGAATGCCCACAAGAAAATGAAACTCAGGATTGTATATGGTGACATGTATATATACTTTGAACTTTGTACTTTTGGATGAGAGGCTTGCATAATTGCAATTAATTCAACATTCTATTAAATTCTTTCTAAGAATTCACTGCTACATCTCTTGATTCTCAACAAAGTAATTGGAAAACTTAGATCCTTGTGTGATACAATTAATGAGCTACAAGATGATATTCAGAATGTTTCTTAAAATTTTCAGTCCCAATGTGATTGCCTGTTGGGTGAGCTGGGAGGTACTGGGATCCATATGTCTTCATAATAATGAAATTAACCAGTTTAATTACATTGGCCAAGTTTTTGCCTCCCCTGAAGTAAAAGACTGTGACTGACTGATGAACATTAAATGTAGGCACGGTTTACCTTAATTAGTCTTGAAATTAATTACCTTAATTTATCTTGCTTAGGAAAATGAAGGAAATAGATCCAGTGAAAAAAATTGCGATAATCCTTACAGATGCAATATTTGGCAGAGAGAAATATCAAAAGAATGGCAAGATGGTAAATTTAAATATCTGAGATCTTTTCCCAATATTTTTTCATACTTATTGTGTATTTAAAAATGCAAAGAAAATGTAACCAGTCTGCATTTTCACCAGTGTGGTCCATTAAAGAAGACTGTAGCAATCTTCACGGTAGTGTAGCGTTTAGCAAGACACTATTGAAGCCCTGGAGTTTGAAGTTCAATTCCAGTACCCTCTGTGAGGAGTTTGAATGTTCTCATTGTGAATGTGTGGGTTTCCTTCGGGTGCTCAGCTCTGGTTTTTTCTCACAATCCAAAGACATACCAGTTAGTAGGCTAATTGGTCATTGTAAATTGTCCTGTGATTAGTCTAGTTTTAAATAGGTGGATTGCTGGTCAGTGTGACTCATTGAGCCAGAGGGGTCTGTCCCATGCTGTAGATCTGAATAAATGTTAAAAACAATCCCTTTGGCAATGCCTAAAATGTTTAAATGCATCACATCCTCCACATTAAGCAAATTTGAAAATTTGGAAGTGATCTCAATGATTGTCAGCCATTCTTGCTTCTATTTTGAAAAATCTCTTGTAACAAACAAACTGGTGAAAGAATTCAGCAGATTGAGCAGCATCTGTGGGAGGAAGGGAATTGTCCACATTTCAGGTCAAAACCCAACACCAGAACCTGAAACATCGACTCTTCATTCCCCCACCCCCAAAGATTGCTTGTTGCTCCAAATTCCAGCGGCTGCACTGGCTGCATCTCCAAAAAACAACCCCTTGATGCATAACAGGAACTGAAACAGAATCAGGTGTAATATCACCGACATATGTTGTGAAATTTGTTAACTTTGTGGCAACAGTACAATTCAGTACATGATAATAGAGAGGAAAAGAAAACTATGAATTATATTAAGTATACATAAAATTGTTAAATTAAATAATAGTACAAAAAATAGGAAATAAAATAAGTAGTCAGGTAATGTTAATGGGTTCAATGTCCATTCAGAAATCAGATGGCAGAGGAGAAGAAGCTGTTCCTGAATCATTGAGTGTGTCTCTTCAGGCTGTTGTATCTCTGTCCTGATAGTAGCAATGAGAAGCGGACATGTCTGGGTGGTGGAGGCCCTTAATGATCTACACCATGGACACAGCCTTTCTGAGGCACTGCTCCTTGAAGATGACCTGGATACTCCGGAAGCTGGTGCTCATGACTGATTTTACAACTCTCTGCAGTTTATCTTGATCCTGTGCAGTCGCCCTCCCATGCCAGATGGTGATGCAGCCTGTTAAAGTGCTGACAACGGTACATCTGCAGAAATTTGTAAGTGTTTTTGGTGACATACTAAATATTCTCAATCTCCTATTGAAATATAGCCACTGTCTTGCCTTCTTTATAGCTGCATCAATATGTTAGGTCCTGGTTAGGTCCTCAGAGATGATGACATCCAGGAATGTCATCTTTTGCTGCTTGTGGTCACTGTCTCCAAAATACAGACAACAGCACTTTGGAGATGAGAGTCCAGGCAGGGCAGCATTGAAAAAGTCATGTCTATGGGTAATAAATGAAGCAAATATCCAGCACTGCTGAGAGAGTCTACAAGTGAAGGCTGAACCCAGGTGACCTGCGGACTGCATTCATTTCCGAAATCCACCGCAATTATAGCATACATTTTAAGTATATTTCCTATGACTATCTCTATATTCCCATTTCATCTTACATGTATGCAAATGAGAATTGGGATCCTTTATCTAATAAAATTCAACTAAAAATATTTTAGAAAAAAATAAACAAAAATAAATATGTGGGGTTGTATTCTCAGCTGAGAAGTGATATAGTCTAATTTTACCCCTTGCACAAAGAGTTCTTCCGTCTCATTTCTGAAGGAAAATGTGGTCTCTCACACTTGAAGTCAAGAATGATTTGTTTCAAGTTTGTGATGAAGACAATACACAAAACTGACAGAAGTGGAAGTGCTGGCCACAGCTGGAACTTTCATCACATTTAATGATATTGAACTCTGATTCATTGCTTGAGCACCAAGCTATTCCATTTTATTTGGCAGTGTTTCTGTATTAATCCTGTAAAGACAGGCCTTTAACCCTTTACACCTCCTCTACAGCCTTTTTGGCATGTTTTTTTTTTATTCTTCTTGATCTCAGTGTACACGGTATTGAAGTGGTTAACACAGCGCTTTACTGCTCCAGCAATCTGGGTTCGGTTCCCACTCCTGTCTGTAAGGAGTCTGCACGTTTTCCCGTGAATGCGTGGGTTTCTTCTGGGAGCTCTGCTTCCTCCCTCATTCCAAAGATGTAAGGGTTAGTAGGTTAATTGGCCAAATGGGTGTAATTGGCTCGTTGGGCCAGTAGAACCTGCTACCATGCTATATCTCCAAATAAAAATAAAGTAGTCCTGAAGAAGGACCTCGACACAAAACATCAACTGCTTCTCATTTCCATAGATGTGACCTGAACTGTTGTGTTCCTCCAGTGTCTTGTGTGTGTTCCTGCAAATAAAAAAGTATTTGTTTGGAAAATGAATTACAAGTAACCCATTGTAAATTCTAGATAAATTTATGGAATTGTTATAAGCAACAGACAAAAAGAACAAAAAAGCAAAAGGGAAGGCTAATAATAGAGATCACTAATTAGTGTAACATTAGAGGATTGGGAAGATTTTAAAAATCAACAGGAGGCAACTAAAAAAGCTGTGAGGTGGGAAAAGATGAAATATGAAGATAAGCCAGCCAAGAATATTAAAGAGGATACCAAAAGTTTTTTTTTCCAGACATATAAAAAGTAAAATAGAGGCCAGAGTAGATATTAGACCACTGGAAAATGACACTGCAGACGTCGTGTGGGGGGGGAGGGGGCAAAGGAAATTCCAGATGAACGAAGTATTTTCCATCCATCTTCACAGTTGAAGACACTATCAGTATGCCAGAAGTTCGAGAGTGTCAGGGGGCAGAAGTGAGAGCAATTGCTACTACTAAGGAGGTGCATAGGAAGCTGAAAGATCTGAAGCTATGTAAGTCTCATGGATGAGATGGACTACACCCAGGGATCTGAAAAAGGTACCTAACAAGATTATAGAAGCATTGGTAATAATCTTAACAGAATCACTACATTCTGGAGGACTGGAAAATTGAAGATGTCCTCCTCTCTTCAAGAAGGAAGGGAAGCAGAAGAAAGGAAATAAAAGGCAAGTTAGCCTGACCTCAATGATTGGGAAGATATTGGAGTTGATTATTAAGGATGCACTCTCGGAAATTGGAGGCACATGATAAAATAGGCCAAAGTCAGCACGGGTTCCTTATCGGAAAATCTTGCCTGACAAATCTGTTGGAATTCTTTGAGCAAAGACAAAGGGTGTTGTGTACTTGGATTTTTAGCAAGCACTTGATAAGGTGCTGCACATGAAGCTGTTTAAAAGCTAAGAGCCCATGGTATTACAGGAAAGATACCAGCATGCATTGAGGATTGGCTGATTGGCAGGAAGAAGAGATTAGAAATAATGGGTTACTAGTGGAGATCTGCAGGGGTCACTGTTGGAACCGTTTCTTTTTACGTTTTATTTCAATGGTTTGGATGACAAAATTGATGGCTTTATGGTCAAGTTGTGGATGAGGTGAAGATAGCTGAAGGTTAGATAGTTTTGAGGAAGCAAGGGAGGCTGCAAAAGCAATTAGATAGATTCAGAGAGTGGGCAAAGAAGTGGCAGATGGAATACCCTGTCGGGAAGTGTGTGCTCATGCTCTTTTGTAGAAGAAATAAAAGCATTGACTATTTTCTAAATGGAGAAAAAATTCTGATGTGCAAAGGGATTTTGAAGTCCTCATGCAGGATTCACTAAAGGTTAATTTGCTTGTTGAGTCAGGAAGGCAAAGGCAATGTTAGCATTCATTTTAAGACTAGAATATAAAAGCAAGGAGTAATGCTGAGGCTTTATAAGGCACTGGTGAGGCTTCACTTGGACTATTACAAGCAGTTTTGGGCTCCTTCTCTAAGAAAAGAAGTACTGACATTGGAGAAGGTTCAGAGGAGATTCATAGGAATGATTCCAGGAATGAAAGGGTTCTGGTATGAGGAGCGATTGATCGCTCTGGGCCTGTACTTGCTGGATATTAGGAGAATTAGGGGTGATCTCTTTGAAACCTACCGAATGCTGAAATGTCTAGTAACAGTGGATGTAGAGAGCATGTTTCCTATATTGGACCAGTGTAGGACCGGAGAACACAGCTTCAGAATAGAGGTATGTCCATTTAGAACGGAGATGAGGAAGAAATTCTTTAGTGAGAGGGTGGTGAATCTGTGGAATTCATTACTACAGATGGCTGTGGAGGACAAGACACTGGGCATATTTAAGACAGAGGATGACAGCTCCTTGTTTAGTCAGGGAATTAAAGACTGTGGAGGGGAAGGAAAGAGAATGAAGTTTAGAGGGAAAATGGATCAGCCAAGCAGAAATGGCAGAGCTGACTGGGTGGAGCAAATGGCCTATTTCTGGTCCTAACACGTAAGACCATAAGGTATAGGAGCAAAAGTAGGCCATTTGGTCCATCGAGTTTGTCCAACCATTCTATCATTGGCTGATCCAATTTTTCTGGTCATCCCCTCTCCCCTGCCTTTTCCCAATACCCTTTGATGCCCTGGCTAAACAAAACCTATCTATCTCTGCCTTAAATACACCCAATGACTTGGCCTCCACAGCCTCTCGTGGCAACAAATTCCACAGATTTACCATCCTCTGACTAAAGTAATTTCTCCACATCTCCGTTCTAAATGGACAACCTTCAATCCTGAACTCATGCCCTCTTGTCCTAGACTCCCCTACTATGGGAAATAACTTTGCCCTATCCAATCTGTTCAGATGTTTTAACATTCGGAATGTTTCCATGAGATCCCCCCTCATTCTCCTGAACTCCAGGGAATACAGCCCAAGAGCTGCCAGATTTTCCACATATGGTAACCCTTTCATTCATGGAATAATTCTCATGAATCTCCTCTGAACTCTCTCCAATGTCAGTATATCCTTTCTAAAATAAGGAACCCAAAACTGCACACAGTACTCCAAGTGTGGTCTCGTGAGGGCCATATAGAGCTTCAACATCACATCCTTGTCTGTGTATTCTATACCTCTAGAAATGAATGCCAACATTGCATTTGCCTTCTTCACCACCGCCTCAACATGGAGGTTAACCTTTAGGGTATCCTGCACAAGGACTCCCAAATCCCTTTACATCTCTGCATTTTGAATTCTCTCCCCATCTAAATAATAGTCTGCCAGTTTATTTCTTCCACCAAAGTGCATGGTCATACACTTTCCAACATTGTATTTCATTTGCCACTTCTTTGCCCATTCCCCTAAACTATCTAAGTCTCTCTGCAGGTTCTCTGTTTCCTCAACACTACCCGCTCCTCCACCTATCTTTGTATCATTGGCATATTTAGCCACAAATCCATTAATCTCATAGTCCACATCATTAACATCTATCTTAAAAAGCAGCGGTCCCAACACCAACCCCTGTGGAACTCCACTGGTAACCAACAGCCAGTCAGAATAGGATTCCTTTATTCCCACTGTTTGTTTTCTGCCAATCAGCTAATGCTCCTCCATGCTAGTAACTTGCCTGTAATTCCATGGGTTCTTATCTTGCTAAGCAGCCTCATGTGCAGCGCCTTGTTAAAGGCCTTTTGAAAATCCAAGTACACCACGCCTACTGCATCTCTTTTGTCTACCCTGCTTGTAATATCCTCAAAAAATTGCAGTAGGTTCATCAGGCAGAATTTTCTTTTCAGGAACCATGCTGGCTTTGCTTATCTTGTCATGTGCCTCCAGGTACACCATAATCTCATTCCTAACAATTGATTCCAACAACTTCCCAACCACTGATGTCAGGCTAACAGATCTATAGTTTCCTTTCTACTGCCTCCCACCCTTCTTAAATAGTAGAGTAACATTTGCAATTTTCCAGTCATCCGGTACATTGCCAGAATCTATCAGTTCTTGAAAGATCATTGTTAATGCCTCTGCAATCTCTCCAGCTACTTCCTTCAGAACCCAAGGGTGCATTCCATCATGTCCAGGAGACTTATTCACTCTCTAAACATTAAGCTTCCTGAGCACCTTTTCAGTCATAATCTTCACTGCACATTCTTCACTTCCCTGACACTTTTGAATGTCCGGTATACTGCAGATGTCTTCCACTGCAAAGACTGATGCAAAATACGCATTCGGCTCCTCTGCCATCTTTCCGTCTCTCACTACAATATCTCCAGCGTCATTTTCTATTAGTCCTATATCAACCCTTGGCTCTTATATACCCTTTATGTACTTTAAAAAAGCTTTTATTATCTTCTTTGATATTGGTCGCCAGTTTCCTTTCAAAATTCATCTTTTCCTTCCTAATGACCTTTTTAATTTCCTTCTGCAAGTTTTAAAATGCTTCACAATTCTCTGTCTTCCCACTGGTTTTGGCTTCCTTGTATGCCCTCTCTTTTACTTTTACTTCGGCTCTGACTTCACTTGTTACCTACGACAGTGTCCTTCTTCCATTCAAAAATCTCTTCTTATTTGGAATATATCTGTCTTGCACTTCCCTCATTTTTTTGTAGAAATTCCAGCCTTTGCCACTCCGCTGTCTTTCCTGCTACTTTGGCCAGTTTCCCTCTCATGCCACTGTAATTTCCTTTATTCCACTGAAATTTTGACACATTGGATTTAGTTTCTCCTTCTCAAATTTCAAAGTGAACTCAATCATATTGTGATCACTGTTCCCCAAGGGTTCCTTAACCCTAAGCTCTCTTATTACCTTCTGATCATTGTACAGCACCCAATCCAGCATAGTTGATCCCCTTGTGGACCCAATAACAAGCTGTTCTAAATAGCCATCCCTCAGACATTCTACAGATTCTTTCTCTTGAGGTCCAGTACTGGCCTGGTTTTGAAGTTCCACATTCCCTTTGGATAAAGAACTTTCTTCTAAACTCCCCACTTGATCTTTCAATGAGGTGAAAGGTTCATGGGGAATGTGAGGTGGAAATTATTCACTCAGAGGCTGCTAAGAGCTGCCAGCAGAAGTGGTGGATGTGAGTTTGATTTCAGCTTTGAAGTAAAATTTGGATAAGTATATGAATGGGAGGGATATGAAGAGCTCTGATCTGGGTGCAAGTTGATGGAACTAGGCAGATTAATAGTTCAGCATGGACTAGATGGGCCAAAGGGCCTGTTTCTGTGCTGTAATGTTCCATGAATCGAATTCTGCTCTTCCCCACTGTGAAAAACTTCTCTTTCCTTCCTCCCTGTCTAAACATCTCATCATTGTAAATACCTCATCCTTTAGGCTTCTTATTCCAAGACTGAAGAGACACTCGTGAATAATTCTTACAATAGGTGCCTCTTGCAATGAATCAGGAAGCGTTGTCATGATGTCTAAAATCCAATTTCTCTAATTAGCTTTCTTGCAAAACCAGTGAAAGGAAGAGCTACAAATTCAATACTTTTCTCTGTTCTGTGCCCTGTCTATGTCTTTAAATTATAATGTACTTACCTGTAAATGTGAAGTGAGACCATTTATTTGTCTGAGTGAATGTTACAAAACTATATAAATTTATTCCATCATAAACTGCTTCAGTGAACTTTAAACAATATGAAATTATTTGCTGCACTCAGAATACAAAATCTCATAACTCATAACTAGCTGGAGGAAAATATACGCAGACCGAGTTTTGGAAGGTTTCCTTTGGTGTTGCGTAAGTGAGGCACTGTACATGCTTTTCAGGTGTCACACCATGAAAAGGAGTTTAATGTCACATGCAAATGTCTGGTGAGGTACAAGTATGATGTTTGCAGCAGCATCACAGACATGCAGATTCAAAATCAAAATCAAAAAGTTTAATATTACCAGCATATGTCATGAAATTTGTTGTTATTCGGCAGCAGTGCAATGCAATACATAATAAAACTATAAATTACAGTAAGAAATATGTTAAACTAAATAGTGCAAAATAAGGAAAAAAAGTAGTGATGTAATGTTCATGGGTTCAATGTCAATTCAGAAATCTGATGGCAGAGGGGAAGAAGCTATTCCTGAATCACTGAGTGTGTGCCTTCAGGCTCCTGTATCTCCTCCTTGATAGTAACAATGAGAAAAGGGCATATCCTGGGTGATGGGGATCCTTAATGATGGATGCCGCCTTTTTGAGACACTGTTCCGTGAAGATGTCCTGGATACTACAGGACATCCTCAAGGAAGATCATCAGTCCATGATGGAGCTGTCTGAGTTGACAAATTTCTGCAGCTTGTTTTGATCCTGTGCAGTGGCTCCCACCCCCCCCACTCCATACCAGACAGTGACGCAGACATTTAGAACTCTCTCCATGATACATCTGTAGAAATTTGTGAGTGTCTTTGTCTCCTCAAGCTCCTGAAGAAATATAACCGATGTTGTGCCTTCTTTGTAACTGCATCAATATGTTGGGCCCAGGATAGATCCTCAGAGATGTTGACACCCGGAACTTGATATTGCTCACCCTTTTCACTTCTGATTCCTTGATGAGGACTGGTACATGTTCACAGAAGAACATAAATTGTACATATGTTATACAGCAAGGACAACATTAGTAATAAAAATATTAGTAACAATCAAAGACATTTGTACAAAATTATGTGGGATATACAAACGTTTGTAGATGCGGCAAATGCAAGCAGGCTTTTTCCACTGAAGTTGGGTGGGATGAGAACTAGAGGTCATAGGTTAAAATTCAAAGTTGAAATAGTTAAGGGGAACATGACGGGGAGCTTCTTCACTCAAATGGTCATGTGAGTGAGAAATAAGCTGCACGTGGAAGTGGTGGGTTTGATTTCAACATTTAAGGGGAGTTTGGATAAGTACATAGATGGGAGGGGTGGGAAGAACTATGGTCCAGGTGCAGTTTGATAATTTGGCATGCCCTAGATGGGCTGAAGGGCCTGGTTCTGTGCTGTAGTGTTGTATGACTCTTTGACATATTTTGGTAGTACAAGAAGGGGTTTGTAGTGTTGCATAGCTGAGGTAGGGTTATGACTGTGCAGGTCAGTTTAACAACCTGAAGGCCAAAGCAAAGTAACTCTCCCTGACCCTGGTGGTGTGCAATTCCAGGCTTCTGCACATCCTACGTGATGCTGCACTGTGAAGAGAGCATGACACACATGGTGGGGTTCCTTGATGATAAATGTTGCCTTCATGAGGCAGCATATCACAGATTATTTGGCTGATGCAGCCATGTATTTAATGGGATAAAATCCTAAAAAGACACAATGTTCATGTGCATTGAAATTAAAAGCTGGTGGAAAGGAATGCTTTTAGATTGGCAGGAGTTTGAAGATTCTTGGCTCGAGATCAGAAGAAACTAATGAGAAACGACTGCATTTCTCCTTGAGCTTGCTGACGTGGGATGTTTGTAACACACACTACTCCATTTTGACATTCACACTTCAACTGGCAGGTTTTTGATCTTCTATTAGCAGTTCTTAATGATTCACCTTGATTCATACCTCTGGATAATTCCATCAGCTTTGATCTTGAAGCTCCTCATTCCAGCCAATGGCATCAAATGTGCACTTCAGCTGACAAGCAATGCGCGAGAGATTGTCATTTCAACAAGTGCTTTTGACTGCCCTAATGCAGACTGATTGTGTGGGTCAAGTTCCATCCATCAGTTCTGAAGATATTACCAACATTTGAAGAATATATTCATCAAAATAAAGCAGAGGAATGCAGAGGAAAACTTCCTCACATTTGGAGTTTCATATTGCATTAATATCGCATCAGGTTGGCACAGTAGTGTAGCTTTACAGCACCAGCTGCAAGATTGGGGTTCAATTCCTGCTGTTGCCTGTCAGGAGTTTATACGCTCTCACCATTACCATGTGGGTTTCCACCACTGTTCCAGTTTCTTCCCACTTTTCAAAAATGCACAGGTTATGGTTGCTAAGTCATGGACATTCTATCTTGGCACTAGAAGGGCTAACCCCCAGCACATCCTCAAACTGTATTGGTCATTGATGCAGTGATGCATTTCATTGTACATTCAAATGTTTCAATGGACATGTCACAAAAAAAACCTAATCATTAATCTTTAAAGAGCACACTGGGTTCATTATAATTACCCAGAAGAGCAGCACACTTTAAACAATGTGTGTTATCGAGACAATCAGGGATGCGCTTATCAAAGCTGGTTTATCGATTCACACCACTGTCTGTAAGGAGTTTGTATTTATGTGAATGCAAGAATAGTGAACCACAAGAGACAGAGGCTAGAAAAGTCAAAACAACCATAAATATGAGTCCTGAAGTAAGGTTTCAGCCTGAAGCTTCAACACTTTCTATCCTCCCATAGATACTGCTTGACCCATTGGGTTCCTTCAGCAGATCATGTCATATTCCTGATTCTAGTATTCTGTGTTGACCATAAACCTCAACTGATTCATCAATCTTGTTGCATTAATCTTTGAGCACCACAGTACCATAGTGGTTATCATGATGTTTTGTAGTACAGGTGACCCAGATTCAGTACCCACTGCCACCTGTAAGAGTTTGTATGTTCTCTCCGTGACTGTGTGGATTTCTTCTGGGTGCCTATTGTGACTTTTTGTTTAACTTTACCGAAGCAGCACAATGAAGTACATGATGAGTAGATACAGAGATAAAAATCTATACACCGTAAATATGTCTATTAAATAGTTAAATTAAATAAGTAGTGTAAAAAAAACTGAAATTAAGAAGTGTTCATGAATGTCCATTTAGAAATCAGTGTTACGTATTCAGGCAACAATAAATATATGAGTTCGGCAAGGGTTTCTTATAACAAACGACACGTTTATTAACCACAGAAAACAAACCCCCCAAAAGTAAACAAACTACCGTAACCGGAAACAGCTGCTGAGCGGCAGCCCAAACAGTTCTTAAAGTGATATTGCAAAAACAGTTCTTAAAGTGATATTGCAAAAACAGTTCTTAAAAGTGGCATTGCCAAAAACAGTTCTTAAAAGTGATATTGCCAAAAACAGTTCTTTAAAGTGGTATTGCCAAAAGTTCGATATGCTCACGGTCCATTTTAAAAGGAGAGACTTTATAGGACGATTTAAATTCTCTTTCACGTCGCTTGCTTCGATCCCCGACGTCGAACTTCCCACGAAGAATTCACGAAACAGAACGGTTTAAAGGCACTGACCTTTCCTTCCTCACTATCCTCAAGCCTTTCTGGTAAACCCAGGGATTAACATGAAGATAGTCAACGAAATCCTTCCAAATAAGGATCAAACAAAGGTTGCCCCCATTTCACCGTAGAAAGCGATTCTCCTCAATCTGTAACTTCCAAACTTCCAATCTTCACTCTCCACTAATTTTCTTCGAACTAGCAGAATCGTAAAGAACCTGCTGGCAATGACCCCTTAAACTTTAGGCATTAAATAAAAACTTCATCCTTCAATTAAACTGCGTCATCACTTAAAACACACAGTGGCATGAAGTCAACCTGGCAAATCCAGCCACGAACTGCCCCTCCTCACAGGGTGGGGTCTACCTTTTATAACCTGTAAAAAATAACCCGTCACATGATCTCTACTGGCGGGAAAATGACGTCATTCCACCATCACAAGACCATCACCTCAAGTCCAGTATAGCTTCAACCCCAGTCACATGACAAGGGCTCCACTGTCATGTGTCACGAGTACATAACATCAGATACAGATGGGATGAAACTGTTCCTGAGTTACTGAATGTGTGCCTTCCAACTTCTGTACCTCTATCTTGATGGTAACAATGAGAAGAGGGCATGTCCTTTATAATGTTGGAGGGTGTCCTTAATAATGGACTCCACCTTCCTAAGGCACTGCTCCTTAAAGATGTCTTGGATACTATGGATGCTAATGACCAATGATGGAGCTGACTAATTTTACAAGTTTCTGCAACTTACTTCGATCTTGTACAGATGCACCCACCCCACCACACCATACCAGACAGTGATGCAGCCAGTCAGGATGCTCTCCACAGTAAATTTGTAGTAATTTTCAAGTGTTTTAGTTGGTGAGCCAAATCTCCTCAAACTTCTTATGAAAATTCCATTGATTTGCCATCCTCTCGTTAAAGAAATTCATCTTCATCACTGTTCCTTGTATTTTGGGGCTGTGCCGTCTGGTGCTTGACTCTCCCACTGTCGGAAAAATCTTCTCCACATCCTCTCTAGCTGTGCCTTTGATAGATTTTAATAAGATCCCTCCTCATTCTTCTAAACTCCAGTGAGTAGAGAACAGTAGAAATGTATGTTTTACCTTCTTCATATGAAAAATACACAATTTTCCTTGGCTTGAGAATGTTTTCTGTCTTTGAACTGTGTCATGGGCTCCAGCATTTTCAGGGAGAGAGCATACAAGTGTACACTCAGTGGTCACTGTATTATGTACATCCTATACCTAGTAAGATGGCCAGCAAGTGTACGTCTGTGGTCTTCTGCTCATGTAGCCTGCCCACTTCAAGGTTCGACGTGTTGTGCATTCAGAAATACTCTTCTACACACCAAAGTATCATTCCATAGTCAAAGCCACTTAGATCACATTTCTTCCCCATTCTGATGTTTGATCTGAACAACAACAGAACTGCTTGACCATGTTGGCATACTTTTATGCATTGAGTTGCTGCCAACTGGTTGGCTGATTTGATATTTGCAGGTGTACAGGTGTATCTAATAAAGTGGCCACTCACTGTATGTTTTACCTTCATCATTTTAAGAATAAACAACTTGCCTGCACTTTCTGTACAAGAGCTGGGTCATGGACTCTAGCATCTTCAGGGAGAGAACGCAGGAATGTTGTTTTGTTGGGGCTTCCAGAAATTGTGGGACACTGTAGCATAATAGTTAGCACAATGTACCACCTCCAAGAGGACCACAACCTCGCCGTAGGGTCTGGATGCTTGTGTACCTCAATGAACTGGAGAGTCAACAGCCCTGACTGGTAAAACAAAATTGTTACAGAAACAGCAATGAAGGATCCTTCTGTGTGGCCGAGGACAGACAGAGATGGGGATCTTCATTGCTGCCCTAAATGCCAGTGGTGTAATAGGGAACTAATAGTAATAATTACAGTACCACCAACTTGGGATCAATTCGCACTGCTGCCTGTAATAAGTTTGTACATTCACCCCATGACTGTGTAGCTTCCTCCCTGTCCTTCAGTTTCCTCCCACAGTCCAAAGATTTACCAGTTGATGGGTTAATTGGTCATTGTAAATTGTCTTGTTGCTAGGCTAGGATTAAATCGGGGATTTGCTGGGCAGAAGGGCTGGAAGGGCCTATTCTACGCTGTAACTCAATAAATAAATTAGATATATAGAAAGATAAGTAAGAGTCTCAGAATTTCTTTTCTATTCTGAAAGCTGGTCGTAGAAAACCGGAGTGAGGTTCTGTAGATTAGGGTTTGCTGTTGACGGTTTTGGCAGATGTGGTCAGCAAGTGGGAAGAAACAAGCAGAAGATGTCTCTGATTAGCACTGCAGTAGTGAATGACTGTGATTGGCAGAGGTTTGCCCGGGGTACTAAAGAGAAATAATCTGATTCTCCTTCCTCAGAAGGATTAAAAATGATCATACACTGACAGTGAGCCTTGGGGAACCTGGTGCATGGTGAAATAATTATCTGCCTTCCAACTATCATGTGGGACTTGTATTTAAAGATTGTACTGAACTTTCACACCTTCCCAGGTGGATAAGAGCAACACTGCACACAAGTAACTGGCCATGCTAAAAATGTTTGGTGCAAAATCACCTCAGACTCTGGAAATCTGAAATAAAACTGGAAAATGATGGCAGACTTTTCTTAGCAGAGAGAGTAGTTGCAGAACATGCAAAAATTTTGTTTAAGAGGCATTAGGTCAGTATATGGATAGAAGGTTAAGGAAGGACGTACAGGAGCCTCAGGTCCCACACCAGCAGATTCAGGAACAATTATTACCCTTCAACCATCAGGCTCCTGAACCACCTCAGCACTGAACTGATTCCATACCCTTATGGACTCTCTTTCAAGAACTCTACAACTCGTATTTTCAATATTATTTATTTATTTATCAGCTTGTATTTGCAGTTTGTCTTCTTTTGTACATTGGTTATTTAACCATCTTTGTGTGTAGTTCTTTATTGATTTTATTGTGTTTCTTTTTACCTACTGTGAATGCCCACAGGAACCTCAGCAGGTTGGGCAATATCCTTAGGGAGAGAAACAGAATCAGTGTTTTAGATCAAAGATTCTTCATTCAAACTGGAAATGTAAGATGGTAACTGAGCGGAAGCTGCAGACAGAGGAACGGTGGAACAAGACCATGAATATCTGTAACTGCATGCAGACCAAAATTGTCAAAGTAACAATTTTTATAAAATTCATCAGCTGGAATAAAATACCATAGGAATAATTTAAAACACAACAAATTTAAACAAACATTTAGACAGAGCTATGAAAAAGAGTTACCTGAAGTTATTAAACTTCGTATTAAGTCCCAAGTGTTGTAACTAATTGGAAAATGGTGTATTGTTCCTCGAGCTGGCATTGGCATTCTGGGAGCCCAAAGGTGAAGAGGTCATAGTGAGAGAGGAATGGAGAATTAAAGTGATAGGTGACGGGAAGCCCATGGTCACACTTGAGATGTATAGTGGAGAGTATATTAACTGGCTGCATTACAGTCTGGTATGGAAACACCAATGTCCCTGAACAGAAAGTCTTACAAAATGTAGTGGATATGGCCCAGTCCATCATGGGTAAAGCCCTTCCCACCACTGAGCATGACTACACAGAACATTGTCACAAGAAAGCAACTTCCATCACCAAGGACACCCAGCACCCGTGTCATGCTGTCTCCTTCATGCTCCCATCAGGGAAAATGTACAGGAGCCTCAAGCCTCACACCAGCAGGTTCAGGGATTGTTATTACTCCTCAGCCTTCAGGCTCTTGAACCAGAAGGGATAACTTCACTCACCCCAACACTGAACTGTTCCCACGAAATATGTACTCACTTTCATGAATTCTTCCTTTCATGTTCCTTATATATTTATTATTATTGTTATTACTACTTTTTCCTTTCCTTTGTATTTGCATAGTTTGTATTTTGCACACTGGTTGTCCATGCTGTTGCTGCAGTCTTTTATTAATTTTATTATGGCTATTGGATTTAATGAGCATGCCAGCAAGGAAATAAACTTCAGGGTATGGTGACATATATGTACTTAGATAATAAATTTATTTTGAACTTTGAATGAGTGGATGTGTCCTGCAAAGCAGTCACACAAACTGTCTTAAGAAGCAGGCACCTGAGTTCCATATAAATGCTGCCTTTCCCCACGTAAATATTTTATACTCCTTGTGACAATCTCCCACTCCTTGTGGGGGTGGTGTGAATTTGAATATGTCCTTACATGGTGCCATTGTTATCATTTATCTTGTGTGGTGATTTGAAAAGAATGAATTTAATTTGATTCCTCCTTGATATATGCTAAAGTATGTAACACAAAATGGAAGTTTGTAAGACAAAATGGCGTTTGTCTGGGATGTGAATATGTTTTGAAAGAGCATGAGGGACCCAATCCACAGGCATATTTTGAGAACTTTGTGTGAACACTAGTCTATAATTTGGAGATGTGATGGACGCACATCCTTGAGATTAGGTACTGGTGAAAAATGTATTCCTCCTTACAGGCCTGTCGCACCGAGGCTGAAGGTCACAAGAGATAAGAAGGTATAGGTTGGTACCACTGAAAGGCAGAAAATTACCGGGGTAAAAATTTTGTTATTTTCTTATGGAGTCTTAAAGTACTGTATATAAAAAAGAGCAACTTCTTGGTACAGTAGAGGAAATGCTGTCAGGAATCCTTGGTTCTCTCTGGCACCATATTGTATGGAGTGGATTAGTGATTGGTTGATAGTTATTATTGTCCATTATACTGCCTTATTTATCTTTTTTCTTCTCTTCCACATTTTATTCTTTATATATGCAACTCTAATAAAGTAATTTCTCGTAACCATCATTAAATCGTTAGTGACTGTTGTTTGCAGATAGCTCTTGCTTTTGAATTAGAAAAGAACAAGGAATGCATTTTAAAATATTTTTGTTACAAATTTGGCGTGGTCGGCAGTATTCAGCACAGTGTTTCTCAAACAACAGGTCATACCTGTAGGCAGAACTGAGTTTATGGGATCAAGGTGCAGGGACAACATCCATGGTTTTGGAGCACTGGCCAACATACTGTTCACATGTTTCTCTCCCACATGCAGAAGTAGAAAACAATTGGGGTGAAATCAGTTTGTTTGAATTCATTCACTGTAACAGAGTCCTTCATCAGGATAATGGGAGTTTCTGACCATTATATAAAGTAGGAATTGAGCTCATAGCTAATTTTACAGCTTTACAACCTTAGTAATTGGAAGACTGGGGTTCAATTCCACCACCACCCATTGTCTATAAGGTGGTTGTACATTCTCTCAGTGACCACATGGGTTTCATTTAGGTTCTCTGGTTTCCTCCCTCATTCCAAAGACATATGGGTTAGTATTAGTATGTCATGGGCAAGCCATAGAAGTGTGACAAGTCCTACCGGCTGCCCCCAGCACATACTCAGCCTTTATTGATCATGAACACAAATGATACATTTTAGTGTATGTTTATATGTTCCAATGTACACGTGACATATAAAGTTAATCTTTAATCTTTAGATAATACACTGGGTGCAAAAGAAGCATATTTGAGAAGTTAGTTTGTCACCATTTACTCAAGGGAGATGAGTCTCAAAGAGGAAACTTCATTGAATTGATTTACTATTTCTCTAGTGCCTATTGCTAACTAGGGCTTATGTCTGCATGTCTGATGTAACCCATAGCTTGTACTTATGAGCTATATGTGAATTGCTTTTGACATAATGGACAATTTGGTGTCTTTTGGAGTGTAACTTTATGAGAGAAGTCAGTGCCAGAATTTGATATAAACTGGAGGTGTTTCATTGGTAAGTGTGTCCGAGTAGAGGATGTTGTCACTGGAATTGGCAATGGACTTGCTGAATATAAAAAGTTGCAGGGCTGTTCTGTGTCTCATGAATATGGATGTCTTGTTATGTGCCAACTCATATTGTATCTGCTTAACTATAATGTTTAAGTGTCTGGGCAGCTCAGCCACATTTTCTGAATAGTGATGAGGAGATAATGACACATGACTTGTGAATTTTATTGTCATTTAACTATATACATGTATATATAATGCATATAATGTATATAGAGTTGAGATGACTTTTCTTCAAACCAGGTTGTAAAACATCTAACACACATAACACATGATAATTTATGAAGGTAAAGATAAAATCTACCGATGAATCACACATAAATAACCAACTAAAGTGCATTAATATTAAATATCGTAAGGTATGGAACAAATTAGCCAGTGACACTTCGAATACAATGCGGTTGGGAGCTCAGAAGCCTAATGGCCTGGGGGGGAAACAGTTTCTCATCCTGACCGTTCTTGTTTTTATGTATCAGCGTCTCCTGCCTGATGGTAGAAAGTCAAAGAGGATGCTGGATGGATGGGTGGGATCCTTAATAATACTAAGGGCCCTGCAAATGCAGCACTTCTGATAAATGTCCCCGATGAATGGTAGGGAGACTCCTATGATCCTCTCACCTGTTCTCACAGTCCACTGTCGGGACTTCAGATCTGATGCGTGACTGCTCCCGTACCAGGTGGGTATGCAACTTGTCAGGATGTTCTCAATGGTGCTCTTGTAAATCACAGATAAGGCAAGGGGTGGGAGCCTTTTTTGCCGCAATCTTCTTAGGAAATGGAGGCAAAGTTGTACCTTCTTGTTCAGGGAGGTGATATTAAGGGACCAGGTGAGGTCATCCATGATGTGACCTCCCTGGAACTTGATGCACTTAACTCTCTCTATGAAGCACCCTTGTATTTGCAGAGGAGGGTGGTCTGTCTACACTTTCCTGAACTTATGGGAAAGAATAAACAGTTGATGTTTCAGGCTGAGATGGGTCTTGATGAAGAGTCTCAACCCAAAATATTAACCGTTTATTCTTTTCCATAGATGCTGCATGACCTGCTGAGTTCTCCAGCACTTTGTATGCATTACTCTGGATTTCAAGCATCTGCAGAATCTTTTCTGTTTATGATCTGGAGACAATGATTTTTTTTACCAATCCCATGTGCTCTAAAAAGCAACAGCAATTTAACTGTAGCATTTCAATATGACAGTGTTAATGATTTCTTACTTTGCCTCAGAGCCTTACTTCAAATGAACAATGAATGAACTAATAATAGACAAGTAGGTTGTCAACTTGCAATGGACATTTTTACAAAATTCATAAGGAGTTTCTCTCACTGGGATCAAGATTTTGGGATTTCGGGCTGGTTGTAGCCGCAAACTGTCAAATTATTCAGGAAAAATTGTGGAGCAAATTTATGGACATCCAGCATGTGCTGTTGATTGGCAAATCTCTACAATGCCTTGAAATGATCTCACTGACGCCTGAAATTTGTTGGCTCAGGCTGGGCAATATTGAGTAATTAGGCTTTTCCATGCCTCAGGCAGCCAAACATCCACACAGTCGAGAAACAACGGGCATCTGGTGGGATAGCTTCAAAGAGTAGGAAGTGTTCCAGTATGTCAGAACTCAACTTCCCAGTTTACCAGGAGTGTCCATGTAATTCCTTTAAAACTCAGAAATGTCCAAGTGGCTACCAATTCCAAAGGCATTCGTAGATTCTGATAAAGAGCAGAAAAATTACCCCCACATTGCCTCTTTATAGGCACACCCGTACTCCTGCTTGTTAGTTCAGATGTCGAAGCAGCCACTCATTGTGGCTGCAACTCAGTGCTTAAGAGTATGCAGTCATGGTCTAGAGGTTCATTTGTTGTTCAGACCAAACATCAGAATGAGGGGAGAAATGTGATCTGAGTGACCTTGACTGTGGAATATCGTTGGTGCCAGGCAGGGTAGTTTGAGTGTCACAGGAACTGCTGATATTCTGGGGTTTTCACACACAACAGTCTCTTCTTGAGTTTTCAAAGAATGGTACAAAAAAACAGAAAAAAAGCATCCAGTGAGCAGCAGTCCTGTGGGTGAAAACCCTTTATTAATGAGAGAGGTCAGTGGAGAATGGCCAGGCTGCATGAAGCCGACAGGAAGGGCACAATAAAAACAATAGCCACGTATTCTCCATGTGGTGTGCTGAAGAGCATTTCTGAACGTAAAACACATCGAACCTTGAAGTGGATGTGCTACAGCAGCAGAAGAGCATGAATAGGAGATGCCTAATAAGGTGGCTGCTGAGTCTATATTAAAATGAGATGTTGTGCAACTCATATCATCAGAGGGACCTGAATTTGTGACTTAATGAAATTGCTCCCGAGACAATCTCATCCAAATTTAAAATTCATTCTGGGCCATCCATCCTCTCAGTGTTGGCCTATACACTTCCTCACACTTGGAAACTCCTGTATTTGACTTAACTTTTGTTAGCAAAATACTAATTTAATTCAAATAGTTTCTTTCATAATTAGGGGAATATACCTCAAGCTAGAACTGATGAAGGGTTTTCTAAATTATTGCTTTAATTATGATTTCACAAACTTATGGAAAACAATACTGGTATAAAATTCTACTAATTACATTTCAAAAATACTATTAGTACATAGAAGACAAACAGAGTCACAGAGTCATAGAGCATTACAGCATAGAAACGAGCCCTTGGGCACATTTATTCTGTAAAAATTAATTCCATCAATCTGCACCTGGACCATAGCCCTCCAGTACCCCTTTCATCCATATATTTATCTAAACTTCTCTCCAAAGTAGCAAAAAATCTGAATCTACCTCTTCCTCTGGCAGCTTATTCCTCACGCACACCGCCATCTCCTGAGGGAAGAAGTTCCTCCTCAGGTTCTAATTAAATATTTCACCTTTCACCCTTAACCTATGACACTTAGTATTTACTAGTCTCTCCCATCCTTAGTGGAAAAAGCCTACTTGCATTAACCCAGTCTATACCCCTCATAATTTTGTATACATCTGTCAAATCTTGCCTCCTTCTATGTTTCAGGGAATAAAGATCTAACAACCTCTTCAACCTTTCCCTCTAACTCATGTACTCAGGGGTCAGGGGTATAAATTGCGGGCATGTTATCCCTGCACCCGAAGCATGGCGCTACTTGCAGGCTAACCCAGTATAACTTCAGACTATGTTGGTTGTTGATGAGACAAAACACTGCACATCACTGTACGTTTTGGAAAGGTTCGGTATGGGCCGAGTCTAGGTGGTGGGACCTGGGCCCAAAAGCTTAGTGAAGTGGCAGGGGCCAGGTCTGAGAGCAAGGATCAACCCAAGCTTTGGTTGATTTAAGCACCGAGCCGGATTGAAAAGGTCAGATATCAGGGCCAGAGGCTAATTCAGCTTGCTGCTCTGTGTGATTTAATCATCCTTGCACTGAACTTAGACTGTGGCCTGCAATTAAGAGGCTCCTGAATCAGCAGCCAGCTTCGGGTCTGTAGGCTCACTTTCATGAGTTTCAGTTCCGAATGCTATAGTGATTACTTTTATTGTTTGCAAAATTTGCTTTCTTTGCACATTGGTTATTTGATTGTCTTTTTAAATGGCTTATATTGTGTTTCTTTGTTTTGTGGCTGTGTGTAAGGAAACAAAACTCAATGTTGTATGGAGTATACAATGAAAATAAATAAACTTTGAACTTTGTTTTAATGTATGTGTGACAAATAAAACTAATCTTTCTAACTCAATTTATGGAAAGGCAATACTGGCACAAAATACTACAACTTACAATTTTGCATAAAAGTCAAATGATGAAACTGATGACAATTTAACTTCCGATTTCCTGAAACAAGCAGAATGTCCTCTTGGGAGGCACTGAAAAGATAAATGTGCTTTAAGGAACAGAATGCACTGAAGTGTTAAACAGTGGCCAACAATATTGAGGCAATTAGTCTGGCTACATTAGATTTTAAAAGTGACCACAAAATCTGAAGTAAATGGCAAGTATAGTTCAAATATAAAGATATCTCTGTTAATATGACATAAGGAAGGAATGCACTGAAGCAAACCTGTCACTGTAGGAGTGTTCTATGATTATATTCACATCCTTGAATGCATTTCAGAGCGAGCACCCTTGTGGGTTAAATGAAAACTTTAGGGAGTTCTGTTGAACAGGTTCTGAACTGTCAGAAGCCTGTGATATTCTGCTACTGGATTGTATATCAAGAGGGTATTTCATGGGTGCAAGATATCTTTGAACTGTCATATGCACATGTAATCTAAACAAATCTTTACTCAACTTTCATGCGATACTTTCAAAGGGACAAAGATTCATATTACCAATTCATTTTATTTATGGGATTTAGTCATCAATGGCTAATATCAGCAGTTTGTCAGTGTCCTGGTGAATGGTGTTGGCCTGAAACGTCGACTGTTTACTTTTGTCCATAGATGCTGCCTGACTAGCTGAGATTCTCCAGCTTTTGGTGTGTTACTCTTGATCTCCAGCATCTGAACAATGTCTTGTGTTTAGAACTGACGAAGTGTCGCACCGTGTGAGAAGCTCATTTGCAGATGACATAGTTAATTGTGGTGTTCTCATGCAAGTGTTTAGGAATAGGTCAGATGATTAGCAAAATGAGTGGGAAAGGATAAAAGAAATCTCTAAAATCTGGGTTTAACCAACATTATGTTTGAAATAACATGTTGTAAATAATGGTCATACAATTTATCTGAGGCAGAAATTAACTTGTTTTCTTGGCAGCAATTATTGTATTAAACTGACTGGGCTTTTCAGTGCACATTATCTGTGGCAGCAGCTAGAAATTGACTTTATTAGGTTAGGAACAGTGAAACATAAATTGTATTTTATTTTCATATTTTTGCAAAGTTAAATGCATACACGGATTGCTGAAATGGCAAAGGAAGACATAGAGGTGTAAGAATTCTTGAATGAACAACATATGATATAGCGGCTTTAACCGTCACAGTCTTAAGAAGCTCCTGGTCGCAAGCTAGGTCATAACCACTTCCCATTCCCACAGTGACCTGTCTGTTCTCAGCTGCCTCCGCAGCCAGGGGGAAGCTAAGTGCAAACTAGAGCACCAACATATTCTTAGTCTACCGAGGTATTCTACTGTCTGATGACATGAAATGGATTTCTCTAATATCAGATTCCCTGTCCCTCACTCTATTCCTTTCCTCTCTTGATCTATCCCATTCCCTTGACACCTAATACAGCCCTCTCCAACACCCTATTTCTTTTACAAAGGATTCAAAATACATTTATTATCAAAGTATGTATACTATATATAAGCCTGAGATTTGATCTCCCACAGACAGTGGCAAAACAGAAAAACACCATGGAACCCATTCAAAGAAACAACCAACACACAAAAAAAGAGGACAAATCATGCAAATGGCAAAAAGTGAGCCAATAACATAGAATATAGAACATTAAGCCACAGTCCTTCAAACTGTCTAGGTGTTCAGTTTATTTTAGTGCTGTGTCCATCGTTGACTGCAGGCGACAGAACCAGGCCACGCTGAAATGCTCAATCAAATCACACAAAATAGCATTTATTGCTAATCTCTAATTACCTTTGATTTGGTGTCAACAAGCTACCTTTACAAGTGTGCTGCCCTTCTGAGTAGAATATTGCACCCAATGTATTCTTTAAAGATTAAAGATTAGCTCTATTTGTCACATGTACATTGAAACGTCAAAACCGACAGTGAAATGTACCGTTTGGCGCCATGACCAACTCAATCCAAGGATGTGCGGGAAGCAGCTGTAATGTTGAAGCAGGTTCACAGATCTAGCAAGTGAGACAGAAGGCACTCAATCATTTATTTACAAAGAGTAAAAATTTAGTAACATTCATGTTCCACAAGATACAGAAACTACAAAGCTGAATATTTAATGAATATACTTAGTGAAAAGCCCGTGTAGAGTATACTTTCCCAATTGTCATGTGCGCCACTTGCCTGAAAACAAAGCAAGAAACTGGACCTCCCACAAGCGCTGTCTATATACCCAGGATATTTGAAACTGGACACCAGGCAGCTAACCAATGGGAAAAGCATCTGCTGTTTCTAAATTAACCAATGATGACAAAGCAACTTTCAGCAATCAGAATAAGTTACGTCCCCCAATGGACACCAAACCCCTCAAAAGTTGTGAACCTGATGATACAACCTTCAGACTCTTGTGAATTTGCTAAATCACATTTAAAACACAAAAGTACAATAGCCAGTACTTTAAACACAATGTTCACCACCTGCCTCATGTGTCTCAAAAGGCTACCAGACCCACCCTGGAGTGTAATAGCTAATGAGCTGGTTCCACCAATTAATCTTATATACTGACTCCGAGTTATGATCAGCCACATGAGTGATGTAGGTGCAGCATTCTGGACCAATAACAGTAAAGTGCCACCTTTCTAGATGAGCAGGTAATCTAAAGTCATTGAAATCAGTTCCCGGGACAGTCTGGTCACACCGTGCTGAGAAAGGCTATCATTCAAAACATCTTTCCTTTTCATAGTCTTCTTACCCAACAGCATGGGCAAGGTGCTCATCCTGGGCACTGAGGGGGGGGGGGGGGGGCATACATATCAGATGCACCACCCCGTTGAAACCAGGGTAGGCCTGGGAACTGCATATCCAGTAAGTGCCACTCAGCATCCAACAAGTGCTCAGCTTCACAACACCAGCTGGCACAGACACAGCTGTCCCAGGATATTGTTTCTGCTCTCACTTGCCATTTACCTTCCACATTGTCTCTTGTACCTGTACTCAACGTACCACCTACACCAACACTGTGTCAGGTGGGGAAATCACTTTGTGTCAGGACTTAATGGTACGTGGGGAGAAGCCAGAATGCACTTACTCCATCAGGTATATCAAGGCTCATCCCATAAGGCAGTTACCATACTCTATGTAGAGATTCGGCTGGAATAGACTACTCCACCTAGTTCCCCCAAAACAGAATGCCAAAACCTGAGAAGCAAGATAATGTCCCCAATCGTCTTTTCTTTGTCAAAGGGATCAATATCAGTGGCAACCCTTCCATGAGACTCTGTAAGGAGTCGTCATATAAATTCAGCAATCTGACCTGTTGGTCCAGTGTGCAAGTTCAAGTTCCATCCCTAAGAACGTATGATTTCCACCAGCAATTCTGTAATGCAGAGAGATGCAAATGCACTTGCTCCTGATTACTTACTGGATATATAGAAAACACAAAAACAATAGAACTACTAGAATTGCTCCCCAAATGCTCGATTCCCTCTGAAATGTGGGGATCTCATATCTGGAATAAAGTTGCCCAAATTTCTAGCAAATTTCGACTCAAACTTCATATGGCCAGTATGAAATAAATCAACCCTAAAATCAATTGCATGGGGAAACAAGTAACAAAGTAACAGATTAAGACACATTAAAAGAATTAAACAATTGAAACAAAACAAGAAACAAAGTAACTGAATAAACAAACACAAGAAACAAGGTAACAGATTAGAACACAAAACACAAAACCCATGGTGTATTCCTCCTCTTTAAAACTTCCTGCGGAACTGCAACAATTTAAGTCAGTTGATTTTTCACAGAGAACCAGCACTTATAAGAGATCCGATAAGAAAATGCACCTGGGCCAGGCCCAACACATTCACAGAGTCTCTTAAAGACAAAGTCCTCACACACACACACACACACACACACACACACACACACACACACACACACACACACACACACACACACACACACACACACACACACACACACACACACGTGCAGACACATAAATTCAAACTAATGCGTGTGGCCACACCTCATATTTCTCCGCATTCAAATCATTCACACTCTATTTACAGGGAGGAGGGATACAGGTCGAATGGTCCCCTCCCTACAACAAAGAGGAGGTGAATGTGCTAACCACTCTCCAATTCCCACTGCTGACAAACATTAGCCAATATCCTTTGCAGAGAGCCCTGAATGAAATGCAAGGGATCAGGCAGAAGACAAAAGGAATCCTTATCTGCAGAGGACTTGAAGAATGACCCTTCTCCCTCAGCAGCCCCTCTATATTGCTTCTGACAATTCTTCCTCCACATTGTATAGATGGAGGCCCCCATTTACCTGCTCCTCCGGGATCCCAGCTTTAAGCAATGCAAAAGACATTTCTTTTCAAAATATGCAGGATCCCTTGCTCCCCATCTGCTTATCTAACTTCCATACCTGGCTACATGCACCCTCTCATATATACACTAAACCTTGCAATAATTGAATCACTGTACTTATAGGATGACCAACAGCTGTGCTATTAAAGAGAGCACTACCCCTTCTATTGGGAAAACTGCCTCTGTAACCTTGTATCCTGCCATTCCAGAAGTTAATTCAACATTCTCTGATAGGATACCACTATCTCTGTAAAATACTGTAATAAAAGTCCACTGGTGGTTTACCCTCCTCTACTGTGCTCCATTCCACTTGGGGTTTTAAATTCCATTCAGTTAGAGAATGATACTTAAGTGTAACTGCTGCCATTACCCGACCCCATAGTGATGTATCATGCTCAGGGGAAGTAAACAGTGTTCTCAGAACACTGCTGATCTCCTATTGGGACAAAAGGCTCCCTAAAGCACCCACCTCTCTGTTAGATGGGCTCTCTCCAGTACCCCTTCATCTTATATACTCCATAACCACACAGCCAAAGACTACCCAGCCATTTCTCTGTACCTATCTACTAAACTTACTAATTCCTTAGCAGAGGATTCTCTAAGCTCTGTTGTCTCAGAGGTGTCCATTGTATCATCTGCCACGCATTTTTGAGCCTCCTCCCCTCCTCTTCCTAAAAGAAAGAAGCTGTGGGCCAGTGCCCCCACCCCGCCCGCCCATGGTGGGTGTGGGAATGCATGATCACTGGCCTGGCCCATTCCGTTTCGAGCATGTAAGGGAGATTGTGATCATTTTGAGGTTTCAACCGAGGGGGTCCACGCTACCCTCTTTTCCTCATTTTCATCATCCAGCCAGACAGCCCCATGCCTCAGCTCCATTGTAGGATAATTATCCTGTCTCACCATGGCTCGAACCTTAACAGCATTGGGCTGCCGACCAGCTTGGCGCACAGCCTCAAAGTGCCGTAACTTCATTAGCTGGCAAGCTATCTCGATATTCTCATTCTCTGACTTCTTAGCCCTACTCTGAGCCATCAGTAGTGATTCTCCCATAATAATATAGTGTTGACTGCAATCCTCCAATACATTATTTGAACTTGCTATCATTTTTTACTGATGCTTTACAATCACTGCAAACAGCTAGAAAGCATTCCACCAGCTATGGGAAAACCTAACAATTTAAGTATGAAACAATATGATGTCCCATTCCAAACCCAGCTAAATCTAACTGGCCTGACAAATCTACTCAACAGGCATCCCATAACCCATCAGTAGGTTAGCAAGTCTCCAAGGCCCTCGCTATTATCTGTCCAACCTGGCACTCTGCATCTCTCATGTGGAGAGTCCAGTCATTTAAAAAACCTCTTGAAGTACTGCATTTCTGCTCAAAAAGCTATACCCTGCTCGCAACACCAAGTGTAGTGTTCGATCAGGTTCGCAGATCTAGCAAGTGAAACAGAAAGCACTCTCTGTGAATAGGTATATTAATCATTTATTTACAAACAGTAAAAAATCAGAAAACATTCATGTTCCTCAAGTAAGCTGAGTATTCTACAAACATACTTAGCTACAGAGCATACCTTCCCAATGGTCATATGCGGTGCTTGTCTGAAAACAAAGGGAGAGACAGAAACTCCCACAGATGCTCTCTATATACCCGTGATATTTGAAACCGGACAGCAGGCACTCAACCAATGGGAAAAGCAGCTGTTGTTTCTAAACTAACCAATCAAGACAAAACAAAAAACTTAATTCATGACATATGTGAGTGATAATAAACCTGATTCTGATATGGGTCTCTATTGATGAATGAGAGTGGGCAAAGAGAAGGGAATTATGGTTGGGAAAGGGGGGAGGTGGAAGGGAGGGAGTGGAAAGCAACAGAGGGACATTCTGTAATGATCAATAAACCAATTGTTCGGAATCAAATCACCTTGCATGAAGTCTCAGGGCTGCACCCACACCAGCCCACCCCAAGCTCTCCTTTTCTGCCACCTTTCCCACACTTATCCCACTCTTGCCATTCCCAACATCCTTTCTTCCTGCCAGATTTACAAACTCATTCCCCGCACCACATTGACAAATCCAGCACTGTGCAGAGGTCTGAGGCACCCTAGCTATATATATATGTGCTAAGACTTTTTCACAGTACTGTGCATGTTTGAAATGTGGAGGGAAGCAAATTGTCCAGAGGAAAACCCTGCAGTCCCAGGGAGAACACACAGACAGAGGCAGGGATTGAACCCCGATCTTCTGGCTGCACGGTACCTGTACCACGGGTAGAGAGCTTCAGAAATTTGAATCAAATTTGAAGAGAAAAACAATGGTGCATTTCTGGGCCAGGGTAGTGTATGACTTGGAGGGTGCCAGTAGGAAGGAGTGCTCCCATGCAACTCGTGCCTTTGTCCTCATAACAATTAAGGCTGTGGGTTTGCTATCAAACTGACCTCAGTGAGTAACCACAGAGTATTATGAATTGGAGGTGGAGTAGGATGGAGACATAGAAAAGACTACAGATGATACAAATCTGGAGCTGCATACAAAATGCTGGAGCAACCCAGTGGGTCAGGCATCATCTATGGACAGTTGACATTTTGGGTCAAGACCCCAAATCAGGACTGGGGAGATAGAGGGGAGATGGGTAGTACAGAGGAGAAAGTTTTCAATACGTCGTCCTCTCTTGAAAATGGTTTTGCAGAATAATCACCATTGCAAAGAAAGATTGGATCATATTTCTTTTTTCATGATTGCACTTTCTGCTTCCAAGAACAGATTTCATGGCAGTGGTGAGGCGCATTAAACATCCATGATTCCAGGAGATTAAATTTGCTGTGCAGCATCTACATGCATGATGAAAAAATGCAGTCAAATTTAAACATTATGCCTCAGGGAGGACATTTCTTTGAATTGATTCAGTATTTCTCTAGTGCCTATTGAAAACACTGACTTATGTCTGCATGTCTGATGTAACCCGTGGCTTGAACTTATGAGCTCTTTGTGAATTGATTTTGGCATAATGGACAATTCAGTGTCTTTTTGAGTGCAACTGTTTGAGAAAAGTCAGTGCCAGGGTTCGATATGAACTGGAAGTGTTTCATTGGTGGGTGTGTACTGGTGGATATTACAGTTGGAATTGTCAGTGCACTTGCTGAATATAAAAAGTTGCAGGACTGTGCTTGTGTCTCATGAATATGAATGTCTTATTACGTACCAAATCATATTGTATTTGCTTAACTATAATATTTGAGTGTCTGGGCGGTTCAGCCGCATTCTCTGAATAATCTCTGCATGCTATGTGGGAGCTGGAAGCATGACAGCACTGTGGGCTGCCCAGCACAATCCTCAGTGATTTGGTTTGATGAAAACACCCCATTCCACTACCTTTTGATGGACATGTGACAAATAAATCTAATCATTACTTCTGAGTGAAGAGGAGAATTCTGCCTTTCCAAAAGCCACCTTTGATTAAATGGCTCTCTGTCACATGGGATTATCACCGTGGAACCACAAGGTGAAGGCTAGTTTGAGGCACAGTCAACTGCAAATGGGGTTCTTGAGATTGAGAACAGCTCAACAAGTCAGGCTGAAGTTCTTCAGGATACTCAACAGAAAGAATGGAGTACACAACACCTACAGCCTTCCCTGGTCAACCACATAGAGCACGTGGCCAAAAAGGTGCACCAGCACATCTCCTTCCTCAGGAGGCTAAAGAAATTCAGCATGTCCCTTTTGATTCTCACATGTTATTGATGCACCACAGAAAGCATCCTATCCAATACTTCACAGCTTGGTGTGGCAACTGCTCCATCCAAGGCCATAATAAGCTGCAGAGAGTTGTGGACACAGCTCAGCACATCATGGAACACAGTCTCACCTACATGGACTCTGACTAAACTTCTCACTACTTTTGTAAAGTAACCAGCATAATCAAAGACCCCATCCATACCAGGATATTTTCTCTTCTCCCACTTCCCACTGGGCAGAAAATACAAAAGACCAAGTGTGCAAACTACTGGGTTTAAGGACAGCTTCTGTACTGCTGCTTGAAGACCATTGAATGGTTCCCTATGAAGATCAACTCTTCAGTACACACTCTACCTCTTTCTGGCCTTGACATCATATTATGTGCGAGCACTACACCTCCTCTGCACCTGCAACATTTTATTCTGCATTCTTTTATTGTTTACCATTGCACCACACTTCCGTCACCAAGAGAGCATGCAGAGACTATTCAGAGAATGTGGCTGAGCTTTTGCACAGCACTGTAGTAATTTTTGTATTGCACTGTACTGCTACCATAAAAAATAAACAATCTGACATATGTGAGTGATAACAAACCTGATTCTGATATGGGTCTCCATTATAAGCTGAGAGTGATAAGGAGGCAGGGAGAGGGGAAGCATGCTTGGAGAAAGGGGAAGGAAGAGGGGAGGGAGCAGGAAGGACCAGAGAGACATTCTGTAATGATCAATATACCAGTTGTTTGGAATCAAGTGGCCTTGCCTGGTGTCTCAGGGCTGGGTGTGTCTGCACCCATGCCACCATCCGACCCCTGACATTCCTTCTCTGCCTTCTGTCCCACACTCCACCTACAGAATTGCATTCTTGCCCTCCCAACATACTTTGCCCCTGATGGATTTGCCAACTTGCTCTCCACTCCACATCCACAAATACAATACTGTGCTAAACTCATAGGTACTCGAGCTATATATATTTGTTTAAGACTTCTGTACAGTGTATATATACTGTTATGCCTGTGGCACCCCCCCCCCCCACTTTTTGAGAAACGCAAGATCGCTATTCAGTCAGGGCAGGAGACCCAGGAAATGAGAGAGAGATGTTTGGAACGTCCTGGCCCTCAGCGATACAAAGCCACGGAAAAGGTCATTGTCTCTTGGAGACGGAATTGTGTATCGAGTACTATACTTCGTGGAAGCCTTCAGGCAACGTGGGCTGGTTGGGGGATGGCATCATTCCACCCTGAGTGACATCTGAGACCCCGTGAGTGAGGATAAAAGAGGGTCTGGGGAACAGTCCTTTTAGACGCACCAGAAGAAACGCTGGAACTCTTGTAACAGCGTAATAGCGAAAGCCGGTGGAAAAGCCCATGTGCATCCTTTTCCACTTGCCTCGGAATTGGTAGGTCTTGCCACGGAAGAACAGCTTTAGCTAACACAAAGGAACAATCAGCCCTCACCGACTCTCGAAGGATTGACATCATAAAAGGAATGGGCAAGTTTAAACCCTCTCTCTTGACTCCAAACAAAGGCTGCAGCCTGCAGCTTGAATGAACTTGAGTGACTTTTATATTTCCATCGGACAATACGTTACCCCCTAGACAATGATAGAGCTATTTCTTATTGATTATTATTATACTTGCACTTTTAGATTTAGTATTGACGACGTATATTATCTGTATGTTTGCATTGATATTATTTTTGTGTATTTTTATCAATAAATACTGTTAAAAATAGTACTATCGGACTTCAACGGGCCTCTCTATCTTTGCTGGTAAGTGACCCAGTTACAGGGTACATAACAATACACACACACACACACACACACACACACACACACACACACATATATTATGTACCCATCAACAAAACTATTAACCTATGCAATTTTCTTTTCTGTTCTGTTTTTTTTCATCGCCGGACTAATAACAATGTAAAAACTTTTTTTCTTTGGTGATGATCCAATTTTCTGCTGCATTAATAAAGCTGTACCAGGTAACCACTGCAAGAGATGAACAAATGAGCAAGGACATTCTGTTCCTTTACCTGACAGCAGTGGAGTGCAGAATATTTTATTGATTTTGTAAATTAATAGATTTGAGCTGGATTGCAGGGCTGTTTTGGCTCAGTAACACAATTATATCCAAAGTTTGGCAGCCAGTATGTTTCTCAAATGTATTTGTGCATATGACAATATATATATTGTGTAGAGTATACTAACAGGGTGCATTACAGCCTGATACAGAAACACCAATGCAGTTGAATGGAAAATCCTACAGAAAGTAATGGACAATGCACAGTCCATCCTGAGTAAACTCATCTCCACCACTGAGCATATCTACGCAGAACGTTATTGCAGAAAAGCAGCATTCAACATCAGGACTCCCCCACCACCCAAGACGTGGACTCTTCTCACTGCTGCCATCACAAAGAAGGTATCAGAGCCTCAGGACTCACACCACCAGCTTCAGGACCAGTTATTACCCTCAACTGTCAGTCACTTAAACTCAACTTTGACTTTTATCTTGTAGACCAGTGTATCTCAAGTTCAGCTCTTCACTGGAACTACAGAGGTGGCGACACGCAGTGGCAGAGTTACGAGATTAAAAATTAAAAGTTATCTTTATTTGTCGCATGTACGTCTAAGCACATGGTGAAATGTGTTGTTTGTATCAAGTCAGTTTGGCAAGTTATTGTAGGGGGTAGCTCCCAAGTGTTGTCATGCCTCTGGCGCGAATATAACATCCCCACTGCTCACTAACCCCAACTCTAACCGTACATCTTTAAATGGCATGCAAACCAAAAGCTTTTCACTGTATCTTTGTACATATAATGATAAAAAACTAATTACCAATTATTTATCAGGTGGGAGTTGAATTAGAAGCCCCACTCTCACTGTTTTAGGAACAGCTTTGTCCCCTCTGCTATCAGCTTTCCGAGCAGTCAGTGAACCCACAAGCACCATTTCACTATTCCTTGTTTGCATTATCTATTTGTCTAACTATCTATCTATCTATCTATCTACCTATCTATCTATTTTAACTTACAGTAATCTTTCCTTCTTGCATAGTAATGCTGTCACAGGACAACAAGTTTCATGATATACATTGAGTGGCCACTTTTTTATGTACACCTGCACACCTACTTAATGCAAGTATCTCATCAGCCAATCATACAACAGCAGCACAATGCATAGTAGCATGCAGACATGGTCAGGAGGTTCAGTTATTGCTCAATCCAAACATCAGAATGGTGAAGAAGTACGATCTTAATGACTTTCACTGTGGAATGTTTATTGGTTTATTGTGAAGTTTGGTGGCTTGAGCATCTCAGAAACTGTTGATCTCTTGGGGCTGTCACACACAACAGTCTATAGAGTTTAAAGAGAATGGAGTTTTTTAAAAAGAACAAAAAACATCCAGTGAGCAGTGGTTCTGTGGGCAGAAACACCTTGTAAATAAAAGAGGTCAGAGGAAAATGACCAGAATGGTTCAAGCTGACAGGAAGGTGACAGCAGCTCAAGTTACCACACCTTATAAAGTGATGTGCAGAACATCTCTAGATGCACAGCACTTCGAAACTTGAAGTGGATGGGCTACAGCAGCAGAAGACCATGGACATACATTCCAGTAGCCATTTTATTAAATACAGGATGTATTTAATAAAGTGGCCACTGAGTTTATGTCAGAGATAGTAGACCTGATTCTGATTCTGAATTGATGGTCAACTGGAAGGAAGGCGTTATGGGGAATGGGTCCAATCGGTTTGCTCTAAGAGATGGCATGGGTTTGATGAATGAACTAGTCCTCTTCTACATTGTGAGTTCTGTTAATTCTACAAAGAATACGCTCTCGCAGCTTGCTAGGCAGGGAGGTGTTTTTGTTTCTCTTTCAGACACTCTGGATTGAGACACAGTTTGTGAAGGATAGGATAATGCCATTCTGCGCAATTTTTCTGCTGTGCACCCTTCAAGCATTGTAGCAGTATCTGGAAGTCTGTTACAGGCATAAACGATTGGAAAAAATAAACTACCTCACTGGATGGAATATCTTTGCAACAACATTGAAGCCTCTGTTATCAATTCATTTTATAATATCCATCTATTCTCCAGAAGTCCTGAATTTTTTTTTAATAATACGGTTCAATAACATACGGAGCTGCAATTTGCCTGGAGAATGAGGTACAGCGTGACACTTGCAGTTAAATAAATAACTTTGTAAGTCTCCCAGGATAGTAAGGATATAACATAATACAGCACCTATTTAAATGGAGCATTCACACCACTCTAATGATATATTATGTTTCACAGGCCTAAGAAAATGCCATTGCCCTATTAAATTACAAATTGTATAATTGTGGTTATAAAATGACATGTGATTTATCATCATTATTGATAACAGAAGAAAACCATTGCACAACTTCAGAGGAAGGAGTTTGCTTAAGCCTGCTGTGCAAGATCTATTTTGAATTTTCCATGTAATCGGCAAAAATTTTCGATCTGAAGTCAGCATTAGACCAGAAAACCATAAGACACTGAAGCAGAATTAGGCCATTTGGCCCATCGATTCTGCTCTATCATTCCCTCCTGGCTGATCTCTTATCCTTCTAACCTTCCCCATTCTCCTGCCTTCCTCCCATAGCCATTTATACCCTTACTCTTTAAGAATCTATCAACCTCTGCTTTAAAAAAATACCCAATGACTTGGCCTCCATTGCCATCTGTGACAATGAATTCCACAGATTTACCATGTTCTGGATGAAGAAATTCCTCCTCAACTCTGAAGGGACGTCCTTGTAATCTGTGACACCCCTACTCCACCTCCACTTTATCTAGGCCTTTCAATATTTGATCAGTTTAAATGAGATCTCTCTTCATTTACCTTGTATCCACTTCATAGCAGGAGAAAATACCCTGTAAATGCACACATGAGTTTCCAGGAATGTGCGTTTGGCTGCATGAGGGAATTATTACAATAGTGGCAATCCAGTTAATAACCATGCTCTGAATTTTTTTCAATCCATTTCACATCAGTGTTGTGAAAAGTAAATGAAGCAAACCCACAAATATAATAAGTTTGATATGGTTATTACAGCCTGTGAGTATATTTGCAAATTGGAAAGTGGAAAAGGAACAGTCCTTGAAATTAGATTTTACCTATTTTTGTGCATTAGATGTTGCCATAATAATACTCAGAGGTCACTAAAATAAATTACTAAATTGGGTCATCCTTACAGGAGGAATTGTTATCACCATTTCCTCCCATTTAAAAGACCTGAAGTGGGTCAATGGGTTTGATTGTTTTTTTGAGGAGTACACACAAAATGCTGGAGGAACTCAACAAATCAGGGAGCTTCTATGAAGGAAAATAAACAGTTAAAGTTTCAGGATGAGACCCTTCATCAGGACTGGAAAGCAGTAGCCAGAGTAAGAAATTGAGGGGAGGAGAGCAATACAAGCTGGCAGGTGATTGGTGAAACCAGGTGAGGGGGAAGGATGAAGTAGGAATCCGGGAGGGGATAGGTGGAGGAGATAAAAAGCTGAAGAAGAAGGAATCTAATAGGAGAAGAGAATGGACCAATGAAGGAAAGGAAAGGGAAGAAGCAGGTGATGTGTATATGAGGATAAGAGAAGGGTAAGAGGGGAGCCAGAATGAGGAATTGAAAAAGAGAGAACTGGGAAAGGGGAGTAATTACCAGACATTACAGAAATCAATGCTCATGCCATCAGATTGGAAGCTATCCAGATGGAATATGAAGTGTTACTTCTCCAAACTGGTCAAAAAAAACAGTTGAAGTCACTGGGTATTTGTAAAGGCCATTTGACTCTCCATGCAGATCATTAACATCATCCTGATTAATCCCATCTTCCTGCACCTGGTCCATTGCCTTCAGTACCTGGACAATTCCCGTGCTCATCTCAACCCTTCTTAAACGCATTCAGTGAGTCTGAATGCGCCACTCTCTCAGGCAGTGTGTTTCACGTACCCTCCGCAGTCTGGTGAACAGGCGCCCTCTCTAATATCTGAGTCAACCATTTTGTTTTAGGAATCCTGCTTCAAAAGTCATGATGTGGTGCTTCACTGACAATAATCATACAGCGGGATCAATGTTGTGTCTGTTATAGCTTTGTGTAACACAATGCACTGCACAGCAATGTGACCACTGTACCTCCAGGTAATACAATTCAGTGATCAGCGGTCAGTGAGGTGACTCATTGCCATGTGCGACATAGTACACAGGTCAGTGATCTGGCTATTACAACTCTGGATAATTAATTTGCACTGGTTAGCAATATGACTGCTGTGCCTCTGGGTGATACAATGCAGTGGTCAGTGATGTGACTCATTGCCGTGTGTAATGTAGTGCACACGTCAGTGATGTGACCATTGTAGGTAGGTATAATCAATTTGCACTGGTCAGCAATGTGACTGGTGTATCTCTGCCTAAAAGAATACTGTAAAGTCAAAGTAAAGTTATTATCAAAATACATACTATATATGTCCACAGATAATGTTGTCATTGTCGGATGCAATGCATAACCTCCACTGACTACTCTGAGATTCATTTTCTTCTGACTGTTCACAATAAATACAAACACATTAGAATCAATGAAACTGCACACAACAAGACTGATAAACAACCGATGTACAAAAGGCAACAAACTATGCAAGCACAAAAAAAGCAAACTAAATAATATTAAATAAGCAATTAACAAATACTGAAAACATGAGGTGAAGATTCCTTGAAAGTGAGTCCATTCCACAATGTGAGGGAGTAAAAATCTTAGCATTATGATGCAGTTACACTGTACGGACTTGTGAATTTAGAAGTCTAATGGCTTGTAGAAAGAAGCTGTCCTGTCGCCTGTTGGTCCTGGTTTTAATGCTGTGGTACTGTCTGTCAGACGGAAGCAGCTGAAACAGTTTATGGTTGGGGTATCTGGTGTCCCTGATGATGTTCCAGGCCTTCTTTCTGCACCTGCTGCTGTAAGTGTCCTCAATGGAGGGAAGTTCACATCCACAGATGTGTTGGGCTGTCCTAACCACTCTCTGCAGTGCCCAGTGATTAAGGATGGTGCAGTTCCCATACCAGGCAGTGATACAGTCAGTCAGGATACTCTCAGTGGTACTCCTGTAGAAAGTCTTGAGGATTTGGGGAGCCATGCAAAACTTCTTCGGTTGCCCGAGGTGGAAGAGACACGATTGTGCTTTATTTCGCCACATGGCCAGTGTGTACAGTCCAAGTGAGATCATCTGTGATGTGTATACAGAGGTATTTTGAAACTACTCACCCTCTCAACTGCAGACCCACTGATGCTGATCGGGCGAGCCTGTCTCTGTTCCTCCTGTATGTTATGGCAACAGTTCAGTGTCGTGGTAAGTGAAGTTGAGCGAAGTTAACCCTTTCTGGTTCAAGCACCTGATGGTCGAAAGATTATAATTATTTCTGAACCTGGTGGTGTAGGTCCTGAGGCTCTTTCTTGATTGTAGCAGTGGGAAGAGAGCATGGCCGGGATGGTGAAGGTCCTTAGTGAGGTCAAAGATGTGACTAGTGTATCTGTGCACTGGTCAGATATGTAACAGGTAATCTCTCTGTAATAGAATATATTAACTGATCACACCAATGTTGTGGTCAGTGATGTGATTGACTTCACCCTGTGTCATTGAAACACTGAGCCACAAGTGATGTGATGTGTTGTTGATGAGATATGTTGTTCTGCCTAACAGAGCAGAGAGGTCAAGGATATGACTGTTAAAGCTCTGTGTATTAGAATACACTGTCAATGATGTGACAGGTATACTCCATGCAATGGAATGCACTGATCAATGATATGACTATTAATGCTCTATGTACTGGAATACACTGGTCAAAATGAATGTTTTATGTCTGTGTAATGGAATATATTATGGAGGAAACCGGAGGTCCATGAGCTGGTCCTCATCAGGGGATCAGAAGTGGAGAGAGTCAGCAACTTTAAATTCCTATGTGCTAGCATATCAGAGGATCTGTCCTGGTCCCAGCACATTTCAAGTATGAAGAAAGCATGGCAGTGCCTTTACTTTCTTAGAAGTTTATGAAGATTCAGCATGTCATCTAAAGTTCTGATCAATTTCTACAGATGTGCGGTGGAGAGTAGATTGACTGGTTGCATCATGGCCTGGTATGGAAACACCAATGCCCTGAATGGAAAACCCTACAAGGAATAGTAGTTATGGCCTAGTTCATTGAGCAGAATTGAGCAGAATGCTGTCACTGCATCTATCACCAAAGACCCCCATCAACCAGGCCGTACTCTCTTCTCGCTGCTGCCATCAGGAAGAAGGAACAGGAGCCTCAGGAAGCACACCACCAGGTTCAGGAACTGAATTTATAAAACCACAGTGGACCACATTGAATTTGGAAATATTCATTCATTGCTATTACCAGTTTAGTTGCAATTTGTTGCTGAAACAAAAAAAAAACAGCTTTATAAATTATTAACAATCTGTAATTTTGCCAATATTAATTAAATGTGTGCAGACTGAACAAAATTAAAAAAATGAACAATGCTATCTCCAAATGTTGCTCCAATCACTGAGTAGAGCTGGTACCCTTCTTTTGATAGTGTTGTGGGATCTCTAATATCCAATCAGGTTTATTTTAATTAGTCAACACTTGAAAATTCAGTACAGCAACATCTTGATTATCTATCATAGGATGGAATAGAAATTAGAAGGTAATTAAAAATTTCTCTCATAATCAGTCCAATCTGCAGTTAATTGCTTTTGATTGTCCCATTTATATAGTTTTTAATTTTCTCAAAATGACTGAAGATTTGCCTCATACGAATTTATGCTAGGATTTTTTGCAGAAACCAATGAACTATCGATACTGAATTCCATTGGACTTTCTGATAATGCCATAACATTCATACCAGTTCTTTGCAGATAGAACTGAGTTGTCGGACTAATTGGTTCGTTTAAATGGGCATCAGAGACAAGGTGAACAGAAAGGCCTCTTTCTTTCCTGTGGGAACCTGCTACTTAACAATTGTTCTCCATAACATAAATCCCCTTCTGGTCAGAACAACAGTTGTAACCTAGTGCATTGCCAAGAGCTTTCTTTGTTCTGACAAATGCAAGAGTGAAAATAATTCAAGCAAGGCATGGGGAGCACTGGAAACCAGGAGTAGGTTTATTATAAGCTGCATACATGAAGGAATCAGAAAATGTTTTCAGACTTCAGACAATTTCTGATTGCTGCTCATTCAGTGAAAGTTAATGAAATACAATTCTGACCTATGGACAGAATGAAAGCCACATTTATTGGAATTAGTCACCTCTGCAACTTTCGACAAAACCACCTCAATCATCTCGTGCAAAAGACATAGAGAGAAATTATCTATATCTCTATCCTCACCCCTGTACAGACAAGGTGCTTTTTCCTGATTTAACCTTCACCAATTAACTTCAAGCAGGGGAAATAGTTCTGGTGCCTTGAGTAATCTAGCTACCCTTTAATCCAAATTATTAAAACACATCATGTTTTAAGGACATTACAAAATGGGCAGCATAGTTCTATTATTTCAGAAATCAGAATCAGAATCCAAAACAGATTTATTATCACCAGCATGTTATATGAAATTTGATAACTTAGCCCCAGCAGTACGATGCAATATATGATAATATAGAAAGAAAGAATAAAGTAAATCAATTACAGTAAGTATATGTATGCATATTAAATAAATAACAATAGTACAAAATCAGAAATAATATATATTAAAAAGTGAGGTAGTGTTCATGGGTTCAAAGTCCATTTAGGAATCGAATGGCAGAGGGGAAGAAGCTGTTCCTGAATCACTGAGTGTGTGCCCTCAGGCTTCTGTACCTCCTTCCTGATGGTAACAGTGAGAAGAGGACATGGCCTGAGTGATGGCAGACTTTAATGATGGACACCACTTTTCTGAGGTACTGCTCCTTGAAGATGTCTTGGATACTATGGAGGCTAGTACCCAAGTTGGAGGTGACTAATTTTACAACTTTACAACTACAATCTCCTGTCCCTCTATACATTTGTAGTGTTCGTTATCAAGATTATTTGTCTTAACTGGTGTCATACCACTTGTGATAATACTCTTCACATGCGTGAGAGGCTTTTACATGGCAATCAGCCCCTCAATGTCTAGTGACAGAAGGAGCTTAGACTGCAGACTTTCCCCACAAACCCTTTGAACTGGCTGCTCAAACAAGCTTCAATAATTTAACTTCACTTAGTGGCTACTTCATTAAGTTCAGGAGTATATGTTAATGATTTTCTGCTGCTGTAGCCAATCAACTTCAAGTTTCAACATGTTGTACAATCAGAAATGCTCTTCTGTACACCACCATTGCAACACATGGTTATATAAGTTATCATCGTCTTCCTGTCAGTTTGACGCAGTCTGGCAATTCTCCTCTGAACTTTCTCATTAACAAGGCATATTTGCCCACAGAACTGACACTCACTGGGATGTGTTTTTATTTCACACCACTCACTGTAAACTCTAAAGGCTGTTGCATATGAAAATCCTTGGTAATCAGCAGTTTCTGAGATACGCTGTGTCTGGTACCAACAATAATTCCATTGTAAAAGTCATTTATAGACGTTAAAGATCAGATGGGAGGCCACAACAGAACATTCAGTGCAAAGGCTTTAATTGTGTGCCAGAGGTAAAAAAAAACTAGAAAAAGTGCAAGAAAAAAGGCAAAATGACAAAAGAGAAAATACAGATATAAACCATCACTCATTTAAGGACTATAGCTTCAAAATACTAGTCTGTAATAGAGCACATCCTCTCTTCCCTCCCCACTTTCAGCAAAAAAAGAGCAAAAAGCCTTCAAGACAGGGATCTCCTAACTCCAGGAGAAAGAGGATCATCTGGTTTTGGAATGCAGGGGAGTTGTTACCATGAGCCTGAACAATCACAGAAAAACCAAATCATGGAAATTCACATCCTTCTCCACAATCACAATTATCCAGAAATACATTCATCACAATAAGCTTGCAATGACATTGTGCAACCAAATCAGTTGATAGGTGAACCATTTTCCAGGAGCCAGCACTGTCCTCATCCCCTAAGATGAACTCTTCCACTGAGCCAACACAGAGCATGTGCCACCACAGAGAAGGGGGTAAGACAATCAGAAGAAGAAGAATAGCCCTTAACTCGACAGTGGAGTGATCGGGGCACCGTCATGATGGTGTTTCCGTAGCAAGCTATTCTTGTTTTCACGAGGCCGAGTTGCTAGCTCGACGCTCAATCCAACTTGGACTCGAACTCAGGAGCCTTCACTCCAGGGACCAGTGCTGATATTATTGCGCCACCAAGCGGGACAAGATAATCAGAAAAGAAATTTTATTGACTTGACGTAGCTTCATTGTTCCTTGTATCTTGTTGGAAAACATCATTCTGGGTTGTGTAAATTTTGTCATCATTATGAAACAGTTGAACACATTCTGTTACGGTGTGAAGCATATAAGGTTGAAAGAAATCAAATGTAGGCTTCACCACTATCTTCGGGGTTGATAGTTTTCATTTAAAAACTTTATTAAATTATGGAAATGACTTTATTTTAATTCACAATATTTTCTTTCATTATTTACAATCTATAGGGTTTTTGGAGCGTAATTTAGTTTTCATTTGATAAAGAACTAGCAGGGGTTTTATTTTCCAACTCTCTATACCACACCCCAGTCCTGTTGATGGCAGTAATGCACATTATGTTGGACTGCCAACTGTCATTGAAAGTCAGAAGAAGAAGTCAGGTCTCCTCCCTAAAACTGAAATCAACAACAAACAGGATGTTTCAAAGAATGCCACTGCCCTGGAACGTGCAAATACAAACAAAAGTGTCCATGCCGTGCATTAGCCTAGCTTGTGCGCCCAATAAGCATAATGTAAGCACTGCCAGACAGGGATCATGAGAATTATGGGGCTATTAATGGGGTGAGAAGAAATTACTTGTGGCAGACTCCGTCACACTCTTGAAATGCAGAATTTGCAGAGGGAAGCATAGAGCTAGGCCTAGCGTGGTAACTGGAGGTGAGATTTTGTGCTGGAGACCTAGAAATAGTAGAGTTACAGAATCAAGTTCAAATCACGTTCAAGTTTATTTTCATTAAACCATATATTTGTATACAGCCAAAAGAGACAATGTTCCTCTGGACCAAGGTGCATAACAGAGTACGTATAACTCACACACATAACACAAATGAACTAACAAATAATAATGTGCATTTATGACACAAGTTAAAAAGTAAACATTATAACACTATTGACACTTTATAAAAGATGAGACCTGGGTAGTGATAGAAAGTTCGGTAGTCTTACAGTCTGAGAGGAAGAAACTGTTTTCCATCCAAATAGTTCTGGTTTTAATGATGCGGTACATCTTGCCTGATGGTAGAGGTCACCAACAATGAATAACACAACATGGAATCACAAAATAGCCACATGTGGAACCAAAGCGTTTCCATTCACTATGATTGCACTGGCCCCTTACACTAATCCCACACTCAAGACGCTTTATCCTCCACTCATTTCCCTTTGGATTCCATCACTGACCGCTCACAGTGGTCAATTAAGCTCCGTACTCATTTTCAGGAGACTCTGCAGTTTGGTGTTTAACGTCCTCAGCACAGAACATGTTCCACAGCCTTGGACTCGCTTTGGGGACTCTACGGTTCATGTTCCATGTGATTTTATTGCTCATTTTTTAACTATTTACGTGACTTGATCGGGGCACTTCAGTGTGGAACTGGCTCGGTGCACTGTGGCCTGGAGTCATTGACACAGCGGTCGGCTAACCGACTCACTGGCTGTGGATTCTGGAGTGTTTCAAGGACTCTGGGGTTTGATATTTAATGTTCGGTGTATTGTTTGCTCGCTTTTTGCCGTTTGCACAATTTGTTCTTTTTCTTGCGAGCTGGGCGTTTGGCCTTTGTTGCGTGGGGTTTTTCTTTAAACAGATTCATTGGTGTTTCTTTGTCTCGTGGCTGCCTGAGGCAAAGTAAATCTCAGCTTTACGTACTGTCTATATATTTGATTAATAAATGTACATTGAAACTTTGCACTTGCATGTCTTTGGGATGCAGAATGAAACTAGAACACCTGGAGAAAAAACTCACAGTCACAGGGAGACTTTGCAAACTCTCCATTCACAGCTGAGACGCAGGAGGTTCTGCAGATGTGGGAAATCTAGAGCTGGCACAGAGGAGTGATGGCTCCAGCAACCCAGAGTCTCATGCCAAAACATCAACTGTTTATTTCACTGCTTCAATGCTACCTGACGTCCTGAAGAAATTCTGAAGGAACTCAGCATGTCAGGTAGCATCTAAACAAAATATTGGTTGATATTTTGGGCTGAAACTGTAGGTTGCTAGAGCTATCATACTCCTATGCCAACTCTTTTGCAGGGTGGAAAAGATTTAAAGTAATTTTACAGACTGCAAAGTAGAGAGACTGAGATGAGTAACTCAAGTCCTTTGCATGTAACCTGTAGAACAATGGTAAGTGGCATTTGTATAATGGAAAGCTAGTGTTTAGAGTGGAAATGGAAATTCATTTTTACTGAGGCTTTCTCAGCATGAAAACACACTGACAGATGAAGAAAATATGTAAATTTTTAAATGTCAAGATGTATGAAAAATGATCAGAAGCTTTCAAGGAGGCAATGATAATATTTCAACCTGATACATTTACCATATTATGGAACCATCAGAAGATGCTATTGTCTAATGTGACATGAAGTAAATTTGCTATTGTGCACGGCCACATCAATTTGAAAACAAAACTCATTTATTTAGTTACGTGAAACTTCCTGCCAAGTGGAATAGTTGAGGTAAACAGCTTAGATGTTTTTACAGAGAGCATAGATAAACAGATCAGGTACAGAGGATTTGTATTGTTTGTCAATACTGAGGTGATGAAGATTGTGAAGATCCTGATACTATTGAATCTGATGCCATATTTAAGTTTGCTGATGACACCACTGTTGTAAGCTGCATCAAATGTGGTGACGAATCAGCATAAGGGAGTGAGAATGAAAATGTACCTGAGTGGTGCCATAGCAATAACCTCTCACTCAATGTTTGGGAAGGCCAGGTAGACGATTATTGAATTCAGGTGGAGGAAACCAGAGGTTCATGAACCAGTCCTCATCAAGGATCAGAGGTGGAGAGGGTCAGCAACATTAATTCCTTGGTGTTATCATTTCAGACGACCTGTCCTATACCCAGCCTGTAAGAGCAATTATGAAGAAAACCTGGCAGCACCTCTACTTACTTAGCAATCTGTGAAGATTCGGCGTAACATCTAAAACTTTAACAAGCTTCTATACATGTGTGGTGGAGAGCATGCTGACTGGCTGCATCACAGCCTGGTGTGGAAACATCCATGCCCTCGTATGGAAAATCCTACAAAAAGTAGTGGGTTTGGCCCAGTCCATCATAGGTAAAGCCCTCCCCACCACTGAGCACATCTACATGGAGCACTGTCACAGGAAAGCAACAGCCATCATCAAGGAACCCACCATCCAGGCCATGGTCTCTACTCGCTGCTACCATCAGGAAGAAGATAATAAGAGCCTCAGGATTCTCACCACCGGTGTTAGGAACAGTTATTACCCCTCAGCCTTCAGGCTCTTGACCAATGGGGATAACTTCATTCAACTTCACTTACCCCATCACTGAAATGTTCCCACAAACTATGGACTCACTTTCAAGGACTCTTCATCTCATGTTCTCGATATTCATTACTATTCAAGATTTACATAGATATTAATGTGTGGCCTTACTTTAATGCTATTGTGTAGTAACTTTGGGATGATACCAGTTGTATATATTAATATTTTGGTCAATATTCCAAAGCCTTTCAACTTCCTCTTTAAGCTTAGCATATTTCTGGTGTTTTTTAACTTATTGATTTCTGTATGTTATTTGTGCTTGAACTGGCTATATCTGTTAAGTAAGTTATTCTTGTTTTTTTATCCTATATTAATATATCTGGACAGTTATTATGGATTATCCTCTCTGTAATAACCAAGCGGTTGTAATATAATTTGTGGGACCCTGACTCTAAAACGGGATCAGGCTCCTACTTGTAGTAAAGTGTGGTTTCTTTCATGAGTTTGTATTTTAAAGCAAGATTGTGGTGAATGACATTTGCCACTTGATTGTGCCTGTGTAAGTGATCAGATTGAGTTAAACTGCTGCAGGATCCTGTAATGTGTTGGATTGTCTCTGGTTTCTCTTGGCATTTTTGATGGTCTTTTATTATGTATTTTTTTTTACGTTAACCACCTGGTCCTGTATTGCTACAAGGAACCCCTCTGTTTCTGCAAAGAGGTCTCTATCTCTGAATCAAGCAATCATTGCTTCCTTGTCAGCATCTTGTCTGCTCAGATCGAAGGGATTATTATTTGTTTTTACTTCTTGTATTTGCACATTGGTTGTTTGCCTGTCCTGTAGGGTGCTGTCTTCCATTTATTCTATTCTGTTTCTTGCATTTACTGTAATTCATACAAAAAAAAAGAATCCCAGTAGTGTATATGGTGACATACATATAGTTTGATAAGAAATTTAATTTGAACTTTGAACTTTTGTGACCCAAAAGTTCTTCAGACATCAAGAATGAGGCGTGGAAGTTATTGCTTATGGTTGTTTTATTAAATGTTACAAAAAAACAAAATGAACAAGAAAGAGGATTGAGAGAACAAAGAAAAGATAAAAGAAAAAGCTGTCATAGTCATCTCATATTCAGACTAGAGATACAGTAACAAAATTCCAGTGATAAAAAATTACCTATGAAGTATCAGATTCAAGTGGTGTGACACCTGCTTCTGAAAACTAAGAGGTTTCTAGAAAAATACAGAAGCGATTGTATCGTAATTACTGGGAAACTCACTGAGAAATTACATGTATATAAATGATTATATAAAATACAAGCCAGCACAGAAAGTTAAACTGGAAAGGTATAAGCTCACAGCAGTACAGTGAAATACACAAAATACATAAGATTTAAAAATTACAGTAAGATATATCTGAGGCATTCCGTTTGTCAGGATATTGTGTCTTAACTGTCTGTGTGATCTATAAGTAGTACAGAAGCCAGGACAGTACAAAATGGAGAGCAAGTTGTTGCCCATGTAGTATGCTGCCCCTCTACGCAGTTGATGAATCCAAAGGAATGGCGGAGATCAATATAGTTTGGCACCAACAGCATCACAGGAGTTGCCAGTCAGTGTTGAATTACCTTAAGGACTCCAGCTCTGGATTTTTCCTCAGGGTTTACTCCTGAAAACTTCCCCATCAGTGGGTGTAGCCACAAACCAGCAGGGGTTTGAGATCAGAGATTCTCTTCTCCTGGGTGAGCTGCCAACCATGGTTGATGAGCCCCATCTGCCTTAAGCAACTAGTTTTTAGGTGCCACTAATATGCCTTTGCCCCTTCTCCTCTTCGTAGAAATGGTTCCATCGAGCTTAGTAGCTAAGCGACACCTGAAGGCCAGGAGCCAGTTTTTGTTATCAAAGACAATTTGAGACACATGCCATTTGGAGTATTTAATAGGCAGTGGGAGCTTGTCCCCATTACCTCCCTCAACTATGTCTATATAAAATAAATTAAATAAGTGGTGGAAAATGAGAGCAAAAATATTGATGTAATGTTCATGCACTGGTTAATTATTATGCAGAAATCTGAGGGCTGAAGGAATTAAGCTATTCCTAAAACATTGAGTGTGAGTCTTCAGGTTTCTCTACCTCCTCCCTGATGAGAACAGGGTATATCCTGGGTGATGGGGGTCCTCGACGCTGTGGAGTTTAGTGTTCATGGTGGGGCTGGCTGAGTTTGGAACCCGCTCCAGCTTTTTCCAATCCTTTACTGTGGCCCCTCCAGAGCTACTGGTGATGCAGCTAGTTAAAATGCTCTCCATGGTACATAAGCTGCTAGAATCATTTAGTGGCATACCAAATACTGACTTAATTCCAATTGGAATCAGAGAATATAAGAAAATCTTATCAGATTTTACAGCACCTTTAGAAAGAGAAACTAGGGTACTGTTTCAGGTCAATGAATTCAACAATCAGAATCAGGTTTAATATCACCAGCCTATGTTATAAAATTTGTTATCTTTTTGGCAACAGTACAATGCATTAGGTAAGAAATACTTTTAAAAAATACAGTGAATTACAGTAAGTGTATATACATATATCAACTAGTTGAATAAGTAGAACAAAAATAGAAATGTATAAGTAATGAGGTAGTGTTCATGGGTTCAATATCCATTCAAAAATTGGACATCAGAAGGGAAGATGCTGTTCCGGAATCATTGAGTGTGCATCTTCAGGCTTGTATATCTCCCTCCTGATGGTAGCGATGAGAAAAAAAGCATGTCCTGGGTGATTGGTGTCCTTAATGAAGGACACTGCCTTTTTGAGGCATCGTTCTTGAAGACACCTTGGATACCACAGAGCAGGTGCCATGATGAAGCTGACTGAGTTTACGATTCTCCTCATCTTACTTCCCCCATACTAGACGGTGCTACAACCAGTCAGAATACTGTCCATGATATTTCTGTAGAAATTTTCGACTGTTTTAGGTGACTTACTAAATCTCTTCAAACTCCTAATGAAGAAGGTGCCTTCTTGCCTTCTTTATAGCTGCATCAATATGTTCGGTCCAGGTTAGGTCCTCAGAGATACTAACATCCAGGAACTTGAAATTGCTCTCTCTCTCCCCCTCTGATCCCTCTATGAGGACTGTTGTGTGTTCCCTCATCTTACTGTTTCTGAAGTACAGAATCAGCTCTTTGGTTTCAGGAAGCTGCTAAAATTTATTAACATGATTCATTAACACTGTTCTCCCAAAAACTGTTAGCTTAATGTGTTTTTGGGGATATGATTCTGTAATAAAACTGTGTTAATGTCATGAATTACTCTCAAGCAATTGGGCACACTTATCTGACTAGCCAACTGACTCTAAGAGAATGTGATTATATCTACACGGTTTGTCCAGTGGCTCATTGTAATCTAAGTTAAGTGTCATTGAGCTCAATGTAGTTTCTGCCTCTCACTTAAAATTAATAAAATACTAAAAATCTCTGTTGTACCTTGTTGCAATAGTACAGGGAGTCAAATACTTGTAAACTCCTTGGCTGTTATTACTGTATCGCTTGAGGTAATTTGCTCACTTTGGGAATTGTTCAAAAGCGGGATAACCTGTAGTGTGAAGAGCAACTTGTAGAAGTTAATCATCTCAGCTTCGTACTTCTGGTTTCCCCCTTCGAACAATTGATAAGCAAGCTTAAAATTTGAAGACCTAATAAAAGAATGCAAGATCTATAAAGTCAAAAAGTTTGGCCTTTCTATTAAAATTAAATTAAATTAGATTAAAAACAGGAAATAGTCTGCAGGGAAGAGAAAATATTTTCCTTTATGTAAAAATAGCTCTTCCCTTCCTCTGGGTGCCTTCATAGTTATTGCTGTGAGGATGGAGTTCTTTAAACCACACTAATCCACTAACCCACCCCTCCACACCCTCTTCCCCTCTACTACCCACTAACTCACTAACCCACCCCCCACATCCTCTTCACCTCTACTACCCACTAACTCACTAACACACCCCTTCACATCCCTTCTCACCACCACTACCCACTAACTCACTAACCTGCCCCTCCACACCCTCTTCACCTCTACTACCCATTAACTCACTAATATACACCTCCACATCCCCTCTCACCACCACTATATTATTTCCTGTCAGTCAGCTAATGCCAAGGCTGTGCCTCACATCATTTTATGGACATACAGTTAATCTATGTTTATAAGCAATCTTATGTTTTCAAATACATTGTGTTTTTTATTGTTCAGTTATTTATCTCATCGTGCTTTTTTGTGCTGTTTCAACTTCAGAATAACAATTATTTTGTTACTCTGAAGTTGAAGCAGCACAAAAAAGCTCCCTATGTGACTCCCTTGTCCATTCGCTCCCCCCCGCATCCCTTCCCACTGATCTCCCTTCTGGCACATCCTTGTAAGCGGAACAAGTACTACACCTGCCCTTACACTTCCTCGTTCATCACCATTCAGGGCCCCAGACAGTCCTTCCAGGTGAGGCGACACTTCACCTGTGAGTCAGCTGAGGTGATGTATTGCGTCTGGTGCTCCCGATGTGGCCTTCTATATATTGGCGAGACCCGACGCAGGCTGGGAGACCATTTCGCTGAACACCTATGCTCTGTCCACCAGAGAAAGCAGGATCTCCCAGTGGCTACACATTTTAATTCCATGTCCCTGTCCCATGTCTATCCACAGCCTCCTCTACAGTCAAGATGAAGCCACAGTCAGGTTGGAGGAACAACACCTTATATTCTGTCTGGGTAGCCTCCAACCTGATGGCATGAACACTGACTTCTCTAGCTTCTGTTAATGCCCCACCTCCCCCTTGTACCCCATCCCTTATTTATTTATTTATTTATTTATTTATTTATTTGTTTGTTTGTTTGTTTGTTTATTTATTTATTTGTTTATTTATTTATTTGTTATTTATTTAGATGTTTTTCCCCTTTTTTTCTCTCTCTCTTTTTTCTCCCTCTGTCCCTCTCACTATAACTCCGTGCCCATCCTCTGGGCTCCCCTTCCCCTTTCTTTCTCCCTAGGTCTCCCGTCCCATGATCCTCTCCCTTCTCCAGCCTCATATCCTTTTTGCCAATCAACTTTCCAACTCTTAGCTCCATCCCTTCCCCTCCGGTCTTCTCCTATCATTTAGGATCTCCCACTTCCAAATCTCTTCCTATCTCTTCTTTCGGTTCGTCCTGACGAAGGGTCTCAGCACAAAACGTCGACTGTACCTCTTCCTATGGATGCTGCATGGCCTGCTGCTTTCGCCAGCATTTTGTGTGTGTGTTGCAGCAAATATTTTGTTCTCCTTTACATTTAAATGTATTGGAAATAACATTAAACAATCTTGAATCTTGAATCAGGCCCATTTCAGCACTCTGCAGAGCAACCCCAACAGTCCCTTTCATTTCCTTGTTATAAGTCACCCAACAACTTATTTTCTCTCACATGCACATCAATTCTTCTCTGATTCATTTTCCATTTTCCAACACAAGGGGACAATTTACAGCAGCCAGTTAACCTATGAAGACATCTTAGGAAGAAACCAAAGTGCATGAAAGTATCCCAGGCAGTGACTGGGGGAAGCAAGTCATAAACACAAGAGATTGTGTGGTTGCTGGAAATCCAGAGAGACACTCACGCACGATGCTGGAGGAACTCAGCAGATCAATAAGCATCTACGTATGGAAGTGAATGGAGTTGAGAGTTCAAGCTGAGAACCTTTATCTGAACGGGAAAGAGAGGATGAAGAAGCCAGAATAAGAAAGTGGATGGTGAGCATGAGAAGGAAAGTGACTTGCTGAATACTGACACTTGCCACTGTCAGCTCAGAGGTCAGGATTGAAGTTAAGTCACTTGAATTGTGGACCAGAAGCACTACATGCTGCATTTCATAAACACATTGATTATTGATAATTATTAATACAATGCAATAAATTAGTAATATACTGAGTATTGACAATGGCTGGAGGCACCCGTCTTGTAAAGACACTGCCCAGAAGAAGATAATGGCAAACCACTTCTGCAGAAAAATTTGTCAAGAACAATACCAGTCACCATAATTGCTTGTATCATACAACATGGCACATAATGATAATGAAAATAAATGTATTATAAAATTTTCAAAGATTTTAAATGGGAAACAAAAACATCTACTTCTTCAAAAACAAACTTTTAACATGGTCCAGATCACTGTAGTTTAACTACTACTGTGTGTAGAATCAATTTACCTCCAATTACTTGGCCGTTTGTGGAATTTAGTTCCTAGAAACCATCAAGTAAGCTCAGAAAACCTACCTGCTGTGTGTCTTTGTGTCTGAACTAAATACTTGTTCACAGTGAAATTTAAAAGTATATTAGTGCAAAATTATTATCAGTATGATCTTGTACTTATTTATATTGACAAGAATAAAATATTTACCTTCCATGGAGGAGGCTGCTGTAAAAGGGAGTTACTGCATGGAAATATTCTACCCATCTTAGTCATAAAGTCATAGAGCCACAAAATACAGAAATGCTGAGTGTACACCAAACTTCAACCAACACTGAGTCACACAATATGGAAACAGGCCCAATAACCCAACTGGCAGGTGTCAACCAGATGCCCATCTAAGCTAGTCCCATTTTCAACCCCATAACCTTCTAAACTGGGGGTACCCAACCTTTATTTTATGCCACAGACGAACACTATTAGGCAAGGGTTCTGTGGATCCCAGGTTGGGAACCAAAGCACATGAAGGTATCCCAGGCAGTAACTGGTCTAAACCTTTCCTATCTATGTCCAAAGGTCTCCAACATTTTCATTAATCCTACACTAATTCCATTTTTATACTCATCTGCTGATTCTACTGCTCACATGGACTCAAGAGACAACTTACTGTGGCCAGTTAACCCGGTGATCCTCTTGTCTTTGGGATTTGGGAAGAGGCAGAAGCACTGGAAAGATGACAGAAGGAATTGACAATCTGCACACAGAGAGCACCCAAGGTCAGGGTCAAACCTTGACCTCTGGTGCCGTCAGGCATCAGCACTGTAAACTTCCCCACAGTACTCTCCATGTGTGAAAGCAGAATTTTTTTGTGAAAGAGTTATAACAGTACTTTGGAAAATTAGCTGATTTCTGGTAACAGAACAGAAAAATCAATACTTTATTTCAATTACTTAATTTATCAACAATGTTACCTCTGCTGGAAATCTGCTTCCATCGGCAAGTTAAAATTAAAGCAACCACATTAAAGTATTCTGGTAGCGTGGCGGTTAGCGTAACGATTTTATAGCTCCAGTGGCCCAGGTTCAATTCCCACCCATCACCGTTTGCAAGGAGATTGTGCTTTCTCCCTGTGGCCATGTGCATTTCCTCTAGCTGCTCCAGGTTTCCCCTCCACTTGCAAGGATTTATAGGTTAGTAGGTTAATTAGTCACAGGGGTATAATTGAGCACCGCGGGCTCATTCAACTGGAAGACCCTGTTACCATGTGGTATTTCAAAATAAATGCAATAAAAAGCTTGCAGAGATATCAGTTCAGAACTCAGCAGTAAACAGACTATGAAAAGAGGAAGAATCTGCGGAGAGAACAAAACAAGGGAGGTGGATATTTATACTACTGAACGGAAAATGGCTGTATTCACTAGAGGAAGGCTGCGAATGGTTTGAGTTCCTGGAGACACAGAAAGAGAGAAAGTAGAGATGTGTGAGAAAAAAGTTTTAGAAGAGAGTTAACACAAACGATTTTGCGGGTACTTGAAATCTAGAGCAACCCACAGAAAATGCTGGAGGAACTCAGCAGGTTAGGCAGCATCTATGGCTGCTCTCTTGTTCTGCATGATTTGCAGCTCCATTTTAAAGCCTCCCAGTTTGGACCCACAGAAGATTCCAGGTACCTGTATTCAATTGACTACTTCCACTCGAATTCTCCTTTTACCCCTTCTCTTCTCATTTGCCCCCTGGTGCCCTTCCTCCTTCCCTTTCTCGCATGATCTACTGTCCTCTCCAATTAGATTCCTACTTCTCCAACCCTTTACCTTTTCCACCTATCACCTTCTAGCTTCTTACTTCACCTTCCCCACACACTAACCTTGACCCTCACCTGACTTCACCTATCTGCTTCTCGCTTGTACTCTTCCCTCCCCCCCACTATTTTTTTTGGTTTCTTTCCCCTTACTTTCCAGACCTATGATGGGTCTTATCCCAAAATGTTGACTGTTTTTTAATTCCCATAGGTATGGCTTGACATGCTGAGTTCCTCTGGCATTTTGTGTGTGTGTAGAAGAGAGCAGTTCAGCTCTGGAAAACATTGCCTGAAGGGGTAATTGAAATGATCAATGATTGCTTACAGCAGAGTATTAAATAGGTATCACTTGACTATGGGTTGAGTGTGTGGGAATGGCATTGATAGGAATGATCTATTTGGTATGGGCCAAATGAACTCCCGAGTTGTAAGTACATCAGAGTTCAGAGTTTACTTCTTACACTGTCTGTAAAGAGTTTGTGTGTTCTCCCCATGAACTGTGTGGGTTTCCTCCCACAGTTCAAAGATGTAAAGTTTAGTAGATTAATTGCTCATTGTAAATTATCCTGTGATTAGGCTAAGATTAAATAGGAGTTTTGGTCCATTTCACACTGTATCTCTAAAATTAATAAATAAACTCCCTTGCTGTAACATTCTATCGTTCCACAAAACCAGATGTTAGCAGAGTTTATTTTATGGAACACAGAAAATTGAGAGGAGATTTGATTGAGATATCCAAAATTATGAGGGGTATAGATAAGACAAATACAAACAGGCTTTTTCCACTGAGTTTCGGTGGAACAACAACCAGAGCTCATAGGTTGAGGGTTAAATGTGAAAATTTTAATGGGAACATTAGGGGAAACTTCATTATGAGAGTAGTGAGAGTGTGGAACTAGCTGCCAGCATAAGTGGTGTATGCAAGCTCAATTTCAACATTTAAGAGAAGTTTGATAGGTTCATGGAGGGTAAGTGTAGGGAGTGCTCTGGTCTCAGTGCAGATCAATGGGAGTAGATGGTTTAAATGGTTTGGTATGGACTAGATGGGCTGAAGGGCCTAGTTCTGTGCTGTACTTTTCTATGACTCTGTGTCTCCAAGTGGCATACATAAATAAAGAGGCAAAAGTGCATGAAGGCCCATGGGGAACCGAAAGAAGAAATAAGGCAGGAAACTGGAAATAGAAAGAGAGCAAAATGAAAAGAACTGGAGCAGAGAGAGGTAGATATATCAGGCTGAAAAACTGCTGGTGATCAATTTGACAGAGCAGCAAATAGTAATGTAAAGATGAACAGTGAAATGTTAGAATTTATCTTGCAATGCGCATGCATGCATTTCTAGGTTAATGGAAATAGGGCAAATGAAGAGAATATTTAATGGCCTATAGTTAATAGGGACTTATTTATTTTCTGAAGATTCTCAGACTCTCAATCAATAAACATAAAATGTACTCTCTCTAAGAAAATCTGCATTTGGTAGATTCCTATTCCTGAGGCAGCTCCTTACAACTGGAGGAATTCAGTGGGCCAAGTAGAACACAAGAGATTCTTTAGATGCTGCAAATCCAGAACAACACATGCAAAATGGCAGAGGAACACTGCATATATGGAGGGGAATAAAAATTCAATATTTCGGGCTGAGATCCTTCATTGGCAATGGAAAGGATGAAGAAGCCAGAATAAAAAGGTTAGGGGAGAAGAAGGAGTACAAGCTAGCAGATGAAGCCGGATTGGGGTGTAGGTAAGTAGGTGAGGGAGGAGCGATGAAATGAGAGGCTGGGAGGTGATAGGTGGAAGAGGTAAAGGGCTGAAGAAGAGGGTATCTTTTAGGAGAGGAGAGTGGACCATGGAAGAAAGGAAAGGAGGAAAGGAAACAGAGGGAAGTGCGGAGAAGAGAAGGAGCAAGAGGGGAGCCAGAATGGGGAATAAAAAAACAGAGAAGGGGAGGGGAGAAATGATCAGAAGTTACAGAAATTAATGTTCATGCCATTAAGTTGGTCAAGTAGGAAAGTTATTGTCATCACGTTAGGTTGAGACCCAGTATTAAGTTCAATGTAAATTTTAAATCAAAGTAAATGAAGTGGTGCTAGAAAGTTTGTGAACACTACATTTTTCTCTACATCTGCATATATATGATCTAAAATGTAATCAATCTTCACTTAAGTCCTAAAACTAGATAAAGAGAACCCAATTAAATAAATAGCACAAAAACCTTTATACTTGTTCATTTATTTATTGAGAAGAATGATCCAATATTACTTGTATCTGTTGGATGAGGTATGTAAACCTTTGCTTTCAGTAACTGGTATGACCCCCCCCCCCCCACCCACCCCGTACAGCAATAAATTCAACCAAATGATTTTGATAACTGTTGATCAGTCCTGCACATCAGCTTAGAGGAATTTTAGGCCATTCCTCCTTACAAAATTTCTTCTTTTTAAGCTATTCTGTTGTTGATCAACTCTTGTCTTTCAGATCATTGTCTTGTTGAATTACCCAACTTCTATTAAGCTTCAGGTGATGGACTGCTACCTGACATTCTCCTGTAAAATATTTTGATACAATTTTGAATTCATTATTCCCTCAACAACTGCAAATTGTCTAGGCCCTGAGGCAGCAAAACAACCCCAAACTATGCTACTACTTCCCCCATGCTTCACTGTTGGGATGAGGTTTTGGTGTTAGTGTACAGTGCCCTTTTCCCTCCAAACATAGCAATGTGCATTTCTGCCAAAAAGTTCAACTTATGTCTCATCTGTCCACAGAACATTGTCCCAGAAGCATTGTGGAACATCCAGGTGGGTCTTTAGCAAATGTGAGACATAATGATTTTTGTGCTATTTAATTATATAGTTAAAGATAATTCTTTCTCTAGTTTTAGGATCTGATCAAATTTTAGGTCATATTTTTGCAGAAATAGAGAAAATTCTACAGGGCTCACAAACTTTTTAGTACTACTGTAAATGTCACCATATACAGCCTTGAGATTAACTTTCTTGTGGGCATATTCAATAGATCTGTAATAGAATAATAACCATAATGAAATCAATAAATGACCACAGCAACTGGGTGTTCAATGAGTGTGTAAAAGACAACAAACTGTGTAAATACAAAAAGAAAGAAATAATAATAAATAAACAAGTGGTAAGTATCAAGATCATGAGATGAAGTGTCCTTTAAAGTGAATCAATTAGTTGTGGGAACATTTCAGTGATGGGACAAGTAAAGTTGAGTGAAGCTACTTTGGGTCACTTGAGTGTACCCCTTTGGATCAGGAGCCTGATGGCTGGGGGGTAATGACTGTTCCTGAATCTTGTGGTATTTCACCATTTTTGGTGTATCTCCAGTCTTGTATCTCCATTTCCTCACAGCTGGTGACTTCTGGATCATGGTGATCAATATCAAAGGAAATCTGTCTTTAAAACATCTGATTCATAACCGCTTCCATAGGGAGCGCCAAACAGTCTGTTGGAGAAACTCAGTCAAGCAGCATCCATGCGGTGAAAGGAATTTTAGGTTTCAAATCAGAAGCAAGTTGTTGCTTTCTGCAACTGGGTCCTTGACTTTCTAACTGGGAGACCTCAGTCTGCATTGATCTGACATAACATCTCCTCCCTAACATCTGGAACACTTCCAAAAGATGAAGGCTCAAAAAGGCAGTATCCAGCATTAAAGACCACCATCAGCTGGGACATGCTGTCTTCTCATTGATACCATCAGGGAGGAGATACAGAAGCCTGAGGGACACATTCAATGATCCAGAAACAGTTTCTGCCATCCGATTTCTGAATGAACCCATGAACACTACCTCAGTATTTTTCCTCTCTTTTTGCACTACTTATTTGGTTTGATTTTCTTTTTTTTAATATACTTATTGTAAATTACAGCTTTTATTAGTATGTACCGCAATGTACCTCTGCCACAAAACAGCAAATTTCAGGCTATTGATATGAAAACTGGTTCTGATTCCAGCATCTGCAGTCTCTTGTGTTTTCTCTTTCAGAGGGTATTGCTTAAAGTTAAGAGCAGGATACTGTTCCTAGTTATTGTGACACAACATAGAGCTTTTTGTTATAAAACCAGAAAATGCAGTGGACTCCTCTGCATCCCGACTACATGCGTACAGAGAGAAAGAGAGATAAACTTTCAAATACACATCTGGTGACCTGATCAATCAAAGTTTAAAGTTCAAAGCACATTTTTCTTAAAGTTTGTATGCAGTATATAGCCTTGGGATGCATCTTCTTGCAGGCATTCCAAAAAGCAAAGAAACACCATTGAACCCGCTTGAAGAAAAAGCCCACACAACGTGAGCATCAAGGTGTGGAAAAAAAAGGAACAAGTCACGTAAGCAACAAAAAGCATACAAATAACATACGGAACATTAAATATCAAACCACAGTTCCCAAAAGTGACTCCACAGCCACAAAATTCCGAGGCGAGTAAAACCAATCCAGGAGCTGATGGCGGCAGCCATGACCACCGAATCAGTCAGTTCAGCGCTGTGGCAATGGCTGCAGGCCATAGCCGCAGTTCCAGTTCTGTGCCTCGTTCAGCGCAGGGGACAGCTGAAAGTGAGTCATCAGCTATGAGCTGCCGAGGCAAACGGTTCTTGCAGCTTGGGGCCCAGGTCTCCTGCACGTTGTCACAGCAGCAGCAAGAAGGAGACTGGTTAAACACAGGCAGATGGCATTGAATGATCGTACACCTGAAATGATGCCTCTTGTTCATCTCTTTCTACTGATATTCCCCGATCCCTTCAATGATTTTATAGATTTATTTCAGATTTTCAGGAAACTGCCTCTAAAAGTTTCTTGGAGCTATGAACTGCCTCAGAAGACAGTGCTTTACTTCAAATTTCAAAAGTTCGAAGTAAAATTTATTATCGGAGTTTATACATGTCACCACATACAACGCTAAGGTTCCTTTTCTGTGGGCAGACTCAGCAAATCTAAAAAAACAGTAACTGTAAACAGAATTAAACTGTGCAAATGCAGAAATATAAAAAGACAATAAATAATGAGCATGAATTAACAAGATAAAAAGTCCTTAAATGAGTGTAGTTATCATGAGGCTGATGAGTTAGGGGAGTAACTGTTCTTGATCCTGGTGGTGCAAGTCCTGGGGCTCTTGTACCTTCTACCTGATGGCAGCAGAGAGAAAAGAGCCTGGCCTGGGTGCTTTGGATCTTTGATAACAGATGCTGCTTTCGTACAGCAATATTTCATGTAGATGTGGAAGGGCTTTACCTATGTACTGGGCCAAACCCACTACTTTTTGTAGGATTTTCCACTCAAAGGCATTGGTGCTCCCATAGCCTGCCATAATGCAGCCAGTCACTATATTTTCCACCACAAATCTATAGAAGCTTTCCAGGGATTTCGGTGGCATTCCAAATCTCTACAGACTTCTGAGGAAGTAGAAGCAGTGTCGCACTTACTTCACAATCATATTTATATAATGGGTTCAGGACATGTCTTCTGAGATAGTGATACTCAGGAATTTAAAGTTACTGACCCTCTCCATCTCTGATCCCCTAATAATTGCTGGCTCATGGATCTCTGGTTTCCCACTCCCGAAGTCTACAATCCTTTCCTTGGTCTTATTGAGTGAGAGGTTGTTGTCATTACACCACTCAGCCAAATTTTCAGTCTGCTCCTGCATGCTGATTCATCGCCTCCTTTGACACAGCTCACAACTGTAGTGTCATCAGCAAACTTGTATATGGTGTTGGAGCTGTACTTAGATACACATTCATAGGTGTAAAGCAAGTAGAGCAGGGGTTAACTACTCAGCCTTGTGGTGCACCTGTGCTGATGGAGATTGTGAAGGAGATGCTTTTGCCAATCCAGACTAACTGAAATCTACAAGTGAGGAAATCAAGGATCCAATTGGACAGTGCAGTATTGAGGCCCCGGTCCTGGAGTTTACTGATTAGTTTTGAGGGTATGATGGTTTTACTTGCTCAAATTGATACCATTGATCCCGGAAGTTAAATGTTTATCATATGAAGAATGGTTGATAGCTCTGGGCCTGTACTCGCTGGAGTTTAGATGATTGAGAGAGGGTATAATCAAACATTGAATGGCCGAGATAGAATGGATGTGGAGAGGATGCTTCCTATAGTGGGGAAATCTAACGCCAGAGGGCACAGCCTCAGGTAGTCCCTTTAGAACTGAAATGAGGAAGAATTTCTTTAGCCAGAGGGTGATGAATCTATGGAATTCATTGCTGTGGAGGCCATGTGATTGAGTATATTTTGAGCAGAGGTTGATAGGTTCTTGATTAGTCAGAATACCAAGGGTTTTGGGGAGAAGGCAGAAGATTGAGCCAAATGGCCTAAATCTACTTCTTTGTTTTATAGTCTAAGTTCCTTATCTCATTTGTTGTTTAACACTTTCACACCTTTATCAATATCAATAATTTCATCCAATTTGGTGTAAATTATCAATATAAGTTTATCCAGAAATATTAACTTCAAGAAGATCTTGCAGCAGCTTTTTTCCATGTTTTGAATTTCGAAGTGGCAAATGTGCTTACCTAAATTCTCTTTGATTCATTTTCTATCTATAATACTTTGAGTGTAAATACACTCATCAGCCACTGAGAGTATGTTCGTGGTCTTCCACTGCTGTAGTCCATCTGCTTCAAGGTTCAACATGTTGTGCATTTGGAGATGCTATTCTGCGCACCACTGTTGTAATGTGTGGTTATTTGAGTTACTGTCTCCTTCATGTCAGCTTGAGCCAGAATGGCCATTTTCGCCTGACCTCCTCATTAACAGTGTGTTGTTGCCCACAGAACTGCCACTCATTGGATAATTTTATTTTCATTGCATCATTTTCTGTAAACTCTAGAGCAGAAGTTCCCAAACTGGGGAACAACAGACCCCTTGCTTAATGGCAATAGCATAGAAAAATTGGGAACCCTGCTCTATAGACTGTTATGTGTGAAAATCCTAGCATCAGCAGTTTTTGAGATACTTAAACCACTCTGTAGGGTACCAACAATCATCCCAGGATCAAAGTCACTTAGATCACACTTCTTTCCCCATTCTGATGTTTGGTCTGAACAACAACTAAACCTCTTGACCCTGTCTGCATGCTTTTATGCATCGAGTTGCTGCCACATATTTGGCTAATCAGTTATTTTCATTAACGAGCATGTTTTTGGGAGCATCTAAAGAAGTGGCCACTGAGTGTATATACAGGAAAGCCTAAATTATTCCATAATTATAGATTTTAAAAGTTCAGCGGACAAAATATTATAAGCCGATTGCCAAGCTTCATCCAGTTTGCATGAAGCGCTTCTTAAATATTTTGATTACACATTGAATGAGCAATGATTGGATTTGTAGGGATTTAGCAAAAGAGAAACTGGATTTTTTTTCCTGTTTCTGGAAGTGCTAGTTCAAGCTTTAACCTTTCTGATGAGCCTCTTTGTGTTTATCAGGTTGAGTCTAATTATATTTTTACATGCATTTGAAAATAATTCTTAAGTTGCACATGTGGTATGCTTATTCCTCAGATAAAATATATTTACATAAATGGCACCATAAAAAATAACCTATGAGTCACTACCATCATCTTTTATAATCCATCTACATCATTTAACATTATAAAAGACAAGAATTATGATTTAGTTCTTTGCCGAGTCATTCTCTATCCGTCGGCTTGCACTGATGTTCTAACATGATGACTCATCCAATGTGTTTGAGGGTGTTTCACTAAACAAGCCCACAGAGGTATATGCACCCCATGGCATAGGTTCAAAGAGGTCCTGCCTGATTGAACACTATTATATTCATTACATAGTGAATGAGGTTATCATGATAAAAATTTATGAACTATCTTGATTGGCCTTGAGGACGGATGATGGCGGTGTCCTCTTGCATCACTGCATTCCATCTAGTCATGGTTCCCTGTAGGAGTCATACTGTGATCACTTAAGTCAAATATGATATTCTCCTAAGGGGTTATCTATTGTTGGGTCCTCGGGTGGCTGTGGAAACCAGTCTGGGATTCACATACAGTATTCTGGTAGAGTGTGAACAAGAGTAAGTGGTGGCATTTGGGACTATTAGTTATTCAGTCTCTCCATTTGCAGCTGCCTCTTGTTCTATGTGACAGAGATTGTTCTGATGTAGCTCAGCTTCCTCCAGGTGTATCTGTTGAGTGCAATGTCTTCCCAGATTTTAGATGTAATATTGAATTTCTTCAGGCTGATTTTGAAGTGTTTCATGTTCTTTCCTACCTTTGGATCCTTGCACAATCACATTGACTCAGGAGTTCCAAGATGTTAAACCAGTAACGGTGGAGAAACAGGAAAATATTTCCATTCCTGGTGGCGTGTGATTGGGACGCCAGTTTGCAGGTTCCCATGTGCCTGCAGTTCATTTCATTTGTTGGTGGGTTTGGAAGCTGTCATTCAGCTCAGTTCAAATTTAACATCATAGGGACAATGCCAAGAAAATAACCTTTTTGTAGCACAGTGAGTTACAAACCTAAGTTAAACATAAACTTAAATTAACATAGATTATGCATTATTTATGTAATGAAATTAACATAAAGACATTAGTGCAAGACGAGAGAGAGGGCAACAAGAAATATAGTCCAAGTTGGAATAAAGGTTTTTTAAAGTCAGTTCAAGAGCTTGATGGCAGTGGGGAATAAGCTGTTGTTGAACCTTGAGCTGTGGGTCATCAGGCTGCTATACCTCCTGCCTGATTGCAACACTGAGAAGAGAGCATGATCTGGATGTTGGGAGTCCTTACAGAGACATCTCCACTTGTAGCTGTCCTGTGATGGATCTGTCTGAGTCCGCCACTCTCTCTAGTCTCTTATGTTCCTATACATTGGAGTTTACAGACCAGGCTGTGATACAACTGGTCAGAGTGCTTCGCATAGTGCACATGTAGAAGTTTGTCAGAGTTTTCAATGGACTTGAGAAATTAAGAAACTTGATGAATTTCCACAATACATTGGAAGTGCTGTACACACAGTCACAGATCAACTTTATTCATCATATACAGTGGATTTACAGTACTGTGCAAAAGTTTTAGGCAAATATATATTTAGGGTGCCTAAGACTTTTGCACAATACTGTACCGGTATTTGTCAATGTAGAGCAGAAGGCAAGTTTGTAAATCTGGCTGGAGCAAAGGATATTGGGAGTGGTGAGGGTGGAGCGCCATGGGAAAGAGGTGGAACAGATGACAGAGAAAGAGTGCCAGGGGCAGGAGTGGCATGGGTGAAGGCAAACCCAGCCTTGAGACACCAGACAAGATCATTTGATTCCAAAAGGTTAGTTTACTGAACATTACAGAATGTCTCTTCTGGTGCTTCCTGCTCCCTCCCCTCTCCCTTCCCCTTTTTCCCTACCATGATTTCCCTCTCCCTGCCCCTTTGGCTCTCTCAGTCCATAACAGAGACCTATTTCAGAATCAGGTCTATCGCCACTCACATTTCTCATGAAATTTCAGTTTTGCAGAAGCAGCAACAGTATAGAGTGATGCATGAAATTACTGCAGTAATGAGCAAAAGTCTTGGGGGGGGGGGGTGGTGTGTGTGTGTATGTGTGTGTGTGTGTTGCACAGTACTGTATATATATTAAGAATTTGCTGTGGTATGTTGGTACATCATTCAACAGTTATGAGAATACATAATTATATTTTTAAAAACTTAGAGGTTAAAGTACAGATATGGAACAAAATGTGCATAAATACATAAATACCAGCATGTATTTACAAGTAAACAGCATTATAAAAAGTGGTTTAAAGTGTTTACAATTCAGTGTGGTGATGGGAGTAATGAATGAGGGCAGCTGGGGGGCTAACCAGAATGTTTGATGAGGTTAACTGCCTTGGGGGAAAAAAAACTTTTAGGATGGCATGAAGTTTTTGTTTTAATAGGGGAGCTTTTGAATGAGGCAGTTTGCTGGGTGGATAGTGCCTGTAATGATATTTCCTGCCCACTTTTTTGCCCTGAGCACATGCTAGTCCTGTAGTGATGGCAGACTGCAGCCAATCTGCTCTTCAGCTGACCTGATGGTTTGCTGTGGTATTTGTGTTTTGTGAGTCGATGCTGCAGCAAGCCAGACAGGAATGGCTGAAGTCAGGATGTTCTCTGTGTTGTCCATGTAGAAATACACCAGTATGTTCAGGAATTGTACTAAGCAGGAGGTGGACATAGTAGTGTAGCTGTTGGTGCAATGCTATTACCTCACCAGTGATCCAGGTTCAATGCTGCTGTTGTCTGCAAGGAATTTGTACCTTTTCCCCACGAACCGTGGGGTTCTTCCATATAACCATATAACAATTACAGCACGGAAACAGGCCATCTCAGCCCTTCTAGTCCATGCCGAACGCTTACTCTCACCTAGTCCCACTGGCCCGCACTCAGCCCATAACCCTCCATTCCTTTCCTGTCCATATACCTATCCAATTTTACTTTTAATGACAATACCAAACCTGCCTCTACCACTTCTACTGGAAGCTCATTCCACACAGCTACCACTCTCTGAGTAAAGAAATACCCCCTCGTGTTACCCTTAAACTTTTGCCCCCTAAATCTCAACTCATGTCCTCTTGATTGAATCTCCCCTACTCTCAATGGAAAAAGCCTATCCATGTCAACTTTACCTATCCCCCTCATAATTTTACATACCTTTATCAAGTCCCCCCTCAATCTTCTATGCTCCAAAGAATAAAGACCTAACCTGTTCAACCTTTCCCTGTAACTTAGGTGCTGAAACCCAGGTAACATTCTAGTAAATCTTCTCTGTACTCTCTCAATTTTGTTGACATCTTTCCTATAATTTGGTGACCAGAACTGTACTCCAAATTCGGACTTACCAATTCCTTGTACAATTTTAACATTATATCCCAACTCCTATACGCAATGCTCTGATTTATAAAGGCCAGCATACCAAAAGCTTTCTTCACCATCCTATCCACATGAGATTCCACCTTCAGGGAACTATGCACCATTATTCCAGCTGCTCTTGTTTCCTTCCACATTCCAAAAACATACAGGTTTATAGGTTAATTAGTCACATAGGTGTAATTAGGTGGCATAGACTCATTTGGCCAGACGGACTGCTTTATCTCTAAATAAATAAATAAATAAATAAATAAATAGATAGATAGATAGATAGATAGATAAATACATACATACATACATAGATAAATAAATACATACATACATACATACATACATACAGAGAAATCGATATATATATATATATAATGAAGGAGATATGGTTGCAAAATAATGTTGTTCGGCAACCTAACTGTAGAGTTCTTGAAGACGAGTGGGTGGAGAGGAGACATATTGCTCCTGGTTGATTTGCATCTCCACAATTTTGAGGGTATCCGGTTCCAAGTTGTTGCGATGGAAAGCTGGGGACAGAGGGTCTGAGCACTCAAGGTTGATAGCTGCTAGAAATACCCATCGGCTCTAAAGGGACCCTTTCATACTCAGTATGAAGCAGGAGTTCACTTTGCCAAGCTCTGTCTTTTCAGGGTGTTGCTGTGCATATTTGTTGGATAGCTTTGGCTGAGTTCAAGATTTTCCCTGAGACTACGTCACATTGCTATGGGACTTGCAATGATGGATACAGGTTCTTGACAGTAAGACACAGCACACTTGTGGTAAAGAAGCCATCTGCAGGTTCCCTGTTTGTGATCCATCACATTACCCTCCTCCAAGCTTTCAGCTGCAAATCAAAGCTGTAAGTTTCATCAAAGCACTGCCATTTTGTTCAGCTGGTTGCTGGCATATAGTGGTTGTTGCTGGGATCCGTGGGTTGTTTGGTCAAAGAATACAGGGTAATTCCCCATTCGGCTTCTGCAAGTTGCCTGAGGAACTTGCACCATTGTTGCAGGCAGTATCTCCTTTCTAGGTCACCGTTCGAAAGTCTTACTCTCAACCCTGTTAGCATATTTAACCAATCCATTCAGATGTCCGCATTGACTTGACGTGTCACATCGAGGGCAGAATACACGGATGGGCCAATGCGTTCATTCATAAACTGGAACGAGGCATTGACTTGCAAATTTTCCATTAATGAATGGAGAAAGGAGCCCATGCTTCATTCAGGAGGATTGTGTAGTTTGATATTGCTGAGGCTTTATAAGGCATTGGACCACACTTGGAGTATTGTGAGTAGTGTGGGCCCCTTGTATGTGAAAGGATGTGCTGGCACTCAAGAGGGTCCAGAGGATGTTGACAGAAATGAGCCTGAGAATTAAAGTGATGATGAACATTTGGTGGCTCTGGGCCTGAACTCGAAGGAGTTCAGAAGAATGAGGGAGAAGAATGAGGGAGAAGCTCCTTGAAACCTCTTGAATATTGAAAGGCCTAGATAGATTGGATGTGGAGAGGCGTTTCCTCTATGAGTGAGTTTAGGACCAGAGGGCACAGCCTCAGAATAGAAGGAAATACCTTTAAAACAGAAATGAGGAGGAATTTCTTTAGATAGAGAGTGGCATATCTGTGGAATTCATTGCCATCAACAGTGGTGAAGGCCAAGTCATTGGGTATACTTAAAGCAGAGGTGGATAGGTTCTTGATTAGAAAGAGTGTCAAAGGTTATGGTGAGAAGACAGAAGACTGGGGTTGAGAGGGGCAATAGATCACCCATGATAAAATGGTGTAATACACACAGTGGGGCAGATAGCCTAATTCTGCCCGTATTGTCTTATGATCTTACGGTCTGCTTCAGTTCCCTGCAAAACTACTGTGCTGAATTCGGCATCAATAGGAGTGAAGGCAGGCTCACTACTGTCATTAGCTAGCCATGCCTGCAGCTGAACTGGCATGAGGAGAAAGAGGAAATCATTGTTCCTGTCACAGTCCATAGGGAGCTTATCCATTCTGCTTGTGATCACATGGGGTTATTCTAAAAAGTTTTGCTTTCCCTCCACATTCCAGGGATTAGGGTTAACAACTTGTGAGCATGCTATGTTAGTGCCAGAAGTATGGCAACACTTGCGGGCTGCAACCAGCATAATCCTCCTTTCTGTGTTGTTCACTGATGCAGCTGATGCATTTCATTGTATGTTTTGATATTCCGATGTACATGTGACAAATAGGCCTAATCTTTCTTTGTTGAAACCTCAGTGGTTGGGAAGATGTTAGAGTCAATTGTTAAAGATGAGGTGACGGAGTACTTGGTTACACAGGACAAGATAGTACAAAGTCAACATGGTTTCCTTCAGGGAAAATCCGGCCTGACAAACCTGTTGAATTTCTTTGAAAAGATTACAAGTAGGATAGATAAAGGGGTTGTAGTGGATGTTGTATATTTGGATTTTCAGAAGGCCTTTGACACGATGCTATGCATGAGGCTACTTACCAAGATAAGTACAGGAAAGTTACTAACATTGTTAGAGCATTGACTGATTGGTAGGAGGCAGCGAGAGAGAATAAAAGGATCCTTTTCTGGTTGGCTGCCAGTGACTAGTGGTGTTCCACAGGGGTCAGTGTTAGGACCACTTCTTTTTATGCTGTATATAAATGATTTAGATGGTGGAATAGATGGATCTGTTGCCAAGTTTGCAAATGGTACGAAGATTGGTGGAGGAATAGGTAGTGTTGAGGAAACAGGCAGGATGCAGAAGGATATAGATTAGTAGAATGGGCAAGAAAGTGGCAAATTAAATACAATATTGGAAAATGCATGGTCATACACTTTGGTAGTAGAAATAAATGTGCAGACTATTTTCTAAACAGAGAAAATCCAAAAATTTGTGATGCAAAGGGACTTGGAAGTCCTTGTGCAGACACTCTAAAGGTTAACTTGCAGGTTGAGTTGGTGGTGAAGAAGGGAAACGCCATGTTAGCATTCATTTCAAGATGTTTGCTGAGTCTTTATAAGGCACTGGTGAGGCCTCACCTTGAGTACTGTGAACAGTTTTGGGCCTCTCATCTTGGAAAAATTGTGTTGGCATTAGGAGGTTCACAAGAATGATTCTAGGAATGAAAGGGTTATCATACGAGGAACGTTTGATGGCTCTGGGTCTGTACTCGCTAGAATTCAGAAGGATGAGGGAGGATCTCATTGAAACCTTTTGAATATCGAAAGCCTAGACAGAGTAGATGTGGAAACGATATTTCCCATGGTGGGAGAGTGTAGGACAAGAGGCCACTGCCTCAGGATAGAGGGGAGCCCTTTCAAAAAAGAGATGCAAAGAAATTTCTTTAGCCAAAGGGTGGTGAATCTGTGGAATTTGTTGTCACATGCACCCGTGAGGGTATATTTAAGGCAGAGATTGATAGGTTCTTGATTGAACATGGCATCAAAGGTTACAGGGAGAAGGCCAGGAACTGGGGTTAAGGAGAAGAAAAAAGGATTAGCCATGATTGAATAGCAGAGCAGACTCGATGGGCCAGATAGCCTAATTCTGCTCCTATATCTTATGGATACGTTAAAGGATAAGTGCTTGATATTGTTATTTTCTCAGAAGTTGCTGATCCTGGTCCTGTGCAAGCAAAGGTCATTTCCAAAAGAATTCAAGTGTAAGTGTTGTGTGTTTAATATTTCTGTAACATTTGAATAATATTGTAACAATATTGTTTGATTAAGCATTCTTGGTCATTTAAGTAATTCATTATGAATTATATGTAAAAGTACGTGAATGGCATACGTCATCACAGTGCCATATCATAAGTGCTCGTGCTCGCTAAAGTTGCAGTCAGGAATGAAAGTGAGCATGAACATTGTGACATCAATGAATGCCTTTCTTAAATTGCTTTCAGTTGATTCTGCTGCAGGGGATGTGACTTCTGGTATTTAACAAACCATCTTTGGTTGGCACCCAAGAGGCTGTTGCATGTATACGTGCTACCATCTTAGCGGAAGTCACATCCCCTACAATAGAGTCAACTGGAAGCAAATTAAGAAATGAAAATGAAATACCCAAGTTTTAAACCAGATTGACTGGCTTGTTTCAGATTACAGTGGGTAGATGCATAAATTGGCATCAACTAGGCACTTGGCTGCTCTGTGTGTCACATGTTAGGAGGGGGGGCATGGTAGTGTTGTGGTTAGCACAATGTTAGAAGGGTCGCAGCCTGAAACTTCAACTGTTTATTCCTCTCCATAGATGCTACCGATCTGCAGATTTCCTCCAGCATTTTGGCCAAATTACTACGCATTCTGCTTTTTCTTTCTTCTTTTTGCTATTGCAATGTACTTATGTATAGCATGATCTTTTCACTATATCTCAGTATATAACACATAGGAACAGAACTAGGCCATTCAGCCCATCGAGTCTGCTCCCCAACATGTGACTGTAATAAACCAATTCTAATTCCAATTCCTTTACTAAGAAAGATTCATCATAACTTCCCACTTGTAGTGAACTACCGTGAAGGTATGGCTTTGTGGAACAACTTTGACATGTTGCTGGTTGCGGTAAGGATTTGCATTTATTGGCCCAAGGACATTTAGGAAGGGTACACTTTTACGACAGACTGTTTCAAATTTCAAATTTCCTGATTGAAAGATAAAATATTAGGGTTCCTCTGCCTGAAAGCAGCATCAATCACCTGAGACACAAAGAGCAGCAAAGTGCCAAGCTGATGCCAATTTATGCATCTACCCACTGTCATTTGTAACAAGCCAATCAATCTGATGTGACCTTTCATAGCAACGGGCTGGAGTTGTTTTAAGCAGCGCTGGATTCAAAATTTTCTTTCCAATACACACAGAGGCCCGGCATTGCTGGTTGTTCAGCTTCTACACAAAGGATGCTGTGACCTTCCTTACTTAAACAGAGAAAACTTGGCGTGGGAAAATCCTTTCATCAGGATGTGGTAATATTTCTTCTTCCTGCTTCTGCATGAAGTGAAGGAGGTTGTTGGTGTCACAATGCAATGCCATTCTATGGTGATTATTCCATTTAAGAGTAAATAACAGGCAGTCAAGCCTTTAGTAATTCCGTTGAAAGCTATTTAGTGGTCTACAAAGTATGTAAATAGTTTAATGGCTGCTTGCTGTGGCACACTTCCAGGAAGCAATTTTCCACTAAAATTCAGCAGCTGAGACTCAATCCTGCCAACGGAATATTATGAATAATATAAATTCATTGCTGGGAAAACCTTAGAAAGGCTGTGTAACCATGCAAATAGAATCCATGCTCCACTTCAATAATCGCTTAACTTATGATTAAGTACAGACGATGCCCCCTATTAAAAATCATTTGTAGACTGATTGAGAGAAAACGAGCAAATTTATTTGGTCTAGTTCACCAGGAGGTGCACATTGCCATGTTTTCCATTTATCCTGAGCTAATGTCCCAGGAGGGGGACAATCAGTTAGTTGATTCGTGCTACTGAACTAGTCTCACCTGGAATACCAGTTACGTCGCTGCAAGATCAACCCGAGTTGGAGAAAGCTCATGCCCTGAACCTCCAAAGAGAGATTGGAGCCCATTTCCACTGAAGAGATCTAGTCAACAGCAGATTAGGCATGTATTTAAAGTCTTGATAAGAATAGAAGATATTTTAAGGGAACAAGTAAATTTCTACTGAAGTGGCATATACTCAGTGTTTCAGGAACAGCTTCTTCTCCACTATCACCGAATTTCTGAATGAGCTACATCACTATTTCTTTTTCATGTTTTGCTCTCTTTATGTACTAATTATTTATTTTAATTATCAGAATTACTTTATTGCCAGTGCGTGAAACATAGCAAAATATTTTGTGGTTCAGAGCTGCCTAAAAATCAGGACAGTACCATAGCAAACAACATAATAGCAACTAATAGTTTTCAAAGCAGTAGTGCAAACAGCTATGAGCAATCAACAATTAGCAGAACAGTCACATGCACAAACATCAATAATCAAATGTAAATAAGTGTGAACAGACTTGCTAATTAACAACAGAACAAGGAGAGCAGGAAGGATCATTGAACAGATGTTGTGCAGAGACATTTAGGATATTACAATTACATGAGTGAGCTTTGTTGAGAAGCTGGATAGCCACAGGATAGAAGTTTCGGAGATGACGTGTAGTCCTGGTGGTGATGGACTTCTAGCATCTCCCTGATGTCAATTTGGTGAATAGGTGACTGCGAGTGGGTGGAGTCGGCAGTAATTTTTTTTCAGCTCCTTTCTTCACTGTGGTGGTAAACGGGTCTTTTAATGTCTGTAGCTGGCAGCCAATTATCTTCTCCACTAAGAAGACCACTTGCTGCAACCTGGACTTGGAGAGGAAGGAGGTGGCAGTAAACCAAATGACGATAGAGGTGGTCACAGCCCTCGCATTGATGGCTGAGTAAAAGTTCATCAGGATACACCCTGAGATGTTAAGTTTCCTAAGCTGACACAGGAAGAACAGCCTCTGCTGGGCTTTCCTAGTGATGAGCCTAACGTGCTTGTCCCACTTCAATGTATTAGGGAGGCTAAGATATGAAGTGTTAGGTTAAGGTTGGGCAATTAAATCTGGCCTGTATTCTCATGAGTTAAGGTGCTCTAGACCGCAATCTAAACTAAGTGCTTTTAAAGGGTATCAGGGATGAATGCAACAGAATTATTTTCAGTGGTGGGGAACAAAGGTGTTTAAAATATGTGGAATACATCTTCCAAGTCATCTTTTAAAAATAATTTGAGAAAGAAGGTCTAGGAACTAGTCAGATAATTTAGAGAGGTTAAACACAAGAGATTCTGCCGATGCTGAATTCCAGAGCAACATACACAAATGCTGATGGAAATCAGCAGGTTTTATATTCTAGTCCTCTTGAAATGAATGCTAACATCGCATTTGCCTTCCTCACTAGAGACTCAACCTACAAATTAACTTTTAGAGAATTCTGCACAAAAAGTCCAAGTCCCTTTGTGCCTCTGATGTTTGATTTTTCTCTCCATCTCAAAAATAGTCTATCCTTTTCTTTCTTTTACCAAAGTGCATAAGCATACCCTTCCTGACACTGTATTCCACTTGCCACTCCTTTGACCATTCTCCCAATCTGTTTAAGTCCTTCTGTAGCATCTCTACTTCATAAAAACTGCCTGCCCCTCCTCCTATCTTCATATCATCTGCAAGCTTTGCAACAAAGCTGTCAAATCCATCATCCAAATCACTGACATACGTAAAAAGAATCGGTCCCAACACAGACCACTGTGGAACACCTCTAGTCACTGGCAGCCGATCAGAAAAGGCTCCCACTCCTTGTCTCCTGCGAATCAGTCACTATTTTATCCATGCTAGAATCTCTCCTGTAATACCACAGGCTTGTATTTTGTTAAGCAGCTTCATGTGTGACACCTTGTCAAAGGCCTTCTGAAAACCCAAGTACATGACATCAACTGATTCTCCTTTGTCTATCCTGCTTGTTATTTCTTCAAAGGATTCCAACAGATTTGTCAGGCAAGATTTTCCTTTGAGGAAACCATGCTGACTATGGTCTATTTTATCATATGCCTCCAGGTACCCCAAAACCACATCCTTAACAATGGATTCCCAACTACTGAGGTTGGATTAACTAGCCTTTAATTTCCTGACTTCTACCTCTCTCCCTTCTTCAAGAGTGGAGCAACATTTGCAATTTTCCAGTCTTCTGGAGCCATTCCAGAATCTATTGATTCTTGAAAGATCAATACTAATGCCTCCACAGTCTCTTCAGCCACATCTTTCAGAACCCTGCTGTATACACCATCTGGTCCACGTGACTTAACTGCCTTCAGACTTTTCAGTTTCCTATGAACGTTCTCCTTAATTATGGTAAGTTCACACACTTCATTACCCCTGACACCTGGAACACCAACCATACTGCTAGTTTGTGCCACAGTGAAGACTGATGCAAAATACTTATTCAGTCTGTCTGCCATTTGCTTGTCCCCCATTACTACCTCTCCAGCATCATTTTCCAGTGGTCTGATATCCATTCTCACCTCTCTTTTACACTTTATTTGTCTGAAGAAATTTTTGACATCCTCTTTATTATTATTGACTAGCTTACTTTCATGTTTCATCTTTACTTTCTTAATGATCTTTGTCGTTGCCTTTTGTTGGTATTCAAAAACTCCCCAATTCTCTTCCCACATAAGAACATGTCCTACCAGGCTCAAGGACGGTTTATATCCCACTTTATAGGACTCGAAAATAGAGCTCTTGATTGTTATAGATGATCTCTCAATCTACCTCATAATGGCCCTTGTACTGTATTTATCTACATACACTGTACTTTCTCTGTAACTGCAGCAATACATTTTGCTCCCCGTTATTGCTTTTCCCTTTGTACTACCTCAATGTACTTCTATTTGCAATGATCAGTCTGTCTGGCATGGATAATAAACCAATTCTCAATTAAAGTTATCTGGTCCAAATTTGGCATTAGTGATAGTGAACATGAAACTACCAAAAAGACATCTGGTTTAAGAATATTGTTATACCTTGAAGGAAATCTGCTTTCTGTACCAATGACATGACAAGGTGTCTGATGTTTAATTTACTTAACAACCAGACTAGCACATCATTCATTTGTACCACAACTGCTGCAAATCTTAATCGCCTTCTGCATATGCCACAGATGCTGCTGGACATGTTACTGACATTTTGTGATTTTATTTCCGATTTCCAGTATCTGTGGTGATCTTGATTTATTCTCAACACAAGAGATACTACAGATATGGAAATCTGGAGTCTCACATTCAAAATGCTGAAGGAACTTAGCAGATCAGATCTATGGAGAGGAATTAATAGTCAACATCTTGGACTGTGATACTTCATCAGACTGGCTTTGATTCTGCTGAAAGGTCTCGACCTGAAATGTCGACTCTTTATTTCTTTCCATAAATGCTGCATGAGTTCCTCCAGTATTTAGTGTTTTTTTATTATAATCCACAATGTGCTGTTTTAATATCAGTGAAAACAACTGTGAAACAATTTGCCTTTTAATTTTGAAGCCAAGTCAATAGCAGAGACAACCATTAAACTACAAAATTGGGGGCAAACTAAGTCTTTAATAAAATAAGTATCTTTGATCACAAGGGATGTGTTTGAGAGGGATAATCTGCTTTAGAAATGGGCAATTTCTTCACTGCAAGCATTAATTAAAAATGTTTAAAACATGACTGAGGCAAATTGACAAACAAATGCCCTGCATTCATATCCCAAGTCCCAAAGTGTATAAACTGTCGATGTACTTCTTGTATTAAAGCTACGTAGCTCTGTCAAAAAGTGGCTTCCAGAAATTATTAACCTCATGTAGTGTGGTTCAGATTTAGTACCTGGAATTGTAATTTGACTTTGCATTTTAAGTAAATTTAATCAGCGAATGCACCCTGTTCTGAAGAGTTATTCGATTTCACCAGATGGCAGTCAAAACAAGATGAGTACATTTATCACACAATCTCGCTATGTGGTTAATCACAACTCAGAAAACCTACCGTATCTATAGCACCTTTCGTGAGCCAAGGATTGTCCAGGCAGCTCACTGCCAATGATGTGGTTTAGAACCATTCTCATTATTCCAATTGAAAAATCACGTTGGCTCATTTTTGGGCATAGCAAGTTTCCAAACAGCAGTGTGACAAAAACACATTATGGGTGACATTAATGGAGGTATAACTATTGTTTGAAACACAAAGCCTCTTTACTTCGCTCAACATAGATGCTAATCATCAACACCATGAACAGTACAGAGATGAGGAGGAATTTCTTGAGAAAATCAGTTCTAAAGTGGTGAATATGCAGAATTTATTGCCACAGATGACTGTGGAGGTCAAGTCATTGGATATAATTAAAACTGATTAGCAACTTTAGGTTCTTAACTAGCAAGGGTGTCAAAGGTTACAGGAAGAAGGCAGGAGAATGGTGTTGAGGGGGAATAACAAGTTAGCTGTAGTAAACTGGTGCAGCAGACTCAGTGGGCCGTATAACCTAATTCTGGTCCTATATCTTATGGTCTTATAGTACAACTTCCCTTCAGTAATGGACAAAAATATTTGTTCTCGAGCCTCTGTGCCACAGCTATGGAGGTAGAATGTTGTAGTTTATGCTTGAACACACACTAATACCAAAGGCAGGTTGTAGTTCAAGAACAAGTTGACCTTCTTCTGAAAATAGGCACCCAGCCATGAAGACAAGAGAAGGCGAGGAAGAATGCTGAAGAGGAATGCACCATTCACTGCTGAGTTTGCAGGTCTAATCAGAAGTGGCAGGTGGGTGTCCATGCCCTGAGCAAGGGAGGGGAATATCCTAAACACTGACCTGCTCCTGTGAACCAAGGAACATCAGGCATGCTGGGAATGGAGGTTGGAAGGTTAAGCAAGGGGATATAGAAATTTAAATCAAACAGTCATCAGTCAAACAAGCTTCTCTCCAGAATGCTGGACTTTAATCCTAGAAGAACAGAGTTTTGCCTATCATGATGTTACTTTGCAATTAATGAAGTGCTTTTTAAATTGGAGTTACCGTTTTACCAAAGGGAAAATCAAGTTCAAGTGCAAGTTTATTGTCAGCTGGTGGTAGATATATGTAACCAAACTAAACAATGTTCCTCTGGACCATGGTGCATCCACAATACATATATCACACACAACAATAAAGCAAAACATTACCCCAAATGAGTTAATAAAATATAATTAAACAGCCAGCTTAAATGCAGAAGCTTTCACAAGGGAATTCCTATTATAGAGGCATACAAAGGTACAATAGGATGAATGCATGCAAGCAATTTCACTTCAAGTTAGGTGAGACTAGAACTGGAAATCATGGAGTAGCTCTGGGGTCAAGGGTGAAATATTTTAGGGGAACATGAAAGGAATCTTCCTCATTCAGAGTGTGGAACGAGCTGGCAGCAGCTGTGATGAAGGTGTTTGGTTGCAACATTTAGAAATTTGGATAAGTACATGGATGGGGTCCAGATATGGGTCGATGGGATTAGTTAGAATAACATATATGTTTTGTGGGTCCAGAGGAATGTTGTTCGTTGTTTCATTTAACTGTGTGTATATATGTGTGTGGTGTGTGTATGTGTATATATATATAGTTAATTAATTAATAGATTGAAAGCAAAAATACAGGAGCCCCGGAAAATTTGTGAGCTTCATTTTTTACGCTTTAAGTGGGTTGTGCATGTACTACATGGTGGTATCATGACATATGCAATTCACTTACTTTTACACATAACCCCTAATGAATAATTTAAATGAGCAAGAATGCTTAATCAAACACTATATATTTACAAGGTTACTCAAATGTTACTGAAATATTAAATACACAACATGTACAGTCAGATGACAATTAACTTCACCTTGAACTTTAACAGTTTGGGATGGACTAGATGAGCCAAATGGCTTGTTTATGTGCTGTAGAGCTTTGGGACTATGACTCCACAGAAACTTGGTGCAGAAGGGATATCAGGTGCTGACCTTCATTAGAATGTACAAGCAGGGAGATTTTGATACACCTTCATAAAGTATTGATGAGGCCACAGTGAAAGTCTAGCATGGCATTTTGTTTGCCACCCAATAGGAAGGTCATACACAGGATGCAGAGATACAGAGATGGTTCAGCAGGATGCTGCCTGGATTAGAGAGTACTTGCTATAAGGAGATGCTTGAAAATCTTGCATGGTGTTATATGAAGTATTAGAGGGTGAGGGAAGCATGGATCACGCAGAATCTTTTTTCTTCCCAGAGTAGAGATAACAAGTACCAAAAGATATGCATTTAAGATGAGATAGGTGATGCATTAAGACCAAGTTTTATTTTATACAGAGTTGTAGATGCTTGGAATGGCCTGTCGGGGTAGTGTTGGAAGCAGATAAATAAGTGACATACACATGTAACCCCCTGGGTCACCTCAGGCTCGCTCACACTCGTTCTCGTCTAGGGGGAGCAGCCTTCGGCCCTGCCAAACTGGGTAATCAGCTTGTGTGGATGCTGTGTGAAATCCCCGCCTCGCCCAAAAACAGACAGTACACCATATGCAGTTAAATGAGTACAATTTATAAAGGTTACTATAACTACGTGATTAATAACGATACAGTATATATGAAGAGAAAAAATAAAGAAAAAGCGCCAAACTTATCAAAGTCCAAACCACTTCGTGCACAACCGTTGGAGCTCAATTACTGAAGTCTTCTGGCCACCATTCGATCCCCTCCGAACTCCTCGACTCGCAGCTCAGGACCCTCCGAGTGGTCAACCAAGCACATCTAGCTTCATCCCCCCTCCTCGGAGTACCTCCGGGCCTCGGACCCCCGCTTGGGGTCCGATCCTCGCCCAGCTTACAGCATTGCGTCCTCTCTCTCGACCCCCTCGCGCTGATCTCCCCAAAAGCCCGTCAACAAAAGCTTGCAGACTCAGAAGAAAGAACATTAATCCCCATTTGGTTTACAAAGGAATACCATTCTCCCAGCACTCTCTCGCAACAAAGAAACATTCCTGCTTTTAACAAAACAAAGAAACCCTTTCCCATCAGTAACAAAGAAAAAAGAAGAAACCCCCTTTACACACAAAATGCTGGAGGAACTCACCAGATAGTCAGCATCCATGGAAATAAATGAACAGTCGATGTTTCAGGCTGAGACCCTTCTTCAGGACTGAGAAGGATCTTAGCACAAAAGGTCAACTGTTCATTCATTTCTGTAGCTATTGCCTGACCTGCTGAGTTCCTCTGGCATTTTGTGTGTATTGCTCTGGATTTCCAGTATCTGTAGACATTCTTTGTTTAAGAATCTGTTAAATGGACACATAACTGTGTAGGAAGTGGAGAAATATGGTTTGTGTACAAGCAGAAGACATTTTGTTTAATTCAACATCATATTTAATTCAGCATCAAAGGGTATAGGAAGAAGGCAGGGGAGTGGGGATGACTGGAAGAATTGAATCAGCCCATGATTCATAGCAGAGCAGACTTGGTGGGCTGAATGGCCTGCTTCTGCTCCTATATCTTATGGTCTTATACTTGATAGGGTTATCACGGGCCAAAGGTTCTGTTCCGATGCTGTACTGTCCTACACTCTGCCTTATCTGAGGTACATTTTGCAAATATGATAAGAGAATGAACAGGATGGGTTTAGTTTCCAAGAATGTTGGAGCCCGAGGGGCATCTAATAAAAGTATACAAAAATATGAGGGAACAGATAATGGAAACCTTTCCCCATGTCTAATTTTAAAAGGCACAAGCTGAGGCTTAATAAAAGGTACAGAGATAATCTGTGGAAGAATTGTGTTACCAAGAGGGTGGCTGGAATTTGGGGCTACCAAAGGCAGGTATTAATTGAGAAGTATCTAGCCATGTACTTGAATTGCTAAGGCATAGGACTATGTACAGAAGAAAGAGGTTAGTGTAGGGAGATACTTGATAGTCAGTGTGGAGGTGATGATGGAAGGGCCTGTTTCTGTGCTGAATGAGCCTACACCTCAATGAAATGCACTCTGTGCTCAGTTCTGGTCACCTCACTACAGGAAGGATGTGGAAACTATAGAAAGGGTGCAGTGGAGATTTACAAGAATGTTGCCTGGATTGGTGAGCATGCCTTATGAGAATAGGTTGAGTGAACTCAGCCTTTTCTCCTTAGAGCAGTGGAGGATGAGGGATGACCGGATAGAGGTGTATAAGATGATGACAGGCATTGATCGTGTGGATAGTCAGGCTTTTTCCCAGGGCTGAAATGGCTAGCACAAGAGGGCACAGTTTTAAAGTGCTTGGAAGCGGGTACAGAGGAGATGTCAGGGGTAAGTTTTTTATGCAGCGAGTGGTGATTGTGTGGAGTGAGCTGCCCATTATGTTGGTGGAGGCGGATACGATAGAGTCTTTTAAGAGACTCCCGGACAGGTACATAAGAATATAAGAAATAGGAGCAGGAGTAGGCCATCTGGCCCATCGAGCCTGCCCCACCATTCAATAAGATCATGGCTGATCTGTCCATAAACTCAACTCCATCTACCTATCTTTTCCCCATAACCCTTAATTCCTCTACTATGTAAAAATCTATCTAACTGTATCTTAAATATATTTAGTGAAGAAGCCTCAACTGCTTCCCTGGCCAGAGAATTCTACAGAATGACCACTCTCTGGGAAAAACAGTTTCTCCTCATCTCCATCCTAAATCTTCTCCCCTGAATCTTGAGGCAATATCCCCTAGTTCTCGTCTCACCTACCAATGGAAACAACTTTACTACTTCTATCTTATCTATTCCTTTCAAATTTTTGTATGTTTCTTTAAGATCCCCTCTCATTCTTCTGAATTCCAGAGAGTACAGTCCCAGGCAACTCAATCTCTCTTCATAGGTTAACCCCTTCATCTCTGGAATCAACCTGATGAACCTCCTCTGCACCACCTCCAAAGCCAGTATATCCTTCCTCAAGTAAGGAGACCAGTACTGCACACAGTACTCCAGGTGCGGCCTCACCAGTACCCCGTACAGTTGCAGCATAACCTCCCTGCTCTTGAATTCAAGCCCTCTAGCAATGAAGGCCAACATTCCATTTGTCTTCTTAATAACCTGTTGTACCTGCAAGCCAAATTGGAGCTTAGAATAATAGAGGGCCTTGAGTAACCCTAGGTAATTTCTAAAGTAAGTGCTTGTTCGACACAGCATTGTGGGCCAAAGGGCCCATATTGTGCTGTAGATGTTCTATATTTCTATGAAATTCAGAATCAGGGTTAGGTTTAATATCATCTGCAGATGTTGTGAAATTTGTTAACTTTTCGGCAGCAGTACAATGCAATACATAATAATAGAGGAAAAGACTGTGAATTGCAGTAATTGCATATATATCAAATCATTAAATTAAATAAGTAGTGCAAAAATAGAAATAAAAAAGTAGTGAGTTAGTGTTCATGGGTGCAATGTCCATTCATAGATCGGATGGCAGAGTTGAAGTACCTGTTCCTGAATCGTCGAGTGTGTGCCTCAATTCTGACAGTAACAATGAGAACAAGGCATAGCCTTGGTGGTGGGAGTCCTTAATGATGGATGCCCCCTTTTTGAGGAATCGCCCTTTGAAGATGTCCTGGATACTACAGAGCCTAGTGCCCTTGATGAAGCTGACTGAGCTTACAACTCTCTGCCACTTAGGTAAAAAAGAATAACAATCTAGAACAGGGTGGATATATAATAATGTAGAAAATGTTTGCTTTATAGGAAATAGGAACATGTAAAACTATTAAATGTTACAAGTGCATAAAATGTATTGATGAAAGATAAACTGGCTAAGCTAACAACACAAAGGTTATAATGCAATTTTCTTTTGTTTTGCAATGGCAGCCAGTTTTGCTACTTAGTTGATATGTAAACTGAAGTCATCATTGATTTAGCCTTGCAAGATTAGGCCTTGTGATTGCTTCCTGGATTCTAGTGCCCAAAGCAATGCTGGTTTAAAAGGATGTGCTCTCCAGGTCAAATTTTTAAATAAAGAAACATTTTCCATTGGTATTTACATTGCCATAGGCCCTTGGAGTTGACCTAGTTCATTATCCAAACCTGTACAATTTTATTTCAAAGCCAGAACCAAACAGAGGGCCATTTGTCATGAGTCCAAGTTTTTTCAGGATCAAGTCTCTTTGGACTATTTTTCTTTCAAGTGCAGGAACTTTGAGGCCTGTCCTCAGACTAAGAACAGTACAAGATTATTATTTTCCTTCTCTTGCTACAGCTAGTTTTAACGTGAAGTCCACAGCTCTTATTTATATCCTATATTTCCTATCATGGAAGCTTTCCATAAGGTAAAGTAACTAAACATTGGATTTCAGATAATTGGAGCGGGAGAGCAAATTAATTTAATGAAAATTCCCAGTCCTCTGTAGAACTGAGGAAAGTGTTACCACAGCAGCAGAAGCCTGATTGTATTTCCAAATATTAATTAACTATAGGGGGCCGCACTCATGTTTTGGCACTTAGTTGACAAGAATGATAGCTCTTATTTGCATTCTGAATCACCAGCTGTCTGCTTAAGATGGACGACCTGCTTTCTTTTCATTTGTCATTTCTCCACTAGACCTTTTTAAAGTGTAAAGAAAGATTAAAGCAGCCCAAAAATAAGATGGGTAAAATTGCCTTTTTCTATGGTATTAATCACAGATTATTCCATAATTAGAATCAAGTGTAATATTGCTGGCATAAGTCGTGAAATTTGTTGCTTTGTAGCAACAGTACAGTGCAATGTATTTACATTAAAAATATAGAAATTACAAGTATATACACAATAAGTCATGAGAAGAGGGCATGTGCTGGGTGGTGGGGATCCTGAATGATGGGTGCTGCCCTTTTGAGGCATCGTCTTTTGAAAGTGCCCACAATGCTGAGGAGGCTAGTGCTTATGACTTTGCAAGCCTCTGTAGCTTTTTCTGATCCTGCATGGTGGCCCTTCCAGTCGAGACAGTGATGCAACCAGTAAGAATTCGAGGGAATGTAATGTTCATGATTACAGCTCTGCACTGATTCTGCAGCTTACGGATGGTACAACTCATGTTCTCTGAGTTATTCATTTATGTATTTGCTCAGTTTGTCTTCATTTGTATGTTGGTTGTTTGTCAGTCATTATTTAAGTGTCATTTTCCATTAAAAATGAATGGGGGAAGGAACTTTATCTTTCATTACCTATAGAGAAATGGGAGAAAATTTTTCAATTAGTTAACTTTTCTTCTATTTGTGAAACATACATTGATTCAATTTAAAGTGGAGCATAGGGCTATTATGTCTAAAGATAAATTAGATTGTTTTTACTCTCATATAAATTTTCCATTGATTCTATTCTATGTCTTTATTTCACTGTGAATGCCTACAAGAAAATGAATCCCAAGATATATATGGTGACACATATGAACTCTGATAATAAATTTACTTTCAATCTCAAGCTTTGAACAGGACGCAGCTTTATGCAGTATTTCCTTAAATGGTTTAATGGTTTGATTAAATATCAGAGAATGTATATAGTATACAACCTGAAATCCTTCCTCATTGCCAACATCCACAAAACAAGATAAATGCTAAAGAATGAATGGCAGAAAATGTTAGAATCCCAAGCCCACCCCCCTACCCCTGACACACAAGCAGCAGTTAAAGCATCAACCCCAATGCACAGTTGTCTCCCTCTTCGACACTGCGCTCCTGTAATTCACAGAACCTTTTCTTCTTGTGAATTTAAAACAATTAATACAGGCTGGCATATCCACTGTGGTGCAAAAACAATTAAGATTAATTCAGACCATGTTGTTAGTACTAGCTGTTCAATGGTGGATCTCAGCAGGAGAAATGAAGCAAACTACATGTTGCAATTAAGTCAGTCATTTAAAACTGGAATTATCGTAAAATATTTCCTGTAAAGTAATAGTTTAAAATCATATCCTGGATGTTTGAAAACGAGGACTAAAGATAACATCTTCAGTGTTCAATTGGTGAATAGGTTTATTATTGTCAAATGATCTGAGGCACAGTGAAAAACTTTAGTTTGGTATGCTACCCCTGGAGATAATTTCCTTTCAACAGTGCATTGAGGTAATGCATAGGAAACACTAACAAAATGCAGAATGAAGTGTTACAGTTACAGAGAAAGTGCAGTATTATTACTATTATTATTATTATTATTAGAGACACAGCACAGTAACAAGCCCTATCAGCAAAGAGTTGGTGCCACCCAGTTAAACCCATGTGACCAATTGCATCTTTACTTTGAACTTTAAAATTTGAGGGAGGAAACGGAGCACCTAGAGGAAACCCATGCATTATTATTGGGAAGAACTTGTTGGTTTCTGATTCTTTTTAATCGAAGGTTCTTTTGGTAGTCGAAAAAGAGGCGCAAAGCCTACTGCTTCATGATAGTTTTAATAAGTAGAACAAAGATAATTGAAAACAGACAGTAACAGATAGTAGGGGAACAGAAATAAGTAAAGATGGCATGCTGACACATTCAGTTCTTTTTGTACCATAGATAAGAAGCATTCCATTTAAACATATAGATAAGTGTAAACCAGTTAGATAGCTCCTATTTAAATAATGTGATACCAGAGAAATTTCTAAACTTGCAAAGAATTGTAACCTCTAGTGGAGACACTGAACAAGTGTATGTACATACTGTGACCACTAGGAAACATACTAAACAGTTACATGTATATAGGCCATATAAATACAAGTAGAAAATTAATGGTTAAACTGCACAGAATATGACAATTAAACAGTCTAATGTGGAGACCATGACTGTCCATGTCATACGACACAGCACATAACGATAATGATGATGATGGAATGCAACATTTAACGATAGATCTGACAGCTCTGCTCAAGGATTTTGATAGTTAACTGTGGACTTGATAAGTTACTAATACAAGTCAGTCAAATTCAAAGGTGCTTGGAGTAAGATATAGTGGGATATCAGAGGTAAGTATTCTTTACTCAGAGTATGGTGGGTGTATGGAATACCCTGCCAAGGGTAGTGGTAGAGGCAGATACATTAGGGACATTTACAAAACTCTTAGATAAGCTCATGAATAATAGGAAAACAGAGGACTATGTGGAAGGGAGGGGTGAAGTGGATCTTAGAGGAAGTTATAAGTCAGCACAATATCATGAGCTGAAGGACCTATACTGTGCTGTAGTGTTCTATGTTGTGTAATGTAAGATCAAAACAACTCTGTATGAAGATTTTAAGAGTTAATTGTGGCACAGAGATGTTTCATAAAAAAGTGTATAATGTTGCATTTTAAAATTAAATTATTCTGTTCAAAAGCAAAGCATTTCAATCAGAATTATTGTCTCAATGACTTTAATTCAGAGCAGTCAGTTCTTAGGATTAGTTCTTACTGCAGGATAACAATCGGTTTTCGATTACATTTTCAATCAAGTGGACCAGTCTTGAATGAAATTTTTTTCCTGAAGTATTACCAGAAGGAAAACAGCACGGAATTATTCATCACAGATTGTTTTCGTGTGCCTTACACACTTAACAAAGTACTTAGGACAACAGTGGCAATTATATAGAGGGAGGTATTGCTGTTTCCTGCTGCCGAGCGAGTTTTAACAATTAGTAAGTAGACAAGTGACAAGTGACCAGTAACTTAAGTATCCAGTTCGAATTGGGATACTCTCCGGAGTTTTAAGAATCCAATATGTACTGCACAAAAAAACACAGAATGTGCTGGATATGCTCATTGGCTCAGTCAACATTCATTGGAAAGAGTAGCAACGTTCATGTTCAGATCAGTGATATAATATCTTGAATACGGCTTTTGCATAGTACTCTAGTAATTTTATGTATTGCACTGTACAGCTGAGGAAAAAGTAACAAATTTCATGACATATGTGAGTGATAATGAATCTGTGTCAGACAGAGCAATAGAACTAGTGTATATGGATTTCAGCAAGCATTTGATATGCAAGGCTCATTGAGAAAGTAAGGAGGCATGGAATTCAAGGGGACCTTGCATTGTGGATCCAAAATTAGCTTGCCCACAGAAGGCAAAGAGTGGTTGTAGACGGGTCATATTCTGCTTGGATGTCGGTGACCAGTGGTGTGTCTCAGGGATCTGTTCTGGGACCTCTTCTCTTCGTGATTTTTATAAATGACCTGGACGAGGAAGCAGAGGGATGGATTAGTAAATTTGCTGATGACACAAAGTTGGGGGTGTTGTGGATAGTGTGGAGGGCTGTTCAGAGGTTACAACGGGACATCAATAGGATGCAAAACTGGGCTGAGCAGTGAGATGGAGTTCAACCCACATAAGCGTGAGGTGTTTCCTTTTGGTAGGTCAAATATGATGGGAGAATATAGCATTAACTGTAAGACTCTTGATAGTGTAGTGGATCAGAGGGATCTTGGGGTGCGAGTCGATAGGACACTCAAAGCTGTTGTGCAGGTTGACTCTATGGTTACGAAGGCATACGGTGCATTGGCCTTCGTCAACCATGGGATTGAGTTTAAGAGCCGAGAGGTAATGTTACAGCTACATAGAACCCTGGTCAGGCCCCACTTGGAGTACTGTGCTCAGTTCTGGTCACCTCACTACAGGAAGAATGTGGAAACTATAGAAAGAGTACAGAGGAGATTTCCAAGGATGTTGCCTGGATTGGGGAGCATGCCTTATGAGATTAGGTTGAGTGAACTGGGCCAAGTTGATTGGAAAAGTAAACTAAATGGAGGGACAGTAGAGGATTGGATGAAATTCCTACAAGATTTAAGGAGAGTGCAGGAAAAATATATTCCAAGAAAAAAGAAAATCATTAAAGGAAAAGTGACACAAATGTGGCTAACAAGAGAAGTTAAGGCTAAAATAAAAGCAAAAGAGGCAGCGTACAAGGCAGCAAAAATTAGTGGGAAAACTGAGGACCAGATGAATTTTAAAAATTTACTAAAGGAAACTAAGAAAGTCATTAGGAAAGAAAAGATGAACTATGAAAGAAAATTGGCAATTAACATAAAAAAGGGCACTAAGAGTTTTTTAAAATATATGAAGAATAAAAGAGTGACACAGTTAGATATAGAACCTATTGAAAAGCATGCTGGAGAAATTATAATGGGTAACAAAGAGATGGCAGAGGAATTAAATGAGTATTTTGCATCAGTCTTCACAGTGGAAGATATTAGCAACATACCAGATAGTCAGAGGTCTCAGGGAATAGAATTAGGTACAGTCAAGATTACTAGAGAGAAAGTGCTTGAGAAGCTAAATGGGCTAAGGACAGATAAGTATCCCGGACCGGATGAAGTGCATCCATGGGTTCTGAAGGAGGTGGCTTTGGAGATTGTGGAGGCATTAGAAATAATCTTTCAGGAATCAGTAGACTCTGGCATGGTTCTGGAGGACTGGAAGGTCACAAATGTAGTTCTGTTGTTTAAGAAAGGTGGGAGGCAGCAAAAAGAAAATAACAGACCTATTATTCTGACATCGGTAGTTGGAAAGTTATTGGATTTGATCCTCCAGGATGAGATTATGAATTACCTTGAGGTGCATGAAAAAATAGGCCCAAGCCAACATGGTTTCATGAAGGGAAGATGCTGCCTCACCAACCTATTGGAATTTTTTGAGGTAATCTCGAATAAGATTGACAAGGAAGAGGCTGTGGATGTTGTGTATTTGGATTTCCAAAAGGCCTTTGATAAGGTGCCGCATAAGAGGCTGCTTAATAAGGTGAGAGCCCATGGAATTACAGGAAGGATATTGGAATGGGAGGAGCATTGGCTGATAAGCAGAAAGCAAAGTGTGGAAATACAGGGATCCTATTTTGGTTGGTTGCCGGTTACTAGTGGTGTTCTGCAGGGGTTGGTCTTCTTTTTACACTGTATATCGACGATTTAGGTTATGGACTAAATGGTTTTGTGGCTAAGTTTGCAGATGACACCAAGATAGGTGGAGGAGCAGGAAGTGTTGAGGAAACAGAAAGGTTGCAGAGAGACTTGGTCAGTTTAGGAGAGTGGACAAAGAAATGGCAGATGAGATATAATGTTGAGAAATGTACGGTTGTCCGTTTTGGAAGAAGGAACAATTGGGCAGATTTTTATTTAGATGGGGAGAAAATTCAAAAATTGGAAGTGCAAAGGGACTTGGGGATCCTAGTGCAGGATACCCTAGTGGTTAACCACCAGGTTGGATCAGCAGTAAGGAAAGCAGATGCTATGTTGGCATTCATTTCAAGAAGAATAGTGTATAAGAGCAAGGAGGTGTTGATGAGGCTCTGTGGGGCACTGGTGAGACCCCGTTTGGAATACTATGTGCAGTTTTGGGCCCCCTATCTTAGAAAGGATGTGCTGATGTTGGAGAGAGTTCAGAGAAGATTCACTAGGATGATTCCTGGAATGCAGGGACTATCATATGAGGAGCATTTGTTGGCTCTTGAATTGTATTCATTAGAGTATAGAAGAATGAGAGGGGATCTCACAGAAACATTTTGAATGTTCAAAGGGTTGGACAGAGTAGATGTGGAAAGGCTGTTTCCCTTGGTGGGTGAGTCCAAGACAAGAGGCCACAGTCTTAGAATTAGAGGGTACCCATTTAAAACAGAGATGAGGGGAATTTTTTTTAGCCAGAGGGTCGTGGATTTATGGAATTCATTGCCACATACAGCTGTGGAGGCCCAATCATTGAGGGTGTTTAAGGAGGAGATTGATAGGTATCTAATTAGTCAGGGTATGAAGGGATATGGGGAAAAAGCCAGAAATTGGAACTAGATGGGAGAATAATTTAGCTCATGGTGGAGTGGCGGAGCAGACTCAATGGGCCAAAAGGCCTACTTCTGCTCCTTTGTCTTGTTCCTGTGTGTAACTTCTCTATGTTGTGTTCTTCATTAATCAAATGCAAAATGCTGGAGGAATACAGTAGGTCAGGCAGTATTTATGGAGAGGAATAAACATTTCACCATGAGACCCTTCATCAAGACTGGAAAGGAAGGGGAAAGAAGCCAGAATAAAAAGGTGGTGGGGAGGGGAAAGGAATACAAGCTGACAGGGGATAGGTGAGACCAAGTGAGGGCAAGGTAAGTGGGTGGGGCAAGGCAGGCGAAGTGAAAAGTTGGAAGTTAATGGGTGGAAGAGGAAAGGGCTGAAGAAGAAGTCTAAAAGCAGAGGAGAGTGGACCATGGGAGAAAAGGAAGGAGGAGGAGCACCAGAGGGATGAGGTGGACAGGTCAGGAGAAGAGAAGGGATGAGATGGAATGCAGAATGGGGAATGGAAAAAGAGAAGTGGAGGTGGGGGTGGAGCTGGGAGAAGAAATTCTTGAAGTCGGAGAAATTGATGTTAATGCAGTCAGGTTGGAGGCTACCCAGACCGAATATGAGGTGTTGCTCCTCATTCCGAGTTTGTCCTCGTCATAGCAGTAGAGGAGACCATAGATAGACATATTGGAATGGGAATGGGAAGTAGAATTAAAACGTTTGACAAGCAGAAAATGCCGCCTGTTGTTGCAGACAGAGCAATGGTGCTTAAGAAATGATTCATCAATCTATGTTGTGTCTGCCCAAGGTAGAGGAGGCCACATCAGGAGCACCACATAGTGTAGATGACTAAGACAGACTTGCAGGTGAAGTGAGTCCTGATGAAGAGTCTCGGCCTGAAACATTGACTGTACTCTTTTCCATAGATGCTGCCCGGCCTGCTGAGTTCCTCCAGTATCTTGTATGTGTTGCAGCTGAAGTGGTGCCTCAGCTGAAGGACTGTTTGGCTGATTCTGTTTTTCCTCAGACACTGCCTAGTCCTTTAAAGCATTTCCAAGTCTTTTTTTGTGTGTTTATTTCAGATTTTGAATATCTGCAGATTGTGTTTTTAATTTCCAGAATAGAACACAGGATTGCAGTTCTTACTGTTGCAAGTCGTGTTAATAAGCTCCCATTGTTTCTTGTCACATTTGGGAAACAATAATTGCAGGCTGTCAAGCACTTTAAAGAACTAGGTTAGCTTTCCCAAAGGATTTAACAAGATGACAATTTTTAAATAATCATCAACTTTATCGAGTGTTTTCTAAACCATTGTTACAGGAAACTCTATTGTCTTCCTCGCAAACAATGGATTACACTGGAGTGAAGACATCCTTACAGAACTGAAATATCAATTTAAAATGTTTAATGTGTTCTAAGAGATTCTACCTGGTAAGCTCCTACCTGATGGTAGCAATGAAAAGAGGGTATGTAACGGATGGCTAGTGTCCTTAATAATGGAAGCCATCTTCTTGAGGCATTAACTTTTGAAGTTGCTGTCTACAATGGTGCCCGTTATGGACCTGTCTGAGTCTACTACAAGCCTCCACAGCTTTGTCTGCTCTTCTGCTCATTCTTCTGCTGGTCTTTCTGCTGTGGGACTGTGGCTTCCCTTCATGCTGCAAAGTTCAGGACTTGCAGTACTTCATTAAAGTACTGAAAAGCTTGTCAACATCCCACCTTGCTGAGATGTGCACACTGAAATCCCCGCGCAATGTCTTTGAAGCAATCTTTTATGCTCCATTCAGTATGCACAGTTTTTGAATGAGTAATTTTAACTCAGCTTTTACTATATTATAATAGGCATAGTGTTAGTAATGTAGTACTGGGGGTCAGTAAAGCAGTGATGGGGCGCCGCAGTAGCATAGCAGTTAGTGCCACACTATTATAGCTCCGAGTGTCAGAGTTCAGAGTTCAACTTTGAGACCATCTCTAAGGTGTTTGTACTTTCTTTCAGTGACCACATGTGTGTCCTCCCACAGTCCAAAGATGTTCCAGTTAGCAGGTTAATTGGTTGTTGAAAATAGTCCTGCGATTAGGTTAGTGTTAATTAGGTGGGTTAGTGGGAGGCATGATTCATTGGGCCTGAAGGCCCTGTCCTGCATCTCTAAGTATCTAGGTAAACAAACAAATAAATGTAATTATCATATTTCACATTTCCATAGCGTCCTGCAACATAGAATGAAGCCATTTCCCCCATCATGTCAATGCCAGTGTTCGGTACAATCCCATCAGTTCCATTCCTTCTCTTATCTTCCCGTAATCTTTTCTCTTTCAGGTACTCAGTATCCTGATTCTTCTGTGTTTGCCAACAATTCTGGGCAATTCTTAACGTATCAACTAGAACAATTTTAGGATGTGGGAAGAAACAGGGGGAAAATACAAACTCCACACAGTCAGCACAAGCGGTCAGGAGTGAACCGAGATCACTGGAGTTGTGTGACTGGCAACATTCCCCACCACGCCACCTTCTGATGTATGACATAACGGTGTATAGACCACGAAAGAGCCAAAAAAGGATCTGCAGCTCTATTGCATTCAGCTCACACAAGAGAATGGGAAAGTGATAGACAGGAGCTTATAGGTAGGTGGTCCGCCCTAGATTGCAGGAGGCAGATAAGTAGGTGATTGTCAGGAGAAAAAAGTGAAGTGGGCAGCCAGTGCAGAGTACCTCTCTGACCTATCCCCTCAGTAATACGTAATAATTTACATACTGTTGAGAGGAACAACCTACCTGGAGGGAGCCGTTGTGACTGAGTCTCTGGTATTGCAGCTTAGAACAGAAGAGAGGTGAAGGGGACTGCAGTGGTGATAGGAGACTCCATAGTTAGAGGGATAGAGCTGAGATTCTACGGGAGCAATAGAGACATACAGATGATGTGTTGCCTCCTAGATCCCAGGGTCAGGGTCGTCTCAATTCAGGTTCATAGCATTCTATGGGGAGAGTGACCCACCAGAAATCTTGGTACATATTAGCACCAATGACATGGGTAAGAAAGGTGAGAGACTTCAGGGAGCTGGGTAGAAAGCTGAATAGCAGGACTCCAGGGTAGTAATATCTGGATTGATGCCTGTGCCATGTGCCAGTGAGAGTAAGCAGCATTTGGTTGATAAATGTGTGGCCGACAAACTGGTGCAGGGGGCTGTATCCACTACTTTTTGTAGATTTTTCCATTCTTGGGCATTGGCATTTCCATACCAGGGTATGATACAACCAGTCAGGATACCCTCCGCTGTGTAGCTATAGAAGTTCGTCAAAGATTTAGATGACCTAACAAAATCGACGTTAAGTTGAACTTCAGCTCTTTCTTTATTATGATGTTTGTCGTAAGCTGACAGAATCTCAGAGCAGTTGTATCAACTTTGGTCAGTGAAAGGATTTGATTAATCTTCAGTACCAGGGCACCACAGTAACGCATCAGCGGGGTGACTGTAGTGCTGATTAGGACAGTGGAGTTCAAAGGTAATTTCTGATACCATCTGGAAGAAGGTTGTATGTCTTCCCTGTGACCATGTGGGGTTACTCTGGGTGCTCTGGTACCCTCCCACAATCCAAAAACATGTACGGCTTATTAGGTTAATTGGTGGTTATAAATTGTCTTGTAATTAGGCTAGGCTTAAATAGGTGGGTTGCTGAGCATTGCGGCTCATGGGGCTGGATGGTTCCGACCCATGCTGGATCTCCAAATAAAATAAAAATAGTAAACATGGATTAACAAATTTCTCAGTGTGAAATGCAGAGAATAATTGAAAACGGAATGAAGCTGGAGCGATTCTGTTACGTTCTCAAACTCTGTGAAGGAATCAATCACTTTATACTGCCATGGGACTTCTTTTTTGTTAATACGTGCTTTTGAAAAGAATTTGGGATTGTTCTCCTTTAAGTAGAGTAGGCTGAAGGTAGAATTAGAGATGTTAAATTATGAAGGACTTTAATAGCAAAGGGGATACTATCCCCCGACAGAAAGGATCATGCCTGAGGGGCTCCGTTTTAAAATAATTAGCTACTCGTCAGAAGGGAGAGATGTTATTAATATCAGATTTTGTTGGAGTCAGGAAAGCACAGCTCCAGAGGGCAGAAGAAGTATATTTAATTGTAATTTTAGAAGGGGAATAAGGTGCATATTTAAATAAAAGAAAATAAATTGCCTGGCTGTGAGGAAAGGGAATGGTTCATCATACAAATAAAATAGTTCTTTCAAGGACCTTATGATGGTCAGATTGGGTTCATTCTGTGATGTAACAATCAGTTTATCCTTATGTGACTCAGAAATCCCAAATTATTCACACCTACTACTTGGCATTACTTACTCGGCAAAACCAACTTCGGAATAAGGTTTATTATCACTGACATATGTCATGAAATTTGTCGTTTTGCAGCAGCAGTACATTGCAGTACATAAGTATAGTATAAAATAGGAAATATGTATGTATATATATATAGATTGTGTATTTCTTATTCTAATTTATAGTGCGTTTATGTAGTCCATTGTACTGCAAATATATGAAACAGTGGGGAAGAAGCTGTTCCTAAAATTACACACACAAAATGCTGGAGAAAATCAGCAGGCCCCACAGCATCTATGGTAAAAATGTACAGTCGATGTTTTGGGCCGAAGGGTGTGGGCCAAAACGTCGACTGTACTTTTTCCCATAGATGCTGCCTGGCCTGCTGAGTTCCTGCAGCATTTTGTGTGCCTCACTCGGATTTCCAGCATCTGCAGATTTTGTCCTGTCTATTCCTAAAATGTTGAGTGTGTGTCTTCAGGTTCCAGCTGGTGGCAGTGGAACGATCCCAGAGACAGCAAATGAAAGGACTACTCAGTTCACCTGATTTCATGCAGGAAAGCAGAACACAACTTGTTCTTAGAATCAAAGATAAGGAAGGTGCCACCTTAGAAAGCTGGTGTCCCCAACAAATTCTCACCCCCCCTCTCACTGGGGGGGGGGGGGGCCAGTGCATCACAAATGTATTTGTTTGCACCCAGGTCCTGTAGGGGGATAATGGTTTGGAACCCATCTCCGGTATCTCTGCCTTAAGCCAAACCCAGAGTCTCTTTTCGTTAATCCAAGCTTCCTCTGGGTTGACTTCATAATAATTGGAATTGGGTTATTATTGTCTCACGGGTGCATAATTTTAAAATGATTGGAGGATCGGGTGAGAGACAGCCTGATTTTTCTCGCTTTCCCTCGAATGTTCATTCCTTCTCCATAGCGCCAAGGCTGTGACTTGATCTGGCTGTTGTGCATCTCTGCTCCGCTGGTGTGGCGAACTGAGTGAGGACCAAGGCTTGGGCCTACTCCAGCTGCTCTGGGAGCAGGTCGAGGAATCAGTCTAGTATAAGATGCAGTTGGCTTGCTTCTATTGTTTTCAGAATGTGTACGTGTTTTTACTCTCTTTCTCTGCACAATAGTTTTTGTTTTTTTATTTAATTAGGTTATTTGTGTTGCTTGCTTTGTGGCTGCCTATAAGCAGACAAATATCAAGGTGTATAATTTATACATTCTTTGATAATAAATGTCCTTTGAAAGTATAGTCGGGGGGATGTCAGAGAAAGTATTTTACACAGGGAGTGGTGGGTGCGTAGAACATACTGCCAGGAGTAGAGGCAGATGCATTACGGACATTTAAGAACCTCTTAGACATATGGATGATAGAAAAATGGAGGGCTATTCCAAAGTGAAGGGTCAGATTGATCTTAGAATAGGTTAAAAGGACAGCTCAGCATCATGGGCTGAAGAGCAGGTACTGTGGGATAGTGTGCTATGTACCAAGATACAGTGAAAAGCTTGTCTTGCATACTGTTCATACAGATCAACTCGTTACACAGTGCATTGAGGCAGAGCAAGGTCAAATGGTAACAGGAGACAATGTTTATGCTACCTCACGTCGTTGTGCGCCTCAATTCCAACATCCTCCACCAATGTGAGAGTGTCCTCAGCTTTGTTGGGAGAGAGAGAGAGAGAGAGAGAGAGAGAGAGAGAGAGGGAGCTAATTTGCCACTACAGTGACTTCCTCCTCTCCCCAACCTTTGACAGGATTCAACATTCAAAAACAAGTGTAAAGGAGAATAAATGATTGCTTCTCCAGATCTGATGCAACACAAAGAAACCACAAAAAGCATAAAGAGCACAATAAATATAAATATTAAAACAGCCCTATAAAACATACTGTACAAGTAACTGTTATACAGGTAGCTTCTTTGTATGTATATAAAGTGACTGTAGATGATGTAGTGGGGCGGCTAATGGGTGGAGGTGTTTATCATCCTGATGGTTTGGGAGAAGTAGCCATTTTTGAATCTGGTAGTCCTAGTGTGGGTGGATAATACATAGCCTTCTCCCCTGATGGGCGTGCAACAAACGGTGCACGACCAGGGTGGGTGCGAGCATTTGTGGTTTTGTGGGCCTTTTTCCAGCACCTTTCTGTATATATGTATTTGATGGTGGGTTGTCTGGTGCTGGTGGTGTGGCAACCTGTTTTACGTATCCATGGGATCAGGCTAGAGTTAATATATTTAAAGGAAAGAACCATATTACGTTCAGGTATGCAAGGTGGTTCATAACTATTCTTTTGAGCTGAAATCTTGCACTCTGTGGTAACACATTATAATCAGCTCTGGGCCTTCTTTTATCTTTCAGCTGTTCTCACTGACAAACTACCTGAGCTGCTGGACCCCCTTGAAAACCAACAAAGTGTCGTCGAGGTCCAGTTGGGTGAGTAGCTTCCTGGGAAAATCACCCTTAACATCTCCACTGTAAAAACTGAAATTGTTCCTCTTGTGTTGGATAAATATCATATTCTTCCCATACCATTCCCTTCAGTAATTTATGTCCTTTTCAATTCCCAATGTGGATTTGGCTGAATGAGGAAGAGGCTGAAACAGGGATGAGTGCTGCAATTCTTACTCGACAAGAGAGAGACCTTGATCAGAAAGGTTCTCCCAGCATGTGGCTATCCCATTGCACTTCGGTTGCACTAATGCCTATGATGTCCCCAAATGCAAGATATGTGGCTATAGAATTTGTGGTTGTGAGGGACTGCATTCATGAAAAAAAATGTATGTTGTGATTATGTTGGATCTATAACCTTAATCTCAGTCAGACTTTCCAAAGCTGTCTACCACTTTGAGATGGGGTTCTGTAAATAACACAGTTGAAAGAAAAATAATCTGCTATTTTTTTTTGATTAAAAGAAAATGGTTAGTTATTTTGTTAAGGTTACACATTGATGGAGCATGTTATTGTGTTATTCGAATGCTCAGCTTTCTGCCCTGGAACAACATGTAACGGGTCAGCATCCAAGAAAGAACAAGAAAGGATGAAGTTGATAATGAACGACACATATTTAATACTGGAAAGAAAATCAATCAGCCTACTGTACAACTTTCTTCTCTGTTACTTACTTTTTCATTAGTAATTTTGCTAGTGATCTTTTCTGACAATTAGCAGCCTTCCAGTCAATAACAAGCACTGTGTTGGATCTCCAGCTTGACTCCATACTCACAAAACAATTACTGGAGGGAAGAATTATTGGTTTAGAAATAAATTGCGTTCCAACAGGTGTGGAAGGATCGCACTGTTGTTCAATGCTTTAAAGTGGACATTGAGGATCGCAGAAGATCTGAAATTGCTGGGATCTGGTTGTCTACTTAGTTTTTCATCATTTGGAATTCTGAAGCTGACCCTAAAGAAGTACACAGTGAGGAGAGAGGGTTTCACTGAGCTTTTGTTGAAGGTTCCCAGGAGGGATACGTGTCTGTGATAGCGGGCCTAGGAGAACACATGGAGTAAGTCCTGATAAAGAAATGAAGGAGGAAGGAAGCCCTGGATGTCAGAACCCATGTTGGTAATGGCTAGAAGTTGCATAACCTTTGCTTCTGTGAGTCACCTCAGGGGGATCCCTTGCTTGGACTGACAGGAAAAGTGATCACATTTGGACTGAGGGGGAGATACTATAGACCAGGGGTGCCCAACCTGGGGTCCATGGCTTCTTGATTAATGGTATTTGTCATGACATAATGGCATGAAAAAGGTTGGGAACCCCGGCTATGGACGAAGGAGAGGGGAAAAGAGAGAGAGAGAGAGACTAGTGGAAGGGGACGCAAGATAGGCACTACTGTGCCCACAGTACCTGAGGATGAGTGATGTAACTGAAGTACCAATGTGGTTGCTGTCTAAGGAAATGTGACAGCAAGTCAAATCAAGTCAAGTTGCTTTTTATTGTCATTTCGACCATAACTGCTGGTACAGTACACTGTAAAAATGAGACAACGTTTTCAGGACCATGGTGCTACATGAAACAGTACAGAAACTAGACTGAACTACGTGAAAACAACACAGAAAAAAACTACACTAGACTACAGACCTACCCAGGACTGCATAAAGTGCACAAAACAGTGCAGGCATTACAATAAATAATAAACAAGACAATAGGGTAGCAAGTTGATGTCAGTCTAGACTCTGGGTATTGAGGAGTCTGATAGCTTGGGGGAAGAAACTGTTACATAGTCTGGTCGTGAGAGCCTGAATGCTCCAGTGCCTTTTCCCAAATGGCAGAAGGGAGAAGAGTTTGTATGAGGGATGCGTGGGGTCCTACATAATGCTGTTTACTTTGCGGATGCAGCGTGTAGAGTAAATGTCCGTAATGGCGGAAAGAGAGACCCCGATGTTCTTCTCAGCTGACCTCACTATCCGCTGCAGGGCCTTGCGATCCGAGATGGTGCAATTTCCGAACCAGGCAGTGATTCAGCTGCTCTCAATACAACCCCTGTAGAATGTGATGAGGTTGGGGGGTGGGAGATGGACTTTCCTCAGCCTTTGCAGGATATGGTTCACATGGGTAAATCAGAGCACTAGAAATGACAGGAAATTTGTAGGTTAATCAGTGTCAACAAAAACTTGACAAGCTTTCCCTCACATAAAAAGTTCCCTCCTTTAACTTTGCAATTAATTCACCTTTGAATTTGCACTTTTGTTGTGATCTTCATTGGGGAATGGCATTCAGTCATTCATCACCTGAGAGGAAAAGAAATTTAATGAGAAAATGTGAATGGTTTTTGACTTTTCAATGAAAGTACCACTCTGGGTTTTGCCTCATATTCTCTGGATTTCTCATCTTATCCTTTTAAATAGATAAAAATTCTTTAAAGGAATGTAAATTTAATTTGTTTTTACTTTGTTTAATCTTGTACAAGTTTAGTATTTCAGGTGGCTGCAATTAATTTTTGAGAACATTAAGATATAGCATTGATTAACCTAATGATTCTCTAAAATGTGAGATGCAATATACACTATTTTATGAATTTGAATTTTGACATAATCTGTCATTGTCTTAAATTCAAAGTCAATGAGTTTTTGGTCTGGCCAAGTTCCACTGGATTAGCGCACAGCCCAAATTCAGTAGAAACCAGATGCCCTCCTCAAAGCAGTTCTGATCTTCACTACGTGGCTGAGGGAAGAGTGCTGCCAAGTGTAGCCGACTCCCACATCTGGAGGGTGCCTGGAAGTTTGGCCTGTAGTAAATTAGACCATTTTGCTGTGCCGTGTATTCTTGAAATGCCAGTCAATGTAGAATTGGCTCTGGGCTTCCAAGTTGCTGAATCTGATTTCTCAAAAGGTGAGAAGTCTAGCTTTAGTCAGCTCATTCACTCGGATGGAAATGGGGTGAAGAGAATGGAGCCGTTTGCTGCAACCTTTCCTCTAATACCTTTCCGGTTCCTTTCCAATGTTCTATCGGTCAGTTGTGGAGAGCGCGCTCTTCTTTGTGGTGGCGTGCTGGGGAGGCAGCATTAAGAAGAGGGACGCCTCATGTCTTAATAAGCTGGTAAGGAAGGCGGGCTCTGTCATGGGCACAGAACTGGAGAGTATGACATCGGTGGCAGAGCGGAGGGCGCTGAGTAGGCTACAGTCAATCATGGAAAACCCTGAACATCCTCTGCACAGCACCATCCAGAGATGGAGAAGCAGCTTCAGCGGCAGGTTGCTGTCAATGCAATGCTCCTCAGACAGGATGAAGAGATCATTACTCCCCAACACCATTCGGCTCTACAATTCAACCACCAGGGGCAAAACATGTTAAAGTGCCGGGGTTAGGACTGAGCTTAAGTTACCACTCAATGCACTTTAGTAAACTATTTATTTAAGAACTTTTTAAAAGCTATTTATTAATGCTTTTTGGGAGGGTGATTTTAGATGCATATCATATTTATACTGAGTTAAATGCTGTAGGTAATTAGTTTTGCTACAATAAGTGTATGGGACACTGGAAAAATATTTGAATTTCCCCTTGGGGATGAATAAAGTATCTATCTATCTATCTATCTATCTATCTATCTATCTATCTATCTATCTATCTATCTATCTATCTATCTATCTATCTATCTATCTATCTATCTATCTCAAGTCCTAATAAGAGGTTTGAAGATAAGTCTCTGGAGCAAGCCAGTTAACTCTAATGTTAAATAATAAGGTATATAAAATTATGAGGGGTATAGATAGGATTAATGCAAACAGGCTTTGTCCACTAAGGTTGGGTGAGATTAGAACTAGAGGCCATGGGTTAAGGGTGAAAGGTGAAATATTTAAGAGGAACACGAGAGGAACCTTCACTCAGATATTGGTGAGAATGTGGAATGAGCTGCAAGTAGAAGTAAATTCCAGCATTTAAGAGAAATTTGGATAGGTACGTGGATGGTTATCATCCATGTGCGAGTCAATGGGACTAACCAGAATAATATTTCAGCATGGACTAGAAGGCCAGAAGTCATGTTTCTGTGCTGTAGTGTTCTATGACTAAGTTGTGGCTGACCATATGCCACATCAATTTTTATGTGAAAATCCCAAAGAGTTCCACAGATTCCTAAAGTCTTAAATGAAGGAATCCTTTAGTCCTCCGGTCCGGGAAAGCCAGCACTCAGCTCCTCTTGATCAAGCACTCAATGAATATTTTGACAACATTTTGCATTCTTGTGAAGACTGTCCCATTGTATTCAGTTCCTTACAGCTTTCTCATCCTCAGGATCCAACAAGTAAACTTGCTTTGCACTCGGTCAAGGTATACCAGAAGTCTGTATGTTTCCATCCTAGTCTACATCCTCAGGGTGGTCACATTTCTGTCATCTTGCTCCATAGTTTCCTCTACTGCCATAACGAGGCTACTATCAGGTTGGAAAAGCAAAGTTTCACCTGGGTAGGCTCCAACCTGACAGCATGAATGTGACTACACTAAACTACGTGAAAACAACACAGAGAAAAAAAAGGCTAGACTACAGACCTACCCAGGACTGCATAAAGTGCACAAAACAGTGCAGGCATTATGTACAATGTCTTGTGTATGTGACTCAAAATGGCTTCTTTGGTTTGTTAAGAGTAGGAATGCTTCTTTGTTTGATAAGTGTTTCTCTCGCAGTTGTTTAGCTTTAGACTTGCTGATATGGGGATTGTTTTCATTTGTTAACAAATGGGGAATGTTATTTTGTCTCGAGAGGCTGGGAACTTGGGGGGGGGGGGTTTGCGGGTTTTCGAGAGAGTCGGGAGGAAGACGCCGAGGAAGGTGGATGTGCGCTGCTTGGTTGACCACTGGGGGTGGTCCCGGGTGTGAAGACGTGGAGCTCGGAGGAAAGTGACGAGGGGTCGAATGGTTCGATGGTTGAGCTCCAACGATGTGCACTAAACTGACTGAACTTTGATAAGTTGACACCTTTTGCTTTTTCTTTTCTTTCATATATATTGTATTGCCTAGTACTCTTTTAGTTTTAGTAAACTCTTTAAAGTGTATTTCATAACGGTATCTGGTGTGAATTTGATACTGTGTGCGGGCGCGAGACATAAACTTGATTCTCACAGCACCTGCGTATATGGGAGGTGGGATTGGTGTGTGGCTGGATCTCCTTTTTCCCTAGACATATACCAGCCTGTTGGTCAAGTGTTACAATTACAATAAATAATTGACAAGACAATAGGCACAGTAGAGGGCAGTAAGTTGTTGTCAGTCCTTACTCTGGGTATTGAGGAGTCTGATAGCTTGGGGAAAGAAACTGTTACATAGTCTGGTTGTGAGAGCTTAAATGCTCCAGTGCCTTTTCCAGATGGCAGGAGGGAGAAGAGTTTGTATGAGGGCTCTGTGGGTTCCTTCACAATGCTGTTTGCTTTGAGGATGCAGTGTGTAGTGCAAATGTCCGTAATGGCAGGGAGAGAGACCCCGATGATCTTCTCAGTTGACATCACTGTCTGCTGCAGGGCCTTGTGATCCAAGATGGTGCAATTTCCATACCAGGCAGTGATGCAGCTGCTCAGGATGCTCTCAATACAACCTCTGTAGAATGTGATGAGGATGGTGGGTGGGAGATGAACTTTCCTCAGCCTTCACAGAAAGTAGAGATGCTGCTGGGCTTTCTTTGCTAAGGAGCTGGTGTTGAGGGACCAGGCAAGATTCTCCGTCAGGTGAACACCAAATAATTTGTTGCTCTTTATGATCTCTACCCAGCAGCCGATGACGTTCAGGAGGGAGTGGTCGCTTCGTGCCCTCCTGAAGTCAACAACCATCTCTTTTGTTTTGTTCACATTCAGAGACAGATTGTTGGCTCTGCATCAGTCCGTTAGCCCCTGCACCTCCTCTCTGTATGCTGACTCATCAATCTTGGTGATGAGACCCACCATGGTTGTGTCATTGGCGAACTTGATGATGTGGTTCAAGCTGTGTGTTGCAGCACAGTCATGTGTCAGCAGAATGAACAGCAGTGGACTGAGCACACAGCCCTGGGGGGCCCCCGTACTCAGTGTGATGGTGTTGGAGATGCTGCCTCCGATCCGGACTGACTGAGGTCTCCCAGTCAGGAAGTCTAGTATCCAGTTGCAGAGGGAGGTGTTCAGGCCCAGTAGGCTCTGCTTTCCAATTAGTTTCTGAGGGATGATTGAGTAGAATGCTGAACTGAAGTCTATGAACAGCATTCGAACGTACTTGTCTTTTTTGTCCAGGTGGGTTAGGACCAGGTGGAGGATGATGGCAATGGCATCGTCTGTTGAGCAGTTGGGACGGTACGCAAACTGCAGGGGGCTCAGTGCGGGGGGCAGCAGGGTCTTGATGTGCCTCATGACGAGCCTCTCGAAACACTTCATGATAATGGATGTGAGTGCATCAGGACGGTGATCATTGAGGCAGGACTACCTGGTTTCATTTATCACCTGCCAGCTTATACTCTTTCATCTTCCCAGATATTCTTATTCTGGCATCTTCCCCCTTCCTCTCCAGTCCTGTTGCAAGGTCTTTGCCTGAAACATCAACTATTTATTCCCTTCCACGCATGCTGCCTGACTTTCTGAGATCCTCCAGTATTTTGTGTGTTGCTCCATGCTTTGATTACTGTTGTAAAGTTTGAAGCATCAGTGGATATCCTATTGAGGTAACAGAGTCAACATGTCAGTCAAGATACATCAAATCACTCCCTTTGTTCTTCATACTACAGCATTTGTATTGGTTTATTATTGTCACATGTACTGGTATACAGGAAAAGTCTTTAGTTTGCATGCCAGCCATAGGGACCATTCCATACTGACTCAATGTATAGCACTGTGCAAAAGTCTTCAGCATATGTAAAAAAAATTGTAAAGCGAAGATTCTTTCAAAATGAATGAAACAAAAATTTACTAAATATCAAAGAACTGAACAGTAAAAGAAGTAAATCAAATCATTCTTTGATGTGACCACCCCTTGTCTTTAAAACTACATCAATATACATTCTTGTGCAATGTTATAAGAAAAATGGCTGGTATGTTGTACCAAGCATCTTGGAGAACTTACGAAAGTTCTTCTGCAGACTTTGGGTGTCTTGCTTGCGTCTGTATCTCCAGTTAATCCAGGCGACCATGATAATGTTGAAATCAGTGCTCTATACTGGCCACACCATCTGAAACTTTATACAACAATCTAAGGTGCATGTGGTACTAAGGTGCAAGAAATATTTTTGTACTTCAGACAGATTATTCCAAAACATGGCATGCAAAGGCCATAAGTCAGACACATTTCACTATCTCTTAGTACATGTGACAATAATAAAACAAAATAATCCCAGTATGAAGAACACCCAGTGTGACTTCTTGTATCTCAACTGATATCTTGATCCTGTACCCTATACAGGATTATGAACTAATTTGTGAAACTAAGAGTCTATAAACCATGGTTTGGTACAACTTGATTAACATTCGACTTATTTAAGCATGCATTAATACCATTGACTTCTAATAACTTAATATTTGAGATACAGTTCCAATTTATTGCTTCTTATACTAAATAATGACACTCATGACTTGGACACCAAGACTACCCATGTGAGGTAAGTTACTTGGGCTCACTTTGATGGGGTTCTCTATAGTCTTCTCTGTGTTCTAAACTCAAGGTCATTCTTCTGCAATAGTTGTTCCTGAGTTGTTGCTGCCAATGTCCTTGATGGTCCTATATGGCATCTCCTAATCTTCTGGAAGGTTCCTCATGACTCTGCGAGCATTCATTTCATTGGCTAGAGAAAGGGGACATATCTGTTCTATTGTTCTGTGTTCCATATTCATTGTTAACTACCTGGGACACATTGAGGTTAAGCAGTGGGTTCTCAAGTTCCCCTTCCTCTTTATATCAAGCTAGAGAGTAAAATTAACTTCTTCTCCCATCATGCCCAAATAGCTTTAGCTGTTAGCTAAACCTATATTGACATAAAGGCAGGAACCACTTCTTAACTTGGAGTTTTCTAGCCTGTAGATTTGCTCATCTCTCGTTATACTGATGTCCTTGGTGGCCAGAAGCTCCAAATCCTCCACCAACACATCCAGGAATTAATGTTAGCATATTTTGGCTTTTGACCACTCTATCAGATGCCAGTATTGCTGTTAATGGAGCCTGACAGATCAGCTGTAAATCCTTGGGCCCACTCAGTTAAATTTTTAATTGGACTCTGAAGCCTTGGGATTTTGCCTGACTTCCTCAGTAATAAACTCAGCCATGCCTCAAAAAGCAAAAAGAATACGATTTTCTTATCACTTTCTATTTCTCATGTGCTAAGTCATTAGAATGTAAGTGAATACTGATATAGATAGATATAGAAAACTCTTTCTTGCCCAATATTTTTGGTTATATTACCTGTGATCAATAGAAGTCCAATCAAATGGCTGTCTGACGTACAACTAAAATGTAATGACCTTAAATGGCCTTTTTAAGTCATTTGGATTAAATTCGATAAAGCAGCCACTTGAGTATCTATTGATTGAATTGTTGTTTGTTGAGATTGTTGGAAGAATTGTGAAAAGGCGAGCATCAACAATGTAATTTAACTACACTTACTGGGGGATTTGCTGCTGAAACCAATGACCCATATCATGTTGGTCTTTTGCTTTGAAATAAGAAGAAAGAGCAGAATGAAATTTATTTGCTTTCTTTGCGTCCCCAAGGAAAATGAAACTTTTTCTAAAGTGACCTAAATAGACCCAAGAAAGATCAGCATAGCTTAATTGGCTCCTGATAATTCATGGTCTTAGAATCTGCTGAGGTGTCATCAACTTGATATGGCTTTTGTGAACTCCAAAGGTTACTTGTGCACATATAGTGTGTCATAATTACACTTTCTTCAGGGAGCTCCCTCCCAAGTTTACTGAATTAGAAAGGTTAAATTACAAGTTTTCAGCTGGTTTCAAATCCCTTGTTTATCACTTAAATGAAGGTCAGACTTTTCAGTTGCACCATCGGGTCTAATCATAAAGATTTAACTCTACTCCTGACCTAAATATTCTGTGGCAGAGGACGGGTTTCAGTCTTTTTTCCAATGTAGACTCCTGAACCAACGTAGGTAACTTTATTCACTTCAACACTAAATAATAGTTACACAACTTACAGATTCACTTTCAATGACTCTGCAACTCATTTTCTCAATATTATTTATCTACTTATTATTATTATTAGTTTTTTGTATTTGCACAGTTTGTCTTCTTTGCACAATGGTTGTTTATCAGTCCTTGTGTATAGTTCTTCATTAATACTGTGAAGGCCTGCAAGAAAATGAATCTCATGGTAATATATGATGATTTATACGTACTTTGATAATAAATATACTTTGAAGTTTGAAGATACCAACACCATGGGAGTCATAAACTTGAGACACGGGAGAGTGCAGATGCTGGAATCTGGAATAACTCGCAAAAGGCTGGAGGAACTCAACAGGTTAACATCTCTGGAGATAAATTTTGGGTTGAGACCATGCATCTGGATTGACTTAATGAGTTCCTCCAGCATTTTGTGTGATGCATCGTGAAAGCAATGTTTGATAAAATTCCTGTTCACTTTGTTCATCTCCTTCTTTAATGGTGGTGGTAGACGCAAATACACGAGGGACATTTCAGAGACTCTTACATAAGCATGTGGATGATAGAAAAAATGGAGAGTTAGATGGGAGGGAAGGGTTAGATTGACCTTAGAACAAGTTAAAAGATTGACACAACATCATGGGCCAAAGAGCCTGTGCTATAACGTTCTATGTTCTACATATTAGTTCATTGCTAATACTCACTGAAAAGAAAGCAATGTTCTTGGATGACTGTAGATCATAAGGTGGATGTATTCCCACAGTATATAGAGGGTGTGGTACAACAAAGTGACCATCTTGAAAGGCAATTCAGACTCAAACAACTCTCAATAACTTCAAAGCAAATTTCAAGATGTAATTTACAAAATAGTTGATAAATAGTTAGATTGATCCAAATACCTGAAACTAAAATGTTGTAGGAACAAGGTCGTAAGTAGAATGCTTTGCCATTTTATTGTGTTTTAATCACAATGCGATGAGCTGAAGATGAATCTTCATGTCATTACTAGTATGACAGTTGCCATGTTATCTTGTGCTGACATGGTGCTGTTTGGTATTGATTACTGGTATAATCGGTTACACCTTTTATCTTCAGTACCTGCCAAAAGACTGTGACAGTCCCTATTGCTCAACTTCAATCTAATTCCCCCTATTTTCTTAAATTGTTGAATTAGCGGTGGCGCTCGAGTCCAAGTGTGAGAAACAACCAGAGGTTTGGCCAGGTCAATACTGGGCCAGATTGAAAGGGTCAGGGTGTCGGGGCTAGAGGCGAGGAATGGGCCGGCGCTCAGCTCAGTGCTCTGCAAGGTTTACTCATCTCTACACTGAACTGAGGCTGAGGCTCCTGGACCAGCCATGACTGGCTTCATGACTGCACTCTCACTTTCATGAGACTCAATACTAAATGTTATTTGCTTTCTTTTATAGTTTGCATGACTTCTTTTTTTTTCAGCACATTGGGTGTTTGATGCTCTTATTTTAAAATGAGTTCTATTGGGTTTCTTTGTTTGGTGGCTGCCGATAAGGAGACAAATCTCAAGGTTGTATATGGTATACATACTTTGATAATAAATGTACTTTGAACCTTGGATCTCCCTTCTCACCTGCTGCAAGAGCATTGATGCCCAAACTTGTTTTCTTCTATCCTTTAAGTATTAAGGAAGGATACAGCATTGGGGATCATACATACATCAAAAGATGTACAGAACCATGCTTTGCGAAGCACACATATGTTGATTACCAGCCTTCTCCTTATGCTGACAGTTTGACGAAGGAGAACCTTGCTGGAATCATTAAATTTTTCAGCAAGGAAAAGACCATCCAGCCAGCTGAGTCCACACCCACATCATTCATTTAAACTAAGCTAACTTGGGACACAGACAGAAGTGCAAAAGAAAGTTCAGATACAGGTTTATTATCACAGAGTAACACATAAAATGCTAAAGGAACTCAGCAGGTCAGACAGCATCTATGTAATGGAATAAACAAGCAATGTTTTGGGTCAGGATCATTGGAATCAATTACCCTCAGACAACAGTTGCTCATGAGCTCTTAATTTTTTTTATCAAAGTAGCAGCTTAGGCAACAGGTACTGTAAACAAATGCTTATTTATTTCATTTACTTAGCAATACCGCATGGTAACAAGCACTTCCAGCCCAACAAGCCCATCCTGCCCAATGACACCCATGTGACCAATTAACTTTCTAACCTGCACATCTTTGGAATGTAGAAAGTCATGGGGAGAATGAACAAACACCTCCCAAACAGTGATGGGAATTGAACCCTGATCTTATGCAGCGTCAACTGTGTTACAATGCCGCCCCACTCGAAGTTGGCAGCCGTAGGATCTATAGTAGATTGTTGAATTATATGATAAAAACAGAAATTGTTTTTTAATGGTAAAATTCTTAATTTAAAGCAGGCCTCCAGATGGTTGTAAATACTCAGCAGCACACACAAAATGCTGGAGGAATGCAGCAGGTCAGGCAGCATTTATGAAAATGATGTAAAGAAAGGTCTCAGCCTGAAATACCGACAGTTTTTTCTCCTCTATAGTTGCTACCTGGCCTGTTGAGTTCCTCCAGCATTTTATATGTGTTATTCTAAATCTCCAGCATCTTGATTTTATTATTATCGCTGACGTATATTGTGAAATTAGTTGTTTTGTGGCAGCAGTACAGTGTAAGCACAACATAGAGTAAGTCGAGAGTGGATTCTTGCATGGTTTTTCTCACACACACAGGACGCACTACAGACTGCAGAACTCAGTTCACCAAGGTAGCAAGGGCTTTTGGGTTAATGGCCAGTCTGAAGAAAACAATGATCCCCCATCAGAAGCCCCTCATGGTGTTTACAACTCACCTCGGATCACCATTGATGACCGCCCTCTCACCATGGCTGAGCAGTTCACCAGTCTGGGCAGCCTTACCTCCAATGACACTACGGTAGTAAGGGACAATAGACAATAGACAATAGGTGCAGAAGTAGACCATTCGGCCCCTCGAGCCTGCACCGCCATTCTGAGATCATAGCTGATCATTCACTATCAATACCCAGTCCCTGCCTTGTCCCCATATCCCTTGATTCCCCTATCCATCAGATATCTATCTAGCTCCTTCTTGAAAGCATCCAGAGAATTGGCCTCCACCATCTTCTGAGGCAGTGCATTCCACACCTCCACAACTCTCTGAGAGAAGAAGTTTTTCCTCAACTCTGTTTTAAATAACTGACCTCTTATTCTCAATCCATGCCCTCTGGTACTGGACTCTCCCAACATCTGGAACATATTTCCTGCCTCAATCCTATCAAATCCTTTAATTATCTTAAACGTTTCAATCAGATCCCCTCTCAATCTCCTCAATTCCAGCATGTACAAGCCCAATCTCTCCAATCTCTCTGCGTAAGACAGCCCTGCCATCCCAGGAATCAACCTAATGAATCTACGCTGCACTTCCTCAATTGCCAGAATGTCCTTCCTCAAACCTGGAGACCAAAACTGTACACAATATTCCAGGTGTGGTCTCACCAGGGCCCTGTACAAATGCAAAAGGACATCCTTGCTCTTGTACTCAATTCCCCTTGTAATAAAGGCCAACATTCCATTTGCCCTCTTCACTGCCTGTTGCACTTGCTCATTCACCTTCATTGACTGATGAACTAGGATTCCTAGGTCTCTTTGCATTTCTCCCTTACCTAACTCAACACCGTTCAGACAATACTCTGCCCTCTTGTTCCTGCTTCCAAAGTGGATAACTTCACATTTATTCACATTGAGTGACATCTGCCAAGTATCTGCCCACTCACCCAGCCTATCCAAGTCTCCCTGTATTCTCCTAACGTCCTCTTCGCATGCCCCATTGCCACCCAGTTTAGTATCGTCAGCAAACTTGCTGATATAGTTTTCAATGCCCTCATTTAAATCGTTGACATAAATCGTAAAGAGCTGTGGTCCCAATACAGAGCCCTGTGGTACCCCACTAGTCACCTCCAGCCAGTCCGAGAAACACCCATTCACTGCTACCCTGTGCTTTCTATCTGCCAACCAGTTTTCTATCCATGTTGAAACTCTGCCCCCAATGCCATGAGCTCTGATTTTACTCACCAATCTCCTATGTGGCACCTTATCAAATGCCTTCTGAAAATCTAGGTACACAACATCCACTGGCTTACCCTCGTCTAACATCCCTGTTACACCCTCAAAAAACTCCAACAGATTAGTCAAGCATGATCTGCCCTTAGTAAATCCATGCTGGCTCAGCCTAATCCTATTACTGCCATCAAGATGTGCCACTATTTCGTCCTTAATAATGGACTCAAGCATCTTCCCCACGACTGACGTTAGGCTAACAAGGCGATAGTTCTCTGTTTTCTCCTTCCCTCCCTTCTTGAAAAGTGGGATAACATTAGCCACTCTCCAATCTTCAGGAACTGATCCTGAATCTAAGGAACATTGGAAAATGATTACCAATGCATCTGCAATTTCCTGAGCCACCTCTTTTAGAACCCTCGGATGCAGACTATCTGGATCTGGGGATTTATTAGCCTTCAGTCCTACCAGTCTACTCATCACAGTTTCTTTCCTAATGTCAATCTGTCTCAATTCCTCTGATATCTTATGACCCTGGCCCATCCATACGTTGACAGTCGACTCGCCAGAGCCAGCAATGCCTTCGGGCACCTCCAGAAACGTGTGTGGAACAACCAGCGGCTGCGTCTGTCCACAAAAATTCAAGTGCACTGGGCTGCCATCATCACAACACTGCTGTACAGCACCAAAGCCAGGGTCTTGTTCTATAAGCAAATCCAGTTGGTTGAGCGCTTCCATCAACACCAACTCTGCCCATCGTGAATATCAGCTAGAAGGATCATGTCTCCAGCAACAAGGTCTGAAGAAGGCTCAAGTATTGAAGCCACTTTGCTGATCAAGCAGCTTCGCTGGTCAGGCCATGTGCCTTGCATGGACAAATTCAGGTTACTGAAAACAGTACTCTACAGAGAACTCTCTCAGGGCAAGAGAGTTCATGGTGCCCTGCGCAAGAGGTAAACAACCAACTTAAGCAACAGTTCTCTCAGACAAATATTGAGGTTAGTGAGTGGCAGCAGCTAGCTAGTGACAGAGAGCCCTAGAGAGCACTGATCCACGGAGCAGCCAAGAATTTTGAGAAACCTAGATCAGCGACTGCTGAAGAGAAGAGGAGACGTACGAAGGATCCTGCTACCCAAGCACTGCATCGCAGCTGTTCCTGCGTCCCTACTGTTCCAGAGTCTGCAGATGCAGAATTAGCCTCCATAGTCACCAACAACTATGCCATCAATCCTGAGGACTCTTCTTCCTCCTGATCTTCACAAGCAAAGAACCAGCCATCATCATCATCATCATCATAATCATAGTCCACGATAGAAAAAGGCCTGCTGGAAAACCTATACCTGAAAGTGTCCTGCAGCCAGACCAGGGAGACAATTTCCCTACAAGTCTCACAGAAGCAGGCCTGATATATTTTACAGAGCCATGCTTCTCCGTAAGTGGCTCTCAATGTTCTTGGCTAGGTGTGGAGATCTGAATTCAGCAGGTAGTTCCAATGTGTATATTTGATGACACTGCGCATGTCTGGTGTTTCAGACACTTGAAAGGCTCAGACTCATATACTGATGACAGCATTAAATTAAATTTGGTCAGAAAGCTTTCAAAAGGTTTATTGTAGTCACATGTACCAAGGTGCAGTGAAGAACTTGGATTTGCATGTTATCCATACAGATCACTGCATTGCATCAACATATTGAGTTTGCACAAGAGAACAACAATAACAGAATTCAAAATATGGTTACGGAGAATGACATTTACAAAGTAACAGACAAAATGCTGGAGGAACTCAGCAGGTTGGGCAGCATCTATGGAATTGAATAAACTGACAACATTTCGGGCTGAGACCCATCTTCAAGACTGGGAAGGAAGGGCGAAGATGTTGGAATAAAAGGGTGGAGGGAGAAGGTTAGCTCGAAGGTGATAGATGATGCCAAATGGGTGGGAAAGGTCAAAGGCTGGAGAAGAAAGAATCTGACAGGAGAGGAAAGTGGACCACTAGAGAAAGGGAAAGAAACGGAGACCCAGAGGAACATAACAGGCAGTTGAGAAGAGGTAAAAGGTCAGAGTGTTTAATAGAGGAAGAGTCAGGGTGGGAGAAAATTCGATTACCACAGAGAGAAATTAAGATTCATACCATCAGTTCGGAGGCTACCCAGATGGAATACGATGTGTTGCTCCTCTATCCTGTGGATGGCCTCGTCTTGGCACCAGAGGAGGCCATGGACCAACACGTCGGAATGGGACCATGGATCGACCTTCTGGCTAGTCTTCTTCTCCTCCCTCTACCTTTTTATTTTGACATCCATCTCCTTCCTTCTTAGTACTGAAGAAGAGTCTCAGCCTGAATCGTCAAATGTTCATTCATTTCCATGGATGCTGCCCGAGCTGCTGAGTTCCAAAAATGTTTTGGGAGTGTTGCTCTGGACTTCCAGCATCTGCAGCTTTCTCATGTTACTGGCATGTACGTGAAAGATAGACAAGGAAATGAGCAACATGGGCATCGATAAAATAAGATGAATAGAGTGAAATGAACACGTGGACAGGATCTGGAATCTAAGACTTGAAGACGTAGGTTTAAGATGAGGGGAAAATGTTTAAAAGGTACTGGAGGAGCAACTTTTTCATGGAGTCAAGGGTGGAGTGAGCTTCCAAAGGAAGTTGCAGAGGCATGTGCTATTCAACATTTAAACAGATAGAAATGATTTGGAGGGAAATGGGACTAGCTTAGACAGGCATTTTGGAAAGCACTGAGGAACTGGGCCCAAGGGAGCTTTTACATACTTTATGACTCGATGACTCTATGACTATAAATACTGGAATGGATTGATCTTTCACCTAGAAATATTAATTTCTGGAATTCTCTACACAGGTGGTATGTAGAGACAAGATCATGTGGTATACTTAAATAGGAAGTGGATAAATTTTCAAAAGTTCAAGCAACCCTGTTCCATCGGTGTTGCTGTCCAGTGTTTGGTCCCCGAAAGACAAGCTGTGTTATCTGCTACTTGATCCAGCACCAGACAAGCTGATTTGCATTCATCTACCATTGAACCAATGTGAGATAAGGAACTACTGCGTACTTGTGCACTTGTCTGCGTAGAACTGTGGCTCCGGGACAACATCCCTTGCACCATCAATCTTCGGGTCTTGCCACTCAGGGACTTGTGCTGAAATTGAGGATTCAAAGTACGTTTATTATTAAAGAATATATAAATTAAACAATCTTGAAATTTGTCTACTTACAGGTAACCTCAAAGCAAGTGGCCCTAATGAACCCAAATTATAAAAAGGCCAACACCCAATGTGCAGAGAAAGAGGGAAAAAGAGCACAACTCATGCAATCGACAGAAGCGAGCAGCAGCATTCTGAACCAAATTGAGTGCATAGACCCGAATCCTGGAACAGCTGGAGTAGGCCCATAGCTTTGGTCTCAGTTCATCACACCAAGCTGCAAATTGTCACAAAGCGCGTAGCAGCGGGAGCAGTCTCACAGTCTCAACGCTGCAAAGGGAGGAGTGAACATCGTGGAAGAGCAAACAGAATCGGCTCGAACCTTGCCTCCAGTCCCAACATCCTGTCTTTCCAGTCTGTCTGGGCCAGTGTCTAAATTGTCTAAACGGCGGACTGTGCTGTGCAGTAGGACCCAGGCTGTTTCACTGTGATATGCTCCGAGCCCAGAGCTTGTTGCCCAGCTTCAAAACGTCCTTGATCTTTCCAAATTGAATCAGTGCTAATCCAACCTTCCTTCTGGTTTAGGTGGACAGGCGCAGAAACACCTTTGCCTCGACTCCTCTCGGAATCATTCATTGTACCTCCTTCGTCAACACCGTCTCCAACTCCAACATCATCACAAACAAATCACACTCCAAATCTGCAACGCACCTGCATGGCTCATCTTTACTTGCCTCTTCATTGCCTGTGCTGATAGTTTACCATAATAGACCTCAGAAAAACTGTTACTAATTTTTAGTCGAACTTCTTGCCTTTTAAACTACCAGTAAGTTGTCGGCCAACTTCAATACGCCATCTTAAACTGGAAGTTTAATTTTTTTTTGTAACTGTACTTGCTGGATCATAACTATATGTAGTGAGTGCTAAGTATGACTATACGTAATGTGTTTTGCACCTTGGAACCATTCTCATTTAGATTTGTACACATGTATGGTTGAATGACAATTGAATTTGAACTTGATCTTGAATTGAGAGGCCTGGGGTGGTGTAACAGAAAAGAAGTTGAGATAGTGGCTGGTGAACGATAGGGTAGAGTTGAAGGGCCAATTGGCCTATTCAGGCTCCTAATTCCTTTAGTGTCATTGTGAATGCCGCACTGGGCCATTAAATCCAATGCAATCCTTTGTAAACAAGCTTTTGGACACATCGTTTGGCTCTGTATTCATTGTGAATGCCCAGTGCTGGGGCATAAATCCGATGTAATCCTTTATAAACAAGCTTTTGGACATCTCCTTTGGCTCAGTATTCATTGTTTCCAAGTGCTTCTGTGAAGATATGGTAGGATATTTTGCGACATTTACAGTATTATTTTAAACAATTTGTTCCTGTCGTGCTTTCACTACAGAGTAATGTTACTGAGCCTGTAATGTGACTAAAAGCTCGTTTTTAAAGTAAAGAATCTTTCAAATTATGAACAATGAGTGATGAAATGGTAAACTAAATTAACATAAATGTCCATTTTAAAGCCCTCAAATAGAAGGGTAGACTTTAAAAGGAATTTGAAAGCTGCACTGACTACGGTGTCAGTTCTTTTAAGATTCATTTGTATTTAGATGAATGTGCTTCGAATCTCAGACAAACTTTGGTCTTTGGGGAACTTGAAGGCTGTTCAATTTAAAGAGCTTCCAGAATAATTTGCTTAAATAGTCCTTATGATACAAGATAACATTGTCAAACCAACAGGCACAGGGTAGCGGGAGTGCTAATTTTCACCAGACGCATGCTAAGGATTCTTAATTAACTCCAAGGGACTATTAACTGCAGAAGAACTGTCAGGAGCTCTTAGCCACAGTTTGTTGTAACTCTTGCCTGTCTTGTATTGTGGTGTTTGTTTAATTGTTATTTGTTATTATTTTATTGTATTTGCACAGTTTGTTTTCTCTGCATGTTAGTTGTGCAATTTTTCATTCATTTTATTGTATTTCTTTGTTTTATTGTAAGTTTCTGCAAGCAAATGAATGCCAGAGTAGTGTATGGTGACATAAAAGGTCTTTGGTAATACACGCAGATTATTAATAATACATTGGCCACTTTACTGAACCTCCTGAACCTAATAAAGTGGCCACTGAGAGTATGTTTCTGCTCTTCAGCTGCTGTAACCCATCTACTTCAAGCTTCAACTTACGCACTCAAAGATGCTCTCTGCACACCACTGTTGTAACACATCATTATTTAAGATATAGTTCCTTTCCTGTCAGCTTAGATCATAAGACCATAAATATGGAAACAGAATTAGGCCATTCAGTTGATCAATTATGCTTCGCCATTGCATCATGGCTGATCCAGATCCCACTCAACCCCTTTCACCTGCCTTCTCGCCATATACTTTGATGCCCTGACCAATCTGGAAATGATCAACTTCCACCTTAAATGCATGTACAGTCTCGGCCTCCACCGCAGTCTGTGGCAGAGCATTCCATAGATTTACTACTCTTTGCTGAAAAAATTGCTCCCTATTCAAAAGGACTGCCCCTTAATTTTGAGGCTGTGCCCTCTACCTCTGGATACCCTGACACAGGAAACATCCTCTCCACATCCACCCTATCTAGTCCTTTCAATATTCAGTAGGTTTCAATGAGATTCCACTCCCTGCACATTCTTCTAAATTCCAATGAGTACGGGCCCAAAGCTGTCAAACACTCCTAATATATTAACCCCTTCATTCCCAGAATCATCCTCGTGAACCTCCTCTGGACTCTCTCCAATGACAACACATCCTTTCTGAGATATTCTGGTTTGAACCAGTCTGGCCATTCTCTTCTGGCCTTTCTTAACAAAGCATTTTCACATGCAAAACTGCTGCTAACTGGATTTTTTTTTTTTGTTACTTGCGCCATTCTCTGTAACCTCTGGAGACTGTCGTGCATGAAAATCCCAAAAGATCAGCAGTTTTTAAGATACTCAAACCACCCTTTTAGGCAACAACAATCATTTCACGATCAAAGTCACTTAGATGAAATTCCCTCTTCTGATGTTTAGTCTGAACAATAACTCAACCTCTTGAGCATGTCTGCATGCTTTTATGCATTGAATTGCTGCCACGTGATTGACCCAATAAAATGGCCACTGTGTGAAAGTTTACTTTGAATTTGATAACTCCTTCATTTCGTAAGTACTGTATATTGAATTAATGTGTCTTGTTTGCTGATGAAATGAGCTATTGGGTAACACTTAGTTCTGTTATTAGCAGAAACATGCCGAGACATTGGTGCAGATGAGGGGAATCTCCTTTATGACAAAATGGGCCTTGTTTAAAGTGCTGTGAGTCGGGCAATGCCACATGCATGTACAGGGAAAAGTTCAGAACTCTTTGACTATCTCGGGGCACCACAGTAGTTCAGCAGGAAGTGCCACTACCTCACTGCGCCACAGACCTGGGTTCAATCTTGACCTTAGATGTCGGTTCTGTGGAATTTGCATGTTCTCCCTGTAACTGTTTCGATTTCTTCAGGGTACTCCAGTTCTCTGAGGACCATCACCTTGTCGTGGTGGAGAGTGTTGTGAGTTCCTGAGATCTCGAGAGCAAAGCTGTCTGGAGTTTAGCTCCTGGTAGGGTCACCCATGGCGGTAAGCTCAAGGGGGAGGTTCCAGACAAACAACAATCCAAACAAACCCTCAACAGTGGAGCTGGTGGAAGATGATGACACATCACAGCAGACTGCAGCAGTGAAGGGTCACCAGCCATCTTGAATTCCATCTCCTGGACTCTGACAAAGACCATGTGGTGGCTGCTCAGGTATCAGCCTCCCTATATTAAAAAAAAATCATGCACAGCTGTTGTCCGTTAAGGAAATAAGCCTTTAGAAGAAAATCGTACTCAACTCAAGGGATCCTACTACTACTACTGCCCTACTTTCCTCCTGCATCCCAAAGGTGTGGTAGGTTAATTGGCCAGTGTAAATTAGTATACTTCTTCCCAACCTGTGACATGTAAAAATGCCACCCCATTCTCTCAATTCCTCTGTCTCCATCATATCTGTGCTCAGGATGAGGCTTTTTACTCCAGAAAGAAAGAGGTGTCCTCCTTCTTCAAAGAAAGAGTATTCCCTTCCTCCACCATCAATGCAGCCCTCAACTCTTCTATATCACACACATCTGCTCTTACCCCATTCTCCTGCCATCCTACCAGGGATGGTGTTCCTCTTGTCCCCACCTATAACCCCCACCAGCCTCCATGTCCAGCACATAATTTACCGAAACTTCCACCACCTCCAATGAGACCTTCCCCCCCAGCCTCTCCCCCACATTCTGCTTTCCACAGGGATCAATCCTTACGTGACTCCCTTGTCCCTCGAGGAACAATACTTTGTATTCTGTTTGAGTAGCCTCCAACCTGATGGTAAGAACATTGATTTCTCAAACTTCCGGTAATGGCAGCTCCCCACTTCTCTATTCCCTATCTCCTTTTCCCTCTCTGATGTTATCTCCTTGCCTGTCCATTGCCTCCTTCTGGTGCTCCTCCCCTCTTTTCATTCTTCTGTCCTTCCTTCTGTCCTCTCCTGTTAGATTCCCCCTTTTCCAGCCCTGTATCCCTTGCACCAACCAACTTCCCACCTCTTTATTTCACCCCTCCCCTTCCCAGTTTCACCACCTTCTGTGTTTTTAACTCCACTCCTCATCATTTTTTCTCCAGTCCTGCTGAAGGGTCTCAGCCCAAAACATGGACTGTATAGATCCATAGGTGCTGCCTGGCCTGCCGAGTTCCTGCAGCATTTTGTGTGTGTTGATCAAAAGGCAGTGCAGACCCAATGGGTCAAATGGCCTGATTCTGCTCCGATGTCTTATGATGTTATAGTCTTATGGAAATGAACAGCTGACTTTCCAAGTCAAGATCTATCATCTTGATGTGAAACACTGCCCATCCAATTCCTTGCACAGACGCCGCCAGGCTTGTGAGTTCCTCCAGCTGTATGCTGCTTCAGATAGCACCCATGTTCAGAACTGAACACGTGTCTCAAGAATGTGAGGCAACAGTGATAACAGATACACCACTATGCAACTCGGAGAGAAAATTTTTCTCAGCTGTTGCAAAGGCAGATTTGTTTTGAGTCCCTCCTGAGCACAGCACTCACACACAGAGCTCACACACTGCAGCAAGTTGGGATCTATGTAAGTTAACTATGGACATCAGATAGGCCAATGGAGTGTGTGACAGTTCACTGTTAACAGGATCTTCTGGGTTAGTGGAGAAGTTGTTTGGAATCAGAATCATAATCAGGCTTATTATCCCTGACATTATGTCACCAAATGTGTTGTTTTGTGACAGAAGTATAAAGCAAGACAGAAAACACTATTGGAAGGTACAGTTAAATAAATAAATAAATAAACAAATTGTACAAAAGAGGAATAGTAAGGTAGTGTTCATGGGGTCAGAAATTTGATGGCAGAGGAAAAGAAGCAGTTCCTAAATCATTGAGTGAGTGCCTTCAGTGCCCTATACCTCCTTCCCAATGATAGGAATGGGAAGAGAGCATGTCCCGGACCGTGAAGGTAGTTAATGATGGATGCTCCCTTCTTGATGCAACACCTTTTGAAGATGTTCTTGATCGTGGGAAGGTGAAGGAAATGACTGAGTTCAGAACTCTTTGCATCTTCTTTCGATCCTGTGCATTATTGAAGTCGTTACTGGGTGGAAGGAGTAAACCTAAACAAACTTTCTATTGGCAGATGAGACAGCATTAAGGAGATAAAAAAAATCAAACATATTTTTCAGTATAAAAGGAAGGTGATTCATGCAAACTCAGCATTTTTTTTCATTTGGAATAAGCTGCCTGCGAAAATAAGACCAGTGTAATAATTTTCAAAAGAGAATTGAATAAAACCTCAAAGAAGTTATAAGCAAAGAGCAAAGGGGCCTGGGAATAATTGGAAAGCTCTTTCAAAGAGACTGACCTCCTCCTGTGTTTCAAGAGTTAATGAATCTAGTTTCAGATAGATTGTTAATCCTAAATGCAGTCATGGTGCATGCTATAGTGAACACAGCAGTGTAATCAAAATATTGAATCAGGAAACCATATAAAAGCAACTGAAGTTATACTTTGGCACCAAAGCTCCTGAGAAGTGGGTAGTAAAGTCATCTGTTTTGGTTACAATTGTAAACTTTATGGTTTCATTCATTAGTTTGTCTTTGATGAATGTATGGTGCAGTTAGTTAATAAGATTAGAATCAGAATTAATTAAATTATATGAAATTTGTTGTTTTGTTGTAACAGTACAATATATAAATTACAGTAAGATGTGTGCATAATAATAAATTAAATACATAGTAAAAATAGAGAGCAAACATAGTGTGGTAGTGTTCATGGATTCATGGTCCATTCTGAAATCTGATGGCAGAGGGGAAGAAGCTGTTACTGAAACATTGTATGTGTGGCTTCAGGCTCCTGTACCTCTTCCCTGATGGTAGCATTGAGAGAGGGCATGTCCTGGGTGATGGGGTTCCTTAATAGCCAGGGCATCAAAGGGTATGGGGAGAAGACAGGGGAGTGGGGATGACTGGAAGATTTGGATCAGCCCATGATTGAATGGTGGAACAGACTTAGTGGGCCAAATGGCCTACTACTCCTTTTGAGGGCATTGCCTTTGAAGATATCCTCGATGCTGTAGAGGTTAGTGTTCATGATGGAGCTGGCTGAGTTTGCAACCCTCTGCAGTTTTTACGGATTCATACCAGATGACAATGCAATCAGTCAGAATTTGCTGGTGACATGCCAGATCTCCTTGAGCTGGTTATAATTGTCGCATGAACTGAGATAAAAATTGAAAACTTTATTTTGCATGTCTTTTAAACAGATCATTTCATTACAGCAGTCCATTGAGGTAGAGCAAGAAAAAAGTAATAACAGAAAGCAAAATAAAGTACTGAAGTTACAGAGAAGGTACAGTACAGACAGATGATTAGGTGCAAGACTTCCTCTTCTTAAGCTTCAACTGGGACAAATTTTGGACAGAGTTTACAATATACAAACATTGTCAAGTTGCACGTTTAGCTTTACTGACCAAGGACGTGAGTCATATTTGATTGAAACCTAATTAAACATACACTTTCTTTGATTAATTTCTCAGGTACAGTAATTTTAATTGATGGTCTTTGTTCAAATGCTGCAGCAATTTCTTTCCTGAATGAGGTGCAGAATAAATAGCAGCACCACGGACATGTGCTGTCTCAGGATGGGTGATATTGACGGGATTTTAGGAGGGGTCACATTAAAGGCAATAGAATAGGGAAGGGAAACTAGATCAGATGAAACTATGGCTTGCATGGTACTTATAAATCAGAATAAACTCTTCATCCTTCCCAACAGATGGGAATAGAGGCAATCACGGTGTCATGACTTAAGCCCTAATGAAGGATCTCAGCCCAAAACATCTATTGTTATACTGCCTCACCTGAGTTCAGAATCAGGTTCAATAATATCACTGGCATATGTCATGAATAATAGAGGGAAAAAGTGGTGAATTGTGAAGTATATGCCTTCGTCCTTCTGTACCTCCTTCCTGATAGTAGCAATGAGAACAAGGCATGACCTGGGTGCTGAAGATCCTTAATGATGGATGTTGCCTTTTTGGGGCATTGCTCTTTGAAGATGTCCTGGATATTATGGAGGCTAGTGCCCCTGCTGGAGCTGACTAAGTTTACAACTCTCTGTAGCTTATTTAGATCCCGGGCAGTAGCCCTCCCAACCACCCCCCCCCCCCCCACCCATACCAGTTAGTGATACAGCCAGTTAGAATGCTCTCCGTGATACCTTTGTAGAAAACGTTCAAGTGTTTTAGTGACATACCAACTTTCTCCAACTCCTAATGAAATATGGCCACTGTCTGTCCCTGCTGGAGTTCCTCCAGAATGTTGTATTTCTCACTCTGTTTCAGTCTTTCAGTGTTTATACTGAAGGCTCCTTGAAAGGCTGATAACCTTATAATCTTACATTTTTATGGGAAACAAGCAGAAATGAAACAATTCCATTAACCATCTTTCTTGGAGAGATTTCCTTTCCTGTCCAGTCACATTGAAAGCTGTCCATAAAACCCAGAGCTTCAAACTGTGAAGGGTGTATTTCAAATTAACGCAAGATAATTATTTGTATTAAATCGAGATCAACAGCACGGAAGCATGCCCTTCAGTTTTATTAATGTAGCCAACCATCAAGCACCCGTTTATAGATTAGGATTATTTGGCATGTGTAAATTGAAACATCAAAACACGTAGCATAGTCCAAGGATTGTGCTCGGAAGCCCAAATGTGTTGCCAGGCTTTCAGCACCAACACAGCATGTCCACAACTCAGTAACACTAACCATTCATCTCTTGGAATGTGGGAAGAAACCGTAGCACCCAGAGGAAACCAATATTGGTCACGGTGATAATGTACAAACTACTTACAAACAGTGGTGGGAATCAAATCTCGATCGGTGGTCACTGGTACTGTAGATCAATTACGCTAACTGCCATGTCGCCACGCTTATACTAATCCTATATTAATCTCCTGTTTTAATCTCTCCACTGTTGGATTCTGATGTTTTTAATTCAAGGTATTTTAAAAGTCTGAAAAAAAGCGCAAAAGATTTTGCTTCATGATTTTATTAAGTATTAATGGAACAAAGAAAGTTTAAAACGAAGAGTGATAGAGGACTAGGAAATGAAGAGAGAGAATAGCCAAAAGATAGACAAAAAGAAAAAAATTTAAAAAGATGGTATCCAACATGGGCCAGATCTTTTAATACTCTATAGATAAGGAATATTCTATTCAAATTTGCAGATAAGAGTCAGCCAATCAGACAGCTCCTATTCAACTAATACAGCACCAGAGAACCTTCCAGAGCATTCCAGAATCATACACTGGGGACACACTGAGCAACTGCATATATATATTGTGGCCACTAGGAAATATTCTAAATAGTTATATGTATATAAATGGTTATGTAATTACATTAAATTATTAAGCTGCAAAAAAATAAACATTGAACAGTCAGACCCAACACCACATTCTTATCCACTACCCCAGAATTCTACCACTTATCACCTACTGGGGTTAATTAACCTGCTCCCCTGCGCATCTTTGGGATGTGAGAGGAAACAAGTGCAGTCACAGGCACAAGGCACAGCAGAGCACCCAAGGTTGGGATTGAACCGTAGTCTGTGGTACTATGACATGGCCACTCTGCTAGCTGTACAACTGTGACACTTTTAATTAACTCCAATTAACAAAGAGGACAGGAATGAATCTGAGATATTTAAAGGCTGATTTTCTTTCTATTCGTTTCAATTCAACTTCTAAAGTTCAAAGTAAATTTATTATCATAGTACATATTATCATAGTACATTTATTATCATAGTACATATATATCACTATGTACAACCCCGAGATTTGCATTCACAGCAAGTACAAAGAAAAAAACAAGCAAAATAATAATAATTAAAAAAATAAACAATAAATATCAAGAACATGAGATGAAAAGTCCTTGAAACTGAGTCTATAGTTTGTGGGAATAGTTCAATGATGAGTGAGTGAAGTTATCTCATTGGCTTTTGAGCCTGATGGTTAAGGGGTAATAACTTCCTGAACCTGGTAGTGTGAGTCCTGAGGCTCCAGAACCTCCTCCTTGATGGCAGCAGCAAGAATAGAGCATGTTCTAAGTGGTGGGGTTCCCTGATGATGGATGCTGCTTTCCTGCGACAGCTGTCATTTAGATGTGCTCAATGATGGAGAGGAGTGATCTGTACCCACTACCTTCTGTAGGCTTTTCCATTCAAGGATATTGGTGTAAGCCACTGGGAATTTTGGCTGTGCCTAATTCACCTCTTTTTTTGGGAGTGCTTGTACTTAGTGGTAAAATAATGAATTTGAATTTGAAGGTTCAAAATATTTTGGTGCTGAGTGTCATGGTAATATCCTAGAAGGATCCATCTTGCTTGCTGTAAGCATGTAACCAATTGTTTTAGAAGACTTTTATTTAGTAGAAGAATCACTCAGGCATATTGTTTCATGAGTTATTGGGCTTTCCAAAGAGCATGGAGTTATCTCTGTATCTTTTTCAGCATGCAACCTTAATGTAATTTGAAAGAGATGGAATAGTTTGCAATGTCTGTGCTAGAGGACACCAGTCAAGCTCAAGGCTGCTGCTTGGAATTAGAATAAATATTTATTAACTCCAGTTGACTGATGCAGCATCCTACCATATCAGTAAAATAATAAAATAATAAACCACAGTTTTAATATATTATTAGAGCTAGAGAGTGTCTTTTCCTACCCATTGCGTAGGTGGAAGGAACAGGAGCACAAATGAAGGAATAAAACATCCAATTACTGTAGCTTACTATAAGGATCACCATCTTGTCATGGTGGAGAGGCTTGTGAGTTCCTGAGATCTCAAGTGTGATGCCCTGTGGAGATTATCCATCTGGTGCTTAGCTCCTGGTAGGGTCATCCATGGCGGTAAGGTCAGTGGGGAGGTTCCAGACAGATAGTGATCCAAACAAGATCTCAACGGTAAACCTGGCAGAAGATGGTGGCACAGCACGGGCAGTGAAGGTGGAGGAAGGCTGCAGCTGTGAAGGATCCCCGGTCAACTTACATTCCATGCCTCTGGGTCCTGACCTGATTTGTCAAGGACCGTGCAGTGGCTGCCCACGCATCAACCTGTCCACATTAAACAAATTCATAGAGAGGTGTTCTCCGTTAAAGGAATCCAGCCAAACATCCTTGTTATATTCAGAGATTCAAAGTACATTTATTATTAAAGTACATATGCAGTGTACCACCCTGAGATTCATCTTTCCCATAGACAGTCACAAAACAGAGAAGAACTATGGAACCAACCTGTTCAAAGAAAAATATCACCACATCCTCCCTCCCCCCCAACGCACAAAAAATCTGGATTTCAAATTGGCCTTTCCAGCTACCTAATAGACACTTACTTTGGAATTCATCATACTTGATTTGAATGATCACAATTCTACTACTATTGCCAGCCTGCCAGTCAAACAAAAACGCTATACAAATTCAGGTTGGTGGAACAGACGGAAGTGGTTGTCACTGGCTAGCACTGAACTATTTGCCTGGGATGTTGTTATAAAGGGGTGTTGGGAGCAGACCTCAGTTCAGGACACAGACACAGAGGTAGTATAAACATAACAATGTTTATTGATAGCTACTAGGAAGGTCAGGGAGTGAGGACAAAATGTGAACATGGACGTAAACATTTGATAACAAACCGGTAAAACCTGGACTTGGACTTGGACTTGGAACCTCAGACTGAACTTGCCTTGGACTTGGACTAAGAACCCGGACTCGGACTTGACTTGGACTAGAAACCTGGACTTGGACTGGGAACTTGGACCTCGCCTCGGACTCGGAACTCGGACCTCGCCTCGGACTGGGAACTCGGACCTCGCCTCGGACTCGGAACTCGGACCTCGCCTCGGACTCGGAACTCGGACCTCGCCTCGGACTCGGACCTCGCCTCGGACTCGGAACTCGGACCTCGCCTCGGACTCGGAACTCGGACCTCGCCTCGGACTCGGAACTCGGACCTCGCCTCGGACTCGGAACTCGGACCTCGCCTCGGACTCGGAACTCGGACCTCGCCTCGGACTGGGAACTCGGACCTCGCCTCGGACTGGGAACTCGGACCTCGCCTCGGACTCGGAACTCGGACCTCGCCTCGGACTCGGAACTCGGACCTCGCCTCGGACTCGGAACTCGGACCTCGCCTCGGACTCGGAACTCGGACCTCGCCTCGGACTCGGAACTCGGACCTCGCCTCGGACTCGGAACTCGGACCTCGCCTCGGACTCGGAACTCGGATCTGGACTCGGACTCGGAACTTGGATCTTGACTCGGACTCGGACTCGGATCTTGACTCGGACTCGGACTCGGATCTGGACTCGGACTCGGACTCGGATCTGGACTCGGACTCGGACTCGGATCTTGACTCGGACTCGGACTCGGATCTGGACTCGGACTCGGAACTCGGACCTCGCCTCGGACTCGGAACTTGGACCTCGCCTCGGACTCGGAACTTGGACCTCGCCTCGGACTCGGAACTTGGACCTCGCCTCGGACTTGGAACTCGGACCTCGCCTCGGACTCGGAACTTGCCTCAGACTCGGAACTTGGACCTTGCCTCGGACTCGGAACTTGCCTCGGACTCGGACCTCGCCTCAGACTCGGAACTCGGACCTCGCCTCGGACTCGGAACTCGGACCTCGCCTCGGACTCGGAACTCGGACCTCGCCTCGGACTCGGAACTCGGACCTCGCCTCGGACTCGGAACTCGGACCTCACCTCGGACTCGGAACTCGGACCTCGCCTCGGACTCGGAACTTGGATCTGGACTCGGACTCGGAACTCGGACCTCGCCTCGGACTCGGAACTTGGACCTCGCCTCGGACTCGGAACTTGGACCTCGCCTCGGACTCGGAACTTGGACCTCGCCTCGGACTCGGAACTCGGACCTCGCCTCGGACTCGGAACTCGGATCTGGACTCGGACTCGGAACTTGGATCTGGACTCGGACTCGGAACTTGGACCTCGCCTCGGACTCGGAACTCGGACCTCGCCTCGGACTCGGAACTCGGACCTCGCCTCGGACTCGGAACTCGGACCTCGCCTCGGACTCGGAACTCGGACCTCGCCTCGGACTCGGAACTCGGACCTCGCCTCGGACTCGGAACTCGGATCTGGACTCGGACTCGGAACTTGGATCTGGACTTGGACTCGGAACTCGGACCTCGCCTCGGACTCGGAACTTGGATCTGGACTCGGACTCGGAACTCGGATCTGGACTCGGACTCGGAACTCGGACCTCGCCTCGGACTCGGAACTCGGACCTCGCCTCGGACTCGGAACTCGGATCTGGACTCGGACTCGGAACTCGGATCTGGACTCGGACTCGGAACTCGGACCTCGCCTTGGACTCGGAACTCGGACCACGAGCTTGAACTTGGAGCATGAAAAGACAGAATACCCAACTCGGAGTAGCAGCAAACGGCCAGACCTACTCGGCTGGGAAGGACTTGGACAACTAGGAGACAAAACCGCACAATGACAGTACATACATCTCTTTGCTTGGAGTGGCAGCAAACAGCCAGCAAGTCTTCAGCAGGCCACAAAAGCAACAGAATTCCTTACTCAGAGCAGCAGCAAACGGCCAGCTGCTCAGCTGGACATGAAAACGACTGAATTCACTAAGCAGCCACATGTACTGAAGAGACGAGTCCACGATTCTCAGCGGTCCCGGGATGAGCATAGCCACAGTGGCTACAGTGAGATGACTGGCTTCCAGTGATGTACTTCTGGTGACGGACCAGTAAAAGCCATTATAACCCAGAGCCTCTTATGTTGCCGGTACGAAATGAAGATCAGGTGCCTTAATCAAGGTGCCCAACAGAACACGGGGAAAAGAAATAAGGAATGCGCGGACCCAACCGTAGCAGATGCAGCTGAAGCTTAGGGTAAGGTCACAGACTGGACCCTCCAATGGAACTGGCATAGGGATTTACTCCAACAACATGTCTTCCCTTTGAACAGCCGCTTTCTCCACCAGAATTGCTACATGATTTAGATGGAAATGTTTTCAAGCAGCCTCCTGTCATAACACAACATCCTTTGTTATACAGTGACACATTACCCTAATCTAGCAGCTTTGATCTATATTTTCTGCCACATCAGTCAGCCTAGCAAATTATGATTACATGTACAATTCATTACATCTTTTGGTATTATTTTCATCCAGAGGCATTTTGAAGCTACACCGATAATGTTGCAAGATTGGTTTCATCACACAGTGAAACACTACAAATTTGTAGTCAAATCATTGCTCGTTTTTGGAAGTGAAACTCTTCTAGTCAAATAATAGATTCACAGCAAGACCCTCACTATTGGAACTATCAATGCAATCATTGTAGAAAAAGCTTTCAGAATGTGTATAAGACAGGCATTCAAGTTCAAGTTCATTGTCACAGGGAAATTTCTAAATAAATCAGGGTCTGAGTTCAAGAGATGCAAGGCAATGTTGCAACTCTGTAACAACTTGTTCGGACCACACGTGGAATATTGTGTTCAATTCTGGTCACCTCGTTGTAGGAAGGAGAATTAGAGAGGGTACAGAGGAGGTTTATCAGGATGCTGCTCAGTTTAGAAAACATGACTTATGAAGATCGTAAGATATTACAACAAAATTAGGCCATTTGGCCCATCGAGTCTGCCTCGCTATTTCATCATGGTTGATCCATTTTTCCTCTCAGCCCCCATCTCATGCCGTCCCCCTGTATCCCATCATGCCCTGACCTATCAAGAATCTATCAACTTCTGCCTTAACTATACACAAAGACTCAACCTCCACAGCCACCTGTGGCAAAGAATTCCACAAATTCACCACTCTCTGGCTAAAGAAATTCCTCCACATTTCTGTTCTAAAAGAGCTCCCCCTTAATTCTGAGGCTGTGACATGTGAAGATAGATTGAGAGAGCAAAGACTTTTCTGTTTGAAGCAAAGGAAGATAAGAGGTTGACTTGATAGAATATACAAGATGAAAGAAGCATAGATCAAGTGAAATGCAAAGACTTTTACTCAGAGCTGAAATACTAATATGAGAGGACGTAATTCTAATGTGATTGAAGGAACTTGTGGGGGGGGAATGTTAGAGGTAGGTGTTTTTACACAGATTGATGTGGATATATAGAATATCCTGCCAGGGGTGGTGGCAGAGGTATCTCAGAGAGGTATGTGGATGATAGAAAAATGGAGGACTATGTAAGAAAGAAGGGTTAGAGTGATCTTAAAGTAGGTTACATGGCCAGCACAACATTGTGGGCTAAAGGGCCTGTACTGCGTTGCAGTGTTTTATGTTCTATATTCTAGTATTTATGCCACGAATCAGAATCAGCTTTATTATCACCAGCATGTGATGTGAAATTTGTTAACTTAGCAGCAGCTAAGTTAAAATTTCTATTTAATATTTATGTTTGCTTGAAACTATTGTTGGGTACAAATTGCCATACAGAACCTACCAAAGGAGAAAGTTACTTTGCCAATAATACCTCTTCTTCTTCTTTTCTTGGGTTCAGACTTACCTCTGATCACTTCTGAGGGATCAGTTCACTCTTGCAAATGGTTTGTAAGATGGTTCACTGCTTCTGCTGTTGAAACTTGGCCTCCATTTGCCCACAGTGCATGGGGACAAGGTCTTCAATTCCATCCCAGATGGTCAGTCTCCACTTGAGGGGATGATGAACAAGAGATTCTCAAGAGATACATCAGAATCAGAATCGGGGTTGCTATCATACACACAGGAGATTCTGTAGGTGCTGGAAATCCAGTGTAACACACATAAATTGCTGGAAGAACTCCACAGGTCAGGTGTCTAGGGAAAGGAATAAACAGTTGTTTTTTTTTGGGGGGGTGCCAGGACCTTTAATCTCCGGCTATATATATATGTAGCTAGGGAACCTAAGAGTTTTCCACAGTACTGCAGTAATTTTAGTGCTACTGTTGCCAAAAAAAAAACAAATTTCATGATATAGGAGTGATGATAAACCTGACTCTGATATGGGTCTCTATTGTAGGCTGAACACTAAGTGAAGAATTCCTGATCTTCTAATAAACCTTATTGTGGCTCTTGCAATTTATTTGTTCACTTCCACTGCACTGTCTCTGTAAATGTAGCACGATGTGCTACATTGGTTTTACCTCTTTACCACCTCAGTGTACTTCTGTATGGATTGATCTGTCTGGATCTGTCTTTTCACTGTATTTCAGTATCTGTGACAATAACAAACCAATACCAACACTTGCTGTACAGATAAGTGAGCAAGGCCTTTCATTATTTATTTTTTTATTTAGAGATACAGCATGGTTCCAGGTTCTTCTGGCACAATGAGCCCCTGCAGTGGTTTCATCACTCCCACAAAAGCAACTAGCTACTAAACAGTATGTATTTGGAAGGTAGGAGGAAGCTGGAGCCCCCAGAGGAAACATAACTTGCGGGGATAAGGTGCAAGCTCTCTCCTTCCTGACAACAGTGGGAATTGAACCCCAATCTTACAGCTGACACCATAAAGGATTACCCCACCAATCTGTGAGTAATAAAAACTTGGTCCTGCTCATCTCCTTTAGAGTTTTCCCTCCTAATCTGGGGTCTCCTCGAATCAACACAGACTTTAAGAGCAAGGAGTTATTCACCTAAGAACCAATGCCATTTGCAAGCACAGAATGAAAGGAATTAGTGGGATTCAGGACAGTGACAGCACTCTTTCCTATGGAGAGCAGACCAAGGGACTCTAATCAAAAGGACAGATCAGACCAAAGGCAATAAAGGCATGCATTGCAATTTAAAGCAAATTTAAGAGCTTGATCTCAATATTTGTATCTCTATTTTAGAAACCTCAACTGTCCTTTAAATGAGAGGGGGAAAGTTTAAAGGAAATGTGCAGAGCAAGTTTCTTTCTACACAGAGAGTGCTAGGGTGGCATGATCATGTTGCAGCTAGCAAAGCACTTTACAGCACCTGCTGAAGGGTTTCAGCCTAAAACATCAACTGTACTTTTTCCATAGATGCTGCCTGGCCTTCTGAGTTCCTCCAGCATTTTGTGTGTGTTGCTCAGACTTCCAGCATCTGCAGATTTTCTCTTGTTTGTTACAGCACCAGCTGTAAGACTGGGACTCAATTCCTATTACAGTTTGTAATAGTTTATGCATTCTCCCTGTGACCACTTGAGTTTCTTCCAGTTGCTCATTTCCTCCCACATTCCAAAGATATACAGGTTAGGGTTAGTGAATTTTGAACATGTTGCTTTGATAAGGGTGGAATACTACCCTGGAAACTGGTTCAAATTTCATCTATTATTAAAGTATGTATACATTATACAGCCTGAGATTTGTCTCCCAACAGGCAGCCACAAAACAAAGAAACCCAGAAGAACCCATTGAAAAAAGACATCAAACATGCAAAGAAAAGAGAAAAAAAAACAAATCATACAAATAATAACTGCAAGCAAGTAGTTTTCTTAAATGAAGTCCACAAAGAGAGTCTGACACACATAGTTCAGTGAAAAGCCAAGTAAACATCGTAGAGCAACGAGCTGAACTGACCCATCCCTCACCTCAGGTCCCAGCACCCTGACCTGTTCAATCTAGACCAACACCTAAATTGCCATCCAAGCACTGGGTTTGGTCGCCTCAATATGCTCTGGGATCTGGACCCCGCCAGCTCGATTGGGCCTATACACAACCTTTCTGATTGGGAACTGGTATAGTCTCACTGAAGTTAAGTAAACATTGCCCCCTATGGTTGTTGTTCCAAGGAAACACAGAAGTTAGGAGGAGGATTAATGGGTGACACAGTAATGTAGCAGTTAGTATAATGCTTTACAGTAGCAGCTGTAAGGAGTTCAATTCCCACTGCTGTCTGTAAGGTGTTCATATGTTCTCCCTGCATCGCTGTGATTTTCTCCAGTTTCATCCCACTTTTCAAAGATGTACGAGTTGTGCGGTTTTCACAAATGAAGCATGACTTGTGGGCTGCTCCAGCCACATCCTTGATGCAAACGACGCATTTCCTCATATGTTTTGATATTTTGATGTACAAATGACAAACAAAGGTAATAGAACTCAAGCAGTAAGAGGCCACTTGGTCCTTTAAGGTTGTTCTGCCATTCAACATAATTGTGATTCATCATCTAAAATCAGTCCATGTTCTGCCCATACTCTATGGTCTCTTTGGACTTACTGATTCTATATTTCCTTCTCCACCGTAGAGTCAAAGTCATAGAGACATATAGTGCAATAACAGGGCCTTCAGCCCAATGGTCCGTGCCCATCCGAGCTAGATCCACTTGGCCCATATCCCTCTAAAACTTTTCTTGTCCATATAGCTGTCCTATCAAAGTATGTATACAAAATACAACACTGAGATTCATCCACCTGCAGGCAGCCATGAAACAAAGAAACTTGATGGAATCTTTTTCAAGAAAACATCAAAGCGCAAGAGAAGAGCAACTTGCTCAAACAGCAAAAAGCAAGTGAACAACATACAGAATATCCGACATCAAACCATGAGTCCAGCAGTATTCCGTTCAGTTCAGTGCCACACCACTAGCCCATTGCAGGGTGCAGGGCCATTCTTCGTCAACGTGCCCCAGTCTGTATCAAGTACCATGAACAAAACACTCAAAAACAACAAAAAAAAGAGTAACCAGAATCCAAGAATACATGCAACATGAACTACAAAGTTTCCTAAAATGAGTGCATAGCCTCATCGATCAATCCTTGCACGTGGATCCCATGACTCCTGCACTTTCCTTTGACAGCAGCTGGTGAGAGGGCGAGGAAGACTGGTCAAGCGCAGGGAGATGGCACTGAACACCAGCCCATCCTCGTCAACTTCAACCTTGCTCAACACCTCGATTGAAGAGAAACAATGGAGCCAGTCATGGGACTGCACCCTTGATGCCACAATTGGAAAGTATCAATTGAGTTGATCATTTGCTCACTTCCAGGCCTCCAAGCACTCCATTCCAATCCTCACTGAATTCCCTCGGAGGAATCAGAGTGCCAGATCACACAATGGGCCTAAAAACACACCATGAAAATGTAAATCACAGGTTCCAACAGCATGCAGCTTAGTAGTAGAATCACATTTGAAAGAAGAAGTGAAATGAATAGTTTTGTGAACTGTCTGCAGGACATCACCATTGGTCACATTGTTCACTGGTGCAGCAAGCATTGACATTCTATTAAATCTTCCTCTTTTTACCAAAAACCTATGCCTTCTAATTCTTAATTTCTCAGTCCTGAGAAAAAGGCATTGCATTCACCTTATCTGTTGCCCCTCCTAATTTTATACACCTCCACAAGATCACTCCTCTTTCTCCTGAGCTTCAAGGTCCTATCCTTCCTAACCTCTCCCTGTAGTCCAATCTCTCAGGTCCTGGCAGCATCCCTGTAAATCATTTCTGTACTCTTTCTGTTTTACAGCATAAATCCATAAGACTTCTGAGCAGGATTAGGCCATACAGCCCATTGAGTCTGCTCCACCATTTCACCATAGCGGTTTTATTATCCCTCTCAACCCCATTCTCTGATCTTAATGGGCATCTTTTCAACAACTGGATTTCCAAAACTGAACACAAAGTTCCATATTTTTAAAGATTTAGCTTCAATTGGTTTCTATAGTTGAGAATTCCTCTTTCTTGGATGAAATAAAGATCTTTTCATCTCTATCTTAAATTATCAGTCCTTTATCCTTCATCTTCGACTGGTCCAGCATTGGGACATCTTTCCTGCATTTAGTCTGTCCATTCACAAGTGCTTAATGGAAGATATTGATCATATATTATAACAATTCCTAAAATAATTGTACTTGTAATGGATCTTTGTCTACATAATATACATCCTAGCAAAATATCGATAACACTAAGCTGATTAATGAGTCTTCATGCTTCCCATGGTAATCAAATGTATGTGGCAATATTAAATGCAGGCATAACTCATAAAAATAAATGTGAGTGCTGGAATTAAACTGATGGAACAATGGCAGGATTATCTATTTCTTCAAATCATTAATTGGTTATGCAGTCAATAAGATGTAATGCATACAGAGGAAGGATTAAGTATTCATATTGGTCTGTAGTGCAAGACAATGAAACAGATTAAACAAAGTTTGTAGGCCATACAAACTTTGATTTGAGATGAGTTCTTCCAGCATTTTGTATGTGCTACTCTGGATTTCCAGCACCTGCAGAATCTCCTGTATTTAAAGTTTGCAGGCCAATAATTTGGCATCAAAACCAAATGGTATTTACAGACTGTGCTACATTGATGACTGCATTGGTGCTGCTTCATGCACTCGTGATGAGCTCATCAACTTCATCAACTTTGCCTCCAACTCCATCCTGCCCTCAAATTCACTTGTCCTATTCTCTCTTCCTTATCTCAATCTCTCTCCCCTATGTCTGGAGAAAACAGTTGGTCGATATTTTTTATAAATCTACTGATTCTCACAGCTGTCTTCACTATACAGTAGCTTTTTCCACCCTGTCTCCTGTAAAAAGGCCATTCCCTTTTCTCAGTTCCTTTGTCTATGCCACATCCACTCCCAGGGTGAGACTTTCCTTTCCAGAGCATCAGAGATGTCCTCCTTCTTGAAATAACAGCATTTTCCTTCCTCCACCATTGATGTTGTCCTCACCTATATCATTTGTTTCATGGATGTCCACACTTACCTGATGTTCCCATTGCTTTACCAGGGATTAGAGTTCTTCTTGTCCTCAACTACCACCCCATGAGCTTCCACATCCAACATACCATTCTCTGCAACTTCTGCCATCTTCAAAGGGATCCCACCACCAAACACATCTTTACCTTGGCCTGCTGTCCACTTCCTCTGTGATTCCCTTGACAATTCATTCCTCCCTACTAATCTTCCACCTGGCACATATCCCTGGAAGCCAGAGAAATGCTATACCTACCCATTCAGCTGTTCTCTCACCTCCATTCAGGGCCCTAAACAGTCCTTCCAGCTGAGGCAATACTTCACCAACAAAGCTGTTGGGGGTCACCTACTGTATTGGGTGCTCCTAATGTGGCCGCCTCTACATTGGTGAGACCCGATGTAAATTGGTGGACCACTTCTTCAAGCACCTCCACTTCAGCTGCAAAAAGCTGGATTTCCCAATGGCAAACCATTTAGTTCCTCAGGCTGGAGGAGCAACACCTTGTATCTGTCTAGCTAGCCTCTGATTTGATGACATGAACATTGATTTCTCCCACTTCCAGTAATTCCCCTCCCACTTCTATTCTCCACTGTGGCCTCCTGCTTCTTCTCTTCATCTGCCTATCACATCCCCCTGATGCTCCTCCTCCTTCTCTTTCTCCTATGGTCCACTCTTCTCTCCAATCAGATTCCTTCTTCTTCAACTCCATTGCCCTCTACACCTATCATCTTCAAGCTTTTTAATTTTCCCCTCTCCCCAACCAGCTGGCTTCACATATCATCTTCTAGCTGGTGCTCCTTCCCCTCCCACCACTTCCTTATTCTGTCTTCTTCCCCCTTCCTTTCCAGACCTGGAGAAGGATCTTGGCCCAAAACATCAACTGAGTGTATAATTTCCATAAATGCTGCCTGACCTGCTGAGTTCCTCCAGTATTTTGTGTGTCCTGCTCAGTCTGTACAATGAGGGCCTACTTTAAATTATGAATTTTGCCATTTAAAAATCAACTCCTGATTTTATTGTAGAATTCAGAAATCTCCTATAGGATCTAGGAGTGCTAACTTGGAGTAGAGCAGCATGATAGTGTAGCGGATAGTGCAGGGCTTAAAAGATGCGTCTCTTTCAGATCAGCATTCAATTCCTGTCACTGGAAAGTTCTTGTACATTCTCCCCATGACTGCATGGTTGCTCTGATTTCTTCTCATATTCCAAGGATGTACAGGTTAATAGATTAATTGATCATGTGGGTGTAATTGGGCAGTGCAGTCTTGTTGGGCTGGGAGGACCTGTTATCGTGTTGTATCTCTAAATAAGAAAAATCAATGAGTATTTGGTTACACTACCTGTTGCCTAAGCTGCTACCTTGATAAAAAGTTTAAGAGCTCACGAGCAACTGTTGTCTGAGGGTAATTGATTTCAATGATCATTAATTGATCCCTGCTTTCTGACATAGCAACTAGTTACCAGTTATTCCTGCCGAACAGGAGTACCAGGTGCCATTGCTGAAGACTGCAGGCACTCCTTACTTACTGACTGAAATCACCTCATGACACTTTATTGGGAAAGGGACATTGGAGACGTATTTGAGAGGCTTTCCGCAAAATTCTGACTATTCACTGAAGCTCAAGCACAAGAGATTGTGCAGATGCTGGAGATGCAGAGTAACACACATAAAATGCTGGAGGAACCCACGGGTCAGGCAGCATCTATGCAAATGCAAAAACAGTCGATATTTCTGATCGCGACCCTTCACGTGTCCTGGTAAAGGGTCTCAGCCCAAAATGTTGACTAACGGATTCCTTTCTGCTGAATTCCTCCAGTATTTTGTAATTATTCACCGGCTGAAATGTTTTTCTTTACAGCATACTTTCTGATTCCAAAGTGTGAACTTTGGCAAATCATATATTCCTCCATAAGCTGCACAATACCCAACAGATTTATCACTAATTCCTTCCTGAAACATCAGACAGCAGTGTTAGCACTTTAGAGCTCAAAGCTCCTTCTAAAAACTTCAATAATAGCGGGAAGTGTGCTCACTAAGTATACTTGAGGGAATCATTAAAGGTTTACAGTTTATTTTGGGTTAATCTTTGCTATTTTAATGATTCTAATGGTGCCTGGCAGTTTAGAGTCATAGAGTCATTCAGCATGAAAACTGGCCATTCGGCCCACTGAGTTCACACTATCTGGTGCTCATTTTATACCAATCCTGCAAAAATCCATCTAACTTTGCACACAATTTCATCAGTTCTCCAGATTCTGCCATTCCTCTGCAAACAAGGAGTGATTTACTCTGGCCATTAATCCATCATGTCTTCAGGAAGGGAAAGGAGACTGCAGTGACCAGAGGAAACCTCTCATGGAGAGAGCATGCAATCTCCACACAGTCAGCACTGGAGACTGAACCCAGGTCAGAGAGGCTGCAAGGCAACAGTTCCACCACCCACTCCACTGCACCGATCAGAGTTCCTACAGACCAAAAGTTTAAAAAGTTCAAAGTAAGTTTATTATCCAACTACATATGTCACCATATACAACCCTGAGATTCACTGTCTTGTGGGCATACTCAATAAATCTATAAATAATAGCCTTAGCAGCATCAATGAAAGACCACCCAAGTAGGACATTTAACCAGAGAACAAAAAACAACAAAATGTGCAAATACAAAAAACGAGTAATAATAATTAATAACTAAGCATTAAGTATTGAGAACAGGAGGTGAAGAGTCCTTGAAAGTCCAGAGATTGTGGGATCACTTCAATGATGGGGGAAATTGAAGTTGAGTGAAGTTACCCCTTTTGTTCAGGAACCTGATGGATGAGGGGTAGTGACTGTTCCTGAGCCTGATGGTGTGAGTCCTGAGGCCGCTGTACCTCTTTCCTGATGGCAGCAGTGAAAAGAGAGTGGTGGTGGTCCTGGGTGGTGGGGATCCCTGATGGTGGATGCTGCTTTCTGAAACAGTGTTTCGTGTAGATGTGCTCAATGGTGGGAAGGGCTTTTCCTGAATGGGATATATCCACTGCTTTTTGTAGGATGTTCGATTTAAGGGCATTGGTGTTCCACACCAGACTGTGAAGCAGCCGGTCAATATACTCTCCCCGCACATATGCAAAAGTTTGTTAAAGTTTCAGATGTCATGCCGATTCTTCGTAAACTCCTAAGGAAGTAGAAGTTCTGCTGTAGTTACATTGTCATTGCACTTACGTGCTGGGCCCAGGCCAGGTCCTCTGAAATAATAGCACTGAGGAATTTAAAGTTGTTGACCCTCTGATTCTCCAATGAGGACTGGCTCATGGCACTCTGGTTAACCCTTAATGAGCACAACACACACGGTGCTGGAGAAACTTGACGGGTCAGGCAGCATCTATGGAGGAAAATAAATAGTCAATATTTCAGGCTGCAATCCTTCACTGGGACTGTAAATGAAGAGGGGAAGAAGCCAGAATAAAGAAGTGGGGGAGAGGGGAAGGAGTACAAGCTGGCAAGTAATGTAGCAGTTAGTGCATCGCTTTACAGCGCCAGTGAGCACCAATCAGGGCAGTTCACTCTGCTGACTGTAATGAGTTTGTCCATTCTCCCCATGACCACATGGGTTTCTTCCAGATATTCCAACGTACTCCCACTTTCCAAAGATCTACAGGCTAGGGATAGTGAGATGTGGGAATGTTACGTTGGTGCTGGAAGCATAGCTAAGCTTACAGACTATCCGGCATAAACCTCACAGATTCGGTTTGATGCAAAACATTGCAATTCACTGTATATTTTGATGTATGTGTCACAAATAAAACTAATCTGTAAAGGTGACATGTGAAGCTAGATGAGAGAATGTAGCTAGATGAGTAACTGGAGAAGAAGCAAGAAGCTAGGAAGTGATAGGTAGAACAGGTAGAGGGCTAAAGAAGAAGGAATCTGATAGGAGAGGGCAGTTGACTATGGGAGAAAGAGAAGGAGGTGATGGGCAGTTGAGAAAAAGAGTTGGGTTGAGAGAGGAACGAAAATGGAGAATGAAAAAAAGGGAGAAGGGGGAACGCATTCTAACTGGTTACATCGCTGTATGGTATTGTGGAGCTACTGCATAGATTCGGATAAATCTGCAGAGGGTTGTAAACTCAGTCAGCTTCATCATGAGAACCATCCTCCTCAGCACCAAAGACATCTTCAAAAGATGATGCTTGAAAAAGGCAGCGTTATCATTAAATACTCCTATTACCCAGGACATGGTCTCTTCTCAATGCTACCATCAGGAAGGAGGGACTCGTACCTGAAGACAAGCACTCAACATTTTAGGAACACTTTCTTCCAGTCCCCCATAATATTACAAATGGACGATGAACCAACCCATGAACACTGCCTTAATATTTTTGTTCTCTTCTTGCACTACTTATTTTAATTATATTTTATGTATCTTTCTTACTGAAATTAATAGCATTTGGTTATGTATTGCACTGAACTGCTGTCACAAAACAAAACACTTTTCACAACACATTTCAGTGATATTAAACCTGATTCCGATTCTGATTCTAATTCTGATACCATTCAGCCCATCAAGTCATGGACTACATCACTGGTTAATTCAGAGATTCCACTCTCTCAATACAGTTAACTAAAGCAGTGCATTTATTTTATTTCACATTATTTTATTTAGAGATACAGAGCAGAACCGGTTCTTCTGGCCCTTTGAGCTGTGCCGCACCACAAGCCACCAATTTAATCTGAGGCTAATCACAGGACAATTTACAACGACCAACTAACCTACATCTTTGGACTGTGGGAGGAAACTGGAGCACCTGGAGGGAACCCACATGGACATGGGAAGATGCCTACAAACTTACTTTGAAGGACACTAGAATTGAGCTCTGAACTCCAGTGCCCTGAAATGTAACGGTGTCACACAAACTGCTATGCTACTGTGACGCCCCATAGAGCAATCGTAGAGGTCAGTGCCATTACCAAGGATGTATTCATTCTGCAGCAGACTGCTGTCCCAGCTGTCCTGCTCTCCCTCTGGAAACAGAAAGATAGGTATTGAGTGACAGGACAAATCCACTGATGGCAGAGCTGATTCCTGTCTCAACATGAGGGCACCAGGCAGAGTTAGAGTTAGGCTGCTGTATAAAACATGATTGAGCAAACCACAGCCTGCTAACACAATAATTCTGAGAGTCAGAATCAGATCTATTATCACTGCTTCTGATAACTGTATAGAGAGTGGAATCAGACACATCTCTGAATTAACCTATGATACTCATTAACTTGTGTAGCCTCCAACCTGATGGCATGAGTGTCAATTTGTCTAATGTCAGAATTTGAATCAGTATCAGGTTTAATATCACTCACATATGTTGTGAAATCTGTTGTTTTGCAACAGCAATAGATTGCAAGACATAAAAATTACCATAAATTACAAAAAGAAATATATAAAATGTAAATGTTATATAAAACAAGGAACAAGATAGTGAGGTAGATATTGATAGTGATACATGGGTTCACAGATTCTTCAGAAATCTGATGGCAAGTGGAAGAAGCTGTTCCTAAAATGAGGGGAAGAGGTTGTTTCTAAACGTTTGAATGTGACTTTAGACTCCTGTACTTCCTCTCTGATGGAAGCAAAGAGAAGAGAGCATGCCCTGGATGCTAGGGGTCATTAATGATGGATTCTGCCTTTTAGAAGTTCCACCTTTTAAAGATGTCCTTGAAGGTGGGGAGGCATGTGCCCTTGATGCAGCTGACTGAATCTCTCAAGTAAACCCTCTTGAATAGATGTGTCTCTTCCTAAAACTCTGAGTATGTATCTCCAGTTTCATTTGCCTTCCCTCAGATGATAGCGATAAAATGGGACATTCTGGGCGGTGGATGCTGCCTTTTTGAGGAATTGCATTTTGATGATTCCCTTGATATGGGGTGTGGTGCGGGGTAGGGAGGGGCGATGAGGTTAGTGCCCATGATAGAGATGGCTGAGTATACAACCCTCTGAAGCTTTTTGCGACCATGTGCATTGGCGCCCCTATTCTGCTGCATGCAGATCTCCCAGTCCAGTTAAAAGTAACCCAAGAGTGAAATATTTACCTACAATTCACAGGACAGTGTTTTAAAGTTAATTTATCTTAGGCCTACAGTGTCTGTTTTCTGAATTCACAGTGGGGCCCAACCAATGAGGCTGCAGTGACAAGTGTGCGCTTGAGAATTGCAAACTATTTCAGTTGACTTTTCATCAAGCTTTATTAGAACAAGCAGATGAGGTGACAATTTATTTCACAAATATGGGCAATGAAGGGTGGGATGCACACGTTCTGCATTACTGTGTAATTTGCTCCATCAATGTGTTTGTACAGACTTGCCATCACTTCCCATTTACTTTACTTTATTGTCACCAAACAATTGATACTAGAGCGTACAATCATCACAGCGATATTTGATTCTGCGCTTCGTGCTCCCTGGAGTACAAATCGAAGTAAATATAATATAAATTTAAATGATAAATCATTTATTCCCTTCATCCAAGTGCTCACTGTTTTAGAGCCATGCTCAGTGGCTACTTTATTTGGTACAGCAGTGGAACTCAGTGTGGTTTTCTGCAGCTGTGTCCCATGCACTTCAATGTTCAACGTGTTATGCATTCAGAGAAGCTCTTCTGCACACCACTGTTGTAACGTGTGGTTATTTGAGTTGCTGTCACTTTCCAGTCAGCTTGAATCAGTCTGGCCATTCTCCACCAACCTTTCTCATTAACAAAGCCTTTAACCCACAGAACTGCTGCTCACTGGATTTTTAAAAAAATTTCAGACCATTGTGTGTGACACTCCATCGACTGCTGTGAGTGAAAATCCCAGGAGATCAGCAGTATCTCAGATAATCAAACCATCCCGTCTGGCATCAGCAATCATTACTTCCCCATCCTGATGTTTGGTCTGAACAAATAATTGAATCACAACCAGGTCTGCATGTTTTTATGAATTAATTAGCTGCCACATTATTGACTGATCAGATGTTTTCATTAATGGGCAGCTGTACAGGTGTAAATTATAAAGTGGTCACTGAATGTATATTTCACAGATTTTATATCAAGTTATTTTCAAGTGCTGGCTGCATAACGCACCGAGAACTGACTAATACAGAAGTATAAATGCTGTCAAATTCACAACTTCATCTGGTAGAAGAAAAACAGGTTCCAATTCATTTCCATAGGAGGAAGTGCAGAGCATAAGAGAGGAGTGAATGAGTGGAAGGAGCTTAGTACTGAGAGTGGCAGGTTAAAGTGTCTTCAGATTCAATATTTTACACTCTATCAGTCACGCAGATAAAAATTTAAATTAGTTTCAGACTAAATTATTAAAATGTAGCAGCATTCAGGGGTAAGGGAAATGTATGCTCCCCTAGTCCTTAAATTTAATTCCCAATGAAGAGATTTCTTATCTAACAGACACGACCCTCCGGAGAGAGATGAAAGCTATCAGATAAGGTAATAAGGTCAGATAATAAAACCAACCAGCATTACAATCCGTCCATCCAGCACAAAGCTCTAATCCTTTTAACACTCAAAATCTGATTCGTGAGAACTGCCACCATGTGCTGCCTGTACTGTGGGGCTGAGTTGCTTCTGGCAGAGAACAGCAATCTCAGCTTGGCTGGTGTGTCAGCGTTGTGTCAAGATCATGTAGAAATTGATTCCCAGTTGGTAGCACTCAAAGTGCAAGACAAGAGTGGCAGCAACTCTACCCTTGACTGGAAAGGGACTGAGCTTTGGAAGGTAAGTGAAATAAGCTGTTATGTAGCTTATTTAGTGCTACTCATGAGGATGCATTTACAGGTGACATTATTGTTTATGACAAATGGTTAGGAATGTGGATCTTAATTTTTCTGCCTCCTCATTAGTGTCCAATCATAGAGCTTGAACAAGTTAGAAAATTGGTAACGGCCCAGATAAATAGTCATCCAAAAGTCACTCCTACCATCCAGGCCATGCTTTCCTCTCACTCTGCCTTCAGGATGGAGGTACAGGAACCTCAGGGTCCACACCACCAGGTTCAGGAACAGTCATTACTCCTCAGGCATCAGGCTCTTGAACCAAAAGGGATAACACCACTCACTCCATCACTGAACTGTCCCACAATCGATGGACTTACTTTCAAGGACTCTTCATCCCATGTTCTCAATATTCATTACTACTTTACTTACTATTATTATTATTTTATTTGTTTTGTGTTTACAGGTTGTTGTCTTTTGCATATTGATTGTTTCTCCATCTTCTCAGGTGCACTTTTGCATTGATTCTACTATGCTTCTCTGTATTTACTGTGAATGCCAACAAGAAAATGAATTGTGGAATTGTATATTGTGACATATATACTTCGATAATAAACAGTCTGAGATTTAGTCTTTCATTTGGAGCAACAATGGAAGAACCGAGTGCTTCAAGCGGCATCTGGGGGAGGAAGGGAAATGTCAGTGTTTCAGGATGAAACTCCTGATACAGGGTTCCAACTTGAAATGCCGACATCTCCCTTCCCCCTACAAATACAGCTCAACCCACTGACCTCTTTCAGCAGATTCAAGCATCTGAAGTTTCTCTCGTCTCTACAAAATCCATTGCAAATCATCAGTGATTTAAGCTGTTTAAATCACTCAGCATGAATTAGATGGACCAAAGGGCCTGTTTCTGCACTGTAGTTTTCTATGAGTTTGTGACTCTATGAAGCTTTGCCTCCTTGTTTTCCAACTGCAGATGCCTGCAGGACCACTGCTATTGTTGTGCTGCCAGTGAGAAATGAGGTCTGCAAAAAACGAGGGGAGAAGAGAGAGCATGACGCTCTCTTGTGTGTCAGGACACACCCCTTTTTTACATGATGGCTTGAATACCCAGACCCCCATATACCCAAGTCACGACAAGTTACTGGCTTATTGTGGTAAGAGTAGTTGAAGCAGCTCAAAGTTCAAAGTAAGTTTATTATCAAAGTACATGTATGTCACCATACACTATCCTGAGATTCATTTTGTTGCAGGCATTCACAGTAGAACACAATAAAATCAATAAAAATCTACACAGAAAGACTGACAAACAGCCAATGTGCAAAAGAAGGTAAATTGTGCAAATACAAGTAAAAATAATAGATAGATATAGATAGATAGATACTAAGAAGATGAGTTGTAAATACAAGAGATTCTGTAAATGCTGGAAATCCAGAACAAGGTTGAATAGATTTTTGCACAGTAGGGAATTAAGGGTTATGGGGCAAAGGCTGGAAGGTGGAGATGAGCCTGTGGCCAGATCAGCCACGATCGTACTGAATGGCCGAGCAGGCTCGACAGGCCAGATGGCCTACTCCTGCTCCTATTTCTTATGTTCTTATGTTATGTAAAATAAGAAGGTGAGGGGAGGGGAACGAGGACAAACTAGGAGGTGATAGGTGATGCCAAGTGTGTGGGGGAAGGGAAATGAAGGAAAAAGTTGGGAAATGATAAGTGAAAAAGGCAAAGCACTGAAAAAGAATGGATTTGATAGGAGAGGAGAGTAGACCATGGGAGAAAGGAAAGGGGGGGGTGCCTGGGTGAGGTGATAGGCAGGGTGTTGGCGTGTGGCCAAGTGGTTAAGGTGTTTGCCTAGTTATCTGAAGGTCACTAGTTCGAGTCTTGACTGAGGCTGCGTGTGTGTCCTTGAGCAAGGCACTTAACCACACATTGCTCTGCGACAACACCGGTGCCAAGCTGTATGGGTCCTAATGCCCTTCCCTTGGACGACATCGGTGGTGTAGAGAGGGGAGACTTGCAGCTTGGGCAACTGCCAGTCTTCTATTAAAAAAACTTGGCCCAGGCTTGCGCCCTGGAAACTTTACAAGGTGCAAATCCATGGTCTATCGAGACTAACGGAGGCCTAAAATGGGCAGGTGAGGAGAAGAGGTAAGAGGCCAGAATAGGGAAATGAAGGGGGAGAGAAGAGAAAAAAAAACTTACTGGAAGTTGGAGAACTTGAGTTGTCGAGTCTTTGAAAGTGAGTCCATAAGTGTAGAATCAGTTCAGTGTTGAGGTGAATGAAGTTAACTGGTAGAAAAATATAGTACACCCACCAACCCAATTATACACAATTTCTCAACACTGTTCCCACCATTCCAATGATCACAGTACTACATAGTACATATATCACTAAACAACCAGATACATTTTGCAGTTCAAAATTTAAAGTAAATTTATTATCGAAGTATGACCATGTCACCATATACAACTCCGGGATTCAATTTCTTATGGACGTGCATTGTAAGTCCAAGAAACACAATAGAATCAATGAATACTGCACCCAACAGGATAGACAAACCACCAGTGTGCAAAAGGCAACAAATTCTGCAAATAAAAAAGAGAAAAAATAAATAGATAAGCAATAAATATCAAGCGATATTTGTTTTTAAGATGAGACTTTATTGAGAAAATATAATGTGAAATAAGCCAACTCTATCATGGGCACATTATGGGATCTTCTTTATTGACTGGCAGTCAGAGTGTAACATTAGATCTAGAAAGTTTTGGATGATAACCCTACTTAATGAAGAGATGATATGTTTAAAGTTCATAGGGTTCAAAAGGGCAACCTAAAAGTTTAAAGTTGTTCTTTCTATGAAAGGGTATGTGTTGCTCCATCAATTTACACTTTAACCTCAAATATATGTGTGCTTTGTTTAAAGCAGGGCATTCCCAACCTTTTTCATGCCATGGACAAATGCCATAAACCAATGGTTCATGAACCCCAGGTTGGAAATCATGGTTTAAAGAAAGTAATCAAGCTATTGATACTAGACAGGAGAAATGTCTTTTTTCTTAAACAATAATAGACCAGGGCATTGAAGGGGGCACTAAATTAACAAAAAAAGGAATGAAAGAAAGGCTTTCCTTTGTATAACACACACACACAATGCTGGTAGAACACAGCAGGCCAGGCAGCATCAATAAGGAGAAGCACTGTCGTCGTTTTGGGCCGAGACCCTTCGTCAGGACTGAAACATCGACAGTGCTTCTCTGTATAGATGCTCCACTCCAGCATTTTGTGTGTGTTGTTTGAATTTCCAGCATCTGCAGATTATTTGTGTTTGCTCTTTCCTTTGTATAGCACTTTCACAGTTTCAGGTCATGCTTGAGTTCCCGGTGTCAACTACTTCTGAACTGTAGCCATTCTAATGCAGGAGACACAGCGGCATCAGAGACAGGTTTATTATCACTGACACGTGTCAGGAAATTTGTTGTTTTGTGGCAGCAGTACATCATAATCAGAATCAGAATCATGTTTAATATCACCAGTGTATGTTGTGTAATTTGTTGTTTTGCAGTAAATTACAATACATAATAATAGAAACTATAAATGATAATAAGATATCTATATAAAAAGATTGAATAAGTGGTGCAAAACTAAAGGGAAAAAATTGCTGAGGAAGTAAGTTGACATGGGCTCATTGTCCATTCTGAAATCAGATGTCGGCAGGGAAGAAGCTGTCCTGAAATGTTGAGTATGTGTCTTCAGGCTCCCCTCCCTGATGGTAGCAATGAGAAGAGGGCATGTCCTGGGTAATGGGGGTCCTCACTGATGAACGCTGCCTTCTTGAAACATCGCCTTTTGGAGATATCTTCAATGCTGGAGAGGCTAGTGCTTATGATGGGGATGGTTGACAACTTTCTGCAGCTTTTTCCAAACCTGTGCACTGGCCCCTCCATACCAGACTCTGATACAACCAGTTAGAATGCTTTCCATCTGTAGAATTTTGCGAGTCTTTTGTGACATATCAATATTCCTCAAAAAACCTAATGAAATACTGTTGCTATCATGCCTTCTTTGTAATTTGAGCAATATATTGGACCCAGGATACATCTTCAGAGATGTTGACACCTGTGAACTTGGTCGGTTTGTGGCAGCAGTTCAGTGCAAGTCATAAGAACTACCGTAAGTTACAAAATAAAAGTGGACTGAGAAATTATGTTCATAGATTCATGGACCTTTCTGATGGCAGAGGAGAAGAACCTGCTCCTGATACATCAAGTGGGGTTTTCAGGCTCCTGCACCTCCTTCCCCCAATGGTAGTAATGCTAAGAAGGCATGTTCCAAACGGTGGGAGTCTTGAGGTAGTGCCTTTTGAAGAGGTCTTTGATGGTGTGGATGGTTGTGCCCATGATGCACCTGACAGAGTCTACAACTCTCTGCTGCCTCTTTCAGTCTGTGCATTGGGTCTCCATACCAAGTCCTGATGCAACCAGTCAGAAAGCTCTCCACCATACATTTCCAGAAGTTTGCTAGAGTCTTTCATAACAATTTATGTACAACCAGCTCCAACAGATACCAATATAATAGTAGCTAGGTGATGTTGATTGAAGGATAAGTGCAAAGCGGGACATTAGAGAGATCACCATAATCATTATTATTATGTACCATGACACATGACATGAGCAACCATGGCCTCATGACCATGATTGTTCTTGGCAAATTTTTCTACAGAAGTTGTTTGCCATTGCCTTATTCTGAGGAGAGTCTTTACAAAACAGGTGACCCCAGCCATTATCAATACTTTTCGGTGATTGTCTGCTGGGTGTCAGTGGTTGCATAACCAGGACTTGTGCTATGCACCAGCTGCTCATATGACCAACCAAAGCACAGCATTCTGTGTGTTTTGCCTATGAGGTGTTTTTTTTATGTGTCTGAGTCAATTGGAACTCAGAGGAGAGTGTTAGAAATGGTTGCCAATTATACAGTGCAATAAAGAAGGGACAAACTGACTTTAAAAATGCAAAGAATGTAAAATTATCCCAGGAGCATGGAGGAATTTATACAGAGAATATCTCAGTGCTGATGTACATCTGTAATGGGTACAATAGCAATGTTCTGCAGTTAAGTTGTATTTTTAGTGGAAGAGATGAGCACAAAGTTTACATGGAAGTAGTAAGTTGCACAAAGCAATCCTGCCACTTTTTTTTACATGAATTATCATCACTAAATTAGTGATGATGCAGTAACTAGGACTACTTTCGTCCCATTTATGAGCCTCCTTGAGTGGATTAACCTGTTTTGAAATATGGTTAATGTGCCTGATCCTGTTTTTTTCAGTGCATCTTATCATTGGCTGTGACGGGATAGGCTTTGTAAATGCAGCTCAGCCTATCATGAAAACTGACTTCCCCTGCATATCTCCATTTATGCTTCCCACTGCTTCAGGCAAGCAGCCAACATAATCAAACACTGTTCACACCCCACTTATTCTCACTTCACACCTCTTCTGTTAGACAGCAGATACAAAAGCTTGAGACCACGTATCGTCAGGCTCAAGGACGGTTTCTCAGACTTTCGAATTGACCTCCTGTACACCAAATTCCTGTCAATCTACCTTACACATTGCCCAGACTCACTGCAATTTCTCTTTAACTGTAAAACTATGTTCTGCACTCCGACTTACTTCTTCCTCGCTACTAACTCAGAGTACTTAAGTTTAGAGTAATCTGTCTGGAAGGCACGCAAGCAAAATAATTTTGCTGTATCTTGGTACATGTGACTGTAGTTACAGAGTCAAAGAAAACTACAACACAGAATCAGGCCCTTCCAGTCCATGCCAAATTATTTCAGCTGCTGAGTCCAATAAATCTGAACACGTACCATAGCCCTCCATACCTATCCCACCCATGTACCTATTCAAACTTCTCATAAAGATTGAAATTGAAATCGCATCCACCGTTTAAGCTGGCAGCCTGTTCCACACTCTCACCAGCCTCTGAGTGAATAACCCAATTACCAGTTACTGATTAGCTGACAGTTTTCTACTTAAAATGACACGTTAAGTGTGAGAGGTATTTCACATTCCACAATATACCCTGGCAGAGGCATGAGAAGAGGCAATAAAAGCCCGAGAAAGAAATTCTGAAAGAGAGGAAGACTGAGTAAGAGAGAGAAAACTGTGATAGATTTTTGTGGTGCACTGAAGGTGGTAGGTTAATTTAAAAATATAGTTCAAAGAGCAGACAGTTCACTAGATTTTATAGATAGAGGTATTTTATAGAAGCTTCAGAACACAATGACATCCCTTTAGAGCAGAGATGAGGAGAAGTTTCTTTTAGCAGAGGGTAATGAATCTGTGGAATTCAATGGCATGGATGGCAGTGGAGGCCAATTAATTGGGTATGTTTAAAGTGGAGGTTGATTAAAAAGGTATCAAAGTTTATGTGAAGACAGCAGGAGAATGGGTTTAAGAGGGATAATAAATCAGGCATGCTGAAATAGCAGAGAAGACTCAATGGGCAGAATGGCCTAATTCTGTTCCTACGTCTTATGCTCTCAGAATTATTAAGAAATGTTCTGCAATGGAACAGCACACAAAGGAGATGCTCCAACACAGCAGGTTGGAGGGAAATGGAAAAGCAGCATTTTGGGTCAGGAACCTTCATCAGGACCTCCTGAGTTCCTCCAGCTTTTAGCGTGTTGCTCCAGATTTCCAGAATCTGCTGTCTCTTGAGTGTTGTTTATTTAGGAACATTCGGTCTTGCAGAGATTTATTTCTTGCACATACATACTGCCTCATTAAAAATGGGGATTGCTGTTTGATTGGCCTAATTTTTACGCAATTCCAGTATATTTGATTAACCTTTTTTTACCTGCATAACTGACTGAACAACCAGTTGTCCACACAACATCAGTGACTGGGCGTCTGAGTTAATTAATTGGGTGCAAAGTGCTCTGGGACACATAGGACATGATAAATTGCTGTATAAATCCTTGCGTTTTTCTTTGCTTTTATGCTATTGTATGTTCAGTCTCCCTGGGTTCTGTGATATAATTGGTTGGAAGCAGTCTTATCACTAAATGCAAGCCTGCTATTAGCCATAGGTCGATATGTTTAGCTCTTGGGTACCTGCATGAGAGCACTCCTGCCAACTGGATTTGAAATGGTTCCCTGTTATGAATTACTAACTTCAGAGAGAATCTTGTTGTTGATCTGCTTCCACTAAAAAGCTGCTCCTGGATTGTCCTTGCTATTCGTGTCAATTAAAATGTCATGGAACTGACTACTGTCTTTCCATTCCCATAAACCCATACACTATGCATCATAAATCAGTGAAATCTCCCCTGACTTTCGTTCCTCTATTGTTAAATTGAGCCTGATGTGCAAACATCCATCTTACTTTATGAGACCACATTCAGTATTTTCTTTTCCGTATGACATCCTTATCATCTGATGTCATGACTATCTATTTGAATTGTTTGCTTTCAGTAAAGGGAATCAGATTCCTTCCACTACGATGTGAACATCACTTATCTGCCAATATGCTTGTCTCCTGTGCACTTCAGCTTTGCGTGCATGTTATAAAATGAAATTGCAAGTGTCAACGTTGTATTAGACAAAGCAAAGATCAACTCCTAATATTGGAAAAGAGCCCGCTATCTCCACAATAGGACTATAATAGGCATGTGTTGAGATGTGTGGAGAACCACTCTGAGAAATACAATATTGCAGAGGGGGCTGCAGGATGAGAGCTTTACAGACAATTATAATGTTTCATGAAAAAAATCCAGCAATAAATGGTCATGAAATGACTAGACTTCACCATCAAGGGGCTCTATTTAGAGAATGCATTGAATATACCTGTTAGTTTCAGTCATTGGAAAGAGGAGTTAAAAACAGGCAAAAAAAAAGGCAAATGAAGAGTCCGCAAAAACACAAGAGTTCCTGCAGAAGTTGGGAATCCAGGGCAGCACACAGAAAATGCTGGTGGAACTCAACAGGTCAGCCCAGGCAGCATCAATGAAAATGAACAACCAATCAACATCCAGATGAAATGTCTCAGCCCAAGATGTCAACTGTTTATTCATTCGCATAGACTCCGCATGAAGTTTTGAGTTGCACCAACAATTTTTGAAGGGACTTCATCCAAAAATAACCTGAATAACTGATGATGTATTGTAGATCCAAACGTTGACAGGTAAAACCATAAGACCATATGACATAGGAACATTCCATCATGGCTGATTTATTATCCTACTTAATCCCATTCTCCAGCCTTCTCTCCATAATCTTTGATGGCCTTACTAATCAGGAACCTATTTAAATATACCCAATGACTTGGCTCCACAGTCATCTGTAGCAATGAATTCCACAGATTCAATACCCTCTGGTTAAAAAAAGTACTTTTCACTGGTTGTGTTGTGGGATTTATATAATTCAATGAGATGAGGAAGATCAATAATTAACAACAATATAAATCAACAAATAAAAGGCACTTGGAAGAGTGAATGGATAGGAAAGGTTGAGGAGAATATGCAAGCAAATGCAATCAGCTCAGGTTGGCATTTTGGTTGGCATGGATTGCATGGGCCAAAGGGCCTGTTTCCATGCTCTGTTATCCTAAGGCTCTAAATAAAAAAAGGTAGGACTGCAAAAAGTGATCACAAAGATATGGGATTGTCTTCACAGATCAACCTGTTGACCAGAGTCTTCAGTGAAAGAATCCTCCCACCCTTACCTGGCCTCTCCATCTCTTATTCCGGTTTTACCCCAATGTTTTATCCTCTTAATCTTCCCTCCAAGTTAGCCCAGAAGACCACTCGCTCATTGGATGATGGGCAATAAATAATGGCCTGTGTCTGTCATGTCCACATTTTGATAATGAGATAAAAATCATTGCAATGAAAAAGCTAGGGCTGAAGATTCTGTAAGTTAATAGCACAATATCGAAATAAAAATTGTATGGTCTTTTGGAACTCTATTCCCAGACACCTGCTCACTCAAAAGGGCTGACACAAATGTAATAATCTCCCTAGCAACTCATCCAGTTTCTACATTGGTGTGTGGAGTATAGATGTGAGTTCTGACTTCAAAATTAATTTTGTGACCATACCACCCCACTATAGTACCTATAATGTTGTTTTGGAAGTAATGACTGTCAGTTTTAGGCGGCCGCCTCTTTGAGGGCTATGTTATATGATCAGCTGTTCTCCAGGGTATACCAATACCCTGTGGAGGGTTCCAGGAACAATACTTCAAGCCCTTCACCCCTACTGGGGCATAGGCTGCAAGCAGTTCACCAGAGCCCTCTCTCCCGTGCCAGTATTTCCTTCCTCTTCCAGGGACGAGGCCTTTGGAATTATAATTGGGATTTTTGTTGCTCTGGGTTTTCACAGTATGGGATTGCTGGCCCCATGCCCAACCCCCTCCTTTTGCAGCCAGATGGGACCATCCATGGTAGAGTTTTCCAGAGTCATGGTCTGTGAAAATCCTTTTAATAGATATGGAAGCTTCTTTTATCCCCTCCAGATTAGAGGTGAAAGCAACAAGAATAGGGTATTACAGAGACAGTATAAGATTATCTTGTAGGGACTGGAGAAAATATTTGCAAAGTCAGATTGATTACTTATTACGAGTGAATAATAGCAAGGATGTCCATTTGATGCTTCAGAAGTAAAGAGCTATTTCTGAGAAGGAACAAAAATCAGACTGCTAGAAGATCTCTGTGGAGGTAAATGGATGGTCAACATGTCGGGTCAATAACGAGTCAGCATATAATTCTTCTGATGAGACAGAATCAGGTTTATTATCACTGATATATGCCATGAATTTGTTTTGTGTTGTGGGAGAGGTATAGTGCAAGTCATAAAAATTGCTACAAGTTGCCAGAAAAGTGCAAAAGAACAATAATGAGAGAGTGTTCATGGGTTCATGGTCTGTTCAGAAATCTGATGGCAGAGGGAAGAAGCTGATCCTAAAATGATGAGTGTTTATCTTCAGACTCCTGTACCTCCTTCCTGATGGTGGTTATGAGAACAGTACGCTGAGTCCATAACCCTCTTTTGATTATGCACCTTGGAACTTCCATACTAGGTTGTCATGCAATCAATCAGAATGTTCTCCATTGTATATCTATAGAAATTTGCAAGAGTAATTTTTGACATATCAAATCTCCTCAAACTCATAACAAAGTATAGCCAATGCTGTGCCTCCTTGAGATCTTAAGATGAATCTGTGTGTTTGGGGCCATAGATATTCCAACAACTCTACGTTAATCAAAAATTATAACTGCAGTAACATCAGCAGCACTGAAATGTTTCCAAGACATGATACAGATTACAGCATTCATAAATACATTGATTCATCATATGGTTTTATTTTGATAATAGGGAAAGCAATAAGACCTGTAGTGTTAGTTGAATGATGATTACTTTAAGTTGGTCATCATTCAGGGATTGTGTTTTAGAACTGGGAGGCCTACCCACAGTGGCCACTTTATGAGGTACCTCCTGTACCCAATACATTTGCTGCTGAGTGTATGTGTAAGGTCTTCTGCTGTTGTAACTCATTCACTTCAAAGTTCAATGAGCTGTGTGTCCAGAGATGTGCTTCTATACAGCACTGTTGTAATGTGTGATTATGTGAGTTACTGTCATCTTACTGTCAGCTTGAATCAGTTTGACCATTCTCCGCTCCTCATTTGCAACACATTTTCACTCACAAAACTGCCACTCTCTGGATCTTTCACAAATCATTCTCAGTAAATTCTAGAGACTGTCGAATTTGTGTGAAAATCGTAGGAGATCAGTTGCTTCTGTGATACTCAAGCCACCCCATCTGGCACCAACAATCAATCCATGATCAGAGTCACTTTGACCACATTTCTGCCCCATTCTAATGTTTGGTCTGAACAACAACTGAAACACTTGAACATGTCTGCATGCTTTTATGCATTAATTTGTTGCCACCTGATTGGCCAATTAAATATTTGTGTTAGCGAGCAGGTGAATCAGAATCAGGTTTAATATCACTGGCATATGTTGTGAAATCTGGTAACTTAGTAGCAGCAGTACAGTGTAATACATGATAAATATAGAAAAAAAGAATTACAGTAAATATCTATATGTTTGTATATTAAATAGTTAAATTAAAATAGTAGTGCAAAAACAGAAATAGAAATAATAAAAAAGTGAGGTAGTGTTCATGGGTTCAATGTCCATTTAGAAATCAGATGACGGAGGGGAAGAAGCTGTTCTTGAATCACTGAGTGTGTGCCTTCAGGCTTCTGTCCCTCCTTCCTGATGGTAACAGTGAGAAAAGGGTGATGGTTGTCCTTAATAATGGACACTGACTTTCTGAGGCACCTCTATTTGAAGATGTTGTGGATACTCTGGAGGCTAGTACCCAGGATGGAGATGAGTAACTTTACAACTTTCTGTAGCTTATTTTGATCTTGTGCAGTAGCCACCCCTCCCCCATACCAGACAGTAATGCAGCCTGTCAGAATGCTCTCCACGGTACATCTGTAGAAGTTTTTAAGTGTTTGAGTGAACAGGTGTACCTTTTAAGTGGCCACTGTGTGTAGATACAAGTTAAATAGTAATAGGATCAATGTCATGTACTAAGTCCCAGCGACTGTCTGAGACACCTTGGATAAATCACCAGTATGTTGTTTGTGCTTCATGTGTCTCTTGTGTAAAGTATGTCTGTGTACTTTCTGCAACGGGCCTTGCAGATGTTAAGAACTGATTTAGTTTGCGTGCTTTAATCCCCTTGATATTAGACAGTAGTGCAGCTAGTACAACTGCCACCTCACTGCTCCACCAGCTGGGGTTCAGAGTTCAATCTTTACCTCAGGTACCGTGACTGTAGAGTTTTCACACTCTCCCTATGGTCTTCCTCTGTGTGCTCCAGATTCCTTCCCAATCCCAAACTTGTGCAGGTTGGTGGTTTTATTGGACACAAATTGTATTTCCAGAGGAAAAGAATATAAAAACAAGGATGTTATGCTGAGGCTTTATAAGGCACTGGCCAGATTGCACTTGTGAGCAGTTTTGGACCCCTTATCTGAGAAAAGATAATCGGAGAAGGTCTAGAAGAGATCACTAGACTAGGAATAAAAGGGATCACATATGAGAAGTGTTTGATGGCTCTGAATCTGTCCTCATTGGACGTTAGAAGAATGGGGAGGGGAGGTTCTCATGGGGATCAATGAAATATTGAAAAGCCTAAATAGAAAGGACATGGAATGGATGCTTCCTATAGTGGAAGAATCTAAGACAAGAGGGCACAGCCTCTGAACAGAAGGACGTTCTTTTAGAACAGAGATGGAAAGGAATTTCTTTAGTCAGAGGGTGGTGAATCTGTGGAATTCATCACCACAAATGGCTGTGGAGGCCAAGTATTGGGTAAACTTAAAGCAGAGGTTGATAGGTTTTTGATTAGTAAGGGTGTCAAAGTTAACGTGGAGAAGGTCAGGGAACAGCGTTGAGAAGGAAAACAGATCAGCCAGTATGGAATGTCAGAACAGACTCAATGGACCAAATGGCCTAATTCTGCTCCTATGTTTTATGGTGTTTTGGTCTTGTAAGTTATCCCTGGTGTGTAGTGTAGGATCTATAGGAGGTTGATAGAAATGAGGGGAGAATAAAATGTTAGAGAAGAAGTAGGAGGGATGCTTAATGATTTGCATGGGGCTCAAAATCTTGTTTCCATTCTGGTTAACACCATGACTATCTTCGGCTATAAGTAGCTTATCTGTTTATCATCATTTTTGTTTTTCTGTTTTGTTTTGTTGCAGATATTCTCTTTGCATGCTAAGTTACATTGTTTGTAGACAGATCTCTTCCATTTGCCAAAAACATTTTGCTTCACAGAGCTTTTTTAAAAATTATATTACAGATTCATTTAATCTAGAGAGAGGAAACAAATGATTTGATATGTTTAAGTTAGAAAACCCATGGGTCAAAAATCACCATGACATCTTGCTTGAGACTCATGTGCATAAAGTCTAACTAGTAGAGTCAGAATCAGGTTTATTATCATCTGTTGTGAAATTTGTTGTTTTGTGGCAGCAGTGCAGTGAGAATATATTAGATTAGAGTTATAGAGTTTGACTACAGCACAGAAAGGGCCCTTGAGCCCATCTTGTCCATGACAAACTATTAATCTGCCTTGTCCCATTGATCTGTACCTGGACAAAAGCCCTCCATACATCCATGCAATTTATAACTATAAATTACAAAATAAATAAATAGTGTAAAAATAGGAATTATGAAGTAGTTCATGGAACTCTCAGAAATCTGATGGCAGAAAAAAAGAAGCTGTTTTTGAAACAGTGAGTGTGGTGATTCATCCTCCTTTACTTTATCAACAATGGCAGGAATAAGAAGAGGATATGTCCCAGATGGTGAAGGCACTTTGTCGTGGATGCTGCCTTCTTGAGGCATCACCTCCTGAAGATGTCTTCGATGGTGCCCGTGATGGAGTTGGCTGAGTCCACAACTCTCTTACACTCTTGCACATTGGTGCTTCCAAACCAGACATTGAGGCAACCAGGTGAAATGTTCTCCACAGGACACCTATAGAAATTTGCAAGAGGCTTTGTTAGCAAAACTCCTCAGGGTGATCATGAAGCAGTGCTGCTGATGTGTTTTCATCATGATTGCATCAATGTATTGGGCTCAAGTTAGATCCTCCAAGATACTGATACCCAGGAGCTTGAAGCTCCTCACCTTCTCCACTATTGACCCCTCAATGATGACTGGCCCCTCTTATCAGATTCCTTCTTCTTCAGCCACTTATCACTTGCACCTATCCATTTCCAGCTTCTTAATTCATCCCACCTTCTCCCTCACTTGCCCTCACATATGACCTGCCAGCTTGTGTTCCCTCCTATCTTCCCATTGGCTTACTCTCACTTCTAACCTCTCCCCCCCCCCACCACCACACTGCTTTTCCAGCCTAAAACATTGACTGTTTATTTCCCTCTATAGATGCCGACTGACCTTCTGAGTTCCTCCAGCATTTTGTGTGTGCTCCTCAAGATTTCCAGCATCTGCAGAATCCCTTGTGCTTATAGCTTTGTGAGCAGCAGGTTGGGGCTCATGAGCTTGAGTGACTTTTTGAAACAAGTGACAAAACAAATTGATGAAGGTAGAATAGTGGATGTGGTCTGTATGGATTTTTGTAAGGCATTCAACAAGGTTACCCATGGTAGGCTCATTCAGGAAGTCAGGAGGCCTGGGATCTAGGGAAACTTGACTATGTGGATTCAGAAATTGGCTTGCCCACAGAATGCAGAAGATGGTAGTTGATGGAGCATTTTGTGCTGGAGGTTCAAGATCCAGAGAGATCTGTTTTGGGTTTATGTGATTTTTATAAATTATTTACATGAGGAAGTATAATAATTAGTTGTAATTTTGCAGATGGCATGAACATTGGTGGTGCTGTGGATAGTGTAGAAGGTTATCATAGGTTACAGTAGGACATTGATACTATACAGAGCTTGGCTGAGAAGTAGCAGATGAAGTCCAATCTGGACAAATGTGAAGTAATACTGGAAGCTTGACCTTAAAGGCAGAATACAGGGTTATTTGCAGGATTCTTAGAAGTGCGGAGGAGCAGAGAGATATTGGGGTCCACGTCCATAGGTTCCACATGGTTGCCGCACAAGTTGATAGGGCTGTTAAGAAGACATGTAGAGTGTTGGCCTTTATCAAGTGCTGTGAAGTAAGCTAGGGGTTTTCTCATTGGAGCAAAGAAGAATGAGAAGAGTCTTCATGGAAAAGTACAAGGTGATAAGAGGCACAGATCAAGTGGACATCCAGAGAAATTTTCCAGAGTGGCAATAGCTAATACAAGAGGACATACTTCTAAGGTGATTGGAGGAAAGTATGGGGGGAAGTCAGATGTAGGTATTCTACACAGAGATGGGTAAGTGCATGGAACTCTTTGCCATAGGTGGTGGTAGATGCAGATACAGATGCGACTTTAGGAGTCTTTTGGATTGGCACATGGATAAACGAAAAATAGAGGGCTATATGGGAAGGAAGGGTTAGATTGATCTTGGAATACATTAAAAGGTCAGCATAACACCATGAGCCAAAGGGCCTGTACTGTACTGTTTTGTTCCATGTTCTATAAATGAGAAGTATGGACTGCACATCCACACATCCCTGAAGTTAGAGAAGTTGAGAAGCTGTATGAGGTACTTGCCTTTGTTGGGTGAAACACAGAATAGAAGAGCAGGGAGTCTATGCTGGAACAGTGTAAAATATTAACTCCATCACAGTTCCCCTCTCTCATCAGAAGATACAATTGCTTGAAATGTACCACCAGACTCAAAGGCAGTTTCCATCCTCTATGCGCCCTCTGGTGTTCCTCCTCATCTACTTTCTCCCATGGTCCACTGTCCTCTCATATCCTATTCCTGCTACTTTTGCCCTTTACCTCTTCTGCCAATCAGCTCCCAGCCTCTTTCTTCATCCTACCCCATCCACCCACCTTCTCCCTCAACAGGTCTCACCTATGAGCTGCAAGCTTGTACTCTTTGCTCTACTCTGAACTTCTTATTCGGGCTTCTTCCTCCTCCTTTTCCAGTTCTGATGAAGGACGTTGGCCTGAAATGTTGACTGTTTATTCCCTTCTGTAGAAGCTGCCTGATTTGCTGAGTTCCTCCAGCAATTTGTATGTTGCAGCTTTTATTCTACTTTCTTAGACTCTGGAATGGACCTCTAATAAGCTAAAATATGAACTCTTAGTCTCTCAATCTACCTTGTCATGGCCTAGCCATTTGTCTGTCTACCTGCACAGCACTTTCTTTGTAACTGCAACACTTTATGCTGTGTTGTGTTTTTATTTTGAGATACAGCAGGAAACAGGCAGTTCCAGCCCAAATAGCTGCACCACCCAGCAACACACTGATATATCTCTAATCACAGGACAATTTATAATGACCAATTAGCCCGTACACCTTTGGACTGTGGAAGGAAACCGGAGCACCCCAAGGAAACCCACAGAGTTCATGGGAAGAATCTACAAATTCCTTACAGATGGCATCAGAATTGAACTCCAAGTTCCAGAATGCCTCAGCTGTAATAGAACCATGCCAACCGCTACTCTACAATGGCACATTTTGGCTAGTGTCACACCACTACTGTTGAAAAATCTGCCAAGAACAATCATGGTCATGGAAAGACCATAATTGCCCACGTCATACGACACCGCACATAATGAACGGACGATCAAAATAGTCACACTAAACAGTAGTAATCAGGGTTGTGCCGATTGGTTCAAGAAGTGAATAGTTGAAGGGAAGTAGATGTCCTTGAAATTAGTGATGCGGAGTTCAAGTTTCTGTACAGCCCAATGCTGGCTGAGAGAAGCACGTACGCCAGGCAAAGTTTAACTACTCTTTTGGTACAGAGGTCAAATGAGAACATTGCACTTGTGAGGAGGTCCTGAATACTCCCAGCAAGGCTCGCACATTTTCATCTGCACCTTTGCACAGCTGAATTTGTTGGTTCAAATAGACACTTTGGATATCTGATCAATTATTATACAAATCTCTATGCACTTAGTCTTCAAAAATGTAAATAGCAGAAAGCTATTTATTTGTTGAGGTCTTTTCTCATGATGTTTTTCACCATAATTTTTCTCCATTCATGTTTGAATGTAAGTGCAGAATTTGCATTTAAAGTGTTTCAAAAATCTTAATTCTGGAATAATCAAATTAAGCAAAATTGGTCTTAAGTAATAAGGAACAGCAATTTTCCTTAAATGACACCTTGAGCAAAGTAAATATTACTACAGCTATTACTAACTGTGGTGTCAAGTGTCTTCACTACCAATCAGTGAAATATTTTTGCTTCAATCCAGATTTGTGATATAATGTCTTGATACATTGGTTGCATTACAGTGATGCATTAATTAGTTGTGCAATCACTCCAGTCGAGTATGATCTTCTCCTAAGGGGTTATTTCTTTAATGGAGAATGCCTGTGCGTGGCTTTGTTTAATGCAGACAGGCTGATGCACGGGCAGTCACTACACAGTCCTTGACAGATCAGGGTCAGGGTGCAGTGGCACGGAAAACAAGACGACTAGGGAGCCTTCACTGCTGCAGCCTTTTTCACCTTCTCTGCCGTTGTGAATTGTCATCTTCTGCCAGCTCCACAGTTGAGATCTTGGTTGCATCACTCTTTGTCTGGAACTACCTCCTTGATCTCACCACCATGGGTAACCCTATCAGGAATTAACTCGAGACAGACAATAGACAGTAGGTGCAGGAGTAGGCCATTCGGCCCTTCTAGCCAGCACCGCCATTCACTGTGATCATGGCTGATCATACACAATCAGTACCGTTCCTGCCCTCTCCCCGTATCCCTTGACCCCTCTATCTATCAGAGCTCTATCTAACTCTCTCTTGAATGCATCCAGAGACTTGGCCTCCACTGCCTTCTGGGGCAGAGCATTCCACATATACACCACTATCTGGGTGAAAAAGTTTTTCTGCAACTCTGCTCTAAATGGCCTACCCCTTATTCTTAAACTGTGGCCTTTAGTCCTGGACTCACCCATCAGTGGGAACATGCTTCCTGCCTCCAGTGTGTCCAATCCCTTAATAATCTTATATGTTCCAATCAGATCCCCTTTCATCCTTCTAAATTTCAGTGTATACAAGCCCAGTCGCTCCAATCTTTCAACATACGACAGTCCCACCATTCCAGGAATTAACCTGCACTCCCTCAATAGCAAGAATGTCCTTCCTCAAATTTGGAGACCAAAACTGCACATAATACTCCAGGTGGGGTCTCACCAGGGCCCTGTACAGCTGCAGAAGGACCTCTTTACTCCTATACTCAATTCCTCTTTTTATAAAAGCCAGCATACCATTAGCTTTCTTCACTGCCTGCTGTACCTGCATGCTTGCTTTCATTGACTGATGTACAAGAACACCTAGATCTCGTTGTACTTCCCCTTTTCCTAACTTGACTCCATTTAGATAGTAATCTGCCTTCCTGTTCTTGCCACCAAAGTGGATAACTTCACATTTATCCACAGTAAATTGCATCTGCCATACATTCACCCACTCACCCAACCTGTCCAAGTCACCCTGCATTCTCATAACATCCTCCTGACATTTCACACTGCCATCCAGCTTTGTGTCATCAGCAAGTTGCTAATGTTACTTTTATTCCCTTCATCTAAATCATTAACGTATATTGTAAACAACTGTGGTCCCAGCACCGAACCTTGCGGTACCCCACTGGTCACAGCCTGCCATTCCAAAAGGGACCCGTTAATCACTACTCTTTGTTTCCTGTCAGCCAGCCAATTTTCAATCCATGTCAGTACTCTGCCCCCAATACCATGTGCCCTAATTTTGCGCACTAATCTCCTATGTGGGACTTTATCAAAAGCTTTCTGGAAGTCCAGGTACACTACATCCACTGGCTCTCCCTTGTCCATTTTCATAGTTACATCCTCAAAAAACTCCAGAAGATTAGTCAAGCATGATTTTCCCTTCATAAATCCATGCTGACTCGGACTGATCCATCTACTGCTATCCACATGTGTAGTAATTTCCGCTTTTATAATTGACTCCAGCATCTTTCCCACCACTGATGTCAGGCTAACCGGTCTATAATTCCCTGTTTTTCCTCTGCCTCCTTTCTTGAAAAGTGGGACAACATTAGCCACCCTCCAATCAGCAGGCTCTTGGGATCACATGAACTCACAAGCCCCTTCACCGTGACAAGGTGATGATCTTCAGAGTAGATTTATTGTTCCAAAAACATTAAGATCATGTAAAATATCAAAAACAGTCCTCCAGATTTCTGCCTACTTGTTTGCAAAGCCATGGGAGATTTTTCAATTATTAATCTTTGTTTCTTAAATTATGCAGTATCTTGTCTCATGTAGCTATGTGTTATGTACAGTGTTACTGTTTTATCTTATATAATATCTACAGTCCATTTGCTTTACAGAGAAAAACTTCTCGTAGGGTTTTTAGACCTCTTCTGAAAGAGTGCTTTCTGAATTCAAAGTGACAGTGCATTTGAATTCAGACTGTCTGAATTTGAAGTGGCAGGTATTAGGCACACTAGTTTTGAATAAAACGCCAACAATGCCATGTAACAAGGTGAAGTCATCCTGATAGTAGGACCATGCTATGTTGTCAAGTGTCCTTTCACCATATTTGCATTATGCATCCTCAAGGCAACTGTTTCTCACTTTCATGTTAAGCTGGCTGAAGACAGCAAAACGTTGATTTGCATTCTGCTTCAAGGGATTTTTCTGGCAGCCTGGAATGGGAAAAACAAATCATTCAGTAACACTATGGTGCTCAGTCCTCTCTGTGGCCTTAATGGCATGTGGTCAGAAATTGTCTGTTCTGCTGGCAAAAGAGAGCAGAAAAGTTGGTAGACTGCAGTGAGAAGCATTGAGGCCCAGAAGTCGACTTCACAGAAAACCAGTTAACCCCCCACATCCATGCCAAGTGAAAAAGGGCATTGGCTACTCCTCATTACTTAAAGCTAATCATTAAATTGTAGATGACACCAAGATTGGGGTGCAGTGGACAGTGAGAAAGCCTGTCAAAGCTTGTAGCAGGATAGGGACCAGCAGGAAAAATGGGCTCAAAATGGCTGGTCAAATTTAATGCAGAAAAGGATGAGATTCTAAACTTTGGGAGGACAGACCAGAGTAGGACTTACACGGCGAGTGGTAGGGCATTGAGGAGTGCTGTAGAACAGAGGGATCTGGGACACAGATCTATAATTCCTTGAAGGTTACGTCACAGATAGTTAGGATCATAAAGAGAGCTTTTGGCACTTTGGCCTTCATAAATCAAAGTATTGGGATGTTATTGGTTGTGTAAGACGATGGTGAGGCCTAATTTTTGGTGCTGTTCTGTTCTCTAACCCACAGTAAAGATATCAATAAGATTGAAAGAGTGCTGAGAACATTTACAAAGATGTTACCAGGACTTGAAGACCTGAGTTATAAAGGAAGATTGAATAGGTTAGGACTTTATTCCCTTGAGTGTAGGAAAATAAGGGGAGATTTGGTACAAAATTATGAGGGGTATAGATAGGGTAAATGCAAAGTGAATTTTTCCCATGAAATTGGGTGAGACTAGAACTAAAGGTCATGGATTAAGGGTAAAAGGTGAAATGATGAAGGGGAAATTAATAGGAAACATCTTCACTCAGAGGATGGTGAGAATATGGAATGAGCTGACAGCGAAGTGGAGGATGAGAGTTTTATTTCAACACTTAAAATAAATTTGTATAGGTACATGGATGGGAATGGTATAGAGGACTCTGCTCCTGGTGTAGGTTGATGGGACTAAGCAGATTAATATGTGGCATGAAATAGTAAGGCCAAAGGGCCTTTTTCTGTGCTGTAGTGTTCTATGACTCTGTGACTATATTTTAGACTCTTTTCTTTCTGAGAACTCCAAAGGTTATAGTATAATACATGCTCATCTGAAAATGATCTCACCTCCGAGAGCATTCAGTCTGGATGCATCCTGCTTGCTACGGCAACAATTGTGCCCAACGCCACCAGAAATTGAGGAGAGTTATCAGACAAACCAGCCTCCTCTCCCTTGACTCTGCATGCACTTCCCACTGACTTGGGGAACCAGTGAACCTAATCAATGGCTTCTCCCATTCCATAGTGGAAGAGGTAATGAAATAGAATCAAAACTCTTACCCACATTAGACGTTCTCACTTCTCTTCCTTCCCATCAGGCAGAAGATACAAAAGCTTTAAACGTACACCACTAGTCTCCAGGACAGCTTCTATCCAGCTATTGTAAGACTCTTAAATGGGCCTCTTGTAAGATAAAGAGATAAACTCTAAATCTTCCCATCTACCTCATCATGGAACTTGAGCTTTACTTGATTGCCTGCACCACACATTCCCTGTAACTGCGGTGGTACATTCTGCATTCTGTTACTGCTTTTCCTATTGTACTGCCATGATCAGAATGGATGATACGTAGAACAGAACTTCTCACTGTGTCTTGCTGCATGTGAAACTAATAAACTAAATCAGAATCTGAATCAGGTTTATTATCACCGGCATGTGACGTGAAACTTGTAAACTTAGCAGCAGCAGTTCAATGCAATAGGTAATCTAGCAGAGAGAGAAGAAATAATAATAAATAAAATAAACCATAATAAACAAACAAGTAAATCAAGTACAAAAACAGAAATACTGTAGATTAAAAAAGTGAGGTAGTGTCCAAAGCTTCAAAGTTCATTTAGGAATTGTATGGCAGAGGGGAAGAAGCTGTCCCTGAATCACTGAGTTTGTGCCTACAGGCTTCTGTATCTCCTATCTGATGGTAACAGTGAGAAAAGTGCATGCCCTGCATGCTGGAGGTCTTTAGTAATGGATGCTGCCTTTCTGAGACACCGCTCCCTAAAGATGTCCTGGGTACTTTGTAGGCTAGAAGGCCACCTTTTTTAAACAATAAATGTCTAGGGTTGGTATGATTTGGGTTCAACCAAACAGGAAAGTTGGGATGTTTCGATTAACTGAACCCTGATTTGAGTGAATGCTGTGTAAATACTGTCTATACACAATTATCCGTCAGGAAGAAATTACGGATCTTGCACTGCATACAACTATAAAAAAGTGCATTTACTAATTTCATCCTTATCAAACAGGTATTAAGAGGGTAAAAAGAAAATAGATAGATAGATAGATAAATAAATAAATAAATAAATAAATAAAGGGGCTCATTACAATTAAACCAGTCTAAGTGTGCACATGTGTTAGAACTTGTATTGTCCAAACGCTGGTTATGACTGTTACTCACAGCATTGAATTCTCATCTCTAATCACTGGTAGAACTTCCCAACTCAGACTCCTTCATCTCACAAAGCACTCCTTGCAATTGCATCTTCCCATCAGATCAAATCCTCTGGACATCTCTCCCAATCTTCTCCTCTTTGCTTCTCCCGCCAAAAAGACCTCAAACTGCACCAGTGCCTGTCACAAATCTCTCTCTGCCTCGCTCTCTCTAGATTCTTCTCCAAAATTCTTCTCCAAATTCCACCATCCAAATTGGCTGACATAACATTCCTAAGTTGAACATCATAGCCCCTTATGTTTAGCCGAAACCAAAGCATTCTATCAGTAGGACATACTACATTTACAGAAATCCTCTAAATGAAATATCCTGCAGTAGTAACAGAGCAGCCAAGGCATTGCATTAATAATAACACATTTAAATTCAGACAAATGGTTTTTAACACATTTAACAATTGTGGAGGATTTCCAATTTATAAAAGATTTCTGATTTGCAAAAGATTTACAAACTATAAAGGATTTCCAAACACAGGTACAATCCTTATGAACAATCAGAACATACCAATGAGTTGCAGAGGAATAAGTCATCTGTCACTGAAAACGAAAGCTGAGGAATAAATTCTAATACTTCTTTCTGTCATTTTCCTTATTATTCCTGACAATTCCTTATACTTGTGAATATTTGTACTGTCCAGCTACAAGATGTGTAGCTGTGTGACAGCCATTCATGTGTGATGTTTTCCAGTTACCTTTGCTTGGACAAGCTAATGCTACATACACACTAGACCAGATAAATCAATAACCGAAGCTTTTTCTTTTCATTTTGACCCTTCATCAACACTGAAACAGGATTTTCCTCCCCTGAAAACAGGGCTTTTCTAAAACACCCCCCAGAGTATGTAAATTTGAAAACGACGCTTGGGCAGAGCAGTGCGGAAGGGGTAACTGGAGATTTCTAAAAATGCTGATGTGACATGCTGGAACAGATAGTGGCAGCAGGCGGTATTTCATTGTTTTCTTGAACACGACCCCCACACAACCTAACAATTTCAGAACAGACAGCAATGAGACTGAAGCCAGAAGAGTTAGAAATGTACTCACCAAATACTTTGACCCATAACTTACTAAATAAATAAATATACTCACTTTGCCCTGTTTTCTGTCCTTGCTTGTATGAAGGTGGTTGACCTATTTATGCAAGTACTTTTCTGACAATAGATGTGTAACAGCCTAATGTAACATTGTATGGAAATACAAGATAGCACTGATGCAGACATGTTTTATACATTTAACCAGGTGCTTTATTAATGCAACAGAGATAGTCATTTTTTCAAGTTCTTCATCAGCTGGGTCATGCTGTCTGTGAACTCCCTGTCAGTTGCCTCCATACGCTCCAGTATTTTTTTTTAGTTTTAAGTCCTCCTGCACGAGAGCCAACAGCTGTCCGTTGTTTGGCAATTTCCTTTTAAGTTTTTTCTGGTCTGTAACTGCACAAACGCACAATTTCACAGCAACATTCGACACCAAACATGTCGCTTGTTTTCTGTAGATGTGTCCTGCCATTGCCCAGTACGAGGAGGTTCGCCCAAATACCTGTTTTAATGTGGAAGGAGGTATTTTCAAAAACCTTTGATGTGGACGCCTATTGTTTTTACGTGAAACTGGCGTTTTCAAATTTATTCGGTCTAGTATGGACATAGCCTAGTTCACACAGACAGTCTAAACACTTCTGACAACAATAGTGCAAATAACCTACCTGTAGTTTTCTGGTTTAATATAGGCTAATTAGCATAGCCCCATTGTCTTATGTTTGGCCAATGCAAATGACCACATCAATTTGCGAACTGCATCTCTTAGCAACTACCTTAGATGTCCTTTTAACTTGAAACAGATTACTACTTGCAATTTAAATTAAGAACAGAAGACTGGTTCTTGTTTACAATGAAAAGTTGAGCAAAGAATATTCTAGAAGTTTAACTTTATCAAAAACAACTCTGACCCTTGAAAAGGTAGTGCTGCTCTGCTAGAAAGTTGAGGTTAGCAATAAGCCTCTTGGCCCTCATAGCCCTGGTAAGTGAATATCTATCACAATTGCCCAAGATACTTCTTTAAGGCAGGTCACCAAGCTTAAGGGGTGGCATCCCATCTGGAGCTTGCAGATCAAGTGTCATGGTAATTTGTTTGTTTGGTCCTCACTTGGAAGTCAGCTACATTAGTTTTGATTGAAAACTAACGTGCCTCTCTCTGTGCTGGTTGGTTGCTGAGGCTGGTGGATCTGAATGGATCCACCATGAATAGTATCTCAACTTTGGAGACACAAGAGACTGCAAATACTGGAAGCTGGAAAAAAAACACCAATCTGTCAGTGGAACTCAGTCAGCTGAGCAGCAGTAGGAGGGGAGGAATTGTCCTGATGCAAGATTTCAACCTGAAACTTTGACAATTTCTTTCCTCCCATGAAGTGAGTATCTCACTTTCAATTGAATCACTGTCTTGATTACAATTCTAATTTCAACAACGTTATACATGTTTCGGGAATAACAATTCATAATTTTATACATTGTTCAATTAAGAAAGGCAATTAAGTGTCAGATCAAACAAAACCTTTTATTTTGCCAAATAAAATATGCAATTTAATTTAACTGCAGAATATTTCAGTGCTAGTGGATTAAGCAGTGAAAATTCAATTACTGTACTGAGATTTAGTGACATTATGATGTTAGAAGACGTGAATTCCCTTAATGGAATACCTGTGCATGACTTTGTTTAACATGGAGAGGCTGATGCATGAGCAGCCACCACACAGTCCTTGACAGATTGGGTCAAGGTCTAGCGGCATGGAGTGCAAGATGACTGAGGACCCTTCATTGCTGTAGCCTTCCTCCACCTTTGCCATTTTCACTGCCATTGTGACATGTCAATCGTCATCCATAGGCTCCACTGTTGAGTTTTTGGTTTGACCACTCTTTGTCTGAAGCCTCTCCCATGACCTTACTGCCATAGGCAATCCTACCGGGAGCTAAGCACCAGATGGATAATCTCCACAGGGCATTATATTTGGGATCTCAGGAACTCACAAGCCTCTCCATCATGACAAGATGATGATCCTCGGAGAAGAATTATGATGTGAACTTATAGGAAAGAACTTCAAAATTCAGCTCAATGAGTGTGACCCTGTGGCACCGCTGGTTGAGCTGCTGCTTCAGAGTGCCAGAGACCCGGGTTCAATCTGGTGCTGTCAATGTGGAGTTTGCATGTTCATAGAAGGATCAGAAGTGGAGTGAGTAGGCTGTTTCATGTTCCTGGGCGTCAAGATTTCTGAGGATCTAACCTGGTCCCAACATATCAATGTATTTGTAAAGAAAGCAAGACAGCAGTTATACTTCATTAGGAGTTTCAATAGATTTGGTATATCAACAAATACACTCAAAAACCCCTGTAGATGTACCGTGGAGAGCATTCTGACAGGCTGCACCACTGTTTGGTATGGAGGGGCTACTTCACAGGACTGAAAGGAGCTGCAGAAAGTTACAAATCTAGTTAGCTCCATCTTCAGTACTAGCCTACAAAGTATCTTGAAGATCTTCAGGGAGCGGTGTCTCAAAAATGCAGTGTCCATTATTAAGGACCTCCAGCACCCAGGGCTTGCCCTTTTCTTACTGTTACCATCAGGTAGGGGGTACAGAAGCCTGAAGGCACACACTCAGTGATTCAGGAACAGCTTCTTCCTTTCAGCCAATTGATTCCTAAATGGACATTGAACTCTGGGTCACTAACTCACATTTCTTAATAAACAGTATTTCTGTTTTTTTGCATGTTTTTAATCTATTCAATATACATATACTGTAATTGATTGATTTATTTATTATTGTTATTATTGTTCTCTCTTCTGTATTATCTATTGCATTGAACCGTTGCTGCTAAGTTAACAAATCTCACATCACATGCTGGCAATAATAAATCTGATTCTGATTCTGATTCTGTTCTCTCTTCACAGTGTGGATTTCCACTGCTATTCCAAATAATGCAATGTTATGGCTTAATTGATTAATATGCGATTGTTCACAATTGCACTAGTGTGTAGGTGGGTGGTAGAAACTGAAAATCTGGGAAGAATAAAAAAAATGGATTAATATACCATGAGTATAATTTGGCTGTTAATGCTCTGTGTGGACTCAATAGGCTGAAGGATCAATCTCCATGTTCTGCCATCTATGAGCCTGGCAAAATCATGCCTGTTTAGTGTTTGAAGGCCAGAGACATGTACGTGCTCTGATGTCAGGCAGGTAGACCAGCAAGGATGGGGGTGGGGAGGCCATAGGTACGTGAGTTGGCAAGACTGGAGTTCAAGGCCTAGTTTTTGGGGACTCAATATTGGCAAGTCTGGAGCTCAAGGGCTAGTGTTTGGTTCCGCATCCCGGGTCCTCAGTCATTGTTATCAGTGAGTTCTGGTTCGATACTGAAGACGGCAGCCCAAAGACTGATCATAACTCCAGCTTGAGGAACGGAGGTTGATCCAAAGTGCAGAAGTCAAGGCCGAATGGCTGAAGTCCTGAGTCTGCAATCTCTGCAAGTCCACTGGGGAAGTTGAAGACCCAGTGTTGGCAAATCCATGAGGCTGTTGGATGCTGAATGCTTGGGGCTAGAGGACAAAGTATATACGTGTGGGCAAGTGGGAGAGAGGGAGAATGGGGCTTGTTTTGTTGCTTGATACCTTCTGTTTTGTTGTGTTCTGTGTTGTTCTGCCAAGCACGGAGAGCATGCAATGTTGGCACCGGAATGTGTGGGAGACTCCAGCACATCCTTGAGTGTATTGGCTCTTCACATAAATGAGACATTTCACTGTATCTTTTTAAATGTAGATTTGATAAAAAATCTGAATCTTAGATTAAACAGTGCCTTCTCTATGTTTGTACCACAATGCAATTTAGTCTTCACTGAGCAGCACCAGGAATAAACATCAAAGTTACTTGGGGTAAATAAATACCACAACGAAAGGGAATAGGAAAGATTGGGTTGCTCTTGTTTGGATAGGAGTGAATTTATAAAGGCCGATACAGTTGAAAAGAATGGGAGAGATTTAGCTCTGAAACCAGAGTCTTTGCACAGAGCTTTTGGGGGCTGTGAAAATCCTGAAGAGGTGACAATGTTATTATATAGGGATGTTAGCTGATGATTGAAATAAAGAGATGTGTGGTCAGAACGACCTCCTGGGATTAGCACTAGTTTTCATGCAGACGATAAACATAGATTGCTTGGGTTTAAGGATTTTTGTCAGGTTTGGATGTTCACTGTCAATCATTGCTAATTGGCAGTTTAGCTGCCTGGAAATATGGAAGGGTTATGGTGATGTTTGTCACCACTCTTGGCTTCCACTAGGTCTCCTCATAGACTTCCATTACAGGAAAACATCTGTCATGAAAGTGTGTGCACTTGCTTCCTTGAATTTTTATTCCTGATGCTCAACACACGTTTTAAATTATTGAAGAGAATATTCTAAAGAAGGAATATACAGTCGGACTCCTTTGATCTTTACACTAACTCTTTCTGATGCACAGCTTTTAAGAAATTATGTTTTCCTTTTGCGGATTTGTTTATGTGTATCATATCCTTTGTATCATTCAAACTTGGAAATTTTTAAAATTCTTTCCATCCAACCTTTTTATGCTCCGTCGCGTTCCTTTCCTGTAAGTGATCGATGATGTGGGATCAAATTTAAAGTGATAGAAATTTGTTACAAATGAACATGGGCAATCAGTTGTGATACTGTACGAGTGGACTCAAAGTATACACTCAGTGGCCACTTTATTAGCTATCCCCTGTACCTGACAAAGTGGCCACTGGGTATATGTTCGTGGTCTTCTGCTGCTGTATCCAATCCTGATGAAGGGTCTCAGCCCAGAACGTCGACAGTGCTTCTCCCTATAGATGCTGCCCGGCCTGCTGCGTTCCACCAGCATTTTGTGTGTGTTGCTTGAATTTCCAGCATCTGCAGATTTCCTCGTGTCCACTTTAAGGTTTGATGTGTTGTGCATTCAGAGATGCTTTTTTGCAAACTGCTGCTGTAGCATCAACTCCCTGTCTGCTTACTTTTATCATTTTTATTTTTGCAATACAGCACCGAGTAGGTCTTTCTGGCCCTTCAAATGACACTACCCCAGCAGTACCGGAGAAAACCCGATTAACTTTAACCTAATCAAAGGGCAGTTTACAATGACCAGTTAATCTATATGGTACATGGTTAGACTGTGGGAGAAAACTGGAGCACTCATGGAAACATACTGACATTCCTCACAGAATGGCACTGGAATTGAACTTGGAACTCCAGAGCACACTTAATTGTAACAGCGTCACAATAGCCGCTACACTATCGTAGCACCTACGTAACTTGAACCAGTCTGGCTGTTATCCTGTGAACGCTCTCTGATCAGCAAGTCATTTTTACCCATTCCCTGCCGTTCACTGGATTCTTTTTTTTTGTTTTTCACACCATTCTCTGTGAACTCAAGGTTATGCATGAACATCCCAGGAGATCAGCAGTTTCTGAGATCCACAAACCACCCTGTCTGGCACCAACCATCATGCCACCATAAAAGTCACTTACATCGCATTTCTTTCCTATTCTAATGCTTGGCCTGAACAACAATTGAACCCCTTGACCATGTCTGTTTGCTTTTATGCATTGAGTTGCTGCCTCAGGATTGGCTGATTAAATATTTGCATGAACAAGCAGGTGTACAGGTGTATCTAATGAACTAGCCACTGAGTGTATACAGTATAAACCGTTATGTTTCTTATCGCTGGCCAACAACGTCAACACAAAACTCTCCTGGTGAATTAATAATTGATGATTCAAGGACCATTATTATCCTTCTACCATCACTCTTGAACAGATGTGGTAATTTAACACACCTCAACACTAAACTGATTCCTCAATCTATCAACCCACTTTCAAGAACTCTGCAACTCATGTTTTCCATATTATTTGTTTATTTATTTATTTTTGTAGTTGTTCAGATTGTCTTCTTTTGCATGTTAATTGTTTGTCAGTTTTTGTGTGCAGTTTTCCATTGATTTTATTTTATAGAAAATGAATCCCGGGGCAGCATATGGTGGCATATATGTATGCTGATGATAAATTTACTTTGAACTTTGAATTTTAGGCATAGATTGTTCTGTTTCTAATTTCAAAAGGCAAACCAAACTCCGAAGAATACATCCATTCACTCTGTACCAACATTAAGTCAGAGTTTCTCAGGATTCATGTTACGTTTCAAGCTTGAATGTGTGTAGTTTCAAAATGAAACATGGATAGTGCTTCCAGGGCTTTGCTGCTTGCATCCTCCTTAATAATGAAAGTTATCAGGGAATTTGGAAAATACCTATAAAACCCCTTCTCCAGCATATGCAGATTTTCTCTTGTGTATAAAATCCCTTCCTCTGCTGGTGGAATTAAGAATGAAAGCATATAAAAATAACACAAGAGAAGTTGGCTGCAGAATCAGGAAGCATTTTTTTTCACTAAGGTATACTTGAAGTTTGGAATATTCGTCAATGTGCACAAGTAAGACAGATCTGAATCAGAATCAGGTATTGTCTCACAGACATATGTCATGAAATTTCTTGTGTTGTGGCATCAGCACAGTGCAGTACATAAAAATTGCTGTAAGTCTCCAAAAAAGTGCCAAAAAGGAATAATGAGGGAGTGTTCGTGAGATCATGGATGGTTCAGAAATCTGACAGCTGAGGGGAAGAAGCTGTCCCTAAGATGTTCACTGTGGGTCTTCATGTTCCTGTATCTCCTCCCTGATGGTAGTAATGAGAAGAAGGCATGTCCCAAATGATGAGGGTATTTAGTGATGAATGTAGCCTTAGGTAGGGAGGAGTTGTGCCCATAAAGGAACTAGCTGTGTCTGCGATTCTCTGCAGCCACTTTCGATCCTGCGCATTGGAGCCTGTATACCAATAACCAGTCAACAATTAAAACCTTGTTTCTGGCCGCATCACCATACATATAACAAACAACAACACAGAACATAAATTATGCATAAATTATACAGGCTAATGAGCAAAAAAAAAGATTCTGTTGAACTATTCATTAGTGCAAACAAAAAAGCAAACAGAGTTTTGGCCATAGTAGTGCAAGGCGTTGTCTGTAGTGTTCTGTTATTGAGGTGGGATTAAAGTTGTCCCTTTAGAACAGGGAGTGAGGATGAATTCATTACCTCAGGCGGCTGTTAGGCTAATTCATTCGGTATATTTAAAGTGGAAGTTGATGGGTTTCTGATTACTAAGGGTGTCAAAGGTTATGGGGAGATGGCAGGAGAATGGAATTCAGAGGGTTAATAAATCATCCATGATCAGAAGGCAAAGAAGGATCAATGGGAATAATGGCCTAATTTTGTTTCTGTATTATGGTCTTACGGTCTAATAGTATGTATAAGCTATCATTGACCCCAATGGTCGGAGTTGGTTCTCTATGCACGAGAGCTACCTGACTAGCAGAGAATATTTAGCACTTATTATTTCTCATTTTAAATTGACTTTTAGTTTTTATTTCGTGGAATAGTAGTTTCTTTTATTTCAGAGTACCTGGAGTATAAAAGCAAGAAAGCTGACCATAGCCTGTATGGAACATTATTTAAACCACACTTCTTGAATTTTAGAGTACATGGTGACATATATGTAGATTAACGTTAAATTTATTTTGAACTTTGTACTGTAGATCTGTATAGGTCTGGTCACCATGTTACGAAACCAATATAGAAGCAATGGCAAAAGCTCAGGGAATATAAGAAAATAGGAAATATTAATATATATATACCACAAAAACATTGGAGTTAGAACTAGAATTGGAACTCAAACCAGAAATGGTTTCTTATTGTCAAAACACAATGAAAAACTGGTCTTGCATGCTGCTTATGCAGATCAAATCAGTACACAGTGTATTGAGGTAGAACAAGGTAAAACAATAACATTACAAGCTGAAGTTTAACTGCTTCAGAGAAAATGCTCTCGAGGTAATCAATAAAGTTTAAGAGCATAAAAAGATGGATCTTGAGGTTGAGCGCCCAAGTTACTCTACTTTTAATATTTCTGCATCTAAGGAAGGTTGGACAGAAATTAATGAGAAAAGGAAATAGATTTTTTTAAAAAGGTAGAATATAGCTTCAGTAGACCATAAATGCTGGCCATGAACAATTTGTGCCAAATATGCAGTTTTAGTTCTGCATATCCCATCTACTGGGAGTTAATCCATAATTGATTTCCAGAGTCGAAACTGTCCTTCACATTGACTACTGTTACTACTTGCCTCTCACTTCCATTGACTCTAAATATGAGAGGTGTTAGAATTTTAACAGTGACTTGTGAAAGACTTCTGCCATTTCAGTTACAATTCTGACAAAAATCGGAAGGACTGTTGAGTGACAGTGTATTTTTTTAAATTGCAACAATTGTTTGATGGATTAGCTTTCGCATTTTGTGTGCTAAACCAGTAAAATACATACCAAGTGACAAATAATTATAGAAAGTAGATTCTCCGCTGAGCCAGAAAGTAGCAGGGTGTCAGGAAATAATTGAAGTGATGAAATTGCAGAACAAGAGTGAGAAAATCACAGCATCTAACCCCGTAAATTTGATGATGGAGATTGTCAAGTCTGAGGATGGCAGGAGACCTGTGGGGGGGAGTTTTTGAAGTAGAAAAGCTGTTGGACTGGGGCAACTCTGCTCTCTTGACCTCAGAAGGCCACCTCCAGTGGTACAAACTGGGGTCTTCCTTGGTTGCAACGGATCACCATGACGTCTTCTGCGTCTTATAATGTCCTGTGCTTTCCAAGGAGTGTTTCAGTACCCACTTGCTACCCGTTGTATCTCACTGTAGATCTCAAAGGCCCAGTCCGCTGGAGATGACCTCGCATGCTAAGACGTGCATGTCCCTGTCTCACCAGGGTATGAGGCCACTGGCTACGCACACCTGGTTTAGACCACCTGTAGAAGCAGTGAAATGGATGTGGCTGCTTTCGCAAGGAGATTGCAACTTGAAGCCACAGCTGAGAACTGAGTGAATGCTTGGGACCAAAAGTGAGTGAGCTGCCCCGGAATGGATGCAACAGGCCCCTTCACCAGAGGTGGACCCCTGCCTGGACACCCCATCCACACCAAACCTTATGTCAGATTCAGTTAAATTCCATGTAACTGCATAGATTCATAAACATTCTCAAAAACGTAAGATAAAATAACAGCTTTAAAACGAATGTACAAACATCCGTTGGGAAAGGAGACACAAAATGTTTGTCCAGCTCTAACACGTTTTGTCTCATTTGTCTGTGAATCAGTGACTGAGACAGCCACACTGTCATGTGAAGAATGGGCAAAGATGTGGCAGGTGGAATGCAGTGTAGGGAATTGTATGGTCATGTAATTTTGTAGAAGGAATAAGGGTGCAGACTATTTTCTAAATGGGGACCAAATTCAGATATTGGAGGTGCAAAGGGACTTGGGAGTCCTCGGGCAAGAATCCCTAAAGGTTACCACAGCATCTGCAGTGTACTTTGTGTTCCCTAAACGTTAACTTGCAAGTTGAGTCAGTTGTAAGGAAGACAGATGCAATATTCACTTTGTTTTTCAAGAGGACTGGAATATAAAAGCAAAGATGTGATGCTTTGGTTTTATAAGGCATTGGTCAGACCGCACTTTGAGTATTGAGAGCAATACCTGACCCGTTATGTAAGAAAGAATGTGCTGACATTGGAGAGGGACCAGAGAAGGTTCACAAGTGATCCTGGGAATGAAAGGGTTAACGTATGAGGAGGGTTTAATGGCTCTGGGCCTTTACTCACTGGAACTTAAATGACTAACAGGAGATCTCCTTGAAGCCTATCAGAATCAGGTGATGCGACGACATGTGACATGAAATTTGTTAAATTAGCAGTAGTTGTTCAATGCAATACATAATATAGAAGAAGAAAAACAAAACAAAATAATAATAATAAAAAATAAATATGTAACTGTATCAATTACAGTATGCATATATTGAATAGATTAAAAAATTGTGCAAAAAACAGAAATACTATATACTTAAAAAGTGAGGTATAGTCCAAGGGTTCAATGTCCATTTAGGAATTGGATGGCAGAGGGGAAAAAGCTGTTCCTGAATCACTTAGTGTGTGCCTTCAGGCTTCTGTATCTCCTACCTGATGGCAACAGCGAGAAAAGGGCATGCCCTGGGTGCTGGAGGTCCTTAACAATGGATGCTGCCTTTCTGAGACACTGTTCCCTAAAGATGTTCTGGGTACTTTGTTGGCTAGTACCCAAGCTGGAGCCAACTAAATTTATAATCCTCTGCCGCTTCCTTCGGTCCTGTGCAGTAGGTTCCCACCCCCTCCCATATGAGACAGTGATGCAGCCTGTCAGAATGCTCTCCATGGTAGATCTGTAGAAGTTTTTGAGTGTATTTGTTGACATACCAACTCACTTCAAACTCCTAATAAAGTACAGCCACTGTCTTGCCTTCTTTATAATTGCTTTGATATGATGGGACCAGGTTAGGTCCTCAGAGATCTTGAGACCCAGGAACTTGAAACTGCTCACTCTCTCTACTTCTGATCCCTCTGTGAGGGTTGGTATGTGTTCCTTTGTCTTACTCTTCTGCAAGTCCACAATCAGCTATTTTGTCTTACTAACATTGAGTGCCAGGTTGTTGCTGCAACACCACTCCACCAGTTGGCATATCTCACTCCTGTATGCCCTCTTGATTTAACCAACAATGATTATATCGTCAGCAAATTTATAGATGGTATTTGAGCTATGCCTAGCCACACAGTCATGGGTATATAGAGAGTAGAGCAGTGGGCTAAGCACACACGCCTGAGGTGCACCAGTGTTGATCGTCAGTGAGGAGGATATGTTATCACCAATCCACACAGATTGTGGTCTTCTGGTTAGGAAGTCTAGGATCCAATTGCAGAAGGAGGTACAGAGGCCCAGGTTCTGCAACTTCTCTATCAGGATTGTGGGAATGATGGTATTAAATGCTGTGCTATAGTCGATGAACAGCATCCTGACGTAGGTGTTTGTGTTGTCCAGGTGGTCTAATGCCGCGTGAAGAGCCATTGAGATTGTATCTGCTGTTGACCTATTGTGGCGATAGGCAATTTGCAATGGGTCCAGGTCCTTGCTGAGGCAGGAGTTCAGTCTAGCCATGACCAACCTCTCAAAGCATTTCATCACTGTCGATGTGAGTGCTACTGGGTGATAATCATTAAGGCAGCTCACATTATTCTTCTTGGGCATTGGTGTAATTGTTGCCTTTTTGAAGCAAGTGGGAAGTTCCACCCATAGCAGTGAGAGGTTGAAAATGTCTTTGAATACTGCCGCCAGTTGGTTGGCTCAAGTTTTCAGAGCCTTCCCTGGTACTCCATCGGGACCTTCCACCTTGCGAGGGTTCACTCTCTTTAAAGACAGCCTAATATCCGCCTCTGAGACAGAGTTCACAGTGTCATCAGATGCAGCAGGGCTCTTGACAGACGTAGTTGCATTCTCCCTTTTCAAGCGGCCATAGAAGGCATTGAGTTCATCTGGTAGTGAAGTATCGCTGCCATTCATGCTATTGGGTTTCACTTTATAGGAGTAATGTCTTGCAAAGCCTGCCAGAGTTGTTGTGCATCTGATGTCGCCTCCAAACTCTTTCAAAATTGTTCAAATACTGAAAGGCCTTGATAGAGTGGACATAGAGGGAATATTTTCTATAAGACCATAAGAGCACAGACATAGCAGCAGATTTAAGGCATTCTGTCCATTGAGTCTGCTCTGCCACTCCATCATGGCTGATCCATCATTCCTCTCAGCCCAATCAAGAACCTATCAACTTGCACCTTAAGTATACCCGAAGACTTGGCCTGCATAGCTGTCTGTGGCAATGAATTCCACAGATTCATGATGCTCAGGCTAAGGAAATTTTTCCTCCTCTCTGTTCTAAATGTACATCTTTCAATTCTGAGGCTGCGCCATCTGGTTCTAGACTCCCCCACTATAGTAAACATCCTCTCCACACCCACTTTATCCAGGACTTTCAATATTCGACAGGTTTCAATGAATTCTCCCTGCATTCTTCTAAACTCCAGCAAGTAAGGCCCAGAGTCATCAAACTCACCTCATACTACGGCTGACAAGGGAGGTTGAGGACCACATAAAAGCCAAGGAAAGGGCATATAAGGTGACAAAAATGAGTGGGAAGTTTTTAAAATCCAACATAAGATAAATAAAAGAGCTGTAAGAAAGGAAAAGATGAAATATGATGGCAATTTAACTGATAATATAAAGCAGGACTCTAGAAGTTTTTTTTCAGTTATATAAAAAATAAAAGGGAGGTGAGAGTTGATATTCGATCACTGGAAAATAATGCTGGTGAGATCGTAATGGGGGAAAAGAAGTAACAGATAAACTTAGTAAGTAATTTGCTCTAGTCTTGACTGTGGAAGACACTAGCTGTATGCCAGAGATCTGTGAGTGTCAGAGCAGGAGTGAGTGCCATTTCTATTACAAAGGAAAAAAGTGTGAGGCAAGCTGAAAGGTCTTGAGGTGGATAAGTCACTTGGACCAGGTGGACTACATCCCAGAGTCCTGGCCTCCCAACCTTCTTCAAGAGTGGAGTGACATTTGCAAATTTCCAGTCCTCAAGAAACATTCCAGAATCTATTGATTCTTGAAAGGTCATTACTAATGCCTCCACAATGTCTTCAGCTACCATTTTTAGGACCCTGGGGTATAGTCCATTTGGTCCAAATGGCTTATCTACCTTCAGCCTTTTCAACTTCCCAAGCACTTTCTTCATAATAGCTATGACAGTCACTTCTGCCCCTGACACGCTGACATTCTGCTGGTATCTTCTACAGTAAAGACAAATGCAAAATACTTAATAAGTTTGTCCACCATTTTTTTGTCCCTATTACTTCCTCCCTGGCATCATTTTCCAGTGCCTTCTGAATTACCCCCAGAAGCTCTAACAATTACTGCTCTGGCATCATCCCTACTAGAGTCCCCTTCCAATCAACTTTGGCCAGTTCCTTTCTCATACCTCCCTTGGGATCCAGTACCTACCCAATTTTCCCAATCTACCTTCATATTGAAATCCTCCATAATTATTGCAACTCTGCCCTTTTCACATTCCTTTGATATCTCATGTTCTAATTTGTAGCTCACATCCTGGCTACTGTTTGGAGGCATCAGGGTCTTTTTAGCCTTGCATTTTAACTCTGCACACAAGGATTCTATATCTTCCTTCTTCTAAGGAATTGATTTAATCTTTTAACAACACAGACACATTACCCCCTCTGCCTATCTGCCTGTCCTTTTGATATAATGCACAGCCTCGAATAGTAGGGAGGTCTAAAACCAGAGGTCATAGCCTCAGTATAAAAGGCTGAAAGGATGTCCCTTTTAGAGCAGAGCTGAGGAGCTACTTCTTTAGCCAGAGGGTGGTGAATCTGCGAAATTCATTGGCCTAGACAGCTGCAGAGCGAAGTCATTGGGTATATTTAAAGCAGAAGTGGATAGGCTCATTTTAGTAAGGTCACGCAGAGAATGCAGGAGAATTGGATTGAGAGGTATAACAAATCAGCCATGATGGAATGGCAGAGCAGACTTGATGGGCTGAATAGCCTAATTCTGTTCCTATATCTTATGGTATTGTGGTCTATGGCCTTTATGGCAAACATTCCTCAACTGTCCACTCTCTGCAAGGAATTCTACTTAAAATTAATCCAACATTTCTTTGTAGTTCAGGATAGGTGTTTCTACAAGATCCAGGCTTATTACCAAAACTGACAAACTACAGCAAGTATTACTGATATAAAATAAATATATCCAGCAATAATATTTTTGACTGTCTAGTGAGCTGTTCGCAGCAGAATGGTGTTAATTCTAAAAATCCGCACTTTACCTTCCCATTGAACTCTAAAACCTTGTTCTTTAATCATAATTCACATCACTTGATGTTCAGCACATGCCATAGAACACAGAACAGTACCTCCCATGAACAAGTACTTCCCCTCATGATGTTGTGTAAAACTGATTAAATTAGTAATTAAACACCTAACTAAACTAATCCCTTTTTACCACACAGTGTCCATATCCCTCCATTCTCTACTCATCATGTGCCTGTCTAAGAGGCTTTTAAATGTCTCTATGTAGGTACTTTCAGGGACCTATGGATTTGGACCCCAAGATCCCTCAGTACCTCAATGCTTTTAAGGTCCTGCCGTTAAATGTGTTACCACCCCTTTACATTTGATGTCCCAAATGCAACACCTCACACTAGACTGGTTAAACTCCATCGGCCATTTCTCCGCCCATATCTGCAACGGATCTATGTTCCCTTGTGTTCGTTGACATGAGATCAATTTCCTCCTGACCAAAGTAACAGGAGATAACTGGTCAAAATATATTTTCTCTTTGAAAAAAACCTGGTAAAAATAGTGGTGTAATTGGGGATAACATGACAAGACAAAATGATATCTTCCCTGCTTATGGTCCTGCAGCAATAGTAATATCACAGCTTCAGAAGCACTTGGACACTGAGTGGCAACTTCATTAAGTACACCTGTACACTTGCTTGTTAATGCGAATATCCTATCAGCTTTCATGTAGGAGCAACTTAGTGCACAAGTGTAAACAGACATGGTTAAGAAGTTCAGATGATGTTCGGACCAAACATCAGAATGGGGAAGAATGGGGTAATTTTGACAGTGTAATGGTTATTGGTGCTAAACGGAGTGATTTGAGTATCTCAGAAATTGCCGATCTCCTGGTATGTTCATGTTCAACAGTCTCTAGACAGGGTGACAACCTTTTTAATGCCATCGACTCCTACCATTAATTGAGGGGTCCATGGACCCCAGGTTGGGTACTCTTGCAGAGTTTACAGAGAATGGTGTAAGAAACAAAGCAAAAACATCCAGTGAGCTGCAGTTCTGTGGGTGAAAATACCTTGTTAAGGAGAGAGGTGAGAGGAAAATGGCCAGATTGGTTCAAACTGATAGTAAGGTGACAGTTACTCAAATAAACACACATTGCAGCAGGTGATGTGCAGAAGAGCATCTCTGAACACAAAATACATTGAATCTTGAAGCGAATGGGTTGCAGTTACAGAAGACCACACCGTCTTCCACTCCTGTACCTAATAAACGGCCAATGAGTGTCTATTGCAATTGTGAACTTTGCACTTCGAGGCTTCTTTATTTAGTTAGAGATACAGCATGGAGTAGGCCTTGAACCACACAGCCCCACACCCCTGACAACCCCCACTAAACACTCACCTAATCACAGGACAACTTACAATGACCATTTAAGCTCCCCAGTATGTCTTTGGACTGTGGGGAAAAACTGCAGCACCGGGGAAACCCACACATTCCACGAGGAGGGCACACAGACTCTTTGCATATGACACTGGAATTCATCTCCGAACTCCAAGGCCCTGGGCTGGAATAGCATCGTGCTAACTGCTACACTACATGGCTTGACGTAGTCCTGAAGTTGTTCAGTTTTGCTGGGTGTGTTACTGTCACACAAATCCATCACCAGTCGAGACCATCCAATCCCTATTCCCTGATGTTGGTCCTGAAATTTGCCCTCTCATCAGTTCCATTCCATCGCTTGGCCACCTATTGAAATGGACCAGTCTCCATATGTTCAGTCTGCAGATTGGCACCAAGATTGTTTGTATTCACTACCCTTGTTAGTGTCAGTTTTATTCAGAATTATCTTTAGACTTCATTCTCTCCCGCCCCAGTGGCTTTGTTGTCACCCTCTTCTCTTTGCACCGAATGGAAAAATAGGACTAGCTTGGTTGTGTAGCTTGGTCAGTATAGACCATTTGGGCCAAAGGGCCTGTTCCTGTTCTGTGTGACTCTATGATGCTGAGTTCCTCCAGCATTGTGTACGTTGGCACCTGCATGTGATGACCCTTGCAGGCTGCCCAGCACATCCTCACATGGTGTTGTTTGTTAATGCAAATGACACATTTCTTGGTATGTTTTGAAGTACATGTGAATAATTAGATAACTAAATTGACAGATACTTCATTGATCCCAAAGGAAATTACAGTGTCACAGTAACATTGCAAGTGCACAGATATGCAAATATTAAAAGAGGAGTAATAAAGTATAAAAAATACTTCAAACAGTCTTTAACAGGAGGGGTCAACACTTCCCTGGCTATAGGTTGACTCTTTATAGACCCTAATGGCAGAAGGCTAGAATATCCTCCTATGGCACTTTTTGGAGCAGCACAGTTGTCTTAGTCTATTACTAAAAGTGCTCCTCTGTTCCGCCAAGGTGGCATGCAGAGGGTGAGAAGCATTGTCCAGAAATGCCAAGGTTTTCTGTAGGGCCTTTTTTTCTACCACAGCCTCCAGTGTATCCAGTTGACTACTATAACAGAGCCAGCGTTTCTAATCAGTTTATTCAGCCTGTTGGCATCACCTGTGTTGATGCCATTGCCCCAGCACACCACCGCATAAAAGATTGTACTGGCAACAACAGACTGGTAGTACATGTGAAAGAGAGGCCTACATACTCCAAAAGACTTCAGTTTCCTCAGGAACTGGAGGCAACTCTGCCCTTTTTGTACACAGTATTAGGATTTGTGCTCCTCTCAAATCTATCATCCAGGCGCTTGTAGCTCCTCAACACATCAACGTTCTCACCATCAATAGCAACAAGGAGCTACGCAGGCTTAGTCTTCCTAAAGTCCATCACTATCTCCTTTGTCTTACTAAGTAAATAAATCGGAAATAAACCTGAAACCTTATACCTATGTCATCCAGTTACCAGGAAAGTTATGAAGGCAAGGCAGTGGATGTTATCTACATGGACTTCTGCAAGACCTTTGTCAAGGTCCTGTATGGGAGGTTGGTCAAAAAGGTTCAGGTCACTTGAAATTCAAGATGAGGCAGTAAATTGACTTTGTGGGAGAAGCCAGAGAATGGTTTATATGGCTGCCTCTCTGATTGGAGGCCTGTGACTAGTGGTGTGCCACAGCTGGCTCCATTGTTGTTGGTCATCTATATCAATGATATGGTAAACTGGATCAGCAGATTTGTAGATGACACCAAGATTGGGGCGTATTAGACAGCAAAAAAGCCTATTGGAGCTTGCACTGGGATCTGGACCAGCTGGAAAAATGGGCTGAGAAAACAGCAGATGGAATTAAATTCAGCAAGTTTGAGGTATTGCACTATGGGAGGACAAATCAAGGTAGGACTTACACATTGAGTGGAAGGGCACTAACGAGTGTGGTACACCAGAGGGACCTGGGAATACAGATAAATAATCCATTGAAAGTGGTTTCACAGGCGGATAGGGACACAAAGAAATCTTTTGGCACATTGACCTTCCAAATCAAAGAATTGAGCACAGGAGATGGGATGCTATGCTGAAGTTGTATAAAACATTGCTGAGGTCTAATTGGAGTATTGTGTGTAGTTTTTATCACATTCCTACAGGAAAATGTCAATAAGATTGAAAGAGTGCAAAGAAAAATTACGAGAATGATGTCAGGACTTGAGGCCCTGGGTTATAGTGAATGTTTGAATAGTTTAGGACTTTATTACTTAGTTCACAGAAGAATGAGGGAAGATTTGACAGATGTATACAAAATTATGAGGGGTATAGATAGGGTAAATCCAAGCAGGATTTTCCCTCTGAGGTTTGGGGAGACGAGAACTAGAGGTCATGTGTTAAAGGATAAAGGTGAAATGCCTGAAGGGAACCTGAGGGGGAATTTCTTCACTCAGAGGGTGGTGAAAGTATGCAATGAGCTGCCAGTGAAAGTGGTGTATGTGGAATTGATTTCACCATTTAGAAGAAATTTGAATAGTACATGGAGAAGAAGGGTATGGAGAGTTATGGTCCAGATACAAGCTGTTGGAACTAGGTAGATTAAAATTTCAGCACAGACTTGATGGGCTGAAGTGCCTGGTTCTGTGTTGTAGTGTATTACTCTATGACTGTGGTTCTTTAATCCTCAATGGTGAAAAAAAAGACAGAATGCATTGACCCTACGAATGGCCCTGATGATTTTATACACCTTCAATAGCTCACATTTCAGGCTCGTACACTCCAAAGGAAATTTCTTATCCTTTCCAACCTCTCTGTATACCCAGGTCCCTCAAATCCTGGCAACATCCTTGTAAATCTTTTCTGCCAGTTTAATAATATCTTCCTTATGGCAGTGCGACTAACATTTAATACAATACCTCAAGTGTGACCTTATCAATGTCCTGTACAATGACACGACAATCACTCAATTGGCCCAGGCTCTGTACTCACTGCTTGGACCAATGACAGCCAGTAAACCCAGTGCCTTTTCCACCTCCCTCTCATCATTGTCATTATGTGCTGTGTTGTATGGCATGGACAATCAAGGTCTTATCCATGACCATGATTGTTCTTGGCAATTTTTTTCTACAGAAGTAGTTTGCCATTGGCTCCTTCTGGGCAGTGTCTTTACAAGACGGGTGACCCCAGCCATTATCAATACTGTTCAGACTCTGTCTGCCTGGCGTCAGTGGTCACATAAGCAGGACTTGTGATCTGCACCAGCTGCTTATATGACCATCAACCTTATGTGAAATTTTCAATGATGCATTTACTAAGAAGAGATTACCCCAGTCTTTTTATTAAGCTACTATCTCTCTAATTCTTAAAAAAGATAAGGATCCTACCTTATGTGCATCCTATCGCCCTATATCACTATTAAATGTAGACTCTAAGATTCTTACAAAAATTTTAGCTATTAGGTTAGAAAAGATACTATCACAGATTATTTCAGAAGATCAAACTGGTTTTATTAAAAATCGGTACTTTTTCAATGTTAGAAAATTGATTAATATAATTTATACCTCTTCATCTAGAACCCCAGAATGTGTTATTTCATTAGATGCTGAAAAAGCTTTTGATAGAGTTGAATGGACTTACTTATTTAATGTGTTAAAAAAATTAATTTTAGTTCTAATTTTATATCATGGATTAAACTAATATATTATAAACCTGTTGCTTCTGTTCTTACAAATAATCATAGATCCTCTTTTTTTCAATTATCTCGTGGTACGAGACAAGGTTGTCCTTTAAGTCCTTTATTATTTAATATTGCATTAGAACCTTTAGCCATTGCTATTCATGAATCACCTAATATTCTTGGTATTACCCGTAATGAGAAGTTATATAAGTTATCACTATATGCTGATGACTTGCTGTTATATATTTCTGATCCTGATAGATCCATTCCCGCTATTCTATCCTTGTTGGTTCAATTTGGTAGTTTTTCTGGTTATAAATTAAATTTGGATAAGAGTGAATTGTTCCCTTTAAATGGGCAAACTTTATTGAATGATAGAGTACCATTTAAAGTTGTTGCTGATAACTTTACTTATCTAGGTATAAAAATTACCAAGAAACCTAAAGATTTATTCAGATTGAATTTTTTACCTTTGCTTCATCAAATTCAACAAATTACTACTAGATGGTCTCCCTTATCCTTATCATTGGTTGGTCGGATTAATGCTATTAAAATGATGGTTTTACCGAAATTTTTATATTTATTTCAAGCATTACCAATTTTTAATCCTAAATCTTTTTTTGACAACATAGATTCAAAAATTTCCTCATTTGTGTGGCAAAATAAAAACCCCAGGTTAAGTAAAAAACAGTTACAGAAACCTAAAAAAGATGGTGGTTTAGCTTTACCTAACTTTAGATTTTACTATTGGGCGAATAATATTCGAAACAAGATTTGCATTCACCATTATGCCCACAGTGGGTAAATTTGGAATGTAATGATGTACAAGGATATTCTTTATTCTCCGTTCTTGGTTCTTCTCTTCCCGTTGATTTAGTCAAATTCAATAAACAGATATCTAACCCTACTGTCAAACACACATTACGAATCTGGTTTCAATTTCGTAAGTTTTTTACCTTGAGAAATTTTGTTCTTGATAGCCCTATCCTATTTAACTTTTTTTTTAAACCTTCTTTAATAGATCAAGCCTTTAGTGTATGGAAAAGGAAAGGTGTAATATGTTTTCGCGATCTTTTTTTTGAAGGCAGTTTGATGTCTTTTGACCAACTTTCTAACAAATTTAAGTTACCTAAATCTTATTTTTTTAGATATTTACAGATCAGAAACTTTTTATATAAAGTTTTACCATACTTTCCCAATTCAACCCCGATAGATTTTTTAGATATGATTTTTACCTTGAATCCTTGTCAGAAGGGATTAGTGGCTCTTATTTAAAATATGATTATGAAGATACAACCAAAAATGTCAGGCAGAATTAAACAAAACTGGGAAAAAGAGCTTCAATATACTATATCAACAGAAAAATGGGAAAAAATTCTACAAATGGTTAATTCTTCTTCTATATGTGCTAAACATGCTTTAATACAATTTAAGGTCGTTCATAGAGCTCATATGTCTAAAGATAAGCTTGCTCGATTCTACTCCCATATTAACCCTCAATGTGACAGATGTCACTCAGAAGTTGCTTCATTGACCCACATGTTTTGGTCGTGTCCCACCTTATATAACTATTGGAAGGACATATTTGCTATAATTTCCTCAGTTTGGAATATTGATTTACAACCCCATTTTATTACTGCAATTTTCGGTATACCAAATGAGGATGGTAGTCGACTTTCCCCTTCAATTAGACGAATGTTCGCTCTTACAACCCTAATGGCTAGAAGGTCTATATTACAAAATTGGAAAGAAGTAAACCCTCCTACCACGTTTCAGTGGTTCTCTCAAACTATCTCTTGTCTGAGCTTAGAAAAAATTAGAAGTACTATTTTTGATCCATCAATTAAATTTGAAGAAACTTGGGGACCGTTTATTCGACATTTTCATATGTTAATTTGACCTCTTCCGGGCCTTTTCTCTTTTTATCCTTGTTCTGGTATGGAGCTTCGGAATTCTTGACACTATCATGTACATATAAACTTTTATTATTGCCCATGTTAGTTTAGGTTTATTTTTTTTTCAATATATATTTTTTCTTGTATTTTTTATATTTTTTTTCTCTCTTTTAATGATTATCCTTTTTCATGTATAATCAATATAGGTTTGACTGATTATTATATGATTTTTTTTACTGATATTTTAATAAGATATCGATATCTTATCACTAATTCAATTTCAAGCCTAATGTATTTACAATCTATTTAATATTATGTTATGTTATTTTTTTATATATGAAAATCAATAAAAAGATTGAAAAAGAAAAAAAAGACCATCCACCACCTGCTCCCATGGCTTCATGTGACATTCAACAGGTGGCCAAGCAGGTGCTACACCTTGCTCAACAGTGACCTGCAAGTTAGTGGAGGTAAGGAGTACCCCACACTTCCTTTGGTGGAGGCATATCTCCACCCCACCATTCAATGGCGACTCTAACATGAACTGTTATTAGAAACACAAGTCACTTTTCTTTCCCTTCTAATCCCCACACTCAGTGACAAATTTCTTGATTCACTTGTATATCAGATTAAGTAATCCATAATTACGTACTTCTACACCTTGAGTCCAAGCATCATACGTCAGAAATCTTCACTCTTATTGCTTCAAACTCAGTTCTGCGCTTTTCTCTTTGTGGAAGTTTCTTCGATAAAAATGTTCAGTTATCTCTGTGGCCTCCTTCCAAACACAGACTGCCTCTCATTTCTCCATCTGCCAAACTTCACAGAACATTATTCTTTGTCAAGCAAACAATATAATTGCAAATATCTATGTGTTTGAAAAGAATGATTATGTTCAGTTAACAGATATTTCTATATTTTCCCTTCCTTTGTATACCATAATGATATTTGAGAGTTAGTTAGAAGTCTCACAGGAGGCTGCAAACCACAAAAGCAGTTTATAAATGTCAATTGTTCTTCAGGATGTAGTTAAACACCAAGGGATGAATATCCCATTACCCTAATCTTGGGAATTAGTTCATTTCTAGGCACAGAGGAAGATTAATGGGCCAATATGTCAGGTCTTTTCCCAGTCTATGTTACCCACTAACACTAACGTCAAGGATTATGAGGAGCTTTCTATTTCCATCAATGATCTAGCAATTAGGGAGCAAGGTGGGAAAGAGATGTGCTTCAGCTACTCAGTGGGTCAAGCAGTGCCTGCGGGGATGGAATTATTGAGGTTTTAGGTCAAAACCCTGCGCCATAGAAAAGAGGGGTTCATTCTTGATTTGCACTTCTCCTGGTGACATTTAGGATCTGAATGGGGAAACAAATGAAGTGGCCTGATCCCAGTCACTGAGAACAGATATCATACGAGGTCACAAAGGTCACATTGAAGTGGAGGTATCCTTGCAATGGATTTAAATAACCACCCTCCTCTTTCAGGGTAACATTGAAACATACAGCACAATACAAGCCCTTTGGCCCACAAAGCTGTGCCGAACATGTTCCTACCTTAAAACTATCTAGGTTTTACCCATAGCTCTCTATTTTTCTGAGCTCCATGTAGCCATCCAGGAGTCTCTTAAAAGACCCTATCATTTCCGCCTCTACCACCGTTGCTGGCAGCTCATTCCACGCACTCACCTCTGAGTAAAAAACTTACTCCTGACATCTCCTCTGTATCTACTCCCCAGCACCTTAAACCTGTGTCCTCTTGTGGCAACCATTTCAGCCCTGGGGAAAAACCTATAACTATCCACACGATCAATGCCTCTCATCATCTTATACTCCTCTATCAGGTCACCTCTTATCCTCCGTCACTCCAAGGAGAAAAGGCCGAGTTCACTCAACCTATTCTCATAAGGCATGCTCCCAAATCCAGGCAACATCCTTGTAAATCTCCTCTGCACCCTTTCTATGGCTTCCACATCCTTTCTGTAGTGAGGCGACCAGAACTGAGCACAGTACTCCAAGTGGGGTCTGCCCAGGGTCCTATATAGCTGCAACATTACCTCTCGGCTCCTAAATTCAATTCCACAATTGATGAACGCCAATACACCGTATGCCTTCTTAGCCACAGAGTCGACCTGCGTAGCAGCTTTGAGTGTCCTATGGACTCGGAACCCAAGATCCCTCTGATCCTCCACACTGCCAACAGTCTTACCATTAATACTATATTCTGCCATCATATTTGAAATCTTAACATTACTGCTATATTCTGCCATCATATCTGAACATAAGAGATTCTGCAGCTGCTAGAAACCTTGAACAACACACTCAAAATACTCGAGGAACTCAAAGTCATGTAGCTTCTGTGGGGGGGGGGGGGAAATAAGTCTTTGTGGCTTCAGGCTGAGACCTTTCATCAGCACTGGAAAGGAACGGGCAGAAGCCACTATCATAAGTCACTCGGGTGTAGGGGTTTGGGACGAAGCACAAGTTGGTGAAGGGAAAAGAACAAAGCCATAATGAGGAATGGATAAAGAGAAAATGGGGAGTGGGGAGTAATTACCAGAAGTGGAGAAATTGATATTAACACCATCTGGTTGGAGGCATTTCTTCTCCAACCCCATCACGATAGTGGAGGAAGTCATGGACACACACGTCAGAAAGGGAGCGGGAAACCAAATGCCCTTCCAGGAAAATGGGTGAACCTGAGCCCACGTCTGTCAACTGTGACAGTAACAATCAACCTCACAACCTCATCATTTAAGGAGATTTGGGATGTCAACTAAGACTCAAGAAAATGTCAACAGATATACAATACAGCACATTCTGACTGGTTGCATCACCACCTGGCATGGAGTCTCAAATTCTCAGGATCGAAAGTGACTGCAAAGGGTTGGAGACTCAGCCAGCTCCATCACAGACATAATCCTTCTCAACAGTAAGGACACCTTCTAAAGGAGGTACCTCAAGAAGGCAGAAGCAATCATTAAGGATCCTCACCATTTGGGACATCCCCTCTTCTCCATTCCTACCATCAGAAGAGACGCACTCAACAATTCATAAACAGCGCCTTTCAAATCTCTTACTGTCTTTCCTTTCAGTTAGTCCCGACGAAGGGTCTCGGCCCGAAACGTCAACAGTGCTTCTTCCTATAGATGCTGCTTGGCCTGCTGTGTTCACCAGCATTCTGTATGTGTTTCTTGTCTTTCCCTCACTCATCTGATTTCTGAATGGTCAATGCACCTGTGAAAACTAACTCACTATTCTTCTTTCACACTTATTTATCTGTTTATTTGTTTATTTATTTATTATTTATTCATTCACCCATCCCTTTAGTTATTTAAGCATGTGTGTATGCATATGTATGTATTTATTTGTTTATTTATGTGTACAAGCATAAGATTATTTATTTATCGATGTAACTTATAGTGATAATTATTTACTGCATTGTCCTGATTCCACAAGACAACAAATTTCATGATATTAAAACTGATTCTGATACCATTTCATATCTGTGGATGAATCTGCACTAGGATATCTCATTCTGCTCTCCCCAGACTCCTAGGGCATCTTGGACATTCAGACCAATGGTATTTAGGGTGTCTTTAGGACACAAGCATCTTCTGAAATAAATGTTGTGTGTAATTTATGCATGTAATAAAACCAAAGGGAATTAATGCATGTTTTCTATTGCTTTGTACAGGGTTCTAAATAATTTTGTGGCAATGATATGTAGACTGCAAACAAGATTTAATGATAAAAATTGCATAGCAAATTGCCCATGGCACCTTTAACATTCGGCAAGATTTCTAATTACCTCATTGAGCAATATATGACTTTACAGATCCATTATTTATTAACCATTCCACTGAAGTCTCAGATAACCCAAAGTAAAGAATCTGACATGATGTAAGTGATTTATTTACAACACAGGCAGAAGGAAACATGTTGCATCATTTTTGTAAGTAAATATCCATTTGGTTCCAAATTATGTTAATTCCTCAAAGGGAAGGGACTAGAGCACTTACAAAGATTTCATTAATTTATGTTTTGAGGCTAGAAAATGTAGATTTGGGTTTCATTATACTACGTAATGTGGTATCCGGAAGCCCCATTTAACTCAACATGTTCAAAGTTCAATGTAGACTTATTATTAAAGTCTGTACATGTCACCATAGTGATTCATGTTCTTGCAGGCACTCACAGTAAAATGAAAAAATAAAATAGAACCAATGAAAACCTACACACAAAGACTGGCAAACAACCAAAGTGCAAAAGAAGACAAATTTTGCAAAAACGTAATCATAAATAATAAATAGCGAAATAAATAGTCAGATGAATGGGATGCATAAGTACATACATACATACTATTGAGAACGTGAGTTGTAGAGTCCTTGAAAGTGAGGCCATAGGCTGTGGAACCAGTTCAGAGCTGAGGTGAGTGAAGTTATCTGCGCTGGTTCCAGAACCTCAAGGTTGAAGGATAATAACTGTCCCTGAAGCGGATGTTGTTGGACCTAAGGCTCCTGTACCTCTTCCCGATGTCAACAGTGATGAGAGAGCATGGCCTGAATAGTTGGGGTCTTTGATGATGGATGCTATTTTTTTGTCGCAGTTCTCATTTGGGGAGAGGGCTTTTCCCGTGATGGACTGAGTGGTATCCGTTAAACAACCAAGTGATATGGCACACACCACTTTTCCAGTACAGTTTAAGCCAGTCCATAAAGTAATAATATTTCCTTTTAAGATGGACACACAAATTCATGAGGTGTTTGCATCTCATAGGATCTTCAGAGCTCAGGCAGAATCGTCATGGCACATCGACTCCAACCAGTGCTTTGTAGAGTGCATCTCTTTGTGGAAGTAACTTAGCATCAGTGCCAACTTCACTGAAAGCTCTAGCTGTCTTTAAATCTACCCTCCAGCCTAAGGCACTGAATTCCAGGTTATACTTAAGAGTGAGAACTTTCTTTCCTCCAAGGCATAAAATCATACATACAGCATGGAAATAGACCCCTCAGCTCAACTTGCCCATGCAATCCAAGCCCACCGAAGCCTGTCCCATTTGCCCATGCTGTGCTTATATCCTTAAAAACCTTTTATATCCATATACTTATTCAAAAGTTTTGATAGTACCTGCTTCAACCAATTCCTCTAGCAGCACATTCTATATATGCACCACCCTCTGTGTGATGAAATTGGCCCACAGTTAATTTTAAATCTTTTCCCTCTCACGTTAAAGCTATGACCATTTCTTTATGATCCACTTACCCTGGGAAAAAGACGATGTACACTCACCCCATGGCCTTTGTGATTTCATACACCCCTCAGTCTCCTATGGTCCACGGAATAAAATCCTCACCTGCCCTTTGTCTCCCTGTAGCTCATACCCTTGAAAGCTGGCAACATTCTCAAAAAGCTTCTTTTTACTCTTTCCAGTTTCCCTGTGTGTTTTGTGCCCATTACTTTAAATCTGCATCCTATGGTCACTGAACTATTTGCTAAGAGGCACCATCTCACTGTTTACCTTATTCAAAGCAGTTGCTTCTATCGTCTCCTCTGAAACTTTGTCAGTGTAAGAACAACCCCAGTTTCTGTGGGATGGCACAATAGCGTAGCAGTTAGCACAATGCTCTACAGCACCAGCTGTAAGACTGGGGTTTCATTGTGGCTGCTGTCTGTAAGGTGTTTGTATATCTCCTCATGACCATATGGGTTTCTTCTGGGTGCTCCAGTTTCCTCCCACATTCCAAAGATGAACAGTTAAGGTTAGTGAGTTGTGGGCTTGCTATGGTGGCAGTAGAAACATCAACATTTGTGGCCTGCCCAGCACCATGCACACTGATTTGATTTGATGCAAATGATACATCGCACCGTATGTTTCAATGTACACATGATTAATAAGGCTCTTTCCTGTCTAGCCTTGTAGATTTTTATTTTTAATCATTTGTTGGACATTGACGTCACATTGTTACACAACAATTACTGCGTGTTTCTAATTACCCTTGAGAAAGGGCATTGAGCATGGCAGTGCAGAGAGAGAAAATTGATTGATTGATTGATTGATTGATTAGCTTTATTTGTCACATCCAGTGAAATGTGTCCTTTATGTCAAGTCAAATCAGCGAGGGTTTTGCTGGGCAGCCTGCAAGTGTCGTCATGCTCTGGCGCCAAAGTGACATGTCAGCAACTTGCTTACCCTATCATACCTCTTTGGAATGTAGGAGGAAAATGGAGCACCATCATCTCTGGAACCTTTCCTACTAACCTTTCTACTGTTTCTCAATATTCTTCACATTCAGAACAATAGCGGTCGGAATTGGATGCTGTACTCCAACTGCAACCAGGCTAGCTTATTATTTCCAGCTGTACTTTTTAGATTAAATCTCAAAGTAGGATTTGAGTTTCTCCTCTCCCGATTACACCCAAATCTCTAGTCACCAGATCTAGGCAGTAAACACTATATTCTACATCTCTGCTGGTGATTTATGCTGCATTAGAAGGAAGACAAGTTCCAATCTGGCAAATTGACTTTAATTAATAAATCCTTGACATTTGTTTTATTTTCTTTAATAAAAGGAGATTTATATATTAAGGTCAATTGGATGTGCATTTATTGTTATTGATTAGTGGATAATTGGATTAACACAGCAATAACTCAATCTAGAAGCATCATCTGTGCACTTTATTTTAGTACATTGGCTGAATCAGTTTGAGAAGAGCAGTTTGGTGATGTCATTCATCCTTGCAAGTTGTCAGAAGATTTTGAAACAATTTAATGATAAAGATAAAGTTTTGTATTACTTGTCACATATCTATCGAAACCTACAGTGAACTCTGTCATTTGCATCAACAACCAATGTGGTCTGAAGATATGCTGGGAGCAGCCAGGAAATGTTGTCAAGCTTGTGGTGCTAAGCATAGCACGTCCACAACTCGCTAACCCTAACCCATATGCCGACATCTTTGGAATGTCGAAGGAAACTGGAAAAAACCCACATGGTTATAGGAAGAACATGCAAGCTCCTTACAGACTAGCGGTGGGAATTGTACCAAGGTTGCTAGCATTGTAGAGCATCATGTTAACCATTACCTATTGTGTCTCCTTGCTCATTGCAAAGAGGTGATTCTTGCTACACAATGATCACTCGAAGGATTAACCAGAACAGCCTGGTCATCAGTTCTCCATAGTGTGCAGCCAATTATCATTGAGCAAATATTCGCATATTGTTGTGGGCAGGAATATTAGCTGGTTTATTCTCCAATTCACAAACAATCAAATTGTTACGTATGCACAGGGCAAGAACAGCAACAGAACAGTATGATTAAATGTTTTTACTGAGTCATGTTAGTAATGGGACATGCTGGCAACTTGTAGTTTGGACGAACGTGGCCTGCTGAGATGAAAACCTGGGCTCTTGAAAGTCTGCACCCAAAAGAAGGAGAGCCCTCCCACATGTAGGAGGCCCAATCGGTTTACTGTGATCGATCAGCTGCATGCACATTCACCAAATTCTTGTCATCGATCCTGTAATGTACAGAAATGAGATATATAAAAAATGCATTTTTATTAAAATAAAATATCCTCCAAAAAAGTAGTGGGAAATTGTTCCTATGATCCATTAAAAGGTCATAAATGTCGAATGCCATTCAGGCCTCTTCCATCTGCCAGCTTTTTGAAAGGGTTATTTAGTCGGTCCAATCTCCAATCTCTTTAACCGTTTTGCACTGGAAATGCTTCCTTCTCTACTACATAAAAGCTCACCAGTGCCTCAGCTTCCTCGAGGGGCTAAAGAAATTTGTCATGTCCCTTTTGACTCTTACCAGTTTTTATCAATGCACCACCGAAGGCATCCAGTCTGGATGGATAACGGCTTGGTATGGCAACTGCTCTGCATATGACCACAAGCAACAGCAGATGCAGCTTCCTTCCCTTTTTCCCAAACATGAATTACCTCTCTCTGTCCTCTTTCCATTCTTAGTCCAAAATAGAGACCCTTATCAGAATCAGGTTTATCATCACTCAAGTGTGTTATGGAATTTGTTCTTTTTTGCGATACATAAAATTACTACAGTATTGTATAAAAATCTTAAGCACCACACATGGAGCATGAGAGATTATAGCCTCTATTTGAGTATCTGTAGGGGCTGTTGATTAAGCTTTGGCTGCCTGGGTCAGCCAAGGCTCCTGATCTTTGGTAACTTGGCACAGGAGTGGGCTCTGTCAGTTCGGAGTCCTCCTGGCCTGGCAAAGCTGGCTATTCGCCAGTCTAGGAGGCAGCCAGTCAAGGGTTTAGTCCGAGATGATGACATGCTCCTCTTCCAGGGTTATGTCCAATCCTGTGTGTCCCTGGAGATGGAGTGTGCAGTATTCACGTATGATATGGGGGATTTCCAGGAGTAGAGGATTCCACAGAGGCTCAAGCGTATTCACATTACAGGTAAAGTGTTATACTCTGAAACTGTAAATAACGTGAATGATGGAATACTGTAATGTGATGCTGTGATCAGTGAATCTGCTTCCTTTGAAAAGGGGAAAATAAGCTAATACGAACGAGACAGCAGAGATCAAAGGTATTTGCTAAAAGAGCAAGAGGGACAATGAAGAGAACTTTACTGGTGAACTTGCAGGGATGGTGAGAGCAGAAGCAATAACAATCCTCTAAAGGATTATGTAGGTGAGAAGGAAATATTGCCAGTGTGTGGTGGGAAAAGAGCTTAGAGATGGCTATTGCCATGTGTACCAAGGTGCAGTGAAAAGCTTGCATTCTGTTCATACAAATTAAATCATACTGGTGTAAGGAGCGATTTCATTGATTGTTGATGCATCATAGAATCATAGAGCTAGAACAGGGTAAAACAATGTTAACGCTGATTAAAGTGTAAAAGATACTTAAAAGAACAGTGCAAGTAAACAAAGTGTACGATCGTAACAAGGTACACTGTGAGGTCATAACATTATCATGATGTTGTGAGGCTAAGAATCCATCTTATTGTACAAGAAGTCCCTTCAAGATTCTGACAACAGTGGGATAGAACCGTCCTTGATCTTGGTGCTACATGCTTTCAGGCTTTTGTCCAATTAGAGAGGAGAGAAGACAGAATGTTCGAGGTGGGTGGGGTGTTTAATTATGCTGGCTGCTTTCCTCCTCAAGTCCACAGTGTAAAGGGAAAAGACTCCAACATAAAGAGACCTCCATTGGAAAGTGTGTGTGTGTGTGTGTGTGTGTGTGTGTGTGTGTGTGTGTGTGTGTGTGTGTGTGTGTGTGTGTGTGTGTGTGTGTGTGTGTGTGTGTGTGTGTGTGTGTTTCTGAACTCATCTTTGTTCTAATACCAGGATGCACTAAATTGTTTTACATGACTATTTTTGAGCAATGGATACAAATTACACAGACTAAAACAGTTAACCTCTTTTATTTGTGATCTACAAGAAAAAAAGATGGAATTATTTAGACTCAGTGAAGAATGGAAATAGCTGTATAGCCTGCTATTGACACCTGTGTATAGAAGTACAGGGATACGAGGAAGATTAAGGAAATACTGGATCGTCAGTGTCAACAGTGAGTTGTCACGGAAGGTGGAGCAGTTGACTGAAACAGCAAAACTGACAAAGGAGTACATTTATTCATCTCCATCAGCTCTGCAGGGCTGACAGACAGAAATTTAGCTGAGGTAGTAATCTGCAATTGTGACAGATAGCCGTTAAATATTGGCCTGTGCTGAATTTTACAAAAATCTTTATGAAGAATAAAGAAAACATAGGAAATAGTTTGAAGCTGAGAAAGCTGTATAAATCTGCAGGAAATACCAAATAAAAATGTTGCTTCACCCTTTCAAGTTTCAGTTCAAGTTCAAGTTTATTTATCACTCTCATACTGATGCACCATCAATAACTCTCGGAGACGTGAGGCAAGAGATAGGCTTTTATTAGCTGGAAGAAAGCACTATCAGCAGCAAGAGACCATCACACAACATCCTGGAGACTGAGGGAGGAGCAGTGCCTCCAATCGCCTTTATACAGGGGTCTGTGGGAGGAGTCAGCAGAGGGGCATGTCCAGACAGGTATATGTAGTTCAGCACACATACATGACTACAGCTGAATGAAATAGCCTTCCTCTGGGGCAAAACGTACACAGCATAAGGCACATATAGCACATATAAGGAAGCTACTAAACATACAGTCACACAAAAAAAATATATATAGCCTAAGTCCCTGAGTGACATGTCCTGCGGCTGTGGGTGTATTTAAGGCAGAGCTTGATGGGTTCTTGATTGGGCACAGTTTCAAATATTATGGGGAGAAGGCTGGGGAGTGGGGCTAAGGAGGGGAGAAACGAATCAGCCATGATTGAATGCCAGAGCAGACTCAATGAGCAAAATGGCTTCATTCTGCTCCTATGTCTTATGGTCTTATGGTCTAAATTGATGATGCATGGTTGCTATTGGCAAGACAAAGCAGTTCTTGGCAGTCTGCAGATGAATGTGTGCAAGCACGCGCAATCCAGCTTGTCAGTCCTCTGAAGGGCAGCACCATCAGGAAAGGCCAGCCCTCTCCAAACATGGATAGCATGCTGCACCGCCTCTGGTGTGTCCTCTCCTAGGCTGCAGTGTCAGGCAAGCCCATGGTTTGAAGCCTAGTCCTTGCTACAACCAAGGCCACACAGCCACTGTCTGTCACGCCAATAAGCAATGGAAATAGACTTTTATATTATCAATGTCCAACAGAGTTTTGCAAGAGAAACGTCCAAAACAATTACTCACTGCTACACTACATGCTGCCTTTGCGCACCAACTCCGATACTTTTGATGCCTTCCCGTGGCAAGCAGTAACACGGTCAGCACCAAATCCAGCTCCTCCACCAATGAGCAGCTCACTGATGGGATGGGCCTGTAGTACCTGAAGTTCTTAATGTCCTGTAAGGTCTTACGATTGTAAAACTGGCATTTAAAGAAGACAAAAGCACCGTTGGTTGGCCTCTGAGAGGCCTCTGCATTAAATGCACCATCATCTTACCAGAAGTCCAACCTCTCTGCTTCTTCGAAGGAATTGCCCATCAAATAATCCCAAAAGTTATCTCTCATTGTCCTCAGTAGGTAAAAGTGGGATGTGTCGGTTGTCTAAGATGTAAGTGTTTTCTAGCCATTTACCAAGTTTTGTGCTTTACAGTACAGAGGTGTTCCAGTAGTTCTGAGCTCTGAAATTCTTGTACCAACAGAAGACACCATTCTTAAATTTAAAGATGTGCTTTATTTGTCACATGTACATTGAAATATCGAAGAATATAGTCAAATGTGTAATTTTTCATTAAGGAACAACACAGTCCCAAGGATTGTCCTGGGGGCAGCCTGCAAGTATTACAACACCTCTGGTGCCAACATAGCATACCTGCAACTTACTAATGCTAACTTCTTATATTATTCAAAATTCTACAGCACATTACAGGCCCTTCAGCCCACAATGTTCCTCTGCAAATGTTCCTCTTAATCTTTCCTGTTGTCTCACAAGAACCTCTACGTTCAGAATTGCATCCAGCTACAGAATTATTTCCAGTGATTCTTCTTAAATTAAATCTTAAAGTAGGATTTGAATTTTTGCTCTCCCATTTACACCGTTGTCTCTAGACACTAGACCTAGATGGTAAACATTACATTCCAGGTTTCTGCTGATGATTTATGGCCCATAAAAGGACGGCAAATTCCAATCTGGCAAATCGACTTTAATTACTAAGCCTTTGACATGTGTTTTATTTTCTTTTAGCTTTTCAGTTCACCTTTTAGCATTGAGAGGTCTATTTGATTTTGATAACAGTGAAATGGAAGCTGTCCTTGAGTCCATAGGACACAAGAGGAGAATAAGGCCGTTCAGCCCATCAAATCTGCTCCATCATTCCATCATGGTTGGTTTATTATCCTGCTTTACCCCATTCTCCTGACTTCTCCCTGTAAACTTTGATGCCCTTACTAATCAATAACCTATCAACCTCTGCTTTAAATAGATCCAGTGAGTCTGGTGATTCATGTTCTTAGGCTTTTGTATCTTATGCTTGATGGGAGTGGGTGGGAGAGAGTGACTAGAGAGAGACTACGTTCTATTGGCTGCTTTTCCACAGCTGCAGGAGGTGAGAATGGACCCAGTGGAGCAGAGACTGGTCTGCATAATAGACTGGGCTGAATTTACAACTCTTTCAATTTCTTCAGTTCTTCACCAGAGCAGTTGGCATACAAAGCTATGATACATCCAAATATGATGTTTTCTGATGGTTAATCTATAAAAATTGATCAGATTCCTCGGGGCTATACAGAAATTCCTTAGGTCTTCTGAGGAAGTCCCAGTTGGTGTGCTGTTTTGGACTTAAAGTCTAGGTAGCAACACAAAATGCTGGAGGATTTCAGCATTTCAGGTAGCATCTATGGAAATGAATGAACAGTTGACCTTTTGGTTTGAGAACCTTCTTTTGGACTGGAAAGGAAAGGGGAAAACTCCAGAATAAGAAGGTGGGAAAAGGGGTAAGATGATAGCTAGAATGTGATAGGTGAAGCCAGGTGTGTAGAAAATGTAAAAGGCTGGTGAGGAAGGAATCTGATAGGAGAGGAGAGCTGACCATAGGAGTAAAGGAAGGAGAAGGGGACCTAAGGGAGGTGATAGCAGGAAAGAAGAGGGAAAAAGCCAGAGTGTGGAATACGGCTGGGCCAGGAGATCTGTGTAAATTCTGCAATATCATGGACAAAGTTTCATCCACGGAGAACCAGTATGGATAACTTTACTCACCACAGCACTAAACTGATCTCTGAGCACAACGTATGAATTCACTTTGAAAGACTCTACAACTTATTTTCTCAGTACTTTTTATTTACATATTTACTTATTATAATTATTTTTGTATTTGCACTGTTTCTATTCTTTTACACATTAGTTGCTTGTCAGTCTTCCTCTGAGTGTATTTTTCATTGATTCTATTGCATTTCTTTGTTCTATTGTGAATGTCTGCAAGAAAATGCATTTCAGGGTAGTATATGGTGACATATATGTACTTAGATAATAATTTACTTTGAACCTATTTTGTTGAGAACAAGAGGCTGGAGATGCTGTAAACTGGAGCAAACTGCTGGAATAGCTGAGTGGCTCAGGCAGCATCTATGGAGGCAGAAGGATAGTTGATCAACCCTCTACTTCTGTAAATACCACCCAATCTGCTGAGTTCATCAAGCTGTCTGCTTTCAACTGGAAGTTACATGCATTGCCAATGAGAAGACAAGTATATGGTTTGGTGAATCCAGAACTCTTAATACTTGTTAATGCAACACAGAGAGCTGTGGTACACAATCAAATTTATAATGGATGGAAATACGCATAAAGTGAGAAAGGTCATCTTCAATAAACCCTTTCTATGACTGAATCTGTCTTGAAATCAGGTAGCTACATTTTTTTAAAAAAAGAGATCACACACAATTATTAAAAGAAGTGGTCAACAAAACTTCTGCTTTAATTTATAATGAGTGATATGCAGCCCTAGGGACTAATAACTATTCTGTACTTTTGCCCCTACAGTGACTACATGCAGTGGAAATTGCTTATCAAAGAAACTTCTATTCCCATCAGAATTCCAGTGAAGCAAAAGAAACACTAAGACAATAAAACTAGAGGCAAAAATGAAGGAGAAATTCAAAATGAATTAGATTGAACATTTATGAATAAGCTTCCAAAACAATGAATTTTCACTGATTTATACAATATATATCCACTGTATATATTCAGTGCAAAATTCTTGACAACTTATGAATGTCCTGGATGATGAAGTGGAGGGATGAGTTATTAAGTTTGCTGATGACACAAAAATTGCAGGTGTTGTGGATAGTGTGGAGGGCTGTCAGAGGTTACAGTGGGACATTGATAGGATGCAAAACTGGGCTGAGAAGTGGCAGATGGAGTTCAACCCAGATAAGTGTGAGGTGGTTCATTTTGGTAGGTCAAATATGATGGCAGAATATACGATGAATAGTAAGACTCTTAGCAGTGTGGATGATTAGAGGGAACTTGGGGTTCAAGTCCATAGGGCGCTCAAAGCAGCTGTGCAGGTCAACTTTGTGGTTAAGAATGGATACAGTGTATTGGCCGTCATCAATCGTGGAATTGAATTTAGGAGCCGAGAGGTAATGTTGCAGCTATATAGGACCCTGGTCAGACCCCACTTGGAGTACTGTGCTCAGTTCTGGTTGCCTCACTACAGGAAGGATGTAGAAGCCATAGAAAGGATGCAGAGGAGATTTACAAGGATGATGCCTGGATTAGGGAGCGTGCCTTATGAAAACCGGTTAAGTGAACTCGGCCTTTTCTCCTTGGAGCAACGGAGGATGAGATGGCTCGAACTCCAAGTAGTAGTAGTGGACCAGTAGGCAACATCTTGTGAATTCACATAGCCCTGACTCACCTCTTCATTGTTTGCCATGATAATTTACCACAATTTACTTCAAAATAAGTGTTATAAATAACATTTTTAATCATACTCCTTTGTTTTTGAACCACAAGTCACACAACTGTCGCACGTCTTCAGTAACGCCTTCCTAAAGTGGAGGCGGACCATAAACCACTGGTCTCAATTATGTCCAAATCGCTGAATGACTGTCCATGAGGATACCATACATGTTGATGAGGCTGCAGAGATATGACATGAAGATGATCCACACTCCAGAAAAACTTATGTTGGCTGCTGATGCATCGTCTCAAGCAGTCATCAAGAAAGAACAGAGTAACCAAGAGATTAATGCAGATGTAGACAGGATTTTTATTGACTTGATTGGCACCTCCATTGCAATATCTCCTAATAGAACAGAGCAGGTTTGGAAAGTAGCAAGGTCAGGTGAAACAAAGAATGAACTCCAAGAGACAATACCCGCAGAGTGGCCAACAGTTAAGAATGACTGTCCAAATTGTATTTGTGATTATTAGGCATTCAAAGCTGAAATGTCAGTAGTGAAAGATATGGTTTTCAAAGGGAGCAGTTTTGTGATTCCAGTGTCACCATGCAAAGAAATGCTCCAGAAGATACACAAAGGTCATCTTGGTGAGGAAAAATGTACACGTAGATCTCTTGAAGTGATGTACTGGCCAAGAATGAACCAAGACATCAGCCAGGCCATTGCTTCACGTTAAATATGCCTTACTTACAGACAAACGCAGCAAACAGAACTGTTTACACTGCACTCTGTACCAGACAGGCCATACTTCAAAGTTGGAGTGGATTTGTTTGATTGTAATGGGAAGAGTCATATTGTTGTAACAGACTACATTTCCAATTATCCAAAAGTTGCAACACTGCAGTCAACATCCAGCAAAGCATGGATGGGGAGAGATCTTCAGGTCTCTGGGGTGGTATCCTGGCTGGAATTCTCCATCGTGTCACTGGATGCTGAGTCTGTACTCCACCTTTGCTCCATAGCTGAACGTGCTTTGGTGTATCTTGAGGCTGTTGATTGCGTGTGTAGTTTATCCGTAGCTTTATGGTGCCCTCTTGTGAGGGCTGCACGCAAGGTAGCTAGCCTTGTATGCTCGTGCCGGTCTTTCCTGGAGGACAGCTGTCTTTTCAGTATCCCTAATCTTTCTCGGTTGCCATCCAGTCTTTCCTGGAAGTCACTGGTGAAACAGTTGTCACTTGCATCATGCACCAGAGTGCTCCCTTCAGTTACCTGACGAGGTAACCGTAGCTGTTGGCAGGATTATTGTTCCCTTAATGATGGAGAAGTCAACATTTATGTCTCCTTTTGTGCCAAGATCAGGTCTCCTTCAGGGTGTAGGAGCAACACCTTATATTCCATCTGGGTAGCCTCCAACCTGGTGGCATGAATATTGATTTCTCCTTCAGTAAACTAATTCTCCACTTCCCTCTTCCTCTATTCCCCACTCTCACCATTTACGTCTTCTCACCTGCATTCACCTCTCCTTTGGTCCTCTCCACCTTCAATTTCTCCTTTGGACCACTCTTCTGTCTTATCAGATTCCTTCTTTTCCAACCCTCGATCTTTCCCATCTACCTGGCTTAACCTGTCATCTTCCAGCTCGCCTCCTCCTCCTCCCATCTTTTTATTCTGGCATCTTCCCCTTTCCTTCTCAGACCTGAAGAAAGATCTCATCCCTAAACTTCAACTGTTTATTTATTTCCATACATACTGCTTGACCTGCAGAGTTCCTCCAGCATTTTGTGTGTGTTGTTTTAGTATTGTAGCTTTTTCTTGAAAAAATTTAGTTTAATTTATATAATTATGAATGGGAGTTTTTTAATGAATTGTTGAAATGTAGCTATATAGAAACATAGAAAACTTACGGCACAATATAGGACCTCCAGCCCACAAAGCTGTGCCGAACATGTCCTTACCTCAGAACAACCTAGGCTTACCCTTAGCCCTCTATTTTTCCAAGCTCCACGTATCTGTCCAGGAGTCTCTTAAATGACCCTATTATATCCACCACCACCACCACCATCGCCGGCAGCCGATTCCATGCACTCACCACTCTCTGCAGAAAAACTTACCCCTGATATCTCCTCTGTATCTTTTTCCAAGCACCATAAAACTATTCCCTCTCATGCTAACCATTTCAGCCCTGGGAAAAAGCCTCTGACTATCCACAGGATCAATGGCTCTCATTATCTTGTACACCTCTATTAGGTCACCTCTCATCCTCCGTTGCTCCAAGGAGAAAAGGCCAAGTTCACTCAACCTACTCTCATAAGGCATTTTCCCCAACCCAGGCAACATCCTTGTAAATCTCCTCTGCACCCTTTCTATGGCTTCCACATCCTTCCTGTAGTGAGGCAACCAGAACTGAGCACAGTACTCCAAATGGTGTCTGACCAGGGTCCTATATAGCTGCAACATTGCCTCTCAGCTCTTAAACTCAATCCCATGGTTGATGAAGGCCAATACACCGTACACCTTCTTAGTCACAGAGTCAACCTGCACAGCTGCTTTGAGCATCCTATGGACTCGGACCCCAAGTTCCCTCTGATCCTCCACACTGCCAAGATTCTTACCATTTCTGTCATCATATTTGACCTACATGCCTATGATGCTATTGTAAGTACAAGGCAATAAACCCAACTTTGACTTGGACTTTGAGGTTAGAATGGTTGGGTTTAGCTTGTCACTCATGTATTTAGTTAGGATTCCTTACTGTAACTGTCAGTGACTCTGTGAGATGAAGAAATCTTGCTGAGACAGAACATTGGTAAGACTTCATTTGGAGGTGATTCCATTTTAATCTTTGCTGCAAAATAAAAATGGAGTTAGTGTCATTAAGTTGATTCCTGGAATGAGGACTATGTCCCATTAAGAAAGAGAATGTCTGGTATTAACTAATTGCTACATAGAAGACATTCATATATAACAGAGGATCAACAGGTAGATGCCAAAGTGTGTGGAATTCAGACAGCATTGGATCAGGGCAAGGGTTTATCATTTAGGACTGTACACTAGAAACAGTTGTAGCTGTCCTGTCATGGAAATTAGGCAAGGTTGAAACTGGAAAGGGTTGTTGCTGTTGTAGGTTTTCACAAATACAATGACGTGAAACATTTTATGTTTAAGAAAAACTGTAACAACTCATTTTTTGAGCTCCAAAAATCAGAACACAAAACTCAGTAAAATTCCTTAATGCAATTACGTCGTCACGTCAGACCAGCCTTTTAAAGTAAACCCCAACTCAACGTGGTGCTTGTGGATTATATACATTTATACCTATTACATCATCCTACATGGTCCTGTGATGGAAATTAGGCAGGTTTGAAACTGATAGGCCTTTGTGCTCACAAAGGGAATCAGAGGATATGAAGATTGAGTGGAAAGTGATCAAGGCACAGCATTAGGCAATATCATGGAATATTGGAGCAAGATGAATGGGCTGAGCAATCCCTTTTGGTTTCTGGCACTTCTGTTTTCAAGGATTTTAGTTGAAAACTATGATTTAAGTTACCAGCTTCTATATTCACCACGGTTTTGATGTGACAGACTGTTGAAAGTGTTAGCCATGAATTAACAACTTTCTTTGCGGGTCACAGCCAGCCAAACAGTTTGACCATCTGAGTCATCTTCCACATCATTCCATTTTCACCTTACTTGCTGAAACATTTGAGCTGTGTGAAATCACTCCTGCATGTTGGCTTGAGTATCTTTGCAATAAACATGGTGGCCTTCATGTATAAAAAAGCATGATTGATGATATTGATTCACAAGCATCATGAAAAATGTCTGACAGATCCTTTTTCCCTTTACAGAAAGTAAAGGCATGTTGCATACACATAAAGGAATAAATATAAAGCCCATATATAACATGAGCATCATTTCATAGTAAAGAAGAAAAATGTCAACACATTTAGTGTGATAGAGTCATGTAGCACAGAAATTGGCCCTTTGGCCCAACTGGTCCATGTTAACTGAGATGTCCATCAAAGATATTCTCATATGACCACATGTGGTTCAGATTCCTCCAAACCTTTTCCATCCATGTCCCTGTCCAAGTATCTTCTAAATATGGGTCAAAAATTGATAATTTATCTGTCCCAAACACTTCTCCTTGCATCTCATTCTATATATGCACCTCCCTCTGCATGGAATAGTCACCTCTCTGTAGTTGATATTAAATTTCTTCCCTCTCACCTTAAACCTCTGCCCTTTAGTTCTTGATTCCCCAACCCAGGGAGAAAGACTGTGCACACTCACCCTACCTACATCCCTCATGATTTTGTGTAACTCCATAAGGTCCCCCCTCAGTCTCCTACGCTCCAAGGAATAAGGTCAGAATAAGACTATACAATCTCTCCCTATAACTTAGGCCTTCAAGTTATGGCAACACCCTGATAAACTTTCTTTCACTCATTTCAGCTTGATGACATCTTTCCTATCATATAATAACCAAAACTGTTCAAAATACTCCAGGTGTGGTCTCAGCAACATTATATTAAAATGCAACCCAGTTTGCTGTAAGGATTAGATAAGGTGGATATGGAGAGGATATTTCCTATGGTGGGGATATCCAGATCTAGAGGGCACAGCCTCAAAATTGAGGGGCAACCTTTTAGAACAGGGGTAAGGAGGAATTATTTTTAGCTAGAGGAGCGAATCTAGAATGCTCTGCCACTGACAGCACTGACAGTCCATGGGTATATTTAAGGCAGAAATTGATAGTTTCCTGGTCGGTCAGAGTGTCAGAGGATATAGCAAGAAGACAGGTGTATGGGGTTGAGTGGGATCTGGAATCAACCATAATGAAATGGCTAGCAGACTCGATGGGCTGAATGACTTATTTCTATTCCTATGTCTTTTGATCTCATGGTCTAATTTATTCTCTTTAATTTTGGGTGATTCCGTCAAACTAATCCCAACTCAGGAGGATAAAGTGATGTTTCTGTTCTTAGAAGAATGGGTGACATCAATTGAAATGTGTTTGAAATATTTGAAAAAAAACTTTCACTTACTGGTGTAAACAAAGAAGCACTTTGATATGATAAACATCCCAATAATGTTTCTCTGTTGTTTGATATTATGAAAGATTCAGATATTGACATACTGCAAATGGATAGATAAGGTTCCAGGATCTCACATCTGCAGTGGTGCTAGAAAGTTTGTGAACCCTGTAGAATTTTCTCTGCTGTTGCATAAATATGACATAAAATGTGATCAGATCTTTATGTAAGTCCTAAAACTTGATAAACAGCATCCAATTAAATAAACAGTACAAAAACATTATATTTGTCCTTTATTTATTGAGAAAAATGATTAAATATTCCATGTATTTGTTGGGAAAAAGTATGTGAACCTTTGCTTTCAGTAAATGGTGTGATCCTCTTGTACAGCAATAACTTCATCCAAACATTCCCATTAACTATTGATCAGTCCTGCACATTGGCTTGGATAAACTCCAGGCAATTCTTCTTTACAAAATTGCTTCAATGCTTGGTTGTTGGTGGACCTCCTTGCATGAATTGCTTGCTTCAGGTCCTTCCACAATATTTTGCTAGGATCAAAGTCGGAACTTTGACGGCCATTCCAAAATATGATTTTTCCTCTTTTTAAACCATCCTATTGTTATACTGTATATACTTTTGTCTATCAGATCATTGTCTTGCTGAATTATCCAACTTCTATTAAGCTTGAGGTGATAAACTGTTACCCTAACATTCTTCTGTAAAATGTCTCAATACAACTTCGAATTTATTGTTCCCTCAATGATTGCCAGACCCTCCTGCCCCGATGGGAGACTACAGCAGTACAGTGGTGCTATTACAGCTCAGGGTGTTGGAGTTTGGAGTTCAGTTCTGGCGCTGTGTTCGAACTTTCTCTCTGTAACCATATGAGTTTCCTTCAGGTGCTCTGGTTTCCTCCCAGCGTCTAAAGATGTTCTGGTGAATAGGTTAATTGGTCTGTGTAAATAGTCCTATGTTAAATAGGTGTGTTGCTGGGTGCTGCAGCTCGTTGGGCCAGAAGGGTCGATTCCACTCTGTACCTCTAAATAAGTAGATAAAAGAAAAAAAAAACTTTATGGCATCTATCTGTTCACATTGTTTTCAATAGTGCCCTACTACTCTACAGTTCCAATATCTTCTGTATCAGTTTGTTCATTCACAGGGTATGGACAATGCTGATATTCATTGGCTAACGCTTTTTGTCTCTGAACTGAAGGTGCAGTTATGTAGGAGGTACAGTAGCATAACAGCTGGTGTAATGGTTAGTATAATGTTATTACAGCACCATCAACCCAGGTTCAATTGCCACCACTGTCTGTAAGGAATTTGTACGTTCTCCTTTTGCTCCATTTTTCACCCATAGTATAAGTTGGTAAATTAATTGGTCATGTGATTGCAACTAGGTGGCGCAGACTGGTCAGAGCAACATTTTCTTCTTACGGTAATTCCATATTGAATTAATTGCTTAAAATTTTCAGCTGTCATGGTGGGATTTTGGGGTTTGAAGTCCTTTTTTTGTCAGAGACTCTGGAAACTAATCCAACAATTTAACCACCTGCTGTCTTTAAGAGGTGACTCAGCAAGTAGCTCTTCTGCCTTACAGTTGCAGGGATTTGGGTTCAACCATGACCCCAGAGATTGCTTGTGTGGAGTTGGCATACTCTCCCAGTAATCATTTCCGTCTCCATCTGGTGCACAGGTTTCCTTCACTTTTCAAAGATGTGCTGGTGGTTTATTAGTGATTGGTAAGTGCAAAAGATCAAACGGGAACAGGACCTTTTGCCCACAATGATTGAGCCAAACATGACGTCAGATTTAAACATCTCCTCCAGCACACATGATTCATTTTCCTCCATTCTCTGCATATGCATATCTAGCCAACAGCCTCTTGAACACCACTAACGCATCTGCTTTCAATCCTACTCCCCGCAGCCCCTTTCCGCCATCTTTTGCTCTTCTGTGTAAACACATGGCCCACTTATCTCCTTTAAGCTTTTTGATTTTCTCCTTAAATTCACATCCTCCAGTATTTGCCATCGCTGTTCTGGGAAAAAGATCTCAGATCAGCTCACGGGCTATTGGGAGACTGTAAGTTGCAGTGATGCAAAGAGTTAAAGGAAGACCAGATGATAATATGTGTCAGAATAATGTTTAGGTTTAGAGTGATAGGTGCAAGATTTGAAAGGGATCTGAGGGGCAACATTTTCATGCAAAGGTGATGAGTATATAGGACGAGCTGCAGGAGGAAATGTTTGAGGTAAGTACAATAGTATGACTTAAGTACTTTGGTAAATGGACGGGCAAGGCTTCGAGGGATATGAGTGTAATACAAAAAATGGGGGCTAATGGTGGGCAGCATGGTCAGCATGGGTTGTTTGGGCTGAAGGACCTGTATCTGTGCTGTATTACTCTACAACTCCCAAGACTTTGTCCATACGTGACTCGAGAGCCTGCAAAGTGGTTAGCTAAAATTCAGAAACAATGGACGATAGATGTCCGCCTTCTCGGTAACATTGTAAATAAAAATAATTAAATTGGCAATGTTTGATATTCAACAATAAGTGCTCTAGATTATAGTATAAATACCTCATTATCAATGTACTGTGAAAACTGTAATATGGCAACTTTATATTGCAAAAGAGCACAATAATTTCACGGCCACCTGAACTGCATTTATCAACCTGTACAGTTTATTGTAGAGGAAAATGTACGATATGGAGAAAAAGGAGGACTCTGTCATCATTATTAACTATTAGAATATAAAACTTCCATTTACAAACAGGTTTTAAATCCAATTTAATTTCAGGAAAGCAAAGAAGCAAAGCTAATGAAGGACAGAACAACAGTTTAGTCAATCAGAGAAATGCTCCTGGTGCCTCTTGACTGTTGCTGTTACCGTCACAGTAGGCAGAGGACATGTTTCATTAAATTACACACTCTGTGCATAATGATTCAAAGGTAGTACAAATATGCAACAAAGTGTTAGTCACATAGCTCTGTACTACAGCATGGAAAAAGGCCTTTCAGCTCATCTACTCAATGCCAAACTGTTATTCTGCTTTTCCCCATCAGCATACAGCTGAACCTTTGCCCTTCATACCCGTCTCAGTTTTTGTATTTATTGAGGTACAGGGCCCTTTCCGGCCCTTTGAGCCATGCCACACAGCAAGCCGCCAGTTTAACGCCAGCCTAATCAAGGGGCAAATTACAATGACCAATGAACATACCAACCGGCACGTCTTTGGATTGTGAGAGGAAACCCACGTGGTCACAAAGAGAACGTGCTAACTCTTTACCGGACCGCGGTGGGAATTGAAGCCATTTATATACTTCTCCATCCTTCTTGTAAGTATTGAGATTGCATCCACCGCTTCTACTGGCTGCTCGTTTCACAAACTCACGACCCTCTAAGCAAAGAAGTTTCCGCTCAAGTTCCCCTTTAAATATTTCACCTTTCAACCTTAACCTCTACTTCTAGTCTCGCACAGCCTCAGTGAAAAAAGCTTGCATGCACTTACACCCAGAATGGTAGACTGTTTCGCTGAACACCTACACTCTGTCCGCCAGAGAAAGCAGGATCTCCCACTGGCCGCACATTTTAATTCCACGTCCCATTCCCATTCTGATATATCTATCCATGGCCTCCTCTACTGTCAAGATGAAGCCACACTTAGGTTGGAGGAACAACTCCTTATATACCAGCTGGGTAGCCTCCAACCTGATGGCATGACCATTGACTTCTCTAACTTCCGTTAATGCCTCTTTTCCCCTTCTTACCTCATCCCTGATATATTTAGTTTTTTCCCCCTCCTCTTTTTTTTTCTCTCTCTCTGCCCATCACTCTTTGCCTGTTCTCCATCTCCCTCTGGTGCTCCCCTCTCCCTTTCTTTCTCCCTCAGCCTCCTGTCCCATGATCCTTTCCCTTCTCCAGGTCTGTATCCCTTTTGCCAATTATGTTTCTGGCTCTCAGCTTCACCCCACCCCCTCCGGTCTTCTGCTATCATTTTGCATTTCCCTCCCCCTCCTACTTTCAAATCTCTTACTATCTTTTCTTTCACTTAGACCTGACGAAGGGTCTCAGCCCAAAACTTCGACAGTGCTTCTCCCTATAGATGCTGCCTGGCCTGCTGCGTTCCACCAGCATTTTGTGTGTGTTGCTTGAATTTCCAGCATCTGCAGCTTTCCTCGTGTATAAGTTTGTTATTGTTGTTGAGTTGCCAGCTTGATGTTCAACACAGCACATATGGAAAGCGTGCAAGGAGCCGGCCGGATTCGAACTGGGGACCTTTCACCTTGAAGTCCGGTGCTGATGCCACTGCACCACCGGCCAGCAAATTGTAATGTTGTAAGTCTCTACCAAATCTCCCCTCACTTTCCTATGTTCCTTGTAGTAATAACGTTTTCTCTAGGACTCAGCTCCTTAAATCCTGGCAACTGTGCCGTATCTTTGCACTAGCCAAGATTATTATGCATGCTGTGCGTAATTTAGTGAATATTATTCTCTACCTACAGTAAAAGTGTTCTGCTCTGCCACAATATTCTTCCTTTGGTGCAATCACAGAACTTCTGGTAAGATGTCAGCACGCTTGATCACAACGGCCTCTGCATGTGCAAGTGCTTGTCTTTACCATTTTCATTGCTATCACAATGTCCATTTTGGACATTGGTAATACAAAATACTGCAAGTCTGGTTCATTAGTTCATGTGTAAGACTGAAGGTGGGGTGGCTGCCTGACCTCGGTTGCTGGGCAGACCAGGCCTTCATGGTGCAGTGTTGCCTGTTACAGCCTCTGAGGGGAGGAGGCACCAAGGGCAGTGTAGGAGTGAACGTAGGCACAGTGGGTGCATTGTACCCGTGCAGGGGTGGGGGCTGGCCCCTGCAGGCCGGCTCTCCTGTCAGTGTTGCTACCCCGTGTTTGCTCCCTGGAAGACAAGCCTGCCGCTGCACCAGCGAGCTTGTTCTTGCAGAAACGTGGCTCTGGGACAACATCCCATGTAGCATCAATTTTCAGGCTTTGCCACTCAGGAACATACACTAATATTGCTTTCTGACTATATTTTTGTTTCTGACAACAATACGTGAGTGTAAGTACTGTGTTTTGCACCTTGGACCCGGAGGAATGATGTTTCATTTAGCTATATACATGTGTGTGGTTGAATGACAAACTTGAAGTTGAACTTGAACAAGTAGAGCCCCCACCTCACAGTGCCAGAGACCCAGATTTAATCCTGACTTTGGCTTCTGTCTTGTGTGGATTTTGCATTTTCTCCCTGTGTGGGTTTCAGAATCAGAATCATAAACAGAATTAGATTCAGGTTTATTGTCACTGACATTTATCATGTAATTTGTTATTCTTATTCTGTGGCAAGCATAACAAATTACTTTAAGTTACAATCATAAATAAATAGATACGTACATTGTGCGAGAAAGGGATAGTGAGGTAGTGTTCATGGGTCCATGGACCATTCAGATATCTGATGGTGGTTCCTATAACATTGAGTGGGTGTCTTTGTGCTCTTCTAACTCCTTCCTGATGGTGGTAGGGAAAAGAGAGCAAGTGCTGGATGGTTATGGTCCTTAATGTTGGATGCAAACTTGTTGAGGTACTGCCTATTGAAGATGTCATCAATGCTGGGGAGGCTAGTGCTCATGATGGGGCTAACTGAGCCTACAGCCTTTTGAGGCCTCTTACAATCCTGTGCATTGGCACCTCCGACCAGACAGTGATCCAACTGATCAGTATCCTCTGCATGGTATGCCTGTAGAAATTTGCTAGAGTCTTGCCTGACACATCAAATCTCTTCAAACTCCCAATGGAGAATAGCTGCTGGTGTGCCTTCTTCATGATTGCATGAATACGTTGGGGCCAGCATAGATTCTCTGAAATGCTGACACCCAGGAACTTGAAACTGCTTACTCTTTCCACTCTGTGGATGGTCTGGTTTCTTCACTCATTCCGGAAACTAGGAGGGTGATTGATCATTTCACCACAACTGATGCATCTCAGGCTTCGTAGGTGGAAGATGTTGAGACGCTGCTCTTGACTGAAGTAGAGACTCCAGGTCTTGCTGCCGTAAAGCAGCATGCTGAGGCCGCAGGCCCTGTAGACAGCAATCTTGGTGTGCGTCATCAGCTTTCTGTTCTCCCAGACTCTCTTTGTCAGCTTGGCGAATGTTGAGGCTGTTCGTCCGATCTGTCTGTTGATCTCGGAGTCCAGGGAGAGACTGTCCGTGATGGTGGAGCCAATGTATGTAAACTCATGAACTACCTCCAGTTCGTAGTTGTTGATGATAATGGCAGGGGGGTGCTCAACGCCTTGGCCCAACACGTTGGTCTTCTCCAGGCTGAAGTCCTGACAGTGAGAAGCTGTCCATGAGGCGTGCAGTTGCTCTTCAGAGTGTGTTGCCAGTGCCGCGTCATCTGCAAACAACACGTCCCTGATGAGTACTTCAAGAACCGTAGTTTTCACCCTCAGCTGGGACAGACTGAACAGCCTCCCGTCCAATCTGGTGTGAAGGTCACACCATCAGTTGATGTTCCAAAGGCGTGCTTCAGCGTGACTGTGAAGAAGATGCCGAACAGAGTGGGGGCAAGCACACAGCCCCGCTTCACACCACTGCGGATGTTGAAGGCCTCCAAAGAAGAGCCGTCAAACTGAACGACGCCCTTCATGTCTGTGTGGAATGACTGAACTATCGTGAGGAGCCTTGGGGGACAACCAATCCCGGCGAGGATTTTGAACAAGCCGTCTCTGCTGACAAGGTCGAAGGCCTTCGTAAGGTCAATGAAAGCAACGTAGAGTGGTTGTCTTTGCTCTCTGCATTTCTCTTGTAGCTGTCGAAGGGAGAAGATCATGTCGATTGTGGAGCATTCTGACCTGACACCGCACTGAGACTTGGGATATACCCTTTCAGCTATTTTCTGCCATCTGTTCAAGACCACGCGAGTGAAGACCTTCCCAACGATGCTCAGCAAGGAGATTCCCCTGTAGTTGTCCCCTTTGTTCTTATAAAGAGTGACTATGTTGCAGTCTCTCATGTCTTGCAGCACTGCTCCCTCTATCCAGCACTGGCACAGTAGATGGTGCAGCTGGTTTAGCAGGACGTCCTTTACGCACTTGATGGCCTCTGGTGGAATGTCATCCAATCCTGGTGCCTTCCTATATATAAACATAAATATTCTTAAAATATTGAATGTGTAACTTGTATCTTCAGGCTCTTGTACCTCCTTCCTAGTTGTTAGCAGAATTTCAGTTGGTGACGAAAGGGCATACAAGAGCAAGATATACCAGTTAGTTGAGTGGCACCAATCTTGCACTCAATGTCAGCAAAATCAAAGAGCTGATTGTGGACTTCAGAAAGGTAAGATGAGGGAACACAATCTAATCCTCTTAGAGGGATCAGAAGTGGAGAGTGTGAGCTAGTTCAAGTTCCTGGCTGTCGAGCAACTGGGTCTCTGAAGATCAAGCCTGGTCTCAACATATAACAGCTGTAAAGATGGCAAGACAGCGGCTGTATTTCATTAGGCATTTGAGAAGATCGGTTTGTCAACTAAAACTCTCAAAGTTGTCTACAAATGTACTGTGAACAGCATTCCGACTGGCTGCATCACTATCTGGTATGGAAGGGGTGGGAGGTTATTAAACCAGCTCAAAATATGTTGCAGAAACTTGTAAAATTTGTCAGCTCTATCATGAGTACAAAATTCAGTAGTATCCAAGAAGGATCTTCAAGGCGTGGTGTCTTAGCAAAGCGATGTCTGTCTTTAAGGATCGCCACCACTCAGAACATCCCCTCTTCACACTGTTACTGTTGGGAAGGAGTTACTGAAGCCTGAAGGCACATGTTTTCTAAATGGACATTGAACCCATGAACACGATCTCACTACTTTTTTTATTTTTGTTTTTTTTTGTACGACTTATTTTAACTTATGTATAAAATAGACAAATATATACTTAATGTAACTCATTTTTGCTCTTTATTTATTTATCCTGTACTTCATTGTACCAATGTTAACAAATTTCACGCTTGCTGGTGATATTAATTCTGATTCTGATTCTGATGCTAATTCCCTGAAGGTAGTAATGAGCATGTTCTGGGTAATGGGGGTCCTTAATGGTGGATGTCACTTTTAGATGGATATTCAGTTAAGCTGGCTACTTTTCCCTTGATACCACAGCGCCTATAAAAAGTGTTCACCACCCTTAGAAGTTTTTATGTTTTATTGTTTTGCAACATTGCACCACAGTGGATTTAATTTGGATTTTTTGACACTGATCAGCACAAAAACACTCTTTTGTATCAAAGTGAAAATAGATCTCTACAAAGTGATCTCAATTAATTACAAATATAGAACACAAAATAATTGATTGCATAAGTATTCAGCCCCTCAAGTCAGTATTTAGCAAATGCACCGTTGGCAGCAATTACATCCTTATGCCTGTGTGGATAGGTCTCTATCAGCTTTGCACATCTGGTCACTGCAATTTTTCCCCATTCTTCTTCACAAAACTGCTCAAGCTCTGTCAGATTGCATGGGGATCATGAGTGGACAACCCTTTTCAAGTCCAGTCACAAATTCTCAATTGGATAGAGGTCTGGACTCTGACTTGGTCACTTCAGGACATTAACTTTGTTGTTTTTAAGCCATTACTGTGTAGATCTAGCTTTATGCTTGGGGTCATTGTCTTGCTGGTAAACAAATCTTCTCCCAACTCGCTGTTCTTTTGCCTTCCAGGGCCTGCTGCAGTGAAGCATCCCCACAGCATGATGCAGCCACCACCGTGCTTCACAGTAGGGATGGTGTGTTTTTGATAATGTATGGTGTTTAGCTTATGCCAAACATAGCATTTAGTCAGATGGCCAAAAAGCACAATTTTCATTTCATCACACCATAGAACTTTCTTCCAACTAACTTCAGAGTCTCCCACATGCTTTCTGGAAAACTCCAGCTGAGATTTCATGAGAGCTTTTTCAACAGTGGCTTTCTCTTTATCATTTTTCCATAAAGCTGCAACTGGTGAAGTACCACACAACAGTTGTTACATAGGCAGTCTGTCCCATGTTAGCCACTGAAGCTTGTAACTCCTCCAGAACTGTCATAGGTCTTTTGGTGGTCTCCCTCACGAGTGTCCTTCTTCCAAGGTTACTCAGTTTTTGAGGATAGCCTGTTCTAGGCAGATTTACAGCTGTGTCATATTCTTCCCATTTCTTGATGATTGAATTAACTGTAATTCCAGGGATATTTAATGACTTGGAAATTTTCTTGTATCCATCTCCTGACTTGTGTTTTTCAATAACTTTTTCGTGGAGTTGCTTGGAATGTTTCTTTGTCTTCATGGTGTAGTTTTTGCCAGGATACTGACTCACCAGCAGTTGGACCTTCCAGATACAGGCACATTTTTACTACAATTATTTGAAACACCTTGACACACACGTCTCCAAAACAGAACTCCATTTTATTGATAATGTGACTTTTTAAAATAATTGGCTGCACCAGTTATGATTTGGTGTGCCGTATTAAGGGGGTGAATACTTATGCAATCAATTATCCTGTGTTTTATATTTCTAATTAATTTAGATCATTTTGTAGAGATCTGTTTTCACTTTGGCATAAAAGAGTCTTTTACTGTTTATCAGTGTCAAAAAATGCTGAATTAAATCTTCTGTGATTCAGTTTTGTAAAACAATAAAACATGAAAACTTCTGGGGGGGGTGAATATAGGCACTGTATGTACTTGTAAAGTTGTTGCAAATAAGTTTTTCATTGCACCTGTGGATACATGTGCTTATGTTTGTGACAATAAATTCGACTTGGACATTGAGGAGTATTGAGTTCTGTGGCTGTTGTTGGAGCCACACTCAACCAATTAATTACTGGATTTTCCATCATACTTACAGATGATGGAAGCACTTCAGAGTGTCACAAGACTAGAATCCGAGTTTACAACCTGTTCTTGGATCCATAGCATTTATGTGTTTGGTGCAGCTGGATTCCTGGATCGATCTAGACAGCACACTGATAAATACTTTTCACTGAAACTAGGTACAGGTGACAATAATAACCAATTCCAAAAAAAAATACATTCCACCCAGGCATGGTAACCATTGAAACAGTGCCAACTGTATGATTGGGGTTCAATTCCAGCTGCTGCCTGTGAGGAGTTTATACGTCTCCCCATGACTGGGTGCATTTTCTTCAGATGCTCCCGTTTCCTCACGCATTCCAAAGACATATGATTTAGGGTTAGTAAGTTATGTGCATGCTACACTGGTACATGAAGCAAGGCAACACTTACAGGCTGCACCAGCCCATCCCTGACACAAATAAAACATATCACTGTATGTGTTGATGTATATACAACAAATAAAGCTAATCTCTAATCTTTATCTTTAGGTGTTTGACAATGGTTCAGCTTTGGTGGTGCTGCAGCACAGTAGTTGGTCAGTATGTAGTATTTATATGCTGTATCTGTTGCTTTACACTTAGCCTATGTTGAATGTTGTCTAATCCTTTTGCATACTGGCATGCAAATTTTCATTATCTTAGGGTGGCAAATAGAACTGAACACTATACAATCATTAGTGGAAATCCCAACCACGGTTGGAAGTTCATTGAATGGTTGAAGATAGTTAGTCATGGAACACTGCCTGAGGAACTTCTGCAGTAAGATGCTGGAGCTAAGGTAATTGGCCTCCAAGTACTAGAATCATCTCTCTTGTGCTAATTATGACTCTAATTGATGGAGACTGCTGCACAGTTCACATCAGTGACTAATCTTATTGTTGAATCTTACGCTGTGGTAATCTTGGGAATTTTCCTGAAAATCTGATTCAAATTCCTCTCCCAAATCATTAATCTTATTCTGTCCTTGACTTGTCTACTACAGTTCATACTGTGAAGTCAAGCCCTCTGAATACATATCAGTAGGCGTAACCCCAGGAGAGAGAAATGAGTCTCTTCATGGAGAGAGAAATGAGTCTTTGATGAATTCTAATTCTCTTTTACCTAAGCTTGCAACTGCTTGAGAAGTTCTGCTCATTGGTTCCAAGAAAAATCTTATCCTTGTAATGTAATAACAGTAAGCTTTTGTCTTTTATTATCTGGAATTGCTTCACTTTCTCTGAAAGCCAGAACCTGACAAAAAGGTTGTTGGAAGTAGTCCATCAGAGAGCATTGTTCTTTGTTGGCCACAGAAAAAATTTTCATTTTGCTTTCAAATTTCATTTTGACCTGGAAGGAAGCCATTTGGCCCATTGAGTGTAGGCCAGTTGTTGGGGTAATCTCATCAATCCCATTTCCCCCACAGCATGCTTTAATGTTTCAATGTAATTTTTACAAGTAAAGCTAATCTCTATCTAGAAGCTACTGAAAATGTGCAATGCAGATAAGCAATGAAGTACAAGATCATAACAATGTAGACTGTGAGGTCAATTGCCTATCTTAACATAAAACAAGTCCTTTCATCAATCTGATAACAGTGTGACCTGTTCTAGCTCATAATTCTACCTCTTCTGATTATTCACTAAGGTTGAGAGTGTACAGTGAACATTTACAAGGATTTTGCTGGGACTGGAGAACCTGAGATATAGGGTAAGATTGAATAGGTTAGGACTTAGAACGTGGAAATTTGAGGGGAGATTTGATAGAGGCATGAGGGGTATAGAACCTTGATAGAATCTTTTTCCACTGAAATTGGATAGAATAGAATAGAATTTCCATAGAATAGAATCTTTTTCCACTGAAATTGGGAGACAGTATTACTAGAGGTCATGGGTTAAAGGTGGAAGGTGAAAAGTTTAAGTGGAACTTGGGGGGAAACTTCTTCACTCAGAGGGTGATGAGAGTGTGGAGCGAACTGCCAATGCAAATGGTGTATGCAAACTTGATTCCAATGTTTAAGATACGTCCCTAACAAAGGAAGTGTAAGACACTCCTTCCCTCCACCGGCCTGCAAGTAACCCTAGGGCAATGTGTAGTACCTGCTTAGTTCCTCAATCAGGGCCACGTGAAACCATGGATGCAGGTGGTGGATGGTCATCTAAGTAGCTGGTGCATATCACAATGATGCCAGACAGACTGTCTCTAAAGAGTATTGATAATGGCTGAGGTCACCCGTCTTGTAAAGACACTGGCCAGAAGAAGGAAATAGCAAGTCATTTCTGTAGAAAAAACTTGCAAGAACAATCATGGTCATTGAAAGACCATGATATCCCAAGTCATATGACATGGCACATAACAAACGTGGGAATCTTTGAGTTGGTTCAAATAGGTTACCACAACATCATGGGCTGAAGGGTCCATACTATGTTGTACTGTGACATCAGATTCGCTGAAGAGGTCAACACTGCTTCGTATAAACACACAAAAAATGGTGGTGGAACTTATTAAATCAGGCAGCATCTGTGGACAGTAATAAGCAGTGGACTTTTTGGGTCAAGACCCTTCAACAGGTCTGGAAAGGAAGTGGAAAGGGACAGAGGCCAGAGTAAGAAGGTGGGGGGGGGGGGGTGGAAATGGGAAGGAGTACAAATTGGCAGGTGATAGGTGAGACCAGGCGAGGGGAGATAATAATGTAGAGAGCAGGCAGGTGACAGGTGAGGTGGAAGAGGTAAAACCTCCAGAACATTTTGTACTACTGTGATGCAATGAATAAATGGACAAATCCAAAATGTGCAGACATGCACAATACAGCAAACCTCTACAGTATGCTACCTAGTCTAATTATCTTCACTCCTTCCCCTGGACCTAGACCGTTAGCTGATTCCCTTCCCACAGAATTTGTCTGAACTACTGTGCGTTTCCAGCATTTTGTAATGACCCAACTCCATTTGTAACTCTAAAATTAAAAAAAGCAATTAATATGCTGGAAATATTCAAGAATACACACAAGATGCTGGAGGAACTCAGCAAGTCAGGCAACATCTACGGAAAGGAATAAAGATTCTATGTTTTAGCCTGAGACCCTTCATCAGGATGAAGCGTCAACTGTATTAGCAGAATCTCTTGTGTTTCTGTAAATACACAGCAAGCCAAGCTGCGTCTGCAGGAAGAAGAACAGTGTTAACATTAGAACAGGTCTTGATGAAGGATCTCAGTCCAAAATATTGACTGTTTTTTCCTCTCCAAAGATGCTGCCTGAGCTCCTGAATTACTCCAGCATTTTGTGTGATGTTGCTCTGGATTTCCAGCATCAGCAGAATCTCTTATGTTTAAGAGTTAATATTTGAGTTACTCTTCCTATGGAATATGCCTATCCCACTGACCGTTTCCAGAGTTTTCTGTTTTTTATTCTTAATTTCCTCACTCACTTCTGTTAATGCCAGCATTCATTTTCCATCCCTGACTACCCTCAGTCTATACAGACAATAACATTGTTTGATCCGTAGTCATATAAACTGTTTAAGGACAGAAGATTTTCTTCTCCTAAAGGCATTTGCTTACCAGATGGGTATTTACGATTGTTCATTTCATGGTTATTGTTACTGATATTCTGTTTTCAAAGAATTCCAGATTTATTTAATTGCTTGAATTTAAATTCTCCAGCTGCTGAGGAGGGATTTTTATTCATATTGACGTTCATGCTTATGAAATTTGACTACTGCTCTATGCTCAATGTAAAAATTAAAATCAAAATATACAGTATGTGATCATAATACTACCTTGAGATTCATTTTGTTTTGGGCATTCACAGTAAAAACAAAGAAACACAAAAGACTCAAATAAAAATTACACAGAAAACAAAGACCAACAGTCAACCAATGTTCAAAAGACAAGAAATTGTGCAAATTCAAAAAAATAAAACAAATGACAATAGATAAGTAAGTAATAAATAATACTGATAACATGAGTTGTAGAGTCCTTGAAAGTGAGTCTATTGTGGAAATAGTTCAGTGTTGAGATGCATGAATTTATCTCTGCTGGTTCAGGAGCCTGATCGTTCAGGGTAATAACCTTTCCTATTGTGTGTTCAGTTCGGCTGAGACATAGTAAGCATATAGGAGGGAGATTGAAAATCCAGCTGAGTGGTGTCATAATAACAACTTCTTACTTAATGTCAGCATGACCAAGGAACTGATTATTGACACCAGGAGAAAAGACTGAAGGTTCATTAGCCAGTCATCATTGGTGGATCAGAGTTGGAGAGGATCAGCATCTTTAAATTCCTCAGTGTTATCATTTTAGAAGACCCATCCCAGGCCTATCACATAAGTGCAATTATGAAGAAAGCACAGCAGTGCCTCTATTTCCTTAGGAGTTTGCAGAGATTCAGCTTGACATTAACTTTGACAAAATTCTATAGATGTGTAATGGAGAGTATATTGACTGGCTGTATCACAGCCTGGTATGGAAACAACAATTCCTTTGAAAGGAAAATCCTACAAAATGTATTAGATAGAACGCAGTCTATCACAGGTAAAGCCCTCCCTACCATTGGACACATCTACAAGAAACGCTTTCGCAGGAAAGAAGCAACCATCATCAGTGATCCCCACCACCCAAGATGTGCTCTCAGGTAGAGGAGCCTTAGGCCACACACCACCATTGGAAACCTCTGACAGGGGATGATGAGCTTGTCCAAATCTAGACTTTTCAAGGAAGTTCGTCTCTTCAACTTTTACTAAAGAATTAATAACCAGTTTTCAAAAACCTGGCAGAAAAAAAACTCAATGAAAACATTTCATTCAGGAACAATTATTACCCCTCAAGCATCAGGCTCCTGAAGCAAAGGAGTCAACTTCACTCAACATCACTGTCCCATCATTGAAATGTTCCCACAATTTAAGGAGTCACTTTCAAGGACTCTTCACCTCATGTTCTCGATATCTATTGCTTATTTATTTACTGTTATTATTTCATTCTGTTTTGTATTTGAACATTTGCCTTCCGCACTCTGGTTGAACGTCCAAGTTGGGTGGTGTTTCATCGATCCTGTTATGATTATTATTCTGTAAATTTATTGAGTATGCCCATAAGAAAATTAATCTCAGGGTTGTGTATGGTGTTATGCAGGTACTTGGGTAATACATTTACTTTAAACTTTGAAACTGGCAAGTTGTTGTTCTCTGCTACCTCAATGAAGAATGCATGTCATTTTAATTATTTATTTTGCTGCTTATGCAATTCATGCAGAATCTACTGATTGTCCCTTACTTTTTTTAAAACTGAATATTGAAAGGCCAGGATAGAGTGGATGTGGAGAAGATGTTTCCTATAGTGGAGAAATCTTGGACCAGTGGGCACAGCCTCAGAATATATGGGTGTCCATCTAGAACAGAGATGAGGAGTTTCTTTAGCCAGAGGGTGGTGAATCCAAAGAATTTATTGTCACAAGCTACTGTGGAGGCCAAGTCATCGGGTATACTTAAAACAGAAGTTGACAGCGTTAGGGTTGATAGGTTCTTGATTAGTCAGGGTGTCAAAAGTTATATGGAGAAAACAGGAGAATGGAGTTAAGCACCAAAATAGCGGAGCAGACTCAATGGTCTAATTCTGCTCCTGTGTCTTATTGTCTTATGATGTCATAATACAGGCTATTAAATTGTTGAGGCAAGTACTATGTCAATCTATGCCATCAACAACCGACATTTGTATAAAACTAGAAATTAGATCAGAAAGTAAAAGATTTGTATCCCCTCTGCTTCAGTTGTGCAAAAGAAACAATCTGGGTTCTTCATGTCTTGTTGCGGCCACTGCTCTGCCCAAGGCCACAAGAAACTGTGGAGAGTTGTGGGCCCGGCTCATCACATGCCAAAAGCCAGCCTCCCCTCTGTGGAGTCTGTCAACACTTCTTCCTGCCTCAGTAATGCAGATAACATAATTAAAGATTCCGCTCATCATGTCATTCTCTCTCTTCCCCCTCCCAGCAGGACAGCAGATACAAAAGCCTGAGAGTACCTGAGTGTCACACTATTGGAATCTGGCTATTTAATAAATTAATTGTAATCTCTGAGTATGAAACGACAGTGACTTTTTTTCTTTATCCTTTTTTCTTTGTTCATTTTGTTTCTTGTAACACTTCATAAAACAGCAATAGCCATCAAAGACTTCCGAAGAACCTCAGGATCAATATCCCCAGATCCAACACCAGGGAAGAGTTAGGTAACCATGCACAAACTGGAGAGTACAATTTTGATGTAAGCTTCACTGGCTCTACCACTTTGTTTACAAATGAGATCCCCTTGTAGTGGGTGGTGAGGTGGAGATACATCTCTGCCAAAGGAGTTGTAAGGCATTGTTACCCTCCGCTAGCCTTCAGGTCACCATTGAGCAAGGTGTAGTACCTACTTAGACCTTTGGTCAGGGTTTTGTGAAGCCCATGGGACCAAGTGGTGGATGGTCATATGAGTAGCTGATACATATCACAAGTCCAAGATATACGATCACGGACACCAGGTAGACAACCTCTAAAGAGTATTGATACTGGCTGGGGTCACCTGACTTATAAAGACATTTCTGTAGAAAACTTTGCCAAGAATAATTATTGTTATTGATAGAGAAAAGAGTAAGAACAACAGCACAAAGGGACCTTCCCCACAGGCAGAGCAAAGACAAATGGAAGACCATGGTCGCCTACGTTATACAATACAACACATAATGATGATGATCCTTTTGTAGACATGAGGTTCTTACAAAGATCTCTGTGTCATTTAATCTTTTACACACACTAATGCCCCATCCATCTCCTCTTGATTTGTTTTTCTCTTCATTTTTCATGTCTTTCACCCTTCCCTACTATCCCTCCTTAACCCCTTCCCTCTCACTCATCCCTATGGCAATCTGAACAAAATACAGGGGTGTTTGGTTTACTTGTTCCCTCACTCCAGGCAACACTTATGTCCTTAAGCGTGCCTTAACCAGCTGAAATCCTTTTACTAAAAGGATTACTGAAATCCTTTTGTGTCTTCAACTCAGCAGTGTGTCTGAGCTATAGAATTTCACAAGAGATATAATGACTAACTTTTTACTCCCAACCATAAAGGTAAATATTAGGACAATACCCCAAGTTTGGTTGAAGGGGAAGGTTTCAAAGGGCAATGACACAAGAGATTGCAGATGCTGGGAAGCATCACAGAAAGAGCTTGAGAAACTCAACGGGTTGAGCAGCATCTGTGCAAGGAGATGGACAATTGATGTGTCAGATCGAGACCTTTCATCTGAACTCATGAGATCTGGACTGTCCATTTCCCTCTATAGATGCTGGCTGATCTGCTGAGATCCTCCTTCTTATGTAGCTCAAGGTTTCAAAGTTCAAAGTAAATTTTATTATTAAAGTACATATTTGGCACCATATACCATTCTGAGATTCATTTTCTTGAAGACATTTATAGTTAGAACAAAGAAGTACAATAGAATCAATGAATAAACAGCATGCAAAAAACATGAAGATTTATTCAGATGTACAGTAAAAAGAAACAAGTAATAAATAAACAAATAAACAAACAACAAATGAATGAATGAATGAATGAATGACAAAATATAAGTGAGAACATGACTTGTAGAGTCCTTGAGCTCAAGTCCAAAGGTTGTGTTCAATGATCAAATTAATGTTGTGGTGAGTGAAGATGTCCACGCTGGTTCAGGAATCTGATGATTTAAGGGTAATAACTGTTCATGAAACTGGTGGTAAGGGACCTAAGTATTCTGTGCCTCCTACAAAAAATGAACATCTCAGAAGACAGAGGAGATTGATGATATTGAGATTTTTATTAAGTGCAAGAATTCCAGAACAAAGCCTTGGCAACCAATGATAGAAAAGTTAAGTTTGAGGATATTGAAGTAACCAGAATTGAATGAGCACAGACATGTTCAAAGTTCAAATTTCAAATTAAATTTGTTATTAAAGTACATATATTTCACCATATACTACCCTGAGATTCAGTATCTTGCAGGCATTTACAGGAAAATAAAGATCTACAATAAAATTAATGAAAAACTATGTACAAAGACTGACAAGCAAACAGTGTACAAAAGAAGACAAATTGTGTAAATAATTTAAAAATGTAATTAAATAACACTAGGACCATAGTTATAAAGTCCTTGAAAGTGAGTCAATAGATTGTGAAATAATTTCTGCATTGAGCTGAGAAAGATATGTATACATGATGGATTTGTAGAGTAATGACCGCTCCTGAACCTAGTGGTGTCGGTACTAAGGCTCCTGTACCTCCTGCCTGATGATAGTGCAGAGAAGAAAACATGGCCTGCACAGTGGAATTCTTGATGATGGATGCTGCTTTCTTGTGTCAGCGTCCTTGTAGATGTGCTGAATGACGGGGAGGGCTTTGTCTGTGGACTGGGCCGCATCCACCACTCTTTGTAGACTTTTCCATTTCCAGGCATTGGTGTTTCCTCTGTTGGAGGGTATTGGACCTAGAACAGTTTTTGCAAATGAGGAGAGATTTGGGAACAAGGGAAGATACATAAAACTGAGGCTCTGGTACAAACAAGGTCACAGCAACTGAGATTTATGGAGTGCATGATGATATAGTGTGCTGGAATAAAACTGATAACAGAAGACGTTCTGCATGCTGTGAATGTATTTTCTATCCAGCCTGATGTAAGAGGCACAAACAAAATTGACTCAAACTTGACTGATTTAGTATTGTTGCACTTTTTTCATAAATGGATTTTAAAAGTGACCATAAATTTCATAAAAGGCCACACTGCAATTTATATATCATCTCTCTCGGCTACTTCAGATAAATAATTGTCAGATTTGTTTAGAATGTGCCATTGAATATGGCATGTTATCTGTTTAACTTCTTGTAGTGTTCATTAATCTTTGGCAGGAGTCGATTGGGGGTTCATGTGTACAGTTTCTATTTCACAAAAAGGACACAAGCGTTTAAACTGTGTTTAATAATCTGTTAAGAATGGGATATATTGCAGAGTGACATAAGGTTCAACAACAGCTTATATGTTTCCATAAGACCATTACACACAGGAACAGAATTAGACCATTTGGCTCATTGAGTCTGCTCCGCCATTCCATCACGGTTGACCTTTATACCTCTCAACCCCATTCTCCTGCCTTCTCCCCATAGCAATTGATGCTCTGACTTATCAAGAACCCATCAACCTCTGCTCAAAATATACCCAATGACAGCCTCCACAGCTATCAATTAATTCCACAGATTCACCACCCTTTGGCCAAAGAAATTCCTCCTCATCTCAGTTCTAAGGATGTCCCTCTACTCTGAGGCTGTACCCTCTGGTCCTAGTTTCCTCCACCATAGGAAACATCCTCGTCATATCCACTCTATCCAGACTTTTCAATATTCAATAAGATCTTTCTCCATTCTTCTAAATTCCATAGATTACAGACCTCATATGTTAACCCTTATATGCTCCTTTTACATTAACCTTTTCATTCCCAGAAACATTCTCGTGAACTTCCTCTGGACCTCCTTGGCTAGCATATCTTTTCTTAGATAAGGGGCCCACAACTGCTCAAGATACTCCAAATCTCATCTGACCAAATGAATTATAAAGCCTCAGTATTATGTCCTTGCTTGTAAATGAGATTTGTGCTGAACTGAATGCTAACATTACATTTGATTTCCTTACCTCTGACTCAACCTCCAAGTTAACCTTCAGAAAATTCTGCATGAGGTCTCCCAGGTCCCTTTGTACCACTGATTTTAAATTTTCTCCCCATTTAGAAAATAGTCTGTGGATTTATTCCTTCTACCAAAGTGCATGACCGTATACTTCCCTACACTATATTCCATCTGCCATTTCTATGCTGATTCTCACAACCTGCCTACTGTAAGTCCTTTTGTAGACTACCAGCTTTCTCAACACTACCTGCTAATCTACCTGTCTTTGGATCATTTGCAAACTTGGTCACAAAGCCATCAATTCCTTCATACAATTCATTGACAGATAATATGGAAATAAGTGATCCCAACACTGATCCCTGTAGAGCACCTCTAGCCAGAGGCAGCCAACCAAGAAAGGCCTCGTTTATTCCCAATCTTTGCCTCATGGCAGTCAGACAACCTTTGATCCACGCGAGTATCCAAGGGCTCTTGTAAAGCAACCTCATGTGTGGTATCTGAAAATCCAAAGAAATAACACCAGCTGACTCTAAACACAAGAGATTCTGCAGATGCTGGAAAGGAAGGGGCAAGATGCCACAATGAAAAGCTGGAAAGAGGGGAAAGAGGACAAGCTAGAAGATGACAGGTGAAGCCAGGTGGGTGGGGAAGGGAAAGGGCTGGAGAAGAAGGAATCATATAGGAGAAGAGAGTGGACCTTAGGAGAAAGGGAAGAAGAATTGGCACTGACGGACATGATAGGCAGGTGAGAAGAAGATGTGAGACAAGGATGGGAATAGAAGAAGGATGGGGGAGGTGAAAAGAAAAAAATGAGAAATCAAAATTACCAGAAGAAGCAATCGATATTCACGCCGTCAGCTTGGAGGCTACCTAAACAGTATATGAGGTGTTCCTCCTCCACCGCAGAAGAGGAGGCCATGAATGACATGTCAGCATGAGAATGGGGATAGAAATTAAACAGTTGGCCACTAGGAATTTCTGGTTTTGGTGGATGGAGTATAGGTGCTCGGCAAAGAGGCCCCCCAAATTACATTTACTCAGTAACGTAGAGGAGGTCACATCAGGAACACTGTTTACAATGGACAGCCCAGCAGATTTGCAGGTGAAGTGTTGTCACACCTGGAAGCATTTTTTGGAGCCCTAAGTGGAGGTGAAGGAGGAGGTGGATAATTTCTCTGACTTGCGGGGTTATTTGCCTGGAGGGAGATAAATGATGAGCTAGAAATGGACAAGGGAATTATGGAGGGAGTGATCCCTGTGGAAAACAGAAAGTGGGGGGTGAAGTGAAGATGGGTGGTAGGATCCCATTGATGATGGTGGAAGTTATGGAGAGTGACTTGTTGTATGAGGAGGCCATGAGGTGGTAGGTAAGGACAAAACAAAATCTATCCCTGTTAAGGTGGCAGGAAGAAGGTATAAGTACACATGTCCAAGAAATGGAGAAGATACAGGTGAGGACAGTATCATTGCTGCAGGAAAAAGAAACTCTCTTCTCTGAAGATTAACAACATTTTTTATGTCCTGGAATGGATAGCCTCATCCTGGGAACAGTTGCGGAGGAAATCAATGAACTCAGTTAAAGGAGTAGCATTTTTACAGGAGAGTTCAAGAGCCGTGAGGTAATGTTACAGCTATATAAGACCTTACTTAGACCCCACTGTGTTCAGTTCTGGTCACCTCATTACAGGAAGGGTGTGGATACTATAGAGAGAGTGCCGAGGAGATTTACAAGGATGTTGCCTGGATTAGTGAACTTGGCCTTTTCTCCTTGGAGCGACGGAGGATGAGCGGTGACCTGATAGAGGTGTATAAGATGATGAGAGGCATTGATCGTGGCATAGTTTTAAGGTGCTTGGAAATAGGTACAACTGAGTGTGGTGGGTGCGTGGAATGCACTGCCAGTGAAGGCGGAAGAGGTGATACAATTGGCTCTTTTAAGATACTCTTAGATAGAAGGTGTAGTGCTGGGGTAATTCTAGGCAGTTTCCAGAGTAGGTTACATGGTCGGCACAACATTGTGGGCCGAAGGGCCTGTAGTGTGCTGTAGATTTTCTATGTTCTATGAGACTGGGTGAGAATAGACATAATCAAGATAACATTGGGAATTGAGTTTTATAAAATTCTTTGTCTATCCTGTCTGTTATTTCCTCAAAGAATTCCAACAGATTTGTCAGGCAAAATTTCCCCTTAAGAAAACAATGCTGACTTTGGTTATTTTATTGTGTGCCTCAAAGTACCCTGAAAGTATAGCTGAGGGTAGCAGACACCAACGAAATCAACAAACTCATTCGTAAGGCCAGTGATGTTGTGGGGGTGGAACTGGACTCTCTGACGGTGGTGTCTGAAAAGAGGATGCTGTCCAAGTTGCATGCCATCTTGGACAATGACTCCCATCCTCTCCATAATACACTGATTAGGCACAGGAGTACGTTCAGCCAGAGACTCATTCCACTGAGATGCAACACTGAGCGACATAGGAAGTCATTCCCGCCTGTGGCCATCAAACTTTACAACTCCTCCCTCAGAGTGTCAGACACCCTGAGCCAATAGGCTGATCCTGGACTTATTTCCACTTGTCATGATTCACTTATTATTATTTAATTATTTATGGTTTTATATTGCTATATTTCTTCACTATTCTTGGTTTGTGCGGCTGTAACGAAACCCAATTTCCCTCGGGATCAATAAAGTTTGTCTGTCTGTCTGTCTGTCTGTCTGTCAAAACCCTTATCCTTAACAATGGAGTCCAATATCTTCCCAAACTCTGAAGTCAGGCTAACTGGCCTATACTTTCCTGTCTTTTGCCCCCACCTTCCTTAAAGAGTGGAGTGACATTTGCAATTTTCCAGTACTCCAAGTGTTCCTTGAAAGATCATTACTAATGCTTCCACCGTTTCTTCAGCCATCTCATTCAGATCCCTGGAGTGTAGTCCATCTGGTCCAGGTGACTTATCTACCTTCAGACCTGTCAACTTCCCATGCATCTTCTCCTTAGTAATAGCAACTACACTTACTTCTGCCCTCTAACATTCTCAGTTTTCTGGAATACCACTAGTGTTTTCCACAATGAAGACTTACACAAAATACTTATTAGGTTTGTTTTCCATTTCTTTATCCCCCATTACTACCTCTCCAGTGTCATTTTCCAGTGGTCCAATATCCACTCTTGTCCTTCTTTTACTCTTTAAATATCTGAAAATACTTTTGGTATCTTCTTTTATATTTATTGGCAAACATACCTTCATATTCCATCTTTTCTCTCCTTATGACTTTTTAGTTGCCTTTTACTGGTTCTTAAAGGCTTCCCAATTCTGTTATTTTACACAAAATGTTGCTATATTTTATGCTCTCTTTTTTGCTAGTGTATTTTGACTGTTGTTTAATATGCCTTTCAAATGAAAAGGGTCTTTGATTTCACGTTCATGAACAATGTAATACATTAAAAACATTATTGTATGCTAAGTTACAGTAAGGAATCTAAAAACAATAAATTAATAGTGCATAAAGGGAGTTAAAGAGTGAGGTAGAGTTCATGATTTCATGGACCATTCACAAATCTGAAGGTCTAGGGGAAGAAGCTGTTCCTAAAACATTGAGTGTGTGTCTTCAAGCTCCTTTACCTCCTCCCTAATCATGAGAGAGCATATCCCTGATGATGGGTGCCCTTAATAATGGAAGCAGCTTTCTTGATACATTGCACGTTGAAGATGTCCTTGATGCTAGATAGACTAATGCCCATGATTGAGCTGGCTGAGTTTACAACTTTCTGCAGCTTTTTCTAATCCTTTCCTGTGGCATTTCTATGCCAGATGGTGATGCAACCTGTTAGAATGCTCTCCATGGCACATCTGTAGAAACTTGCCATGGTCTTCGGCTACAAAACCAATCTCCTCAACTTCTAATGAAACATACCCTCTGGTATGCCTTCTTCAAAATTCTTCAATACATAGAGCACAGGTTAGATCTTAAGAAATGCAGACACCCAGGAATATGTCATTTCTGTCAAATCTAATCTGTGAGGCTATGCTGGGGGCAGCCCACAAGTGTGGCCACAATTCCATTGCCAGCATAGCATTTCCACAACTCACTAACCTTAATCTATAAGTCTTTGGAATATGGGAAGAAAGTGGAGTGGAGAGTGTGATTCTTTCTGCTGTCACAGGGAGAATGTACAAATGCCTTACAGGCAGTCATGGGGATTGAACCGTGATCATACAGTTGGTACCATAATAGTGTTACGCTAACTACTGAGTAGGTACAAAGGCGTTTTCTACTCAAAGAGTAGTGAGTACATGGAATGGGCTGCTGGCAATGGTGGTGGAGGCGGATACAATAGAGTCTTTTAAGAGGCTTTTGGATAGGTGCATGGAGCTTAGAAAAATAGAGGGCTATGGGTAAGCCTAGTAATTTCTGAGGTAGGGACAAGTTCGGCACAGCGTTGTGGGCCAAAGGGCCTGTATTGTGCTGTAGATTTTCTATGTTACTACACTATCATGCTACCTGGAGAATGTGACTGACTTAATCATAAGCTCAGTTCTGCATTACTGCCTACCCCTGGTAACTCTTCAATCCAGGTACAGGATTTCAACCTGAAAAATTAAATTTCCATTTCCTTCTACAGATGCTGACTGGCCCATTGTGTATTATTCCTTTGCTCCACATTTGAACATCTGCAGTCTCTTGTGTCTCCCAAATAATGCTGAAGTTCTCTTTGACCTTGTTTACATCTCTTCATTAGAATTGTGATCATGCATTGACTTGAATGCAAGTATTATATGTTCCTCTTCTGTCCTTGGTGACAATTCCTTGGTTTTCAGCATGTTTTATAGGAGATACTTGATGGATTTGCCCTTTCTGCTCATTTAAACATAGAATAGGGCAGCACAGGAACAGACCCTACAGCTCAGAAATATTGTGCTGAAATAATTAAGCTAATGACAGCTAATTAAACTAATCCCTTCTGTCTACAAAATGTCTATTTCCCTCCATTCTCTGCACATTCATATAGTTCTTTAAGAGTCTCTGGACCCTCCTCAATGCCAGCACATCCTTTCTTAGGTAAGGGCCCCAAACTGCTCAAAATACACCAAGCACAGTTTAACAATATGTAACGGTTACTTGAATTAACCAAAACTGCTTAGAGATTAAGCAAAGGGGTGGGGGTGGTGTGTGGGGACAGGGATTTGATACTGTAAGATACGGTGTCTTTCCAATTGTGAAATTCCAAAGCTGAAGAGTATGTGTTCCTTTATTAAGAAACTAACAAAACAATCTCGAAATGATAAAAACTAGTGAAACTAAAACTAGCAATATAAACAAATAAACGATTTTATTGTATTAAACATACTTAAGCCAAGCATTCTTAAATGTATTCCAGTGTATTCAGGTATACTTAAGTAATTTCAAGCAATTTTACGCATTCAACAAAAAGGATATTATCCCCGGCCCACCCTCTTGCTCTACTTAAACTAGATTGACTAAAGAGTGTGGCCTCCGTCGGTCATGGTCGACCATGGGTACTGTGCCTCTGGTAGTCACCAGGAATGGCTTCTCCAGGACGCAAGCCAGGGCAGAGTTGGTCTGGAGATCCGTCCGTTGCCCATGCAGTGGGACCCCTCGCTCCATGCTGATGACCGGTCCAAAGGAACGACGAAAGTCGGTACAGTTTGGTGGCAGCAGCTCACTAACCTTAAACTAAAGACAGAGAATGAATACCTAACTAAACTCTTTAATTTTACCACGCCCAACCCACATGACTAACTAACATAATAAACATAATAACGTACAACACAAAAAACAATACAGATAGAAAATAGATGCATGGCTCCTACACATACCTCAAAATTACATCCTTGCTTTCATATTCTAGCCCACTCAAAATGAATGCTAACATTGCATCTGCCTTCCTTACCACTGGCTCATCCTGCAAGTTAACCTTTGGGGAATCATGCATGAGGATTTTAAGTCCCATTTTTACCTCTGAATTCTGAATGTGTTGGATATGTCTGAAATTTGAATTTCTAAAGTCAATGAGTTCAGTCCAGGAGCCATCAAAATGCTCCCATTCCCAGGATCATTTCTATTAACCTCCTCTGGACCCTCTCCAGCATCAGCACATTCTTTCTTCGATAAGGGGCCCAAAACTCTGTCCAAACCCTCAGCATTGCATCGTTGCTTTTATTTCTAGCCCTCTCCTTGAATGCTAACATTACATTTGCCTTCCTGAACTCCTGAATTCTCAGTAATATTGACAGCAATCCAACCTGACTGATGGACATAAAAAGCAAGGTTACAGGCACAGGGTGGTAGTGATGGGTTCATGAATGCTGTTATCTTCAGGCAATATAGAAGTATTCCTGCAGTATGTATGTCAGCAAGTCTCGTGCACAGTTAGCACACTAAGGCTGCAATGTTGAAGACTTACACCCGCAATTCCAAACCCATGAGCTACACAAGCAGGAAGGAGAAGAACAGGGACACACACTGGACAGAACACCCACCTGAACATGTTCCAATTCTGCAGAACAAAACTCTGTCCATCTCAGCCTTTCCTGTCTTCATGGACATTCCACTCCAACTTGCACTCAAGGTGCTTCCTGACAGACTTGCAGAAGGGGTGTGCTTTTTGGATCAGAATTAGCTTTATTATTACTGATGTATGTTGTGCAAATAGTTGTTTTATGACAGCAGTACAGTTCGAAACATAAAAGTTACTATAAATTCCAATAGGTAATATACTGTGTATAAAAAATAAATAGTGCAAAAAGGAGATCAAAAACATTGAGATAATGTTCATGGGTTCATGGACTCTACAGAAACATTATGGTGGACAGGAAGAAGCTGTTCCTATTCAACATTTTATGGAAAATTCCTCCTCTTCACCATCAGATTTCTGAACAATCCACAAACCCACAAACATTACCTCACTATGTTTGCTTTCTCTTTGCAGGAGGCTTCTGTACCTGTTGGGGAACCACTGTAGCATAGAAGTTAGTGCAACACTATTACAGCTTGGGGTATTGCATTTCAGAGCTCAATTCCAGCATCCTCTTTAAGCAAGTTTGTACATTGCTTCCCGTGTAAACGTAGGCTTTGTCTGGGCGTTCCCGTTTCCTCTCATGGTCCAGAAACATAGCCTTAAGTAGTATAAAAACCATTAGACACAGGAGCAGAATTAGGCCATTCAGCCCATCAAATCTGCTCTGCCATTTCTCTCTCAAACCCATTCTCCTTTAAATTGTAAATAGTCCTGTGATTAGTTATGGTTAAATCAGTGGGTTGCTGGGCAGCGAGCTTGAAGGCCTATTCTGCAATATATCTCTAAATAATTTTTTTAAAACTCCTATCTGATGGATGTAATGAGAAGAGGCCATGTCCCGGGTGGGAGTCATTAATGATGGATGTCTGTTGAAGGTGTCTTCGACGCTGGGGAGGCTACTGCCTGTGATGGAGTCGGTTAAGTTACTGAGTTTCTGTTGTGTCTTGATTTCTTCCACCAGAGGAATTGGTTTCTCTGTATATACCCTGTACAATGTCCTGGGTATGTTACTCAAAATGGCCTCTTTGGTTTGTTACAAGTAGGAATGTTTCTTTGTCGGATAAGTGTTTCTCTCGCCGTTGTTTCACTTTAGAATGGCTGATATGGTAATTGTATTCATTTGTTAATCAATGGGGAATGTCATTGTGTCTTGTGATGCTGGGAACTTGGGGGAGGGGTTTTCGCGGGTTTTTTGGGAGAGGCCGAGGAAGACGCTGAGGAAGGTGGACGTGTGCTGGACTGCTCGTAAGACCACCGGGGTGGTCCCAGGTGCGACGGCCGGATGGGTCGATTGGTTCGTTGATTGAGCTCCAACAAGTGCACTAAACAGACTGAACTTTGATAAGTTGGCGCCTTTTGTTTTCTTCCTTGTATATATATATATTTATTGTATTGCCTACTATTTTTTTAATTTTAGTAAACTCTTTAAAGTGTATTTCATAACGGGTATTTGTTGTGGGTTTGATACTGTGGGCGGGCGCGAGGCATTAACTCGATTCTCACAGCACCTGCGTGTACGGGAGGTGGGTTGGAGAGTGGCTGGATCTCCTTTTCCCCTAGACATATACCAGCCTGTTGGGTAAGGGTTACAACCCTATCACATTCTTCTTCTCATTTAAACATATTCACCTCATCCCCGCACCAATTTTCTGGTGATAATGTGCAAAAATATTACAATCCATAAATTCTCAGTTCATCTGGGTATATCATTTTAGTCACTTTCTTTCTAGTTACATCCTTATTATTACTTAAATTCTAAAAGGGAGGCTGCTAGTTTTTGTACTTTATTTAAAGAATTTCTCCATTGGTAATCACCTCCACCGCCTTGCTGGGGATACCTGACAGTGTCCTCACCAAAACTTCCTGATGTGAAATGAATGAGTAGCAGGGCTTGGCAGCTTTTCTGTAGGGGTGTTCGCTGTGCCTGGAGGTTATGTTTCATGACCATTCGAGGAGACATGATCAGTGCGCAACTGAGTGTTGGGTTTGCGGAGTGCTTGCATTTATATTGGTTGGACTCATTGTTCTGATCGATTGGCTATTGAGCTGGCCGTTTGTTTCTGCTGGGTCCCGGCCAACCAGACAGGGGAGATCACTCAACTGTCTGGTTGGCCATGACCCAGCGGAGACTAGCGACCAGCACTTGGCAGAAACAACTCTCAATTGTGCACTTATGATGTCACCTCGACTGGTGACAAAATGTCTGTGACCTAACCGCCAGGCTTGGCGAACAACCCTACAAACAAACTTTCTGATATCTTGGGTCACCATTACACAGTGGGTGATCCCTATCTGTAATGGGTCATTTGCAACCACTGATAGCTGCCCCAATCCTCACTGGGAGTACTGCCAGAATTTGATTCCTTGCAACACAGGAAACATAGAACAATTTTATTGTTCTGGAGTAACTCAGCAGGTCAGGCGGCATCTCTGGAAAGGTATAAGTGGTCAACTTTTTAGGCTGAGATCCTTCAGCAGGGCGACAGGTTACAGATGTACTTTTGAATCAAGACACTGATGCTGAAACATGGAGCAAGAAAAAACAGGCAAATGCGCGGAAGAACTCAGCTGGTCATGCAACATCTGCGGAGGGAAAATAATTGGTGATGTTTCAGGTCAAAAAACTATTTCAAAACATGAAGTGTTGACCGTTCCTTTCCCTCCATTGATGCAGACAGGAGATACAAAAGCCTGTAGAGTTCCCTCAGCAGTTTATGTAGTGTTCTGGAATTTCTGCATCTGAAGAATCTCTAGTGTTTGTGGCCTTTTGAAGATGACTTCAATGGTGGTGAGGGTTTGCCCTGTGACGGACCTTACTGAATCTACAACTCTCTGCAGCCTCTTTCAATCCTGTACATTGGAATCTTCATACCAAATTCAAAGTCAATGTCAAAGTAAATTTATTCTCAAAGTACATATATGTCACCATAAACAACCTGGAGATTCATTTTTTTGCAAAATAAGACAAACGGTGCAAATTTTAAAAAAAGTAATGCTGAGAACATCAGCTGTTGAATCTTTTTAAGTGATTGTGTAGACCGTGGAACCAATTCAGAGATGAGGTGAGTAAAGTTCTTGAGAATGAGTCAATAGGTTGTGAAGTTATTTCTGCCTTGAGGTAAGTGAAGTTATGCACACTAGTACAGGAGCCTGATGGTTGAAAGGTAATAACAGTTACTAAACCTGGTGATATGGGACCTAAGGCTCCTGTGCCTGCTGCCCAATGGTAGTAGAGAGAAGAGAGCATGGCCTAAATGACAGGGTCCTTGATGATGGATGCTGCTTTCTTGTGAATCTGCACAATGGTGGGAAGAGCTTTGCTTGTGATGGACTGGATGGACTTTCTGTACACTTTTCAGTTCCTGGACTTTGGTTTTTCCATACCAGGCCTTGATGCAACCAGTCAGGACGCTCTTCATGCAAGATTGACATGTATCGCCAATCACAAAATGTCCTTAAGTTAAGGAGCTGTTGGGCCATCTCAGGAGGAAGGGCAGTGAGTTATCAGACCAAAGACCTTCAGACATAGGAGCAGAATTGACCAATTGCCCATCAAATCTGCTCCACGATTTCATCATGGCTGAAAATATCCCTTTCAACACCATTCTCTTGCCTTCTCCCTGTAACCTTTGACACCCTTACTAATCAAGAACCTATCAACCTCTGCTTGAGATGTATCCAATGACTTGTCCTCCATGGCTGACTGTGACAATGAATTCCACAGATTCATCACTCTCTTGCAGAAGAAGCTTTTCCTTATCTCTGTTCTAAATGGACTCCGCGCTACTCTGAGGCTTTGCTCTCTGGCCCACTTTAAGAAACATCCTCTCCAACATCCACTCTACCTAAGCCTTTCAATATTTGACAGGTTTCAATGTGATCCCCCCCCTCAGTCTTCTAAACTCCAGTGAGTACAGGCCCAGAGCCATCAAACACTCCTCATACGTTAACCCCTTCATTCTCTTGAATGTCATTTGGACCCTTTCCAATGACATGTTTTCTTAGATATGGAGCCCAAAGATGCTCACAAGACTCCAAGATTGGTCTGAACAATGCCTTATAAAGCTTGCTTCTATATTCTGGTCCTCTCAAAGTGATTGCTAACAATGCATTTGCCTTCCTTACCACCGACTCAACCTAGAAGTTAATCTTTAAGGAAATCCTGTACGAGGAATCCCAAGACCCTCTGCATCTCTGATTTTTGAATTTTCTCCCTGTTTAGAAAATAGGCTATGCCTTTATCCCTTCTGAATATGCACTTCCCTACCCGATATTCCGTCTGCCACTTCTTTGCCCATTCTCCTAATGTATTTAAGTCCTTCTGCTGTGGATCAGAAATTATTCAGAGGCAAGGATGACTAAAGATGACTGATTTCCTTCACTCAAGGGCATTGGGAATCTGGCATTTATTCTTCCAATAATCCAGCAGTTTCATGGATGATGTCCCCGATACCTACTTTTTATTCCAAATTCATTTAATTAAAATAAATTAAATTGCCCAGAAAATGTAGTGGGATTTGAGCTCACATTGTTGGTCTAATGATTTCAACACTATACTACCATTCCCATCTGTAATACTTGTCATTGTCCTGTTATGGAGATGTTTCTTTGTGGCAGATCCATATATTTAAATTGCTCATTATTAGTTTATTGACTCTAAGTCGCAACAGCCCTATGGCATTTTTAAAATGGGTCACTTTGTCTTGCCCATCTAATTTCCAGAAACTTTGCTCAGAAAATCAGTCAAGAATAATAAATGTGTGATATAGTAAAAGCTTTATTGATCACATGAACATTAAAATATTGAAATATACAGTGAAATGAGTCAAGAGCTGCCTGGTAGCGGAGTGGTTAGCACAACGCTTTATAGTATAAGCAACCTGGGTTCAATTCCTGCCACTGTCTGTAAGGAGTTTGTATGTTCAGACAGGAGATTCTGTGGTCACGGGATGGATGCACAGTTGGTAGTTTGCCTCCCAGGTGCCAGGGTCTGGGATATTTCTGATCACATCCAGGATATCCTGAAATGAGAAGGAGAACAGCCAGAGGTCATGGTACACATTAGTACTAACGACATAGGCAGGAAAAGGAAAGAGGTCCTGAAAGCAGACTACAGAGAGTTAGGAAGAAAGAAATTAGGAGAGCCAGAAGGGGCCATGAGAAGGTCTTGGTGGACAGGATTAAGGAAAACCCCAAGGATTTCTATAAGTATGTGACGAGCAAGAGGATAAGACCTAAGAGAATAGGACCAATCAAGTGTGACAGTGGAAAGTTGTGTATGGAACTGGAGGAGATAACAGAGGTACTTAATGAGCACTTTGCTTCAGTATTCACTATGGAAAAGGATCTTGACAATTGTAAGGATGATTTACAATGGACTGAAAAGCTTGAGCATGTAGATATTAAGAAAGAGGATGTGCTGGAGCTTTTGGAAAGCATCAAGTTGGATAAGTCACCAGGACTGGACGAGATGTACCCCAGGCTACTTATGTTCAGATATGATGGCAGAATATAGCAGTAATGTTAAGACTTCAAATATGATGGCAGAATATAGTATTAATGGTAAGACTGTTGGCAGTGTGGAGAATCAGAGGGATCTTAGGCTCCGAGTCCATAGGACACTCAAAGCTGCTGCGCAGGTTGACTCTGTGGTTAAGAAGGCATACGGTGCATTGGACTTCATCAATCGTAGAACTGATTTTAAGAGCTGAGAGGTAATGCTGCAGGACCCTGGTCAGACCCCTCTTGGAGGACTGTGCTCAGTTCTGGTCGCCTCACTACAGGAAGGATGTTGAAACCATAGAAAGGGTGCAGAGGAGATTTACAAGGATGTTTCCTGGATTGGGGAGCATGTCTTATGAGAATAGGTTGAGTGAATTCAGCCTTTTCTCCTTGGAGTGATGGAGGATGAGAGGTGACCTGATAGAGGTGTGTAAGATGATGAGAGGCATTGATCGTGTGGATAGTCAGAGGCTTTTTCCCAAGGCTGAAATGGCTAGCACAAGAGGGCACAGTTTTAAGGTGCTTGGAAGCAGGTACAGAGCAGATGTCAGGGGTAAGTTTTTTTACGCAGAGAGTGGTGAGTGTGTGGAATGGGCTGCCGGCAATGTGGTGGTGGTGGATACAATAGGGTCTTTTAAGAGACTCCTGGACAGGTATATGGAGCTTACAAAAATAGAGGACTACGGGTAACCCTAGGTAATTTCTAAGGTAAGGACATGTTCAGCACAGCTTTGTGGGCCGAAGGGCCTGTATTGTGCTGTAGGTTTTTATGTTTCTGTGTTTTCTCTCCATACCTGCGTGGTTTTCCTCTGAGTGCTCCAGTTTCCTCCCTCAGTGCAAAGATGTAGCAGTTGGTAGATTAACTGGTCATTGTAAACTTTCCTGTGATTAGGCTAGGGTTAAATCAGGGGTTGCTGGGCAGTGTGGCTCAAAGGGCCAGAAGGTCATTTATTGCATTGTATCTCAATAAATCAGTAAATTTTTTATCAATGACCAATACAATCAAATATAGAGCATAGAATGTGGAAATCTACAGCACATTACATGTCTTTCACCCCACAGTGTTGTGCTGACCATGTAAACTACTCTAGAAACTGCCTAGAATTTAACTACCACATAGCCCTCTATTTTTCTAAGCTCCTTGTACCCACCTGAGTCTCTAAAAAGACCCTATTGCATCTGACTCCACCACCATCACTGGCAGTGCATTGGCTGGCTTATGTGTTGTCAAGTTTCCAGACCCAACAAAACATTCAACCACTTACTAACACTGACTCATATAGTATTGGAACGTGGGAGGAAACTGGAGCATTAGAAGGAAACCCATGCAGTCATGGCAAGAATATACAAACTCCTTACAGACAGTAAACGGATTGAACCTGGTTGCTGCCGTTGTAATAGCATTATGCTACTGGACCTCCCTCTGCATAGTAGCCCATATACGCTGCATAGCAGAAGCAGTGCCTAATCGTCCACTTCATTGAATTTTGAAAGTAGAATACAAGACGTTATTTCTTGCTATAATAACCCAGTGGTTTTAATACCACGCTTTCATGCAACAGCTCGACTTTTCAAGCTCACCCGTTTTGCACTTGTAAGGATGTTTGTTTTGCAGTCATTGTTTAAAGTGTGTCACCACAAGTCAAAGTCAAGTTGAATTCATTGTGAAATGAACAAGTACATGTACGCACAGGTGCAGTGAAAAGCTTCCAATAGCAGCACCTACACACAGCATCATATAAGCAGTATTCACAAGATGAACATATATTAAACATAAACTAGTTATATACTACTAAAACTCTCATGCTCTGTCTGTCTGTGACCTCCAATTAGCGCAAACGGTGCACTACAGCCACTATTTTTTGGCTAAATCGACTTAAAATGCGCTAACTTACGGAATGCAGGCAAAATTCAGGGTTATATGTTTGGATAAAATTGTTCACTCGCCAAAATCAAATGCCCCGTTTTCACCCGAGAGCCGATCCGTCATCGTGGAAATCGGAACGCGGCACAAAGACGCATGCGCACGGCCAGCTTCAACAGCGACACCGGGAAGCTTTGGTGTCCCGGCTTCGTGTGAGTACGGTGAAAGGTTTCAACGGGCCATTCAATCACGTAAAGCTGGAATCCATCGATGCTGGTTAATTATTGTTAGATATGTAAGCGAAAAGACTCGCACACTGAGTACAAACGAAAAAGATCAACAAATAGCTTAGTTGAACTATTACAAAGCTTCAGCACCGTTGTGTAATTCAACACATGAAATTCAATGAAAGTTAATTTCTTGTTTCTCTTAATTCCTATGCGATGCAATAGTCTAAAATTATATTTGTGTTCAGCTTCAAGCCGACTATCATAAAAGGAAAAGGTCTGAGGGGGCGCCACTTTTTAAAAAATTGATGTGGGAGCTGCAGGATAGAAATGGGTCCATGATTGGAAAGCAGATTGCAGTCGGAGCTAGGGATGAAACGTGGGAAAACTGAACAATTTTTCCAAAAGTTTAAACTGGGAAATGCTCAACTTCACCAAATATATCACCTGATAACCTGTCAACACCACCCACTCCCACCAGCGGAAAGGGTCTGCGTTTGGCCCGTCACTCCAGACATGCACTGTGGGGGCTGTAGTTCATATGATTGAGTTGAAACCCGGGTGAGACGGTAAGTAGGGACGACTGATAGCGGTTCTACAGAAGGAGGGGGAGTTGGGTGAGCTGTCAGCCGAGTCTCCAATCCGTCAGAAGAAACTAGAAATGTTGCCATCAGAAAAGTCTGTCGTTAAACCAGGAGGAGCTATATTTGCCTTGCTACGCGTCTTACTTCTTTAATAAACTGAGTTTTTCATCTTCAATTTCCAAAGCAAAGCAATAGCAGCCTTGAAAAATTAATGTTCATTCTGGTCACCTCAGACTGCACTACCTTTCTCACAAAAAGTGCCTGTGGTGAACTACCTATACCTGTCTGGACGCGCCCCTCTGCTGACTGCTCCTGTGGCTCCTCCCACAGACACGGTATAAAGAAGATTGGAGGCATTGCTCCTCCCTCAGTCTCCAGGATGCTTGCTGTTTGTTCTTTCTTCCAGCCAATAAAAAAGCCTATATCTTGCCTCACGTCTCCGAGAGTTATTGATGGTGCATCAGTACCCTAACGGGTCACACCGTTGTCTACTGCACAATATGTATAAGAAAGCACACAATTTGAACAACTCAAAAGCGAAGTCACTCCACTATAGGAAGTTTGTGGAGAAGGTGCAGAAGAAGTTTACTCAAATGCTAAACACTAGAGGGTCTGCAGACACTCAAAATCTGGAGCATAGATATTGTATAAAATCAGAAACATTTCCCAAAAAAGAAATATCAAACCCTAGAGGGCATGCTTTTAAAGTAGGGGGGAGGGAAGGAGTTTAAAGGTGACATGAGGGGCAATATTTTCCACAGAATGGAAGGAGCCTGGAATGGGTTACCAGGGTAGTAGTGGAAGCAGTTAGTTTGATGGATTTTAAGTGGCTTTTTGATGGACACATGAATGTGAAGTAAATGGAGGGATATGGATGACACACAGGAGGAGGATATTTAGTCTAAATTGGCACCAAGATCAGTACAACACAGTGGGCCAAAAGGCCCATCCATTGCTGTATTGTGCTATGTTCTCTGTTCCTTTCAGTGCAAAGTGATCAAAATGGCTAAAGTTTTACTTACCTGTATTGATTAGGGTTTTGTCAGTTGCTTCAGGAACTGAATGGTTTGAAGGAACCAGGCAGGCCAGGGGGCATCTACGGAAAAAAATATCGTTGATGTTTCGGGCCGAGACCCTTCATCAGGTCTGGAGAAAAAAAGATGAGGAATCAAAGTTAGAAGGTGGGGGGCAGGGAGGGAAGAAACTCAAAGTGGTAAGTGAAGCTGGGAGGGGGAGCCAGTGGTGAAGTAAAGTGCTGGGAAGTTGATTGGTGAAAGAGATACAGGGCTGGAGAAGGTGTAGTCCAACAGGAGAGGACAGAAGGCCACAGAAAGAAAAAGAGGAGGAGCACCAGAGGGAGGCAACAGGCAGGCAAGGAGATAAGGTGAGAGAGGGAATAGGGAATGATGAAAGAGGGGAGGGGGCATTATCGGAAGTTCGAGAAGTTGATGTTCATGCCGTCAGGTTGGAGGCTACCCATTTTTTTCTTCCATAGCCTTCTGTCCTTACATATCAGATTCCTTCTTCTCCAGCCCTGTACCTCTTTTGCCAACCAACCTCCCATCTCTTTACTTCACTACTCCCCCTCTCCTGGTTTCAACTATCACCTTGTGTTTCTTCCTCCCCTCCCCCCATTTTCTAACTCTGACTCCTCATCCTTTTCTCTCCAATCCTGATGAAAGGTTTTGGTCTGAAACATCAACTATATTCTTTTCCATAGATGCTACCTGGTCTGCTGAGTTCCTTCAGCGTTTTGTGTGCGTTGCTTGGGTTTCCAGTGTCTGCAGATTTTCTCTTGTTTGGATTTGAAGGAATTATCTACTCTTGCAACTGGTGGCCTGAGAATTCATTTGCTGTACCTTCTGCTGTTCAGAAGTTCATTACCTCCTCCTGGGAGCTGTGAGAAGATGGCAACGATAACTTCACTCACCTCAACACTGAACAGACTCCACAACCCATATACTCACTTCCATGAGCTCTACAGCTCATGCTCCCAGTATTATGTATTTACTTTGTTTTTACTGTTTTTTATTATTTGCATGAATTGTCTTCTTTTGCACAACAGTTGTTTGTCAGTCTTTGTTATTTGTGGTTTGTAATTGATAGTTTGTTTATGAATCCTATTATATTTCTTTGTTCTGTCATGAATGCCCACAAGAAATTGAATCTCATGGTAGAATAATGGTGACATATACATACTTTGGTAATAAATTTACTTTGAACTTTAAGGATCATTGCTGATACTGTAGATGTTACCTTCTTGATGTAGTGCTCCCTGCAGGTACTACCTATACTGAGGAGAGATGTGCCTGTGATGTATTACTCAGAGATAATGCAGTTGTTTTTTTTTCTCTAAGGATTGTGAGTCTTTAAAGTCTCTTCCTCACAGGGCATCGTCATTATGGATAGGGGACTGATGCACAAAGAGGTGAATAGTTACCGAGGTAGGCAAGAGTGATTGAGCCATCTACCGGGAGCCGGTGCACAAGAAGTGCTGCCTCAAGAAAACCGCATCAATCATCAAGGACACCCGCCATCCAGGCCACTGTCTTCTCACTGCTGCCATCAGGCCGGAGGTACAAGAAGTGTAGGTTCCAAACCACCAGGTTTAAGAACAGTTATCACCCTCCAACCATCAGGAGATTGCTGAGCCACATGGTCGAAGGGCTAGAAGGGCCTAATTCATGTTGTATTTCAATAAATAAACAAGTAAATAAAGGAAACATTAGAATTTTCATAAAATTACGTAACATTGGTAAAACTGTCTTATTGTTTTCAATGGTGAACAGAACTTGGGGGTCTGGATCAGTGGAGTCAGGTTACCTGCAATTCCACCATTCCATAGTTCCCAATGGTTTACGAACGTCATAATAAACTTGATCTGATTCAGTTTCCCCACCATCCAGACCACTGTCCTCTCACTGCTGCCATCAGGAAGGAGGTATAGGAACGTTAGGCCCCACACCACAAGGTTTAGGAACAGTCATCACCCTTCAACCATAAGGTTCCTGAACCAGCATGGATAACTTCAATCATATCAACTCTGACCTGATTCCACAGCCTACAAACTCACATTCAAGGACTCTACAATTCATGTTCTCAGAATTATTTATTTAGTATTTATCTGTTTTCTATCAGTCTATCTATTTATTGTTGTATTTGCAGAGTTTGTCTTTTTTGCATATTGGTTGTTTGTCAGTCTTTGGGTGTAGTTTTTCATTGATTCTATTGCATTTCTTTGTTCTACTGTGAATGCCTGCAAGAAAATGAAACTCAGGGTAGTATTTGGTGATCTATATATACTTCTATAACACATTTACTTTGAACTTAGAACTTTAATGTGGGGTGAAGTTTTCGATCATATCAACAGTGATCTGAGTAAATGGCAGTGCTGGCTGAAGGAACTTTTAGTTTTTCATGCCTTCGTTGTGGGATGTTCGTAGTTATTTCTATCTGAAGTGAATTTAATTGTAAGAAACTGCTGGTCCCTTGATCACTGGAACATATGGGTCTGTCTGAAATGAAAATGATTAACAGTCTCATTATAGGAGCGCTCATGTTTCCTCCCAACTGGCCTATCTGTAGCAGCTATCACTCAGCTACCTTTTCAGGTATCTACGGTGCTTAAGGAGTCCAGAGGCAACATATGGAGATGTTAATGAGTCTGTCCACGCAACAGCTCCATATGCTAGGCTGCAAGATTTGAAAGCTCCTTGGTCACATGGACAATGCCCGATATAACACATCGTTTAGCATTAATATGCCACAGTTGCTGGATTACAACCCAGGGCTGTTTGACTGATGATATTAATTGCTTCACCTCAGATCTCATCGGAAGTAGTTTGTCCATTGCTATCTGCTAGCAATTTCAGTTAACAGGCTACAGCAGACTTAACAACATTAATTCATTCTAAGGGAAAATAAAGAGAAAGAGTATGTATCAAACAAGAGTTGTTAAACTATTTTAAACGACAACTTAATAGTTATGATGAGTATGGATAGGGTGAATGCAAGCAGGCTTTTTCCCCTCAGGTTGGGTGGGTGTTTAGGGTGAAAGGTAAAATATTTAAGGAGAATTGGAATACAACCTTCTTCATTCAGATGGTTGTACAACTGTGAAATGAGCTGCCAGTGGAAGTGGTAGAAGCAGGCTCAATTGTAAAATTTAACAGAAGCTTGGATAGGTACATGGATAGGAAGGGATTGGAATCAGAATCAGGTTTAATATTATTGGTATATATCATGAAATTTGTTGTTATGTGCCTGCAGTACATTGTAACACATAATAATTAAAACCTGTCAATTATATTAATATATATATATATATATGTATTAAAAGCCTAAATTAAATCAATAGTGGAAAAAGAGAGACAAAAAGTAGTCAGGTAGTGTTCATGGGTTCAATGTCCATTCAGAAATCTGATGGCAGATTGGAAGAAAATATTCCTGAATGACTTGATGTGTGTCTTCAGGCTTCTATACCTCCTTCCTGATTGTAGCAATGAGAAGAGAGAATGACCTGGGTGATGGGGGTCCTTAACGGGGGACCTTTATGAGGCATCACTCCTCGAAGATGCCCTGTATGCTGGGCTATTGCGCACGATGGAGTTGACTGAGTTCACAATTTTCTGCAGCTTATCTTGATGATATGCAGAGCTCTTCCCCACCACCCCAGACAGTTTTGCAAGCAGTTAGAATGCTCTCTAACCGATGTGATTTGGGTGCAGGTAGATAGGACGAGGCAAAGTAACAGTTGATTGACTAGATAGACCAAATATCCTGTGCTGTTCATATGCTCCTTGTAGATGTGTTCCTTGGCTCCTTCTATACAACTCAGTCATTCTTACCTACCTTCTTGCATATCAATTGCTTATCTATAAAATCCATGCCCTTTGGGGAAGAGAGTTTAAAGACTCACAATCTTTGCTGAAATTAAAAACAGTTGCTTTATCTGACTCACACACACACACACAATTCTGGTTAACTGGGATGCATATTCACCTTATTAAGTGACTGCCCCAATTAAGTGAAGTTTAATGGCAACAGTTAAATTGTATAAAAAGAGACAAACTACTGTTTAACTGAGGTACAAAATATGTACTTAAATGAAATACAGAATAAATTATAACACTATCAATACCTCTGCAGTACTATAAATCTTTCTATTAGTTCCTAATAGTTATTGACAGAGGAATTCATCCAGTGTACACTGCTGTGTTATTTTGATTGCTTGTAAATGAAAAAAATCAGCGCAGACACCTGATGCAGATAGTGGACTGTCTTCATCCAGTGCTTTAGATGATTGCATCCTTCATATCTTCAATTTCATTTTAACTTTTAAGATGATTTTCAATACCTTTGTTGTTCCTAACTTGTTGAAGTGGTGAAATTGTTTTATTTTCACTCTTGGCTGTTTCTGGCATCTCCAAGCCTGAATGCTCGAAACAGCAATGAGCAAAACAGCTCTGAATTGTATTACTGCTTATTTCTCAGCAACTATCAGTGACAAAAATCACTGCTTTTTGAACACAAACACATGCGACTGGCACTATTTAAAAACTGATTGATCTAAGCAGGGTATAGCGTTTAAAGGCCACACAGGTGCACGAAACTGGGACCAATTAGAAACTGTTCCTCAACAGTCTCCTGCTTAATTAAGCAGCACAATGTCCCAATTAAACAAAAGGAATTTATAACCTGTCTTATGCCTATCTCCACAAAAGGAGGACCAGCTATTTTCTCAATTTATTTCTTTGTTTATTTAAGAGCGGTCCCAGACAAACAGCTGCCCAGTTAGCCAATGGCCCAATGAACTAAAATCCACTGTGTGTATATATATCTACTGTATGATTTGTATAAAAATGCAGGTTGACTGGTAAGTAACTTCACAGATGACAAAAAAAATTAGTGGACATGGAAAATATTGGAAAGAGAAACACCAGATGAAGTTTAATTTGGACAAGTGCGATGTATTACACAGAAGTCAAATGTAAGAGGAAATGTCAGGACCATTAGGAGCATTGATGTACTGAGGGATCCTGCACTCCATACCTATAGCTAAAGTAGAGAAAAAATAGATAGATTGGTAAAAGGGTATACAGCACTCTTGCCTTTATCGGTTGGAGTGTTGAATGTAAAAGTTGGGAAGTCATGTTGCAGCTTAGAAACCTCAATTTGAGTCACATTTGGTGTATTGTGTGCAGTTCTGGTTGCCGCACCATGAGAAGGATGGAGATAAGGTTTTGAAAGAGGTGATGAATAGGTTCACCAGGATGTTGCCTGTATTGGGGAGCAGTAACTATAGTGAGAGCTTTGTCAAACTCAGGTTGCTTTATCTGGAGCATTGCTGGCTGAAGAGACAACCTTATATGAGAGGCACAGCAAGGGTTGAAGGAGTCTTTTTGGCAGAATACTAGAAGGCATAAGAGGTAAGAGCTAGGAAATGTAAAGCAGATTTACGAGGCAAGTTTATTTATACAGAATGTAGTAGGTACTAGGGAAGGTGATAATGAATTATGGCAACATTTAAGGCATTTGAACAGGGTTGGGAGTGGAAAAGTATCAACCATGTACACCCAGGTGAGATTACTTTAAATTAATATCATGGTTGGTACAGGCATTGTGGGCTGAAGGGCCTGTTCCAATGATATACCATTCTATCTACTCTGGTAATCAGAGGAATAGGTTCATCATTTCAATTTCACCTGTAGTTAAATCCAACATCTCCCTTACTACAAATCTCTAGAAGAAAACTTAATAAGATATACTGGTTAGTTAAAGCAATACTATCGCCTGGTGAGCCAAATCCCCAAGTTGTTCCTAAGAGTATTCAAAGTCCCAAAGTGCTCCCAAATGGTATTAAAAATCTCAAACTGTTTCCAAATTTCATTTAAAGTCCCAAGGTGTTCCCAAGCAGTATTCAAAGTCTCAAGGTCTTCCCAAATGGTATTCAAAGTCCCAAGGTGTTCCCAAACAGTATTCAAAATTCAAAGATGTTCCCAAATGGTACTCAAGATCTCAAGGTGTTCTCAAACTATATTCCTTCAATATGTCAATATGAAATTAGAATTAGAATCAGATTTCATACGCCTAGCCTATATCATGAAATTTGTTATTTTACAGCAGCAGTACATTGCAATGCATAATGATAAAAGTATGTAAATTACAGTACAAGTATGTTTAAAAACATTAAATTAAACAAATAGTGCAAAAGTAGTGAGGTACTGTTCATGGATTCAATGTCCATTCAGAAATCTGATGGTGAAGGGAAAGAAGTTATTCCTGAAATGGTGAGTGTGACCCTTCAGGTTCCTGTACCTTCTCCTTGATGGTGGCAATGAAAGCATGGTATGTCCGGAGTGATGGGAGTCCTTGACGATGGATGCTGCCTTTCTGAGGCATTGCCTTTTGAAGGTATCCTTGAAGTTGGGGACGCTAGTGCCTATGATGGAGCTGGCTGAGTTTACAACTTTCTGCAGCTTTTTATGATCCTGTGCAGAGGCCCCTCCATACAGAATGGCGATGTAACCAGTTCAAATGTTCTGCATGGTACATCTTTAGAAATCAGCAAGTGTCTTTGGTTACAGACAAAGTCTCCTCGGACTCTTAATGAAATATAACTGCTGATGTGCCTTTTTTGTAATTGCATCAATATGTTGTACCCAGGATAGAGCTTGAGAGATGTTGACACCCAGGAACTTGAAACTGCTCACCATTTCCACTGTTGACCCCTCAATGAGGATTGGTGTGTGTCCCCTTGACTACCAGTTTCTGAAATCCACAATTATTTCTCCGGTCTTACTGATGTGGAGTTGCAAGATTGTTGCTGCGACACTACTCAACCAGCTGATCTATCTCACTCATGTACTCCTCTTCATCACCATCTAAAATTCTGCCAACAATAGTTGTGTGATCAGCAAATGGTGTTTGAACTGTGCGTAGCCACGCAGAGAGAAGTTGTAGAGAGAACACAGCAGAAGGCTAAGCATGCTTCCTTGAGGTGCACCAATGTTGAGAATCAGTGAGAAGATGTTATTTTGATCTGCACAGATAGTGGCCTCCTAGTGAGTGAGGAAGGCAAGGATCCAAGATAGAAGGATATGATATTCAATATCCAGACCATTTCATTCTAAGAGAAAAATACCAGCTTGTTCTAAAGAGAACCTGAGGACCTAAGTTATAGGAAAAGGTTGAATATGTAAGAACTTTATTTCCTGGAGGATAGGAGAATGAGAGGAGATAGAGGTATACAAAATTATGAGTGGTATAGGTAAGGTAAATGCAAAAGGGCTTCTTCCACTGAAGTGAAGTCAGACTGGCTCTAGACGTCATAGGTTAAGGATGACAAGTTAAAAGTTTAATGGAAAATTGAGGAGTAACTTCTTAACTCAAAAGGTGGTGTGAATGTTGAACAAGTTCCCAGCGGAACTGGTAGATGTGGATTTGATTGCAACATTTAAGAGAAATTTGGATGAGTACATGGACAGGAGGGGTATGGGGGGGGTTCTGGTCCTGATGCGGGTTGATGGGCTGAGGCAGAATAACAGTTCAGAATGGACTAGATGAACTGAAAGGACTGTTTCTGTGCTGTAGTACTCTGGGACTCTCAGTAATCTCCCATCTGATAAATTGTTCAGACATGCATCACTATTAAATCCTACAGTGACACCAAAGTAGTTTTTTTAGGGTAGAATTAATATGTCTATTAAATAGAAGGAGATAAAGTGCAGAAATGAGCTATAATGAAAGATGGGATGCATATAATAGTTTCAGTTTTTTATAGTATTTCTTTTATCGTAAATGCCAAAAAAATCAAGAATAAAAGACCATCCCCATCGATTCTGAGAACTAAATTTAGTGATTCATATCAGTTTGAAATATTAAATGAAGTCCAGCTTAGCTCTATTTGAAAGATACTGTGGCGACCCACTTTCTGCGCAGGTGAACCGGCTCACAAATAGCCAGCGTGCGGGGGGAGACTTTGGTAATGCACCTTTGAAGTCATTTCTGCCCGGAGAGGGCGGGCGCTAGGGATTAAATGCCAGTGCCGCGAAGTTTGGATAAACTAGTCTCGAAACAACTTACTGACTGTGTGTCATTATTTCAGCGCCGTGTGTAGCACTTCGCTACATTGGTGACCTCGACGGTCCAAACAGGATTTGGACCAAAGATGACCGACTCTTCATCTGTTCACACAGTTTCACTAAAACTGCCGACTTTCTGGAGGCTGCGACCACGTGTGTGGTTTAGCCAAGCAGAAGCCCAGTTCCAGATTCGGCAGATATCTTCTGATTCCATATGTTACTACCATGTGGTGAGCGCCCTTGACCAGGAGACGGCCGCCCAGGTTGCGGATTTCATGCAGTTCCCCCCGGAAGAAGGCAAATATGAAGCATTCAAAGCGCTGCTGATTGGGACCTTTGTCCTCTCACGGCGTGAGCGGGGTGCCCGTCTGCTTCACCTGGATGGTTTGGGAGACAGGCTGCCGTCAGCATTGATGAATTGGCTGACGGACACAAGCCCTGCCTCATGTTTGAGCAAGCGTTCCTAGAGCGACTGCCCGAGGACATACATCTGCTGCTGGCTGATGCCGATTTCAGCGACCCCCGGAAGGTGGCGGCCTGGGCAGACGTGCTGTGGAAAGCCAAGAGGGAGAGAGTGGCATCCGTCGGTCAGATTACCGGGCCATGCGCCCAACACCAGACCAGACCAGGCCCGGCAGGGGGGCGCACACAACACAGATGCAGGAGTGAGGAGGCCAGTGAACAGTGGTGTTTCTACCACCAGCAGTGGGGCACAAAAGCCCACCATTGTCGCCCGCTCTGCAAGGGCCAGGGCCAGGGCAAGCTGCCGCTAATGACTATGGCAGCTGGCCACCAGGACATCCTCTTGTACGTCTGGGACAAACAGTCTGGACGCCGCTTTTTGGTCAACACCAGAGCGGAAATCAGCGTCTTGTCCCCGACGGGGTATGACACCCGCAACAGGAAGCCAAACCCACTCATCGGAGGTTCGACCACATTCATGTGGATATCGTGGGCCCCCTACCAGTGTCCTGAGGAGCGCGGTACCTCCTAACTATGGTAGACCAGTTCACGAGGTGGCCAGAGGCTGTCCCGCTCACCGACACATCTGCCGATTCCTGTGCCCGAGCACTGATTGCAACCTGGGTAGCACGCTTCAGGGTACCGGCCCACATTACCTCCGATAGAGGCGCCCAGTTCACCTCCAGCCTGTGGTTGGCTGTGGCCAGCCTGTTGGGAACGCAGCTACACCACACTACTGCTTACCACCCGCAGTCGAATGGACTAGTGGAACGCTTCCACCGTCACTTGAAGTCGGCTCTCATGGCCCACCTGAGAGGACCTAACTGGGTGGACGAGCTTCCCTGGGTCTTGCTTGGAATTCACAGAGTGCCCAAAGAGGATCTGCATGCTTCATTGGCCGAGTCGGTGTACGGCTCACCCCTGGCCATCCCAGGAGAATTCATACCAGCCCCAAGGGGGCAAGAGGAGGAACCCACAGCAGTCCTGGACAGACTACGCGAAAGGCTCGGCACCCTGGCCCCCGTACCAACTTCACAGCATGGACGGACCCCGGCCCATGTACCCAAAGACCTGCAGAACTGTAAGTTTGTGTTTGTACAAAGGGGCTGACACCAGGCACTGCTACATCGGCTGTACGAGGGGCCATTCAAGGTAATCAACAACAACGGGTCCACGTACGTTCTGGACATTGGGGGGAAAGAGGAGGTTTTCACGGTGGACCGACTCAAACCAGCCCGTGTGGACTTGGCACAGCCGGTCGAGGTTCAGGCACCACGGTGCGGAGGCAGACCTCCCAAACAGAGGCTGATCCAGACTGTGGACGTTGGGGGGTGTATCGCCGGTTCTGGGGTGGGGGGGGGGTTATATGGCGACCCACTTTCTGCGCTGGCGAACCAGCTCACAAATAGCCAGTGCACAAGGGGAGACTTTGGTAATGCACCCTTGACGTCATTTCCGCCCAGAGAGGGCGGGCGCTAGGGATTAAATGCCAGCGCTGTGAAGTTTGAATAAACTAGTCTCGAAACGACTTACCAACTGCGTGTCGTTATTTCAGTGCTGTGTGTAGCACATCGCTACAGTACAATAATTTTTCAGATGAAACATAGACTGATTCTCATAATACTCCTGAGTTTACCCCTGCAAAAAACTTGAGCTTAATGGCCTAATTCTGTCCCTATGGCTCATGGTTTTATTGACTTCCCAAGGGAATATGTGGATGCAGTGCCAGGAAGATGGGTATTGGGGAAGAAAGTTTCTCATTCTCTTGTCCCAGCCATTTGGTTTGTTGGACTTCCTGAACCAACTTGCATTTCCCAACCTATCATTTTTAGGTATTGGCATTCTCACAAGATCCACAGTTCTTTCACTTAAGTTTGTAAAACTCTCAGGCATATCAGAATAATCTGGAGCAAATCACCCTAGTTCATGTTTTAAATTAGTATTTCCAAACCTGAGTTTGCTTAACATGAAAAGTTTGTTGCAGTAGGTTCCTTTTAGCTTAAAATTAGTTACATTCACCTATTGGAACAAAATGGGACAAACTATTGGGGATAACATCAGATTTATGAATGGTCAAATACCTCACTATTTTGCATTCTTTATTTTTTAAAATCTATTTCTTAATCTGATTTATACTGGGTTGTGTGGACGTACTGAAAACACATCTCCCCATGGGTGACCACTATTAGCAGCCACACAAGAAGAGATAACTTGCTCCCTCAGAGGCAGGCACCCTTTTGATTGGTTGGGTGGTGGGTTGGATGGGGAGAATCGAAGATCACTTCAGTACGGGTTACACAGGTAGCTGTGATGGAGAAATCAGACACATGACATTGCAGATTTGTTTCTGAATCAGGATCCGAATCAGGTTTATTGGATGTCATGAAATTTGTTGTTTTGTGCCAACAGCACAGTGAAGTAAAAGAAAACTGCTGTAGGTGGCAATAAGGAATATTAAAGCAAATAAATCAGTCATGCAAAAATAGAACAAAATCATGAGGGCGAACTGCTGTGCTCATTGTCCATTCTGAAATCTCACAGTGGTGGAGAATAAATTATTCCTAAAACATAGGGTGGGTATTTTCAGATCCCTGTACCTCCTCCCATTGGTAGTAATGAAAAGAGGGCTTGTTCTGGGTTATACGGGTCCTTAATGATGAATGCCACCTTCTTGAGACATGACCTTACAAAAATGTCCTTGATGGTGGGGAAGCTGAGTCTACAAACCTCTACAGCTTTTTCTAATCTTCTGCTTGGTAAACTAAAAGGTCTGAAGGTAGATAACTCGTCTTGACCAGATGGACTACACACCAAGGTTCTGAAAGTGGTAGCTGAAGAGATTGTGAAGGCATTAGTAATGATCTTTCAAGAAGTACTAGATTCTGGAGTAATTCAGGAAGCTTGGAAAATTGCAAATGTCACTCCACTTTTTAAGAAGTGTGGGAGGCAAAAGACTGGAAGTTACTGGATAGCCTGACTTCGGTAGTTGGGGTGACGTTGGAGTCCATTATTCATTTTGCCTGCTAAATCTGCAAGAATTCTTTGAGGAAATAACAAGATAGACAAAGAAAAGTCGATGGATGTTTTTTTACTTGGATGTTCAGAAAGCCTTTAAAAAGGTGCTGCATATCAGGAAGGGTAGTAGCATGAATAGAAGTTTAACTGCCTGGCAGGAGGCAAAGAGTGGGAATAAAGGGTACCTCTTCTGGTTGGCTGGCATTGAATAGTGGTATCAGTGACTAGAGATCTCTGTTGGGATTATGTAGTGATTCATGTCGATGATTTGGATGATGGAATTGATGATATTGTGGCCAAGTTGTAGAGGATCTGAAGACAGGTGGAGGAGCAGTTGATGATAAGGAAGCAAGGATTCTGTTGAAGGACTTTGACAGATTAGGATCAAAAAGATTGAGTACAAAAGTGACAGATGAAAAATAGTGCAAGGGAAGTGAATGGTCATGCATTTTGGTAGAATAAATAAAGGATTAGACTATTTTCTAAAAGGGCAATAAATTCAGAAATTAGAGGTGCAAATAAGCTTTGAAATTGTTGTGGAAATTTCCCTAAATGTTAACTTGCAGGTTAAGTTGGTGGTAGGGAAGGCAAATGCAATGTTAGCACTCGAGTTTCACAAAATCAGCAGATTGTGTTTAAATGGAGAGTTATACCAAAGAGATAGCATGGACATGATGGACTGAATAGCCACCAATTGTGATCTTATGAACAGTTGGAAGCGATTCAGTAAAGCTGTAAGTGATTCAACAGGAAGTCAAATACTTTTCCCCCTTCTTTCCTTGCAATGTTATAGATAAACAACATTCGATCTGGGAAACTTGAAAGCAATGGGACTAATGCCTGGACTTCCAATACCACTTAAATGAAGAGCAAGCCACTCTAACTATTGCTGCTTCAGCATGTTCTCACGCCTACAGAAATTTACAGAAGTTAATCCTATGAATCATACATGAGTTGGCCAAAATCTCGGGATAGACAACCAATCTTTCTGTGAAATGCAGAACACAATTTATAAAAGCAAGACTATCTTCTTCTACAAAAGAAAGATTCCCCTGCTGGAAAATCATTACTAATGGAATATTGTCATTTTAAAATATATCTAATTATCAGGAATACCAGCTGGGATGTGAATTCTGTCTCATGCATTTTTTGCTCAGTTGAAGACTTGTGCCTGAAGTTAGCTTTTGAATTCAGGTCGATCTGTGACTCTGACTCATTTTGGTTCCACATTCTTTCATAACATATCAAAAATACTTTACTGTCATGGTAACATTATTAAGCAATGAAACTGCTCATGTGGAAAAATTGCAGGTGCAGAAAATTTGCAAACAGAAACTGGAAGCACTCAGCAGGTCAGATATCATTTGTGTGGAGATAAACAGATATAACATTTTAGATTGATACAGCATGTCAACACTACTTCTATCTCCACAGATGCTGGCTGACTTGTTGAATATTTCCAACGCCTTCTGTCTTTTTATACAGTCTGTTTATGTGGTTGTGAAGGGAAATATCCGGTAAGATATTTCCTTTCACATTGGGGAGGGTTCAAAAGAGGTTCACAAAAATGATCCCAGGATTGAAAGACTTATCTTATGAGGAGCATTTGATGGCTCTGAGCTTGTGCTCAGTGGAATTCAGAAGAATGTGGGGTGGTGAGGTTTAGACACATCCATTCCTGAGATACCATGCAAGGTCATTTGATTCTAAACAATCAGTTTATTGATCATTATAGAAGTCTCTCTGGTTCTTCCTGCTCCCTACCCTCTCTCTTCCCAACCATGACTTCCTGCTCCCCTCCCACTCTCAGTCCACAATTGAGACCTGTAGCTGAACCTCGTTGATCATCTCTCCAATATGTCATGAAATTTGTTTTGTTTTGGTGCTAACAGTACAGTGTAATACATTAAATTACTCAATACTGTGCAAAAGTGTTTAGGCACCATAACTATATATATATACCTAAGACTTCTGTTCAGTACAGTAGTACAAGGTTAGTTGACGTATTACAAGATCCAACAATATCAATGCAGAATAAAGTGTGGTATCAACAGAGAAAGCACAGTGCAGGTAGATAACAAGTTGCAAGATCATACTAAAGTTGATTATAAGGTTTAGAGTTCACTTTATCAGACTAGCAAAGATTCAGTAGTCATACACATAAAACTTGAGCCTCAAGTGAAGTTTGAACTAAGAACACAGGAACTGTGGAAGGTTGGACAAACCGAGTGCAGCACTGGAGGGAGATTTAAAAGGAGGATACCTCAGCGCAATAAGTCAGCTGTTTATTCCTCTACATAGATGCTGCCCGACCTGCTGAGTACCTCAGGCATTTTCCCTGTGTTGCTCAAGATTTCTGCCATTTGCAGAATTTCGTGTTGATTAATGGCAGGTGTTCAGCAAAAGGTTTTTTCATGGAGTGTGGTGGGTGTCTGGAACTGCTGCCAGAGCAGTTGAAATGGAAGCAGAAAGAGGCTTTTCAATAAGCACATGAAAATGTAGGGAATGGAGGGAGATTAGTCACATGCAAGAAGAAAATATGAGTTTAATTTGGCATCATGTTCGGCTACAACATCATGGGCCAAAGGGTTTTTTCTTCTGCTGTATAGTTCTATGTTTATTTCTATCCTTTCAATGTATACTTTACTGTAATAATAGATTTGAAAGTTCGAAGTTCAAAGTAAATGTTATTATCAAAGTACATGTATGTCACCATACAACCCTGAGATTCATTTTCCTGCAGGTGTACTTAGCATATCTATAGAATAGTAACTATAACAGGATCAATGAAAGATTAGCTAGCATGCAGAAGACAATAAACTGTGCAGATGCAAATATAAATAAATAGCGATAAGTAATGAGAACATGAGGTAGTGAGATAAATAATCTTTAATGGGCGATCGTTGGTTGTGGGAACATCTCAATGGATGGACAGATAAGTGTAGTTATCCCCTTTTGTTCATGAGCCTGCTGGTTGAAGGATTATAACTGGTCCTGAACCTGTTGGTCTGAGTTCTGAAGCTCTTCTACTTACTGATGGCAGCAGCGAGAAAAGAGCAGAGCCTGTGTGCTGCAAATCTCTGACGATGGGTGCTGCTTCCCTATGACAGCATTTCATGTAGATGTGCTCAATGGTTGGGAGGTCTTTTCTTGTGATGTACTGAGCTGAATCCACTGTTTTTTTATAGGATTTTCCATTCAAAGGCATTGGTGTTTCCATAGCAGGCCATAATGCAGCCAGTCAACACAATCTCCACTACACGATCATAGAAATGTGTCAAAGTTTTAGCTGTCATGTTGAATCTCAGCAGACTCCTAAGGAAGTAGAGGTGCTGTTGTGCTTTCTTCGCAATTGCACTACATTCTAGGTGCAGAACAGATCTTCTGGAATAGTAACACCCAGGAATTTATAGTTGCTAACCCTCTCCACCTCTGATCCTTGAAGAGGACTGGATCATGGACCTCTGGTTTCCCTCTCCTGAAGTCTACAGTCAGTTCCTTAGTTTTGCTGATATTGAGTTAGAAGTTGTTATTATGACAACACTCAGCCAGATTAGGTGCCTCTGGATATTCCCTCATGGCTTTGAGTTCAATGGTTGAAAATAATTTTTGTATCTCTTTGAGCTTCATTAGCTGCATTAATGAATTTCTGAAATAAGAATTGTCGGGTTACGTAGAGTGCTTGGATGTAACTGTGTCTGGAGACATGTTCAGCAAATCCCAACAATCACTGCAAATCTCTATCATTTTCATTTTTGCTGATGGGCTCTACATTATCTATACATTTCCTTGCATATGGATTAATAATAATTGGTTTTAAAACCTTTCTCTCATTACTCTGGTCATTCACTTCATTAAACTTGCTTTCTTTCAGTATAACTACTGAATTTTATGTTCATTTGATGTGGTAGTTTTGCTTAAAAAGATGCATTTCTGCATGTTCCATAGGAACGAGTAAAATTTTTCTGAAGTGTGATTGTTGTGTGACGTGAAATATGAAGGCTCATTTGTGCACTAGAAACATAAAAAAATGAAATGTGATCATGTTCAGGATTTATGTTTCAGTAACACTGAGTAGGAGATAAAGGTTAGTCAGGACAGTGGACAGCATGGTAGAGTTTCGGTTAGTGTAATGCTCTTACAGTGCCAGTAACCTGGGTTCAATTCCCGTCACTGCCTGTAAGGAGTTTGTGCATTCTCCTCATGAGTTATCCTTGAGTGCACCAAGTTCCTCCCACTTTCCAAAGACATACAGGTTAGTAGGGTAATTGGTAACATGGGCATAATTAGGCGGTGGAAGCTCGTTAAGCCAAATAAGCCTGTTCCCGTGTTGTATCACTAATTAAGAATTAAAATAGAATTACCCTCTTGGATTTCTCAGTATAGTATCATAAGTTCAACTAAAGGAGAAAGCAGGGTCAACACCTCATCCAAAACTTGCAGACTCCAAATAATACTCCCTCTGCCCATGACCACAAGAAACTGCAGAGATTTATGGACAGAGCTCAGCACATCATGGAAACCAGCTTTCCCTCCTGGGACTTTTGCTGCATTGGCAAACCACTGTAATGAGACCTTTGAAGGGTCCCATTGTATAATAAGATGGACTCTTGCACTCACAATTATGCATTCTGCAATTGATTTTCCTTGTATTACCTCAGTGCAGTGTTCTGTATGGATGATATGCAAAACATGTTTTTTCACTATCCTGATGAAAGGTCTTGGCCCAAAACATTGACTGTCTGAAAGTTCAAGGTAAATATTATTGTAATAGTACATGAATGTCACCATATACAACCCTAGGATTCATCTTCTTGCGGGAATTCCTCTCCCTAAATGCAACCTGACCTGCTGAGTTTCTCAAGCATTTTGTTTATGTTACTCTGGATTTTCAGCATTTGCAGAATCTCTTGTTCTTATGTTTTTCACTGTGCCTTCGTCCATGCGACAACAATAATCCAATTTACCAGCTTACTCTATTGGACAATCATTTTGGAGTCAACTAAATGAGAATTGGTCTTACAGTCTTCCAACTTGGAGTCTGAACATACTGCTGACAGGTTTTGCTCTAAGTGAAAAATCTTTGCTATTTCAAAGGTCCAAAGGTTCACAATATCAAAGTATGTATGCAATATACAACTCTGAGATTTGTCTTATCCAGATAGCCACAAAACAAAAAAGTCCAAGGAGGCTGTTTAAAGAAAAACATCAAACTCCACCCCACTGCACCAAAAGAATTATGCAAACGACAACAGAAATAATTATCTGGGCTTATCTTACTTGACTCTTCAGATGGGTAACTATTTTATAAACTTTCCTTGGAACCACCTTGAGAAAAAGCAATTCACACATCCAGGATCAACTTTATTCACAACATACATTTACATGCAGTCAAAATTTGCTGTGGTGTGACAATCAACAAAAAAAATTTCAACAATTCTAAAATTTGATGATATATAAAAATAAAGGTAAATATTAAAGTATGAACATAGAATAAAAAGTGCATACGTATATAAACCACAGCATTCCAACACCACATTTATCTAGGATGGGCTTCAGGGCTCCAATCCGTTTTCTACAAAGCTGTCAATTAACTACATTTACTGAAGCAGCAGCTCTTGAAAGCCTTGAGATGTTAATACAACCAGACTGATGGATTCATGCCGGTGCCAACATTTCTAGATGAGGACAGCATGTAATTTTTCATGTAGGCAAAATGTCCATCAACACTCTGTACATGTGAAAAGGATGTGGGTCACACTTTATCCCTTGCTAACAGGTACAATTGATTAAGAATGTGCTTAAATGCTTTGTGAGGAACCATTACTTTGGCATAATAACATATGCCTGCTTAGAGTAGCATAATGGCTACAATCTCTTTTTCATTACTTAAGTAGTGTCTACGTCATAGGTGTGAGTCTGGACTCTGAAAAGGCTCAGATATGGTCCGAATCCCACATACTTTTGAACACTCGACTTTCAAATAATTCCAATTTACAGATAAATATCACTGAGGTTTTTACTCCCTTCAAAATCTCTTGTGTTTTTTTTTTCTGGTCTCCTGTTCCCCTAAGTGCAGAATAAAAAGTGTCTCCGGCTCGCTTTCTTAAATATCTTACACTTAATATTGTATTCACATTCTCTCATTATTTACTATTCAGTGACTAGGAAATATAACACAAGAAAACGTAGCATAAGTAACCATTCAGCCCTTCAAACACATCCTATCATTGAAGGCAATCATGGCTGATATTCTTCCACCTACTTCTATTGGTTCCTAACCATGATTCATAATTTGAAACCGTTCTTTCTAATGAATGTTTAGATGTCCAGAATATCCATTGGAAGATGACTTCTCGCCCCACTCCCTTTACAAGATGCAAGTGTCAGATGCAAGAGAAGCTCTTATCTCAGTAACCCAGTGGTGACCATCTCCCTGAAACTTCCAAATCTTGCTGTATTTCAAACCAAGCAACATCTGACGTGCTTGTGATGGTCCCTCAATTTTCTAAACACCTCTCCCAAAGTATGGTCGGAATCTGGGCATAGCAATTAATGTGCTTTCATGATACATAATAATGACCTACCACTGCAGATCAAATCTATGTTCTGTGCCACTTGCCATTTAATCCAATTTTCCATGGGAACTCATCTGCCCATAAGTCTCATCCATCACAGGCCATCATGGCTCTGAAACTGTGCACTGGAACACCACCTCATTATTTGGCTTTTGCATCTATTTACTTGCATAACACAGTAAAGTTTTATATACTGCTGCCACAAAAAAAAAAGTATCATGACATTCACCCAGTGTCCACTTTATTAGATACACTTGTACACCTTCTTGTTAATGCAAACATCTAAATAACCAATCACGTGGCAGCAAATCAATGTATAAAAGTATGCAGCTATAGTCAAGAGGTTCAGTTGTTGTCCAGGCCAAACATCAGAATGGGGATGAAATGTGATCTAAGTTACCTTGACTGTGGAATGATTGTTGGTGCCAGATGGGGTGGTTTGAGTATCTCAGAAACTGATGATCTCCAGGGATTTTCATGCACAGTCTCTGGAGTTTACAGAGAACGTCATCAAAAACAAAAAAAAAATCCCGTGAGCAGCGGTTCTGTGGGTGAAAATTCCTTGTTAATGAGAGATGTCAGAAGAGAATGGCCAGACTGGTTCAAGCTGACAGGAAGGCGACAGTAACTCAAATAGCCACACGTTACCACAGTGATGTGCAGAAGAACATCTCTGAATGCACAGTATGTCAAACCGTGAAGTGGATGGGCTACAGCAGCTGAAGACCACAAACATACAGAAATACACTGAGTGATCACTTTATTTGGTACCTAATAAATTGGCCACTAGATCTCTGTCAGAGTTCACCTATCTAATTTTGCTTAAACTGATTCTGAAGGCTGGAAATTCAGCATGTCCCTACTGATCCTCAGCAATTTTTACCAATTCACCATGAAAAGTATCCTATCCAGATGCATTACAGCTTAGTATAGTAACTTCTCTTCCTAAAAACACAAGACGTTGCAGTGTGTTGTGAACATAGCAAAGTTCATCACATAAGCCAGACTCTCCTCCATGGCACAGTACACAAAATGCTGGAGGAACTCAGCAGGTCAGGCAGCATCTATGGAAATGAATAGACAGTCAACATTTTGGGCCAAGATCCTTTCAGGATCTTCAACTCCCCTCAATGGACTTTGCTTGCACTTCATTCTATCTCAGGAAAGCAGTCAACATACTTAAAGACCACTCCCACCCCAGACATTCTCTCTTCTCCCCTCTTTCATTGGGCAGAAGATACAAAAGGTTGAAAAAATGTACCAGCAGGCTCAAGGACAGCTTTTACCCTACTATTACAAGGCTGTTAAATTGACCTTTTGTCTAACAAAGGTGAACACTTAATCTACCTCATCATAGGCTCTTGCATCTTATTTGAATACCAAAACTGCACTTTCTTGCCAGTTGTAACACTATGTTCAGGATTATGTTGGGGTTTTTTTCCATTTGTATCACTTATGAATGCATTGATCTGTCTGGCTGTCATGCAAACTAACTTCTTCACTACATAGCAATATATGTTCAAAGTTCAAAAAGGTCAAGGTGCAAAGTAAACTTATCATCAAAGTACAAATATGTCACCACATGCAATCTTGAGATTCATTTTCTTGCAGGCACACTCAGTAAATCCGGTAACCATAATAGAATCAGTGAAAGACCACACCAACAGAGGGGGACAAGCAACCAATGTGCAAAAGACAACATACTGTGCAAATACAAAAGAAATAATAATATTAAATAAGCAATAAATATTGAGAACATGAAATGAAGAGTACTTGAAGCTGGGTCCATAGGTTGTGGAAACAGTTCAGTGATAGTAATGGGTCAAGTGAAGTTATCCCTCCTGTTCAAGAGTCTGATGGCTGATGCGGGTAACAACTGTTCCTGAAGATAGTGGTGAGGACCCTGAGGCTCCTCTACTGCCGCCTCTGTGAGAAGAGAGCATGATCTGAGAGGTGGGAGGCCCCTGATGATGGATAATGCTTTCATACGATAATGATCCGTGTGGATATGGTGTATGGTGGGAGGGGCTTTATCTGTGATGGACTGGGCCGTATCCACTATATTTTGTAGGGTTTTTGGTTCAAGGTGTTTCCAGGCCAGGCTGTGATGCAGACAGTCAACATACTCTCCACCACCCATCCATAGAAGTTTGTCAAAATTTTAGATATCATACCAAATCTTTGCAAACTCCTAAAGAAGTAGAAGTGCTGCTTGCTTTCTTCATAATAGCACATATCCAGGGCAGTTCCTCTAAAATGATAACACCAAAGAATTTGAAGTTACAGACCCTCTCTGCCTCTGATTCCTTGATGAGGACCTCCATTTTTCTCCTCCTGAAGTCAATAATCAGTTCCTTGGTCTTGCTGGCATTCAATAAGAAGTTGTTGTTGTGGCACCACTCAGCCAGGTATTCAAACTCTGATTTGCTGATTTGCAACAATCATAAAAGAGCTATCAAATTACAGTGCTCACCAATCTCACCAGAGGAACTGATGTGCTTCCAAGAGGCAGTTTGCTACCACCTCGAGGGTAATTGGGATAAATGATGATCCTGCCATTGATATTTGCATGCCTCAAAAAGAGTAGGATGGGAGATCATCTTCCAATGGATCCACTGGTGCGACTGTAACGAAACCCAGTTTCCCTCGGGATCAATAAAGTATGTCTGTCTGTCTGTATACATCTACGCTACAGTTCAAAAATGGCCAGAAGCACTTAGAACATTGCAATTACCTGACAGTAAGGCACAATACAGAATCTTCAACCCATGATGTTGTGCCAACCTTTTAACCTATCTTACGATTGGTCACATCTTTCCCTCCTACATAGTTCATAATTCTCTGTTTGCTTTCATCCATGTGCCTATCTAAGAGTCTCTTAAATGTCCCTAACTTACGGGTAAAAAAAAATGTCTTTGATGTCTTTGTAGAAAAAAATACCTCCGACATCTCCCCTGAACTTTCCTTCACTTACCTTAGAAGGATGTCCTTTTAAGTTAGATATGGCCCTCGTGGCTAAAGGGATCAAGGGGTATGGAGAGAAAGCAGGGACAGGGTTCTGAGTTGGATGATCAGCCCTGATCATACTGAACGGCAGTGCAGGCTCAAAGGGCCGAATGGCCTACTCCTGCACCTATTTTCTATGTTTCTACGTCCTCTGGTATTAACCATTGCTGCAACGGGAAAAGGTATTAGCTGTCCTCTCTATCTCTGACTTATATAATCTTTACACCTTTATCAAGTGATCGCTCATCGTTTTTCACTTCAAACCTACCATCATAAGACATGTTCTCTAATCCAGGTAGCTGCATGGTAAATCTCCTCTGCACCTTTGCTAAAGCTTCTTCATCTTCCTAAAATGAGGTGACTAGAACTGAACTCAAGACTCCATGTATGATCTAACCAGAGTTTTATAGATCTGCAACATTACCTCACTGCTCTTGAACTCAATTCATCACTGTAAGTTGACTCCAAGAGTAGGGGTGGCTGGTAGAAGCTGAGAGTCCTTGAGAGTATATTGGTCTATATGTGTGGGTGGGTATGGTAGGAAGGGGGTTTCCTTTGTTGTTGCTGCATGTTGTTCTGCTGAATTTTGTGGGCATATTGTAAAACGTTGGCACCGGAATATGTGGTAACACTTCTGGTTTGTCGACAGCCCATTCTCAGATTACCTTGGTTGTTAATGCAAACTATGCATTTGATTGATTGTGATTAACAAATTAATCTAATCTAATATGGTGCCAATAAAATTTGATTAGTCTAGTATTAGTTTAAGTGGGTGCAAGGTGCTCAGCACAAACTCAATGGGCTGAAGGGGCTATTAAAATTCTTCATAACTCCATGCCGGTGAGATGTCAGTGCAAAACTATCCTGGTAACATTTAACTTTGCTATAGGAGGAAATCAATATTTCTTCTTAAATCTTTCTCTCCCACTCCTTCCACCATCCTGTACTAATTCTGAACCCTATCATCATCTTCAGTAATTTTTATCTGACACTGATGGTGTAAAATAACTCATTTACTTCTTAGGCACAGACAACCTACTGAAGCTGAAATCTCTGGAGAGAAACCACCAGCATCATCTCCTCAAAATCTTCCAACTTCTCGAGAGAGAATGAATCATCTTTCTGTGACAGCTCAGTCCTTTGAATATCAACTTTCCCCCATCTATCATCACTTATAAAATACACTGCTTTTGCATAACAAAGATGTGAAGTAAATGCAGAAATTTCTGGAAGTACTCAGATCAGGCAATCTCCATAAAGATTTAGTAAGAGAAAGAATGAATCTTCATCACCAGTTTTACATTTCTTGCCCTGTGAGCTGAGATTACGGCCCCATGTGCTAAGCCCTACGACCAGAAGAAACAAGCTTCCCTCGTTGGATCTGAGTGGACCTGTCAGAGATTTGAATCATATTGAATTATTTTTCCTTATCCTAGTGAATGCAAACTCAGTTGACTCAATCTCTCCTCACATGCTAATCCACATGAATTCAAATTTGTTCTCAGCGTTTTAAGCACATGTTAAAGGCTGATATGTTGTGCTGCTCTGTGAGAGCAATGCATTGTTTTGGGTGGCAGGGTGGAGATAAGTCTCTACCAAGGGAGGTGTAAAGCAATCCTTCCCTCTACTAGCAGGTGGTGCAGGTGGAGGATGGTCATACGAGCAGCCGGTGCATATCACAAATCCTGGTTACATGACCAATGACTCCAGGCAGACAATCTCTGAAGGGTATTGATTATGGCTGGGGTCACCCATCTTGTAAAGACACTGCCCAGAAGAAGGCAATGGCAATCCATTCCTGTACAACAATTTGTCAAGAACAGTCATGGCCACGGGTAAGATCATGATTGCCCATGTCATATGAGACGGCACATGGCGATAATGATGATGATACCCCTATCAGATCTCCCCTCAGCCACCATCACCTTGGAGAAAACAACCTGAGTTGATCCAATCTGATCTTATAACACACACTCCTTGATCCATGTACACTTCATCTGCACATTCTTCAAAGCCTTGAAATCCTTCCTGTAATGGGACAGCAAGAACTGTATACAATACTCTAGATGTGGCCAAATCAGAGTTTATAAAACTGTTGCATAACTTCCTGTCTCCTTCACGAGAAAGGGCAACATACCATAGACATCCTTTACCACTCTTCTATTCCACATCCTGATTTTCTTTGCTTCTATCATCTGTGCAGGAAGCAAACTCCAGATCACAACTAATTTCTGTGCAAAACAGTCTTTTAGCACAGAACTCAGCAGATCAGGTAGCATCTAGGGAGAGGAATAAACAGTTGACGTTTCAGGCCGAGACCCTTCATCGGCATCTGGGAGTGAGCCTGCTTCTTATTTTAAGTTGCTTAGTCTTGGATCTGCTGATTAGTATGGGTTGATAAAGACAAAAAAAAACCAAGAAAACATCCCTTGATAATCACATTTACACAACAGTCACATTTACTTATTCATGATCAGAACTATAGCCACACAGCCAACTATATCTTTTAACTATTCCAAAATGTTCATTTGTTCGTTATGCGCTGTGCCATATAGCATGGGTGATGCTATATCATTCATTCTATATCACCATGCTATATCATTCATTCCAAGAAAATAATCGCTTTCGGCAACATTTTTCTACAGAACCGGTTTACCATTGCCTTCTTCTGAGCAGTACCTTTACAAAACAGATGACCCCAGCCATACTCTTCAGAGATCTGCCTGGCGTAATGGTCACATAATAAGGACGTGATATGTACCAGCTGCTCATACAACCATCCACCACCTGCTCCTGTGGCTTCGTGTGACCCTAATCAAGGGAGCTAAGGAGGTGCTACACCTTGCCCAAGGGTGACCTGCAGGCTAGTGGAGAGAAGGTGTGCCTTACACCTCCTTTAGTATACAACACTTTTACAATATGACATCAAAGCCTATCCCTGGATCCCCTTCTAGATGGAGATGGTGGTGGGGAGGGTGTTGGGAACTGAAATAGTTTGGTTACATGGAGATTCAAAAGTTTGTGCAAACACTGTGAAACAGGAGCAACACACACATACTCTCTCTCTCTCACACACACACACACACACACACACACACACACACACACACACACACACACAATATCAAAAGGTCAGCAGCATCTGTGGAGGGAAATGAACAGGATTTGGAAATAAACAAGGCAGAAGCCAGAATAAAAGGTTGTGGGGAAAGGGAGGAAGACGAGCTGACAGGGGATGAGTGATTCCAGGTGAGAGGGAGAAGGAGGGAGGTTGGTGGAGGGAAGGGAATGAGGTAAGAAGCAGGGAGGTGAAAGGTGGAAGAAGCAAAGGGCTGAAGAAGAAGGAATCTGATAGGATGGAAGAGGACAGTAGCCCATGAAATAAATGGACGGAGGTGGGGAACTAAAGGAATGTGTGGATAATGGTCAGGTCATGAGGCTGGAGGAGGGGAAAGAGAAGGGTTAAGTGGGATAAAGGAGGGTGGTGGTAAACAAAGTAGAGTAGGTACTAGAAGATGGAGAAGTCAGTGTTGGCTCCTTAGGTAGTGTTGGATAAAGATGTTGACATGATACTATTATGGGACCTTTCCAAGATTTTGACCCAATCCAAAGAAAATCTATCTGCATGGTGATTAAGTCAAAACCTTGGTGCCATTTTTTTCTGCACCTTTTCTAAACTATCAATGTTTTATTTATTATTATGAAGACTCCAGATTTCAAACCAAAATGTAATACACAAAGTAAAGACCTGTGATGCTTAGCATTTCTCTGCTAACCTTGGACCTACATTCCAAATGGTGGCAAATCTGTTCTGCATGACCACTTCATTCCACTCTCATATTGAAGTGTCCTTATCTCAGAAACTGTAACCATACATTAGTAACTTTGCACATTAATATACAACAACCATGATAAGCACAAATCTCAGCTGGAATCATGATCTTGCTCAGAGATACAGCACAGTAACTGGACCTACCGGCCCAATGCCCAATTACGCCCATGTAACCAATTAACCTAATAGCTGTACATCTTTGGAATGTGGGAGGAAACTTGAGCACCGGGAAGAAACCCGCATGGTCACAGCGAAAATGTATAAACTACTCACTGACAATGGCAGGAAATAAGACCCAGCTGCTGGCACTGCAGGAGCAGATTCAGATGCAGGTTTAACATTGCTAGCATACATTACCGTGCAAAGTTCTCGACACATGCATCATATTTAGCTGGGGTGCCTAAGACTTTTACGCAGTACAGTACTTGTCAACATGGAGCGGGACGCGAGTTTGTAAATCTGGTGGGAGCAAAGAATGCTGGGAATGGCAAGGTAGCACGTGTGGATGGGGTGTGGGACAGGTGGTAGAGAAGGAGTGCAAGGGGCGGGGTTTGGCACAGGTACAGACACACCCAGCCCTGACACACCAGACAAAGTCATTTGATTCCAAACAATCCATTTATTGATCATTACAGAATGTCTTTCTGATGTTTCCCACTCCCTTCAAGTTCCCTTCCGCTTTTCCCAACCATGATTTCCAACTCCCTGCCCCCTTCCCACTCTCAGTCCACAGTAGAGACTCATATCAGAATCAGGTTTATCATCGCTCATAGATTTGATTTTTTTTGTGTGGCAGCAGTACAGTGTAATACATAAAATTACTACAGTACTGTGTAAAACTCCTAAGCACCCTAGCTAAGTATATGTGCCTGAGACATTTGCACAGTAGTGTATAATGTGAAATTTGTTGTTTTGTGGCAACAGTACAATATATAATAAAAAATATATGAACAACATTAACAGCAATGCTATCCTGCTGCCCCAGTGCACTTGTCCACTTTAAGCCACAATAAATGAGCTTTTCAGTCTTTGAATCACTCTGATCTTCAGTTTTCCTACCCAATAATTAATCATTATTTTTTTAATTTCCTAACTGAGATCTTTGTAAAATTGATATAAGATCTCATCCCAGTGGATATCTAAATGTAATTCCTATTTATATCTAACCTTAGGCAGAGCCAAATTTCAATGCAGTTCACTGCCTCTGTGCTAATCCGGCGATATCACCTTCACTATCCGTCTCCTGTGGGATGTATTGTGGCATTCCATTTGAAAGTCAAAGTTTGTAATATCTGCTGGTGTGCTGTTCTGTGACACACAGATCGATGATGACCTGCTTCAGCACAGACCAGGGCAAGGTCTGTACTTTACTTTTCAAGATCAAATAGAATCCCACAGTCCTCTTTCAGGACACTGCAAATGAAGAACTCATTTAATAATTCAATCTAGTGATTGATTCAATCCAATTTGAAATTGAATTTGAATCTAATGCAAGGCAACATTTCTATTAAACCATTTGTTATTCACCTCTGCTTGTGCAATCAGATTAGGAACATGTCCATTGTTTTGACTTTGCTTACATTCTTTATTAATTTTCTACTCTGTCTAAATTTCTGCTTTACTGGCTCTAGCATGGAGCAGGATGAAATGCAATGTATCTATCCATATCTTTGGGAAAATTGTGGTTGTAATTTCTTAAAAGCTCTTTAAAGTTTTAAAGTTCAAAGTTCAAAGTAAATTTATTATCACAGTACTCATATGTCACCATACACTACCCTGAGATTCATTTTCTTGCAGGCATTCACAGTAGAGCAAAAATAAAAGAAATACAATAGAATCAAAACTATACACAAAGACTGACAAGTAAGCAATGTGCAAAAGAAGAGAAACTGTGCAAATACAAAAAAGCAAATACTGTAAATAAATAGGTAGATACAAGAAATTCTGCAGATGCTGGAAATCCAAAGCAACATACACAAAATGCGGGAGGAACTGAGCAGGCTAGTCAGCAACTAGGGAATGAACAAACGTTCAATGTTTCAGTCGAGATCTTTATTCAGCACTTACAGATAGATAGAAAAATAATACTGTGATCATGAGTTGCAGTGTCCTTGAAAGTGAGTTCATATACATTGTCTTCAATGATCAGTGCAAAGCTGAGGTGAGTGAAGTTATTCACCCTACTTCAGGAGCCTGATGGTTGAAGAGTGAAAGCTGTTTCATGAGATAATTACTTGTCTTCTATATTCAACCTTAATCATTTATTTAGGAATTTCAGGAAGGCTTATGGTCTTTGGAACTTCTCTATCTTTCCCACCTAAGACAAAAACTGATAACCTCTCCAGAAAAGTTCACTGATTAAATTATTCAGCAGCCCATCAACTTCTTCACACATTCCTTGCAATAAGGAATTAAAGATGTGACCAGTGCCATTGTACAATCTTCCTGCATTCCCATAATGGGGAAGAAGTATTTATGGTATGGTGCACTTAAACCTTATGTACCCACTGATAGTACAGATGTCCATTGCAGGTTTAAACAAAGATCTAGAGAGAGGGGTTGGGGGTTGAGTTCAAGAGCCACAAGGAAACATTGCGGTTCTTTAAAACTCTGGTTAGACCACACTTGAAAGGAGCTGGAAACTTCAGAGAGGGTGCAGAAGAGATTTGCCAGGATGCAACCTGGATTAGGGAGCATGTCCGAGGAGGAAAAGTTGAGTAAACTAGGGCTTTTCTGTTTGGAGAAAATGAAGATGAGAAGTGACCTGACAGTGGTAATAAGAGTCATGGATAGAATAGACAGTCAACGACTTTTACATAAGGAGGAAATGGATTATACAAGAGGGTATGATTTTAAGATGATTGGGGAAAGTATGGGGAAAATGTCAACGATAGGCTTTTTACACAGAGAGTGGTGAGTGCATTGAGAATGCCCCCAGGAGTAGTGGTAGAGGCACATGTATTAAACACTTAAGAGACACTTAGGCACATGGATGAAAGAAAATGGAGGACTTTGTGGGAAGGAACAGTTAGATTGTTCTTGGGGTAGGTTAAAATGTTGGCATATAAAGAAGGGATGAAGTGTCTGTACTGTGCTATGCTGTTTGGTGTCCTACATTCAAAATTTTCACAAACATCAGGCTGGAGGTCAGGAACCGACAGGAGGAAGGCCTGCACACAACCACAAGGAAAAAGACACGATACAGGCCTATGGCCACTGATGTGCTCCTGGTCCAGAAACATAGACTCTATTTCTGATAAAAGCACAGCAGTGCCTCTATTTTCTCAGAAGGCTAAGGAAATTTGGTGTGTCCCTGGTGGCCCCCAACAATTCTTACAGTTGCATCATTGAAAGCATCCTCTCTGGATGCATCGCAGCTTGGTATGGCAACTGCTCTGCCAAAACTGCAAAACCCTCACTAGTGAGGTACTCTTAAACAAGAGAAAATCTGCAAATGCTGGAACTCCAAGCTAAACACTAAATCCTGGAGGAACTCAGCAGGCCAGGCAGCACCTACTGAATAAGAGTACAGTTGACGATTTTGGCCGAAACCCTTTAGCAGGACACAAGGTAGTCTTTATGGGTTCATGGACTATTCAGAATTCTCTAGGCAGAGGTTAGAAAATTGATCCTAAAAAGGCAGATGTGTGTCTTTAGGCTCCTGTAGTATTGAGAAAAGGACTTATTCTGGAAGGTAAGCGTCCTATACCATGTATCCTGCTGCATTCTTGAGGTATCAGTTTTCAAAGAAGTCTGCGATGGTGAGGAAGTTAGTGTCTGTGATGGAAGTGGCTGAGTTTACAACCCTCTTCAGCTTTTTCTGATCTTGCTCATTGGTGTTCCCATAGCAGACTCTGATGTGGCCTGTCAGAGTGCCATCTTTGGTGATGTATCAAAACATGCCAGTATGTTCCGGACAGCACACCAGTGGTGGCTCTCTACCAAGGGAGGAGATTGAATCAGATACAATTACTGTATTTAATCGATGTTTGGTCAGACACTGAAATAAGTAAGATGTAGAAGGAGGCTCAAGAAACTAAAGAAGGTGGGACCTGGAGGAACATACAAGATGCTGGAGGAGCAGATCAGACTGCATCTAATGAGGAAAATTGTCTGTAAATATTTCAGGTAAAAGTACTTCGTCTGGACTGAAAGTAATAAAAATGTTATTAAGGACATACACTCAGAGACCACTTTATTAAGTACATCAGCTCATTAATGCAAATATCTAATCAGCCCAACATCTCACAGCAACCTAATACATAAAAACATGCAGACATGGTCAACAGGCTTTCTTGTTGTTCAGACCAAACATCAGAGTGTGGAAGAAATGTGATCTAAGTGACTTAGACTGCAGAAAGATTGCTGGTGCCAGACGGGATGATTTAAGTGTCTCAGAAACCACAGATCTGGGATTTTCAGTCTCTAGAGCTTACAGAGAATGGTGTAATAAACAAAAAAACATCCAGTGAGCAGCATCGCTATGTGATCCTTGTTAATGAGAGAGGTCAGAGGAGAAAAGAGGGTTTAAAATGACAGGAAGGTGACAATAACTACGTGTTACAACAGTTGTGTGTGGAAGAGCATCTGTGAATGCACAACATGCCAAAACTTGAAGCAGATGGGCAACAACAGCAGAAGAAAATGAATGTACACACAGTAGCCAGTTTATCAGGTAGAGGAGGTATCTAATAAAGTGGCCACTGAATGTAGTCCTAATCAGGGATTAGTTTAGATAGGGAAATAGGGAAATACGATGACTGAAAGAGCTCATTTCTGTGATGACCTCTTGACTTTAGGAAACAATCTTCTTGTATCCACACCATTATCATTTTAAGGACCTCTGTTAGGTCACCCCCTAGCTTGTCTTCTGAGGACAAAAGCTGTCCAATTTTTTCATTCACTTCTAATCTTTCTGTTCTTTGGATTTGATCTTAAAAGGCGTTCCTGTCTATTAAGTACATTCTTAAATTTAGCTTGTGGTTTTAGGATGTCGAAGTTTGAAAGATCAAGCAGGAAATGAGAGCAGCTTCACTTGTACACAAGAAGACAGAACAAAGAGCAAACTACTGGAAGAGCACAACTGTAAACAGTAAAAGAGCATTATTGATTAAAGCATTGACCCTTCAGTCAGAAAAACTTTTGCTTGGACAAAAGATTTATACTCAAACGATGAATTTGATATCTTCAAATACAGCTACTTGTTCTCCATTCTGGCATGTGGCCACCGTCCTTTCCTGTTCTGAAGAAGGTCCTTAGCCCAAAACATCGACTGTCCATTTTCCTCCATGGATGCTTCCTCACCTACTGAGTACTCCAGCATTTTATATTCATTGCTTGCTCTCGAGTTGTGTTTGTCCAAGAACATGCAGTACTGTGCATGTATATATAAGTAGGGTGCCCAAGACTTCTGCACAGTAATGTGTGGAAAGCAAGTTTGTAAATCCGGCAGAAGCAAAGGATATCGGGAGCGGTGAGGGTGGAGCATCACAGGAGGGGTGTGAGACACGTAGCAGAAAGAGTGTGCCAGGAAGGGGATTGGCATGGGTGCAGTAACACTCAGCCCTGACACACCTGGCATGGTCAAATGATTCTACATGATTGGTTCATTAAACATTATAGAATGTCTCCCTGGTGTTCCCCTCTCCCTCCCCTCTCCCTTCCCCTTTCCCAACCATGATTCCCCTCTCCCTGCCTCCTTCTCACTCTCAGCCCATAATGGAGACCCAGATCAGAATCAGGTCTATCATCACTCACGTATGTCATGATTTTTATTTTGTTTGAAGCAACAGTACAGTGCAATACATAAAATCACTATGCTACTATGCAAAAGTCTTGTGTGTGTGTGTATATGCCTAAGACTTTTTGCACAGCACTATAGGACATAGAACATTACAGAACAAGACAAGCTCTTTGGCCCATGTTGTTCTGCTAGTCTTTTAACTTTCTCGAGATCAATCTAACCCTTCCCTCCAGCACGGCCCTCTATTTTTATATCATTCATGTGCCTATCCCAAAGTTTCTTAGAACTCTCTAATGAATCTGCCTCTGTCACCGACTCTGTCAGGATGTTCCATGTCCCTACCACTCTCTAATATCCCCCTTTAATTTCCTCCAATCACCTTCAAATTATGCTCCCTTGTATTAGCTATTTCTTCCCTGGGTATACGAGGGGTGATTGATAAATTTGTGGCCTAGGTTAGAAGGAGTCAATTTTAGGAAACCGAGCATATTTATTTTTCAACATAGTCCCCTCCTACATTTACACACTTAGTCCAGCGGTCTTGGAGCATACGCATCTTGGACCTCCAGAAATTGTCCACAGCAGGGGTGATTGATAAGTTTGTGGCCTAAGGTAGAAGGAGATGAGTTATACTGCTCTCGTTACGTGCACATGCTTTCAAATCTTTGAGTGATTATGCAGAAAGTTTGAAGTTAATAACTTATCAGGGGTGATTGATACATTCGTGGCCTAGGGTAGAAGGAGACGAGGCCATGGACTAATCAATCACCCCGCATAAATCTCTGACTATAATCTCAATCTATGCCTTTTAGCATCTTGTACAGCTCTATCATTGTCAGCACTCATCTTGCTTTGCTCCAAAGAGAAAAGCCCAAGCTCCCCTTATCTATCCTCATAGGACATGGTCTGAAATCCAGGCAGCATCCTGGTAAGTCTCCACTGCACCCTGTCTGAGAGAGTTTAATTTTATTTTCGAGATTTCTAGCATGTGTTATTTCTGTGTACTATCTCAGTATGGAACAAGTTTTGGATTTGCCTGTTTAATCTGACTCAGAAAGGAACCATTCAGCCCATCAGATTCATAAGGGACTCCCAAAATCCCATTTTCCATCTCCTCATTTCCCTGTACACTTGTAAATTATTCTGTCCCTTCTCTTTGAGACCATGGTACTTGCCAATATGAATGTCAGTTTGGAGACACAAGAGGCTGCATTTGCTGGAATCTGGAGCAGCACACAATTTGCTGGAGGAGCCCAATGGGTCTGTTAGCATCTATGGGGGACAATGGAACCTACTAACCAATACATCTTTGGAAGGTGAGAGTAAACCAGAGCACCCAGAAGAAACCCAAGCTGCCGTGGGAAGAGCATACAAACAGCAGGAATTGAACCAACTGTAATAGCATTACACTAACCGGTACACTATCATGCTACTGCATAGCATGCCCACAACTTACTAACACTAACCCATATGTCTTGATTTTGGAATGTGGGAAGAAACTGGACCACCCAGAGGAAACCTACATGGTCATGGGTAGAATATTCAAACTGCTTACAGACAATGCTGTGAATTAAACCCCAATCTTCCAGTTGCTGGTGCTGATCCCGATTCTACCGTTCCACTTCATTACATGCATGAAGTTAATGCTAAGAGTGATATTTAAACAAGAAGCAATACAGTGAGTCAATGTGTTAGGAAACAGCAGCATCACACAGGCAACCTTTATCCATGGCATTTACCTACTGCAATAAAGAACTTTACAATGTTAACAAATACAGAACTGTACAAAAGTCTTAGGCACATATAACACATAAGTCTTAGTCTTAGCTAGGGTGCCTAAGACTTTTGCACAGTACTGTAGTAATTTTATGTTTTGCACTGTTCTGCTGCCACAAAAATAAACAGATTTTATGACATATGTGAGTGACGATAAACCTGATTCTGATCCAGGACTCTATGTGGACTGAGAGTGGGAAGGAGATGGGAGAAGGGAAGAAGCATGAAGCACCAGAGAGACATTCTGTAATGATTAATAATCCAATTGTTTGGAATCAAATAACCTTGCCTGGTGTCTCAGGGTTGGGTGTGCTTGCACTCATGACACCTGCCCACCACTGGCACTCCTTCTCTGCCACCTGTTCCACACTCCTGCTGCGGTGCTCCACCCTCACTGCCATATTTACAAACTCACTCTCCGTTTCATGTTGACAAATACAGTACTGTGCAAAGGTTTTAGGTACCCTAGCTATATATATGTGCCTAAGACTTTTGCATAGTACTGAACATCTCCATTATATTTGGGAGACTTTCAATACTTTCTTGCAGACCTTCGGACAAAGCTGAATATAGATTACGATTCTGTGTATTTTGTGTGCAAGAATAAATAAGAAATATTCCTTGTTGAGGTAGCATTTAATCTTGTACCAATGTTGTTGCAATGTCAGTATTAAACAAGATTTTGCTTTGTGATGGCACTGTTGTTGCCTAATTCTGAACAAAATTGAAAATTCATATGCAAGTCATTAAAGACAATTGCAATGTCACTTGACTTTTTCAAGATATATTTTGGGTAATATGTTTCTTATTAATATAGTTTTATTATGTCACTATCTTAGATAGAAAGAGATTTCAGAATTTATTTTGCATTCTGTCTGTTGTGGGGGTCTATTCTTTGGAATATTGAATGCATTTTCCAGAATCATGTCAGCATAAAGCTTTAAGTAAACTAAGACCTCACCTGCCCTCTCAGGTGGAAACAAACAATTCTGTGGCACTGCTTTGAATAATAAACATGCCAATATTTATCTCTCAATTAGCTTTACCTTAACAGAATATCCAGTTATTCTCCCATTCCTCCTTATCAACATTTCGCTGCTATGTTTCCTGCATTTCAAGAATGACTCCATGCTACCAAAATACTTCAACAGCTATAGGTCACTTCTAAGACTTTTGGAATCAGTATCACTGATATGTTGTGAAATTAATTTTGCGACAGCAGTGCAGAGGAAGACACAAAGGTTACTGTTACTATAAACAAGTAAATAATAAATAGATCAATAAAGTTCAAAGTTTAAAGTGAATTTATTATCAAAGTATGTGCATGTCATTGTATTTTATCCTTAGATTCATTTTCTTGCAGGCATTCACAGTAAATATAGAATCAATGACAAATTACACACAAATAAAGACAAACAAGCAGTGTGCAGAAGAAGACAAACAGTGCAATTACAATAATAATAATAATAATAATATTGAGAACATGAGTTGGAGAGTCCTTGGAAGTGAGTCCATTGGTTGTGGAAAAGTTCATTGTTGAAGATATCCACACTGATTCAGAAGCCTGATGGTTGAAGGTTAATAACTGTTCCTGCACCTGCAGGTGTGGGACCTGCTCCTGTACCTCCTTTTGTATAACAGCAGCAAGCAAGGAGCATGGTCTGGATGTGTCCTTGTTGCTAGATATTGCTTTCTTGTGGCAAAGCTCTTGATAGATAGATAGATAGGTAGATAGATAGATAAATAGATAGATAATTAATGGCTCTAACTAGGGGACATAATTTTAAGATGATTAGAGGAAAGTATAGAGGGAATGTCAGAGATAAGGTTTCACCAGAACGAGTGGTGGGTGTGTGTCATTCCCTAGGAATAGAGGCAGATACATTAGAGGCATTTAAGAAACTCTCAGATAGCTACATAGATGAAAGAAAAATGGAGGGCTATATAGAAGGAAAGGGTTAGATTGATCTTAGAGTAGGTTAAAAAGACAGCACAACACTGTGGGCCAAACACTACTGTGCTGTAGTGTTCCATGGTCTATGAGTAGTGCTGAAGAAGGATAACATTCATTAATTCATGGACCATTCAGAAATCCGATATTGGAGGAGAAGACGCTGTTCACAAATCATTGACTGCGTGTTTTCTGACTCTTGTATCTCCTCCAGTGAGAGGAGTAAAAAGAAGAGGGCATGAGCTGGATAATAAGTGTTCTAAATGATGGGAGCTGCATTCTTGAGGCATCACCTCTTGGAGATGCCCTCAATGGTGTGGAAGGTTGTTCCTGTGATAGAGCTGGATGAGTCTACAAGAGTCTGCAGCCTCTTTTAATCCTGCACATTGGAGCCTCTATAGCAGGCAGTGATTCTATCAGAATGACCTCCATGGTGCACCTGTAGACGTTTGCTGAAGTCTTTGTCAATACACCAAATTTCCTCAAGCTCCTAATGAAGTAGAGACATTGGTGTGCACTCTTCATAATTGTGTCAATATGTTGGACCAAATATAGATCCTGTGAGAGGTTATTGGCCTGGAATGTGAAACTGCTCACCCTTTCCATCCTAAACTCTCTACTCGGGCTGAAGTCTGTTCCCCAGATCACCTCTTCCTGTAGGCTGCAATCCATTTCTGGGACTTACAGATGATGAGTACATGCTTGTTATTGTGCTCATCCAGCTGATCCATCTCACCCCCTGTATGCCTCCTTGTTGTCATCTGAGATCCCGTCAACAACAGTGGTGCCACCAGCAATTCACAGATGGTGCTCGAACTGCGCCTAGCCATGCAGCCTTGGGTCTGCAAATAGTAGGACAGTGGGCTAAGCACATGTCCTTGAGATGCACCTGTGTTGTTTGTAAGTGAGGAGGAGATGTTATTTCCTATCTGCATTGTCTGTGATCGCTCGATAAGGAGATTGAGGATCCAGTTAGAGAGGGAAGTGTAGCAGCCCAGGTTTTGAAGCTTGCTGGATAGCACTGAGGAGGTGATAGTGCTGAGCACCGAGTTGTAATTGATAAGAAGCAGCGTGACTTGTGCTTTTCTGTTACCTAAGTGTTCCAAAGCCGAGTGGAGAGCCAGCGAGAAGGCATCCACTGACGCTCTGCTGTTATGGTAGACTAATTGCAGTGGGACCAGGTCTTGCTCAGGCATGAGTTAATTCCAGCCTCAACCAAAGTACTTCATCACAGTAGATGTTTGTGCTGTCGGGCAATCATCATTGAGGCAGCTTAGCCTGTTCTTCTTGATTGATGCCCTGTTTTGATGAAATGTTAATGCGGTCATGCTCTGCGTGACACTTGTAGTTTTAACTATGTCTGCCTTCAGTATTGCAGCCATTGATGGTTACCAACAAGGTCACAGATTAGTTAAAAAAATGTAATTTAACTTTAAATGTTTATAATAGACCAATTTAAGTGCTGGGCCAGATTGGAAAGGTCACAGTATAGGCTGAATCAAAGCAGAGGGGTCAGGGCTTGACAGCGTATCAAAGTGGCAGGGCCGGGTCTGAGAGCAAGGAATGAGCCGATGTTTGGCTGATTTAAGCACTGAATCAGATTGAAAAGATCAGGGGGTCGAGGTGGCAGCAAGGGATGGATCAATTTGCTACTCGAAGAGGTTTATATGTTTCTGCGCTGAACTTCGCCTGCGCCCTGCAACTAACGGGCTCCTGGACCAGCTGTATTGATGACCGGCTTCGTGGCAGTGGACTTACTTTTGTGAACTTTAGTTCTGAATGTTATTTGCTTACTGTTCACTGTTTGCATGATTTGTTCTTTTTCTTGCAAATTGCTTGTTTGATGTTCTTCTTTTTCAATGGGTTCTATTGGGTTTCTTCGTTTTGTTGCTGCCTGTAAGGAGATGAAACTCAAGGTCGTATATAGTATATATACTTTGATAATAAATGTACCTTGAATTTAGGACTTTGAATAGTCTGTTCAATGGATGGCAAGTAATGGAAATTGGTTAATTATTGTTGTGTGAATGAAGTGGGATTTTCATCAGTATTTTGTCTTTTATCTTGATGTAATGTATTATGCAAAACAAGGACAACAACAGAGTAGTACGATTAAATATTTTTACTGAGTTATGTTAGTAATGGTGCACACTGGGCACTTACAATGTGGGACCGATGAGCTAGGCACACAGAGTCAAAAATACAAGCGTTCGAAAGCCCACGCTCAAAAGTGCGTGCCTCCTGCATGTAGGAGGCCCAATCGATTCACCGCACGATTAATCAGCTGCATGCACACTCGGCACATTCTCATAACCAATCTGATATGGTACACTTTACATCTCAACAGATTTATCACTCTTATCTTTTCCTCCTATCACTATTGAAAACTGATATTCAATGATCAAAGCGAAAGTATACTGTGACTATCACGACACATCCAGTGGAATTTGAGTGATAAGTTTGGATTTGGTTTTTCAATCTCAATGATTTTTTAAATCTACTTCATTGGCCAATTTTATATGTCAAACGGATAATGTAAATGCTGAATGAAAGCAGAGAGTGTTGAAAATACTCAGCAGATCAAGCAGCATCTGGAGAGAGTGAATTGGGGTTAACACTTGAGGTTAATTGACTTTTATGAGACCGTTTCTCCTGCAGAGATGCTGCCTGACCTGCTGAGTATCTCCAGCCTTGACTGTATTTAAGTTCAGTTTGCCAGGATCTGCAGGGATTTTTGAAATTATTGATTAATGTAAATAGCAAGCTTTCCAAAGTTCGAAGTAAATGTATTATCAAAATACATGTATGTAGTTTCCTGCAGGCATACTCACCAAATCCGTTATAGAATAATAACCGTAATAGAATCAATGAAAGACTGCACCAACTTGAGTGTTCAACCTGTGTGCAAAAGACAACAAATTGTTGTTCAAGTAAAAAAAATAAAAGAATACTGATAATAAATAAATAAATAACAATGATCAAGAACGTGAGATGAAGAGTCATTGAAAATGAGTCCATAGGTTGTGGGAACATTTCAATGATGGGGCAAGTGAAATGGAGTGAAGTTATCCCTTTTGGTTCTGGAGCCTGATGGTTGAGGGGTAGTAATTGTTCTTGAACCTGGGTTTGTGAGTCCTGAGGCTCCTGTACCTTCTTTTTGATGGTAGCAGTGAGAAGAAAGCATGTCCTTGATGGTGGGGGTTCCTGATGACGGATGCTGCTTTCTTGCAGCAACATTCGCAATTAGTTTGATAATCTAAAGTGTGATAAGAAAATACAAAATTACCAAAATAATCAATAGGAGTGAGTGCCATTAACTTTGTGATTAAACAATATCATATAGCACCTTTAACAAAGTAAAATATCTTGCAGGGCTGGACACCACAGCAACTTCCTAACACATGTAGGTGTTTATGGTGAATAAAGTTGATCCCTAATCATTGAAGAGAAAAAAAATCAAAAGGACAAAATCTGTAATAAGAACAGAAAATGCTGGACACACTCAGCAGTTCAGGCAGCACCTGTGGAGAGAGAAACAGTTGATGTTTCACAGCCAGCACTCTGTCAGAATTAGGAAAGAAAAAGAAAACCAAGTTAATTTTCAGCACGCACACACACAATGCTTGAGGAACTTAACAATTCAGGATCTCAGCCTGTTTACTCCATCCATAGACACTGTCGGACTTGCCAAGTTCTTCCATCATTTTGTGGGTGTTGCTCAAGGTTTACAGCATCTGCAGAAATTTTTTGTGACAAGTTACTGTTGAGAACCAGTGGTGTGAGAGAGATGTATAAGACAAAGGAAGTACTGTAATAAGCAAAAGTCTTAGGCACATGTGTACAGCTAGGGGGGCTAAGACATTTACACAGTACTGTATTTGTCAGCGTGGAGTGGAGAGTGAGTTTCTAAATCTGGCAGGAGCAACACATGTTGGGAGTGGCGATGATGGTGTGCCACAGGAGGGGCATGGGACAAATGGTAGAGGAGGAGTACTGGTGGGGGGGGGGGGGTTGGCGTGGGTGTAGACACACCCAGCCTTGAGCCTCCAGGCAAGGTAATTTCTTTCCTAACAATTCATGTATTGATCATTACAGAATGTCTCTCTCATTCTTCCTGCTCCCTACCCTTCTCCCTTCCCCTTGTACCAACCATGATTCCCCTCTCCCTGGCCCTTTTCCACTCTCAGTTCACAATAGAGACCCATAGCAGAATCAGGTTTATCATCACTCACATACGTCATGAAATTTGTTTTCTTTTGTTGCAGTAGTACAGTGTAATACACGGTACTGTGCAGAAGTCTGAAGCATCCTCGCTACATATATGTGCCTTGGATTTTGAATGGTACTGTATCTCTGATGGGGTGACTTCAGAGAAGTTAAACAGAATTCTTGCAGGCACATTACGTTTCTTTGTCAATGTAACATTTTGTGAATATGAAGCAGTGGAACCTACTCAATGGACCAGAATCTTCTATTTAAATAAGAAACACTGAGCTATAATGATGAGCATAAGAACATTAGAAATAGGAGTGGGAGTAGGCCATCTGACATGTCGAGCCTGCTCCTCCATTCAGAACTGGATGATCTGGCCAATGACAGAGAGGAACCTTGATACCCACAGTAAAAAGTACAAGTAGTCATGGGTCATAGAGCAATGCGGAATTTAAAACAATTTAGCCCATCTCGACTGTACTAACCAATATGTCTAAAGGCATTAGTACCAGTTTGACCCAAAGCCCTCTTAACCCTCTCTTTTACAGGGTTCAATTCCCGTTGCTGTCTATAAGGAGTTTGTACATTCTCCCCATGGCCACATGCATTTCCTCCAGGTGTTCCAGTTTTCCTATCCCACATCTCAAAAAACATATGGTTTAGGGTTAGTTAGTTGCAGGCATGGTATGTTGGTAACTCTAGAAATTCTGCAGATGCTGAAAATCCAAAGCAACACACACAAAATGCTGGAGGAATTCAGCAGGTCAGGCAGCATCTATGGAAATGGACAAACAGTTGTCATTTCGGGCTGAGACCCTTCATCGGGAAGAAGGATCCTGAAGTAGGATCTTGGCCTGAAACATCAACTGTTTGTTCATTTTCATGGATGCTCCCTGATGCACCATCAATAACTCTTGGAGACGGGAGGTGAACGATAGGCTTTTATTAGCAGCAAAACAGAGCACAGCATCTCAGAGACTGAGGGAGGAGCAGTGCCTCCAATCGCCTTTATACAGGGGTCTGTGGGAGGAGCCACAGGAGCAGTCAGCAGAGGGGCGTGTCCAGACAGGTATATATAGTTTACCACACTCCCTGACCTGCAAAGTTCCTCCAGCATTTTGTGCATGGTATGTTGGCAATGGAAGCACAGTGATGCCACTGGTATGTCCCCAGCATATTCTCAGACTATGTTGCTCATTGACACATTTCACTGTATCTTTCAATGTTCAAAGTTTAAAGTTCAAAGTAACATTTATTATTGGAGTGCATACACATGACCACATACAACCCTGAGATTTTTGCCCCTGTGGGCATGCTCAGCAAATCTTAGAACATTAACTATGAGCAGGATCAACGAAAGAGCAACAGCATAGAAGACAACAAGCTGTGCAAATGCAAATATAAATTGTTGTGTATGTGGCCTGGTTACACAACAATGCTATTAATAAAAACACTGGAGACAGGAGCTAAGGTTCATGGTTCTTTACTGGCAGAAACCGAACCCGGCACACACGCACAGATCAATACGCGCCTAATAGCGCATGCAACAACGTGTCCTTAAAACATAAATAGTCCCTTATTATACTGTAGATCATACAGTACATAAATCAATAGCAATAAGTAATGAAAGCATGAAATAACAAGATAAAGAGACAATGTGAGAACATTGTTTGTGGGAACATTTGATATAGTCTCAGAGTTTGTATCTGACATAATCCTCACTTTGTACAAAAGCCAGACAGGAGAAACAACCCATTTGCTGACTGTCAGCTATTTCAAGCAAGTGTTCCGTCCAGCTTTCTGCCCCCTTGGCATGTACAAAACAACCTTCGCTCTAATGAAAAGCTAATAAGACTTTGTATTTATTATGCTTTAACACGTCTCACTTCCACCTAATTATCCGAGCTGTGTTTGTTGTTATGTGGGAAGATTAGGCTACATTCTGTTGCTGAGTTGTTATGATTAGATGTGATTAAAAAGAATTGAGACACCAGAATGACTCAAGCAGAGAAGCTGCTTTAATGTTTTAGCTGCTTTGGACAATGACTACATAAAACTAAAAGACATGGGAGCAGGATTAGATCATTCAGAGCATTGTGTCTGCTTCGCCATTCCAACATGGCTGATTTATCATCCCGTTAACCCCATTCTCCTGCCCTCTCATCCTAACCTTTGACACTTTTACTCACCCAGAACCTATCACCCTCCATTTTAAATATATCCAAAGACTTGGCCGTCACAGCCATCTGCGGCCGTGAATTCCACCAATTCACCACTCTCTAAGAAATTCCTCCTCATCTGTGTTCTAAAGTTACAAACTTCTATTCTGAGGCTGTGCCCAATGGTCCTAGACTCCCCCACCGTAGGAAACATCCTCTCCACATCCATTCTATCTGTGTCCTCTGGTCCTAGACTCCCCCACTATAGGAAACATCCTCTCCACATCCACTCTATCTGTGTCCTCTGGTCCTAGACTCCCCCACCGTAGGAAACATCCTCTCCACATCCACTCTATCTGTGTCCTCTGGTCCTAGACTCCCCCACTATAGGAAACATCCTCTCCATGTCCACTCTATCTAGGCCTTTCAATCCAATGTTAATTCAATTTAAGAAATTCATTTATTCAGAGATGCTGCACAGTATCAAGAACTTCCAGCCCAATGAGCACACACCACTTTTTTATACCCAAGTGATCAGTTTGCCTACTAACATGTATGACTTTGAAATGCAGGAGGGAAATCATAGCTCACAGAGGAAACCCATGCTGTCATGGGGAGAACATATGATCTCCTTACACATAGTGGTGAATTTAAACCAAGGTCTAATATCACTCTAATACTATAATCTTAACTGCTACACTACCACACCGGCCTTAAATTCCTCCACATGGAATTCAGAATCAAAATCAAGTTTAATACTAAATTGACTTTATTATTCACATCCTTCATATACATGTGGAGCAAAAATCTTTACATTATGTCTCTGTTTAAATGTGCAATGTGCATTTATAGTAATTGATAATAAATATTATGTACAACAGGATAGTCAATATAACATAGAAATACAATTACATCAGCATGAATTAAGCAGTCTGATGGCCTGGTGGAAGAAGCTGTCCCGGAGCCTGTTGGTCCTGGCTTTTATGCTGTGGTACTGTTTCCCGGGTGGTAGCAGCTGGAACAGTTTGTGGTTGGGGTGACTCAGGGCTCCAATGATCCTTCAGGCCCTTTTTACACACCTGTCTTTATGAATGTTCTGAATAGTGTGAAGTTCACATCTGCAGATGCGCTGGGCTGCCCACACCACTCTCCGATGAGTCCTGCGGTTGAGGGAAGTAAAGTTCCCATACTGGGCAGTGGCGCAGTCAGTCAGGATGCTCTCAATAGAAAGTTCTTAGAATTTTGGGGGGCCATTCCAAGCTTCTTCAACCATCTGAGGTGAAAGAGGCACTATTGTGACTTTTTTACCACACTGCCTGTATGGCCACGTGAGATCCCTGGTGATATTTATGCTGAGGAACTTAAAGCTGTTCACCCTCTCAGCCCCCGATCCATTGATATCTAGGGGGGCTAGCTGTCTTCATTCCTCCTGTAGTTCACAACTATATGTCACTGATATTTGTCGTGAAGTATGTATTTTTGTGGCAGGAATACAGAGCAATATATAAAATATACCATATGTTACAATAAGAAGTATGTATAAAATTAAATTAAATAACCACATAACCATATAACAACTACAGCACAGAAACAGGCCATCTTGGCCCTTCTAGTCAGTGCCGAACGCTTACTTTCACCTAGTCCCACTGACCCGCACTCAGCCCATAACCCTCTATTCTTTTCCTGTCCATATACCTATCCAATTTTACTTTAAATGACAATACAGAACCTGCCTCTACCACTTCTACTAGAAGCTCGTTCCACACAGCTACCACTCTCCGAGTCAAGAAATTCCCCCTCGTGTTATTCTTGAACTTAAATAAGTAGTGCAAAGAGAGAGCAAAAATTGTGAGGTAGTGTTCATGGGTTGGTTTTCTGTCTGTTGAGAAAACTGGTGAAATCTAATAAGTTGCTCACTCTTGTTTAACAACAGCACAGAAGGAGACCTCTCCTTCCACTGAATCCAGTCCTGCTCTCTGAGGAGCAATCCCAAATTCCCTTTCTTCTTATTTTCCAGCAGCCCTGTGCCTTAATCTCATCCACACATACTGTCCCTTTGGTGCTTTCTACCACTAGATTGCACCAAAGGCTACAATGCATAGCTTTGTCAACAACCAGTACAGTCCGAGGATGTGCTGGTGGTGGCCTGCAAGTATTGCCATGTTTTTGGCACCAACAATGCATAAGCCCACAACTTACTAACCCTAACCCCTTTGTCTTTACATTGTGGGAGGAAACCAGAGCACCCAGAGGAAACCCACAGAGCCATGGGGAGAACATACAAACTCCTTATAGACAGCAGTAGAATTGACAAGTGATCTTAGAGCTACCCATGTAATGCGGCGTTGGTGAGCTATTGTGGGTATGACATCAATGTGGGTGGACTAGAGTAGACAATCGGTGATGTTCGCTCATCTTGTGCATTTGTAGATGGCTCTGCTCTTGTTTCAGATACCCATCAGCTGCTGTGCTCACCTTTAGTGCTTGTAAGGACAGTGGGTTTGATAATAGGACATGGTTAAGTACGGAACCTTCACTGAACAACAAGAAACAGCCCTCTTGCATCTGCAGTCTCTGCACTCTGATTTAAAATTTAAACTGGCTGATGTTTTACCTTTGGATTTAATCCTATAATATCATTACAGAATCAGTGCTGCCAGAACACAGCCCACTGAGACTGAATATACTCTGCAAATTATCCGCATCCTCCAGCCATGCTCAGACAGCCTGCTTTTCTATTTACCCTCAGACACATGAGTATGTGGAGAAAGATTAGAAATATGTATCAAGACAAAGAATAGGCAATGACCTTACTGAAAGGAAGAGTTGACTTGATGGACTAGATGCCATATTCCTGCTCCAATTTTTCAATGTTTCCATTTATTTAATTCCCTTTCAAAAGCCACAACTAAATCTTTTTCCACTAGTCTTTGTGGCCGTGGACTTCAAATCAAAGCAAGAGCTCGTCCATTCATTATGTGCCATGTCATACGATGTAGGTGTTCATGGTCTCTCCATGACCATGATTGCTCTTGGCAATTTTTTCTATAGAAGTTGTTCACCATTGCTGTCTTCTTCTGGGCAGTGTCTTTATAAGATGGGTGACCCCAACAATTTTCAATACTCTTCAGAGATTGTCTGCCTGGAGTTAGTGGTTCCATAACCAGAACTTGTGATATGCATCAGCTGTTCACATGACTATCCATCACCTGCTCCCATGGCTTCACATGACCAGATCGGGAGACTAAATAGGTGCTACACCTTGCCCAAGAGTGACCTGCAGGCTAGCTGAGGGAAGGACTGCCTTTCACCTCCTTTGGTAGAGACCTGTCTCCACCCACCACCCAAAAAGCAAGAACTCGGAGTACGACCATGTGATCATAAGATATCGGAGTAGAATTACGCCATTTGGTCGATCGGATCTGCTCCATCGTTCCATCATGGCTAATTTATTACCCCCCTCAACCCCATTCTTCTGCCTTCTCCCTATAACTTTTGACACCCTTACTAATCAAGAACCTATTTTTAAATATACCCAAGGACTTGGCCTCCACAGCCATCTGTGGCAATGAACCACAAACACAAGAAAATCTAGAGATGCTGGAAGTCCAAAGCAACACACACAAAATGTTGGAGGAACTCAGCAGGCCAGGCAGCATCTATGGAAAAGAATAAACAGTCAACATTTTGGGCCAAGACCCTACATCTGGACTGGTCATGCATTCCACAGATTCAACATCCACTGACTAAGTAAATTTCTTCTCATCTGTATTCTTTGTATTCGAGCCTGTGTCCCTTGGTCCTGGACTGTCCCATTATAGAAAATATCATTTCCAGTTCCACTCTATCTAAGCCTTTCAATATTTGATAGATTTTATGAGATCTTCCCTCATTCTTCCAAACACTAGTGAGTACAGGTCCAGAGCCATCAAACCCTCCTCATACATTAACCCTTTCAATCCCAGGATCATTCTCGTGAACCTCTTCTGGACACTCATGCAGTAGTATTCTGTGGAATAACATCTCCTCCTGGTCAAATACGAGTGATGAAAGATGTTATTTCTCACCTCCCTCACTATCCACGAATCCCCCCTGTACTTCCACCTTCTTACTTTGGCTCTTTCCCCTCCTTCTTTCGAGGACTTCAGGAAGGTCTCGACCCAAAATGCCAATTGTCCATTTCCCTCTAAACCTGCTGATTTCCTCCAGCATTTGGTGTGCTGCATTGAATTTATTTTTCCATTTGACAAAGCCCAAATCAGCAGCAACTACATGAGGTTAAAGCACTCAGTGTACAATGGACAACAGCCATAATAACACTGCAGTGTCTTAAGCAAGCAGCGATCACATCAACTCTCTCTACTCTGTTCTGTCGATCATAAAAGCTGACTGCAGTGATAAAGCATCCTGTTGTATTTGATTGCGGCACTGTAACAGACCCACATTATTGTCTCTTGGCTCCTGAAAGAGTACATTGTGTTTGTGGTTTATTTTGGGCGATCGTAGCTTCAAAGCCTACCCGGCTGTTTCAACCACTGAGCGATTTGGGCCAATTATCTTATTGACTGTAGTATATCACACCTGTCAGGAGCCTCCAAGGTCACTTTTAACAGGACACTTCCCTACACTGATAAATTACAGTGCCAGTCACCACCGCAGAATGAGGTTGCTGTGCCTCGCCTTTCTACACATGATCCATTTCTTGAATTATCATTCTAAACTTCACACTCTCACAAACTGTTTCATAAGGAGACATTTCCACATAGCTCGAAGAGTAAAAGTGATGTCAAATAAAGCTTTAGCTTTAATGAAACTGAACTTGGCAGTCTGTATTGTCTACATTTAAACTTTATGTCAAGAAACAATTTCACAAAAAATCCACCATTAACCTTGTGTGTGTCTTTCTGTGTGTTTGTGTGTGTGTGTGCATGAATGTGCATGTATGTATGTGTATGTACATATTTGAGTGTGTCTATGTGCATGTTTGTGATTGTGCATGCATGTGTGTTCACTTCAAAGGTTCATTTATTATCATAGTGTACAACTCTGAAAATCTTTTCTAGATAGCCACAAAACCAAGACAGTAACGACTGACAACACGACTATCAACCCCCAAATCCCTCCCACACAAAAATACATATAAAAACAGAACAGGCACATCGAACCCCAAATCCACCTCCACTGCACACACACAAAAAAGAGAAGATCAAGTGAAAAACACATAATATAGAAATAATAAGACTGAAAAAATCCAGAGGCCCAGTCCATATCCAAAACATGGAAAACCTGGGATAACATTCTTCATGCACACTGGCAGCTTCCCCCTCCGGTAGCAGAGCAATCAAAAGGCAGTCTCCCCTCTCTGGTAGCAGAGCGATCCCATTAGCGATCAAAAGGCAGGCAGCCAACGGTCACCTTTCATATTTACCTCAATGTTTCAATCTCTCTCGCTGATTTAGTCAATGAAAAATGGAAGCTTTAATCAGTGAAATGGAGTTGAACATTGTCTCATGCCATAATCCCTCAGCCTCCTCACCACAAGGTTCACAAACTCTGCCCCTACCTCCTGGAATCTTCTCAGAGACTGCAGAACACTGAAACACTCAAACAATCTCCAAACTGTCCATCATGGGCTCCAACAGTTCCAGGATCATGTTCAAGATGAAAAACAAACATAAAAGACATAAATGAAGTGAAATATATGATTTCATGGTCTATCCAGAAGATGTCAACTGTAGGAGCATTATGTGGAGATCCCATCCTGACCAAAAGATCAAGATGTTGTGCATGCATGTGCATGTCTACGGGTCTGCATGTGTGCACATGTGCTTGCATATGTTCATGTGGATGTGCACATGTATCTTTGCATGTGGTTGTGGGTGCATACATGTGTATATATATGTTGTGTGTGTGTGCATCTGTGTGCATGTGTGCACATACGTGTCTTTGCGCATCTTTGTGTGTCTGTGTGCTGGACAGGACGTAAAACAAGCTCATATTTTAATGTGCCAAAGCCAAAATACTGCAGTTGCTGGAAAACAGAACCTAATGGGAATTTTCAGCAGGGGAGACAGCATGTGTGGAGAGAGAAGAATGAACGTTTCAGGTTGATAATCTTTAATCATCCATTGTGTTGAAGTGGAGGGACATGGACCCTCAGGAGGAAAGTGGTGTTGGGATGTAGGATCAGCTATAATTGGTTTTGACAGGTTCAAGGGACAATGTGTTTTGTGATTTATTCAGTCTTCATTGTCCTCTGTAAATGGAAGGCACTGTTATAAATTTTCAATTGATGTTTTGTCTCAACATAAACCCACGTTGTTACCAATGCTTTAGTAGGAATGACCACACTGGGAGAGTGCATGTTGAACATCATTACAGGTAGAACGTTAAATATATGAAGTGGAACACTTCAGCCAGTACAGGCTCTTCAGTCCATGATGTTGTGAAACCTTTTACCCTACTCTAAGATCAATATAACCTTTCCCACATAGCCCTTCATTTTTCTTTCATCCACATGAAAGTCAAAGTAAATTTAGTATCAATGTATAAATAATATTGAGAGCACAAGTTGTAGAGTCCTTGAAAGTGAGTCCATAGGTTGTGGAGTTGGTTCAGGTGAGTGAAGTTGTCCATGCTTGTTCAGGAGCCTGATGATTGTAGGGTAACAACTCTTCCTGAACCGGGTGATATGGGATCTAAGGCTCTTTTGCCTCCTACCCGATGATAGTAGTGAGAAGAGAGCAAAGCTTGGATGATAGGGTCCTACTTTCTTCTGACAGTGCTCATTTTAAATATGCGCAGAAGTGGAGAGGGTGTTGCCTGTGATGGACTGGTCTGCATCCGCACTTTTTGCAGGCCTTTCGTTCCAGGAAGTTGATGTTTCCAGGCTGGGATGCAGCCATTCAAGGTGCTCCCCTCCATGCATCTATCAAAGTTTGTCTATAGATCAAAATCAGTTTTAATACCACCGGCATTTGTCATGAAATTTGTTAATTTAGTGGCAGCAGGACAATGCAATACATGATCATATAGAAAGAAAGATAAACAAGTAAATCAATTACAGTAAGTGTGTGTGTGTGTGTGTGTGTGTGCATTGAATAGATTAAAATAGTGCAAAAACAGAAATAATATATTAAGAAGTGAGGTAACGTTCATGAATTCAATGTCCATTTAGTTAATCGGATGGCAGAGGGTGAAAAGCTGTTCCTGAATCACTGAGTGTGTGCCTTCAGTCTTCTGTTTCTCCTTCTTGGCATGTCCAGGGTGATGGGGTCCTTAAAAATGGATTCCACCTTTCTGAGGTACTGTTTCTCGAAGGCTAGTACCCAAGATGGAGCCGACTAATTTTACAACTTTCTGTAACTTCATTCAGTCCTATGCAGCAGCTCCCCACCCCCATACCAGACAGTGCTGCAGCCTGTCAGAATGCTCTCCACAGTACACTTGTAGAAGTTTTTGAGTATTTTAGGTGACAAACCAAATCTCCTCGAGTTCCTAATGAAATATAACTGCTGTCTATATTTCATTATTAGAAGTCTGCATCTATAGAAATCTCTGCCTTGATATGAGTCTCTTAAATGTCTCTAACCTACCACCACCCTAGGCAGCATATTCCACACACCCACCAATCTCTGTGTAAAATATCTACCTCCAACTCCCCTCATGCTTAGAATTATGCCCAATCACATTTACCATTTCTGCCCTGGGAAATAGGCAGTGGCAGTCCACTCTGTCAATATCTTTTATCATTTTCAATACCTGTATTAAATGACTTCTTATCATCCTCCACTCCAAAGAGAAAAGCCCTAGACTGTTCAACCTTTCCTCAGAAAACATGCTGTCCAATCCACATTGCAATAGATGTGGCTTCCCATAGAGAACCTCCTCCTTTCTCCAGTTGCCAGTTCTTCTTCACCCGTCTTCTCTGTATTCTCCCAATGCTGCACCTTTCCTGGAGGAATATTCATTAAATTCACCTGGGACTGGGACAATCAGTCTACATGGCTGCCAACCCACTTGATTGGCCTCTTGCTCAGGCCAAGAAAAGTTAGCCCCCATGAAGAATAATTCAGGACTGCACCATAGCATAACGGTAAGTGTAACACTAATACAAGCATCTGTGACCCAGGTTCAATTCCCGCAGCTGTCTGGAATGAGTTTATACGTTCCCTCCATGACTGCGTGGGTTTCCTCCAGCTGCTCCAGTTCCCTCCCACGGTCCAAAGACGGACACGTTAGTAGGTTAATTGGTTACATGAATGTAATTGGGTGGCGTGGTCTCATTGGGCCAGGAGGGCCTGTTACCGTGCTGTATCTCTATATCTCATAAGTAATGCAGCAGCTCACCTAGGACTGGAACAATAATTTGCTTGTTGGGTATGTTTCTTAGCCTGGAGCATAACAAATGGATGACAAAGCAGTGTTACCTCCCTCAGTTGCATTCCCATTGATGTAAAGAAGAATTTTATTTGTCACGTACATCAAAACATACAGTGAAATGCATCAAATCAGTGATGATTCTGCTGGGCAGCCAACAAGTGGTGCCACGTTTCTGGCACGAACATTACATGCTCACAGCTCACTGACCCTAACCATCCAATTTTGGAACGTGGGGTGAAAGCAGAGCACCCAGAGGAAACTCATGTGATCACCAGGGGAATGTGCAAGCTTCTTACAGGCACCAGTGGGAATTGGACCCCAACTGGCGATTGCTGACGCTGTAAAGTGATGTGCAAACTGCTACGCTATTGTGCTGCAGATCTGTAGTCTACAGATGTCTGGAAGATGCTAAGGGCAAGAGCTTTAACCTCCCTGCTGAAATAACATGCAGGAACTCTGCATCTGTGCATTCAATGTCGCCCCCAACTTGGTATTAAAAGACTCAGTTTCACACCTACCTACCCTCCTCCCCTGCTTTCTCACATCTTCTGCCACCATCTCAAGTGATCATTTGACCTTCTGCTGTCTCCCCTCTCATCCCCCCCCCCACCTGTCTGCACTCTGCACTAGTCCACTTCCAACTAGTGAAATGTAAAATTAAAACGAATGGAGCCGAATTACTTTTTTTTCTTTCTCCTTCATTCTGGCTTTCAATTTCACTCACTGGGTAGCAGAGCAGAGGGAAATTAAAATAAAATTACCTCTGAAGGTGAACGTGAAGGTGACTGCAGATCAGGAGCCAGAGATACTTGGATTGTCTTCTTTTTTTTTCCTGAGAGTGTGTGTGATCATTTCTGGAGCTGCCTGAGGTAAAATTAAAACAACTCAATGTAACAGGAGGCAGCTGAGCACAAAGTGCAGAATCAAATCTCAGTATTAGCAAGACCTGGGAGTGTAATTGCCTCTTGCTCCCATCCGACACATTGGCGATGCCCACAGCTTGCTGTTTTCACATTACAAACTTCTCAGTGATCTGGTTGTGAGACAGAATGACCCTAGGTCATTTTCCTATCGTTTTACACTACTCTAATGCTGCAACTACATCACAGTGAGTCTCAAATGCCACAAAGAAAAAGCAAAATCTCTGTCCATTAACAAAATCTCTCAGGCCTGTTCATTCTGTGCGTACATTTCCATACAGAATTGTAATAAATATTCCTTTCCAACAAAGTTTATAGTAATCATAAGCTTACTCTGAGTGTTTGTGATTTGGAAACAGAAAACCTACAGCACAATACAGGCCCTTCGGCCCACAAAGTTGTGCCGAACATGTCCCTACCTTAGAAATTTAGGCTTACTTATTGCCCTCTATTTTACTAAGCTCCATGTACCTATCTAAATGTCTCTTAAAAGACCCTATCGTATCCGCCTCCACCACCGCTGCTGACAGCCCATTCCATGCACTCACCACTCTCTGAGTAAAAAACTTACCCCTGACATCTCCATTATACCTACTCCCCAGCACCTTAAACCTGTGTCCTCTTCTGGCAACCATTTCAACCCTGGGGAAAAGCCTCTGACTATCCACATGATCAATGCCTCTCATCATCTTATACACCTATTTGTGATTCCAAATTCAGTGTTCAAAGTCTCTTGGGAGATTTCCTAGAGTTTTTGTTAACATACCAAATTTCATCAAACTCCAGAGAAAATATAGCCACTGACTTCATAATTATATCACTATGATGGGCCCAGGATAGATCTTCAGAGTCCTTGACATCCAAGAATTTGAAGCTGTTCACTCTTTCCACTGCTGTCCCTCAATTAGGACTACTGTGTGTTTGGCAAACCCTTAAAAATCACAAGAGATCACATAGCTGAAGGAAAGTCAGGGCAGGAGAAAGTCAGACAGTTAAAAATAATTTTTAATTCTTTATTTCATATTTTAAATGGTTTTGAATGCCAGGGTGTATTTCCAAAAAATTATCAACTGTCCAGTGACCTCAAAGTCCTTATTGACTCATTTGCTACCTAAATGTACCAAATTACCAAATTAGATGAAGAGCGTTCCTGGGCAGAGAATGGTTGAACCTCCAGCTTTGCAAATCAGAATCAGGTTTAATATCACCAACATATGTTCTGTAATTTGTTAACACCCCATTTGGAAGTTTTCAAGTTTTATTGTTTTAAAATATTGAATCACAATGGATTTTTTTGACATTGATCAACCGAAAAACTCCTGTGTCAAAGTAAAAACAAATCTCTATAAAGTGATCTAAATTAATTACAACTGTAAAGCACAAAACAGTTGATTGCATAAGTATTTCTTTAATATGATGCACCAAATCATTACTGGTGCAGCCAACTGGTTTTAGAAGTCACATAATTTGTTAAATGAGGTCTGTTTCAATTAGTTGTAGTAAAAATACACTCGTATCTGGAAGGTCCAAATGCTGGTGAGTCAGTATTGTGGCAAAAACTACATCATGAAATCAAAAGAACACTCCAAGCAACTCTGCAAAAAGATGATTAAAAAGCACAAATCAGGAGATGGATACGAGAAAATTTCCAAGTTACTAAATCATCATGAAATAGGAAGAATATGGCACAGCTATAATTCTGCCTAGAGCAACCCATCCACAAAAATCAAGTGACTGTGCAAGAAGGGGACTAGTGAGGGAGGAACCATAAGATCTATGACAACTCTACAGGAGTTACAAGCTTCAGTGGCTGAGATTGGAGAGACTGCGCATACAATTGTTGTCTGGGTGCTTCACCAATTGCACCTTTATGGGAGACTGACAAAGTGAAAGCCTCTGTTGAAAAAAACTCACATTAAATCTTGGCTAGAGTTTGCCAGAAGGCATGTGGGAGACTGAAGTCAGCTGGAAGAAGGTTCCCTATAGTCTGATGATACCAAAATTGAGCTTTCAGGCCATTAGACTAAACACTATGTTTGGAATAAATCAAGCACCTCATATCATCAAAAACACTCCATCCCTACCATGAAGCATGGTGGTGGCTGCATCATGCTGTGGGGATGCTTCACTGCAACAGACCCTGGAAGGTTTGTGAAGTTAGAGGGTAAAACGAATGCAGCAAGATACAGGGAAATCCTGCAGGAAAACTTCAGGCTGTCTGAAAGAGAACTGTGACTTGGGGGAAGATTTGTTTTCCAGCAAGACAATGATCCAAAGATTTAAGCCAAAGTTGCACCAGGAATGTCTTAAAAATAACAAAATTTAATGTCCTGGAGTGGCCAAGTCAGCGTCCAGACCCCAATCCAATTGAGAGTTTATGGCTGGATTTGAAAAGGACTGTTGTTGAGACTTCATTTCACCATGTGCTTTCTTTACTCTTCTGTTTTGGCCAGTTCTCAGGTTATAAATTAAACCTACATAAAAGTGAATAATTTTATACCAACAAATTCTAACCTTTCTTTTAAAATTGTAAGAAACCAATTTACCTACTTTGGTGTAACAATCACTAAATCTATAAGTGTCAATTTAAAGAAAATTTTCTTACCCTATTGAATCATGTGAAAAGGATACTATCAAATCGGTCGCCTCTTTCGTTATTGCTGATTGGCCGAATCAACTCTATCAAGATGAATATATTACCTAAATTTATATATCTTTTTCTGGCATTGACTGTGTTTATTCCTAAATCTATTTGTGATTCTCTTTGCTCTATTATATCTTCTTATATTTGGAAGAATAATGTTCTAGATTAAATAAAATTCAACTTCAGAAAGATAAAAAGAATGGAGGATTAGCCCTACCAAATTTTAGATTTTATTATTGGGCAGTTAATATAAGAAATTTTACATTTTGGTTATATTACATTAATCGTGAGGATTGCCCAATGTGGGTTTTTTTAGAAGCTAACTGTGTTAATATTTTTCTATTGTTTCTCTTTTTGGATCCTCACTTCCTTTGTCTCTGAGTAAGTTAACTAATAATCTGGTAGTTAAGCACACTATAAGAATTTGGATACAATTCTGAAAATACTTTGGCTTTTTGAGATTTTCTCTTTCAAGTCCCATTTTTTCTAATTACTTTTTTAAACCCTCTATGATTGATGTGGCTTTTAAAGAATGGGATAGATTAGGTACTAAATGCTTTCAGTAGTTGCTTGTAGAGGGAAGTCTCTTTTCGTTTGAACAACTGTCAACTAAATATAGTTTACCTAAAACTCATTTCTTTCGATACCTACAAATAAGGGATTTTTTACGATACCTACAAATAAGGGATCTTTTACGGTCTCAAATAAGTACATTTCCTAAAAGTCCTGATAAGAATCTACTAGATGTAATTTTTAATTTGAAACCTTTTTATAATGGATCTATATCTAATATTTATAATATGCTATTGGGAATAAGAAGTGTTCCTTCAGATAAAATTAAAAATCTTTGGAAACAAGTTTTACAGACTTCATTTTTAAATTGGTTATCACTTCATCATTACGTGCCTGCCACTCTCTCCTACAATTTAAAGTGGTCCATAGGGCCTATATGACCAAGGATAACTTGTCTCCTTTTTATTTAGATATATCTCCATATTGTGAGAAATGTAATAATGGAAAGCTTCACTCATTCATATGTTTTGGACATGTTTTGGAAAATATTGGAAAGAAGTATTTCAAACTTTCTCGATACTTTTCAAAGTAAACTTTAAGCCTAATCCTTTGACTGCTTTATTTGGTATTGTTGGAGGAAAGGATATTATTTTGGACTCATCTGACTTGGATATTTAGGCATTTATTTCTCTTATGGCCAGAAGGACACCTCTGCTTCAATGGAAAGATGCCGCCCATCCTATTCACACCCAATGGTTACGTGATGTCATGTCATGTTTAAATTTAGAGAAGATTCAGTGTTCAAACTCTGAATCTAGTCAAGACTTTCAAACATTGTGGGGACCTTTTCTGAATTATTTTCAAAAACTTTGATTTGCTGTTAAAGCACAGATGATGACTAATATTTTTTTTTCCCTTTTTTTCTTTACTAACCAGCTTTGGTCTTGGTAGTGGGTTAGATTTTTTTATATAATAAAATTACTATATTTCAATGTTGTGAATTAATGAATCTGTATGAATATAGGATAAGGAGTCCTTATATGTGATTTAGTATAATGTATTGTTTTTTTTTCTTGTACTCTGTATTCTTATATGTAAATTAATAAAAATATTAGAAAAAGAAAAGGACTGTTTACTTCCAATTACTATGCAATCTGACAGAGTTTGAGCAGTTTTGTAAAGAAAAATGGGGAAATTTGTAGTGGCCAGATATGCAAAACTGATAAAGACCTATCCACACAGACTCAAGACTGTAATTGCTGCCAAAGATGCATCTACTAAATACTGACTTGAAGGAGGTGATACTTATGCAATCAATTACATTTAGTTTTATATTTGTAATTAATTTAACTTACTTTGTAGAGATCTGTTTTCACTTTGACACTACAGTCTTTTCTCTGTTGATCAGTGTCAAAAAAAGCCAAATTAAATCCATTCTGATTCAATGTTGTAAAACAATAAAACATGAAATCTTCCAGGGGAATGAGTACTTTTCATAGGAACTGTATTTATATATATAATAGTTAAATTAAATAAGTAGTGAAAAATATAGAAATAAAAAAAGTAGTGAGGTAGTGTTCATGGGTTCAATATCCATTCAGAAAGTGGAAAACAGAGGGGAAGAAGCTATTACTGAATTGCTAAGTGTGTACCTGTAGGCTTCTGTAACTCCTTCCTGATGGTAGCTATGAGAAGAGATCACATCCTGGGTGATGGGCTTCCTTAATGATAGACACCACCTTTTTTGAGTGATTGTTCCTTGAAGATCCCCTGAGTACTATGGAGCCCATGAAGGAGCTGACTAATTTTACATCCCTTTGCAGCTTACTTCTGTGCTGTAGCACCTCCCACCCCGACACCAAAAGGTGATGCAGCCTGTCAGAATGCTCTCCATGGGACTTCGATAGAAATTTGCAAGTGTTTTAGGTGACATGCCAAATCTCCTCAAACTCCTAACAAATTATAGTCACTATCTTGCCCTCTTTGAAGCTGTGGTGAAAATGGAAAATAGATTAACTTTATTTGTCATCAAAAGATACTTCAAAATGTATCTTCTGCATCGAATCCCATCAGCGAAGATTGTGCTGAACAGTTTGCAAGTGCCACCACACTTGCAGTGCCAGAACAGCGTGTTTACAGCTCACTAATACTAACTGTATATTTTTGTAAAAAGATGTTGGCACAAAATGGAATCAAATCATTAGGAAGATGGTTGGAAGGTGTTGAAACATTGTGGAGAGAGCTAAGGAACTGCAAGGGTAAAAAGACCCTGATGAGAGTTGTATACAGACCCCCGGACAGTAGTAACGATATGGTCTACAAATTACAATGGAAGACAGAAAATGCATGCTGAAAGGGCAATGTTGCATTAGTTATGGGGTATTTCAAAATGCTGGTACATTGGGAAAATCAGGTTGGTGATGGATTCTAAGAGGTGGAATTTCTAGAATGCCAATGAGATGCCTTTTGAGACCAGCTTGCAGTTGAGCCCACTCGGGGATCAGCTATTCTGGATAGTGTGTTGTGCAATGAACCTGAATTGATTAGAGATCTTAAGGCAAAAGAACCCTTAGGGATAAGTGACCATAATATGATCAAATTCAGCCTGATATTTGAGAAGCAGAGGCTAACGAAAGATGTATCAATATTGGGGTGGAGAAAATTGAATTACAGAGGCATGAGACAGAGTTGGACCGAATTGATTGGAAAAGAAGACGTAGGGATGATGGCAGAACATAATGACTGGAATTTCTGGAAACAATATGGAAGGCACAGAATATACATCCCAAAGAGGAAAAAAACATTCTAAAGGCAAGATGACATAACTATGGCTAACAAGAGAAGTCAAACCCAACATGGAAGCCAAAGAGAAGGCATATAATCAAGCAAAAATTAATGGGAAGTTAGAGGATTGGGAAAAAGTCATTCAGAAGGTAAATGGGGGGCAAGGAAATAGCGGACAAATGGAATAAGTATTTTGCATCAGTCTTCACTCTGGAAGACACTAGCAGTACAGTGAAGTCCCAGGTTTCAGGAGTCATGAAATGTGAGAAGTTACCATTACTTGAGAGAAGGTTCTTTGGAAACTGAAAGTTGTGAAGGTAAATAAGTCACCTGGACCAGATAGTATACACCCCAGAGCTCTGAAAGAGGTGGCTGGAGAGAATGTGGAGGCATTAGTAATGATCTTTCAAGAATCATTAGATTCTGGAATGGTTTGGAAAAAAGGTGTCACTCCACTCTTCAAGAAGAGAGAGAGGCAGAAGAAAGGAAACTATAGACCAGTTAGTCTGACCTCAGTGGGTGGGACAGTGTTGAAGTCGATTGTTAAGGATGTGTTTTTGGGGTTCTTGGAAGCAGGTAATAAAATCTTGCCTGCCAATTCTTTTGGAATTCTTTGAAAAAATAACCAGCAGAATAGACAAAGGAGGATCAGTTGATGTTGTTTTTATAAGACTTTTGATAGGGTGCCACACATGAGGCTGCTTAACAAGCTACAAGCCTATATTCACGAAAATGATTTCAGAATTGTATGGCTTGTCATCTCAAGATTGTTTGATGATTCTGGGCCTTTATTCAACAGAATTCAGAAGAAGGAGGGGTGACCTCATTGAAACCAATGGAATGGTGAAAGGCCTTGATAGAGTGGATGTGGAGAGGATGTTTCATATGGTGAGAGAGTCAAAGACCAGAGCACACAGCCTCAAAATAGAGGGGCATCCTTTCGTAATGGAGATGAGTAGAAGTTTCTTTTACCAGAGAGTATTGAATATGTGGAATTCTTTGCCATAGGAGGCTGTGGAAGCCAAGTCTTTATGTATATAGAGGTTGATAGATTGATGATTGGTTAGGGCATGACAGGATACAGAGAGACGGCAGGAGATTGGGCTGAGAGTTAAATTGGATCAGCCATGATGAAATGGTGGAACAGACTCATTGGGACAAATGGCCTCATTCTGCTCCTATATCTTATGGACTTATGAGACTGAAGTACCCAGTGTAAACCCACAGGGTCACGGGGAGAACGTGCAAACTTCTTACAGACAGCAGGTGGAATCGAACCCTGATCTTACAGCTGTTGCTATAAGGCAATTGCGCTAACCACTACACTGCGGTGCCGCCCTTTTCATTTGAAGTTTTCATTTCTAGAGCCACATGTTTTGCACTGCTGAATCTACTTAGCTCTTTTTGTCGATACCAATAGCATAAACTGATGCTATTGACACCATAGGAATATTTAGTAAATTAGTCTTCCCTTTTAATCAGTGTTTCAATCAGATCTACATCAATTTATTGCAAAAATATATCAAGACCATCTTCTGAAAGAAAAACAGATTGTCTTTTATTAAATTAGACATGAAATAAGAAATGTTTATTCTTTCCCAAACTACCATTGAGAATGTAATCGTGACACTGCTTATTCACCCACTGCAGATTCCAATTTGATGTACATTCAGATTCAGATTAATTTATTTACCGCATGTACATCCATACATACAGTGAAATGCATCATTTCAGTCAACAACTAGCACAACCTAAAGACATGCTAGGGGCAGCCTGTAACTGTTACCACAAATTCTGGTGCAAACATAGCATTCTCACAATTTTCAGCAGAGCAACAGCAACAAAACAACAGGTAAACGAGTCTCTCTCCTCCCTCCCAACCACTCACAAACACAGACAGGCCTCCAACACTGGGAAAAGACCACCTCCAGCCCTCCAGACTTGCAAACGCGCAGAAGTCAGGCGTGCATCTTCCCTGGTAGACTCAGAAACTCGCAGGCCTAGGGCTTTGGTCATCAGGCCTCAAACTTCAGAATTCTGATCGATCTCTGGTATGGACGTCAGTACCTGCTGATGACGAGACACCAGACTACAGGCCTCAAGTTCCAGATTCACTGATGATGCCACCCCCTAACTCCAAGAGTTCCCCTGACCGTCAGACTGATTGTAAAAGTTTAAGAGGGTAACATATTTGTCAGGATGCCATTAGGTATGTCTTCAGGGTAGCAAGTTAGTGCAGCAGATAAAGCATCACTTTGAGTACTATTGATCACCAATTGGGGTTCAATTCCCGATTCTCTCTATAAGGAGTTTGTACATTCTCTTCGTGACTATATCGGCTTCCTTCAGGTGCTTGGGTTTCCTCACAAATTCAAAAGACATGCAGTTAGGGTTATGGCTAGTGAATTGTGGCCGTGCTATGCTGGCGCCAGAAGCATCGCGACATTTTCTGGCTGCCCTCAGCACAATTCTCAGACTGTGTTGGTCATTGACGACGTGTTTCATTGCACATTAAAGCTAACCTGATTAACTTTGATTTTATCTAATACTTTTTCTTGAGAGGATTGAGAAGTATGATGAAAGTTGACAGTGAATTTGGGAGAATACAACTTACACAAAAAAAAATTGAAGAGGAGAGGGAAGTTAGAAGAGAGTCTGATGTTTCCGGAAGAGAAGAGAGTATTGACATTTGAAAGATTCAGTACCTAATGAGAAAAAATCGGTACTGTTATTCAAAACATATCTGTCAGGGACAGAAGTTAGTAAGACTTCCTACTGTTGTATCCAACTGATTAATTCTTAGATTAGACCCTTCATTATTTTCTTTGCAGTTTAACAATGAATTATCTGCTTGTATTTTATGAAAGTTTAATAGTGGCTATGCAAAGTATAATTCCGGAAGGCTCTGGAAGCTTCCTTGTTCCGCATTACTTAAATAAGTTCTTTCTGATTGATAAACTTGGCACTACAGTATTGAATAATAACTTTCTAATTTGTTGCAACACACGCAAAATGCTAGAGGAACTCAGCAGGTCAGGCAGCATCTATGGAAGTAGATAGATAGATAGATACTTTATTAATACCAAAGGAAATTGCAGTGTCACAGTGGTATTACAAGTGCACAGATATAAATATTAGAAGAGAAGCAGAAACAATAAAAAATAATAAGTTACCACAAGCAGTCTAACAGGAGGGGGGTCATCACTTCCCTGGCTATAGGCTGACTCATTATAGGGCCTAACGGCCAAAGATAGGAATGACCTCACACAGTGCTCTTTGGAGCAGCACAGCTGTCTTAGTCTATTACTAAAATTGTTCCATCTGCTCAGCCAAAGTGGCACACAGAGGGTGAGAAACATTGTCCGGAATTGCCAGGATCTTCCGTCTAGTCCTTTGTTCTACCACAGCCTCCAGTGTGTCCAGTTTGACGCCTATATCAGAGCCAACCTTTCTAATCAGTTTATTGAACCTGTTGGCATCATCCATGTTGATGCCATTGCCCCAACACACCACTGCATAGAAGATTATACTGGTGACAGTAGACTGGTATGCCTGCATACTCCAAAGGACCTCAGTCTCCTCAGGAAGTAGGGGTGATTCTGGCCCTTCTTGTACACAGCTTCTGTGTTGGGGCTCCACTCAAGTCGGTCATCAAGGTGCACCCCCAGGTACTTGTAGTTTGACGCCTATAACAGAGCCAACCTTTCTAATCAGTTTATTGAACCTGTTGGCATCATCCATGTTGATGCCATTGCCCCAACACACCACTGCATAGAAGATTATACTGGTGACAGTAGACTGGTATGCCTGCATACTCCAAAGGACCTCAGTCTCCTCAGGAAGTAGGGGTGATTCTGGCCCTTCTTGTACACAGCTTCTGTGTTGGGGCTCCACTCAAGTCGGTCATCAAGGTGCACCCCCAGGTACTTGTAGGTCCTCACCATCAATAGTAACGGGGAACAGTGCAGGCTTAGTTTTCCTAAGATCACCATCTCCTTTGTTAAACTGCAGATGATTCAGCTTGCATCATTGACAAAGTTCTCCACCAGGGCCCAGTATTCACCTTCCCATCCTCCCTTTATCCACCCAACTATTGCTGAGACATCAGAGAATATCCGCAGCTGATGTGACTCAGTGTTGTATCGTAAAGTCAGAGGTATACAGGGTAAACAAGAAGGGAACCAATACAGTCCCCTGTGGGGCCCCATTGCTGCTTATAACCATGTCTGACACACAGCTCTGAAGCTGCACAAACTGTGGTCTGCCAGTCAGGTAGTCCATTATCCAGGATATAAAGGAAGTGCCAACCTGCATTTAATGGAGCTTCCCCCCCCCCACCCCGCCATAATGAGGGCTGTAAGGCATTGAAGGCATTTGAGAAATCAAAAAACATGATCCTCACAGTGCTGCCCTGCTTATCCAAATGGTATAGGCTCTGTTCAGCAGGTAGATGACAGCATCGTCAACTCCAATGTGCTCCTGGTAGGCAAACTGCAGGGAACCAGGGTCTGAGGTAAGCAAAACCAGCCTCCCTGGGGTCTTCATGATGTGTGAGGTCAGGGTCACTGGACAGTAGCCACTCAAGACTTTTGTTTGACCCTTCTTGGGTACTGGGACCATACATGATGTTTTCCACACAGTTGGGACCCTTTCTGGGCTGAGACTCAGGTTGAAGATGCCCTGGAGAACTCCACACAGCTGCTCAGCACACTTGTGGGTTTTGGGGCTCACACCACCTGATCCAAATGTTTTAGATACAGAAAACCTACAGCACAATACAAGCCTTTCAGTCCACAAAGCTGTGCCGAGCATGTCCTTACCTTAGAAATTAACTAGGGTTACCCATAGTCCTCTATTTTTCTAAGCTCCATCTACCTATCCAGGAGTCTCTTTAAAAACACTAACATGTCCACTTCCACCACCACAGCTGGCAGCCCATTCCACACTCTCACCACTCTCTGTGTAGAAAATTTACCTCTGACATCTCCTCTGTACCTACTTCCAAGCACCTTAAAAATGTGCACTCTCATGCTAGCCATCTCAGCCCTCGGAAAAAGCCTCTGACTTTTTGCCATGACTGAGTTTCTCCAGAACCCTTCTCTCCTGCTCAGTAATGAAGTTGAGTCCGTGATGACTCGGGAACTGGTAGAAGGTGGGGGCTGGGAGAGAGGTGCAGTTGTATGTGGAGGTGTGGATGGTGGGTGTAGGGCAAGGAAGGGATGTGGACGGTGGTAGCCTCTATTGTTCATCCACATAGACTGCAGGGAGGAGAAGGGAAGAGGGGACTCATTGGTGCTGAGGGAGCATTGTGTGCCTCAACACCAGAACTGGTGTACTGGTGTACTGGCGGGGGGGGGGGGGGGGGGCGGGGGTGTCAACAGGAGGCCAATTGTCAGACCTATTGAAGAATTGGTTTAACTCATTAGCCCATTCATGGCTGAATTCTGAAGCTCTACAGCTGGGCTGATCGAAGCCAGCGATGTTCTTCATTCCTTTCCACACCTCCCGTGTGCTACTCTGCCCAAACTTGTTCTCCAGCTCATTCCTGCATTGCTGTTTAGCCATCTTGATCTTCTCCTTTAGCTCTCTCTGCACAGGTTTCAATTCCTCCCTGTCTTATGATCTAAAGGCTCTCTTTTTGTGGTTGAGAAGAGCCTTGAATAAACAGTTGACGATTTAGTCTGAGACCCTTCTTCTGGACTGGAAAGCAAGGGGGTAGAAGCCAGAATGAGGGAATGGGGGAGGATGCCAGAATGACCAACCCACACAAATCACTTGAGGATCCAAAACTAACCTGTTTAAAATAAGATGCAGGATCACTCCCTGATGTGTGCTGATGAAAGGTCTCCACCCAAAACGTCAACTGCTTACTCCTCTCTGTGGATACCGCCTGATCTGCTGAGTTCCTCCAGCATTTTGAGTGTGTTGCTTTGGATTTCCAGCATCTGCAGAATTTCTCACCTTTCTAACTGGTTAATTCTTGTCTACAAATTTGAATGGCATTTTCCTTACCTCTTAGGGTATTGTTCACTCATTATATGCCATGTCGTATGACATGAGCGATTATGGTCTTTCCATGACCATGATTGTTCTTGGCAAATTTTCCTACAAAAGTAGTTCACCATTGCCTTCTTCTGGGCAGTGTCTTTACAAGACGGGTGACCCCAATCATTATCAATACTCTTCAGAGATTGTCCGCCTGACATCAGTGGTTGCATAACCAGGGCTTGTGATATGAACCAGCTTCTCATACGACCATCCTCCACCTCCTCCTATGGCATCACATAACTCTGACTGGGGGGCTAAGCAAGTGTAACACCTTGCCCAAGGGTGACTTACAGGCTACTGGAGGGAAGGAGCACCTTACATTTCCTTTGGTAGAGACATATCTCCACTCTGCCACACGAATGTATAAATAGCTAAACATAAAGCAGCACCATCTTAATCATTTTAACCTTAGCTTTTCCTTCACTAACTTTCCTCCCCCTGGCACCCATGTTACAAGGTTGTGTGGATCTCTTGGAGAAGTAGAGCTCAGAAAGGCAAGAGAGTAGATTAGAGAAAGGTTCAAACTTTCCTGGAACCAGCGTCACTGGTGGTTTAATAGAACATAGAACACTACAGCACAATACAGGCCCTTTGGTCCACAAAGCTGTGCTGACCTTTTAACCCAATATAAAATCAATCTCTTCCTTCCCTCTTCTACCCCATTTTGTGTCATCCATGTGCCTGTTTAAGAGTTTCTAAAGTGCTCCTAATAGACCATAAGGCCATGAGACATTGGAGCAGAATGAGGCCATTTGGTCCATCATTTGCATTGCCATCCAATCATGACTGATTTATTATCCCTCTCAATCCCATTCTGCCTTCTCACCAAAATCATGGATGCCCTTACTAATCAAGAAGCTATCGATCACCTTTTTAAATATAACTAATGATATGGCCTCCACAGCCATCTGTGACAATGAATTCCACAGATGCACCACCATCTAGCTAAAGAAATTCCTCCTCATTTTTGTTCTGAAGGAACATCTTTCTCTTCTGATATTTTCTGTCTGGTTCTAGACTCCCACACTGCAGGAAATATCTTCTCCACGTCCGCTCTGAAGAGGCATTTGAATTTTTGATAGTTTCAATGAGATACCCCCTCATTCTTCTAAACTCCAGTGATGTACCTGCCTCAACCACAGTCCCTGCTAGGGCCTCCATGCATTCTCCGTTCTCTGTGCAAAGAACATATTTCTGTAGGAAATATGTCTGAAAGAAATGGGATAAATATTTGAAGGAACCAGATATTTACAAAGCTGTGGATGAAAAGTAGGAGGTTGGTATTAATTGAATGGCTTCTATCAGGACCTGCCTCAGATGGGCCAGGCTCACGGGCCTCCTTCAGTGGGGTGGGGTTGCCCCCTGCAGATGGTGACAAACTCCTCGAGAACTGCCACTTACAGCTTCCAATAGTGTCAGCAAGCCAATGGAAACAGGCTGGAATTGTGTTTGCATGTTTTATTCATATCCTGCCAGAGAAATAATGTGCTACTTAGTGACTAATACAAAGAGATATCAAAAAATGATGGCAATCGGAACTGTCACGACCTCAGGAATATCCTGAAATCCCGTTATCACCTTCAATATCTCGACTTCCTGGGGACTATAGGAATTCCCCAAGCTGATTATCCCAGTCTGACAAATGTCAACCAGTTTGGCATGATTCTCTCTGGATCAGTTTGGGAAACAACTGCTGAGTTAACACAGTATTGTATTTTGACTCAATGCTGCTACCTGCTGTTACTTAATGAAGTACTTTTATAACAATGTTTTTGAAAAAGTAACGCACACAGAAAATGCTGGAAGAACCCAGTGGGTCAGGCATCATCGATGGAAAGGACTCTTTATGTCAATGTGTCGGGCCGAGACTCTTCATCAGGATTGAAAAAGAAGGGAGAAGAAACCAGAATAAAAAGATAGATGAGGGAGGGAAGAGTCTAAGGTAGTAGGTGAGGTGGAAGGTAGAGTTGCTAGGAAGAAGAGGTCAGAATAAAATATTTGATGGAATGAATACCAACACTGGTAATAAATTAAGTAAATTTTACATTGGATAAATTGTAGGCTAAACAATAAACACAAGATATTCTGCAGATGCTGGAAATCCAAAGTAATACACACAAAATACTGGAGAAACTCAGCAGGTCAGGCAGTGTCTGTGGAAAGGAATAAGGAGTTGATGCTACAGACTGAGAACCTTCATCAGGACTGGAAAGGAAAGAGAAGAAGCCCACTACTCTCAAAAAGTAGTTTTTTGCATTTATACCTCATTCTTGATATTTTCAAAAAAATCTGCTCTTGGATAAACGTAATTGAACTTTGGATCAGCACAAGTTCATTAAATAGTGTGTTGTGTTCAAGGGGCTTCAGAAGGGACATTGGATGTGCCAGCATTGGAGAGGATCCAGATGAGTTTCATGAGAATGATCCCAGGAATGAAAGGGTTAACCTTTGAGGAGCGTTAGATGGCTCTTGGCCTGTACTCATTGGAGGGGGGAGTTTTATTGAAACCTATTGAATATTGAAAGCTGCAGGTAGAGTGGAAATGTAGCAGATGTTTCCTATAGTGGGGAAGTCTAGGACCAGAGGGCACAACTTTAGAATAGATGACTCCGATTAATAACAGAGATGAGGAGAAATTTCTTTAGCTAGAAACCAATGGATCAGTGGAATTTATTATTACAGTTGACTATTAGATATTTTTAAAGTGGAGGCTGATAGGGTCCTTCTTTGTAACTGTATCAAAGGTTATCAAAGGAAAGCAGAAGAATAAGGTTGAGGTGGCTAATAAATCCACCATGATGGGATGACGGAGAAGACTCAGTGGACCAAATGGCCTAATTCTGCTCTTAAGTCTCATGGTCTTTTGGTTCAATGGTTTAACGGCCCCCCTGTTGTCTCAAAGTTTCACTGCCTTTCTCAGAAGGAAGAACCTTCAGGAGTGCCTTTTGGAAGTCAGCGTGTCAGCATATGCGGTAGGAAAAGGACCATCAACATTGCAACCTGAAATGCCACTAGTTCCTTTCCCCCAACAGATGCGGCTCGACCTGCTGAGTTCCTCCAGCAGATTGCTTGTTGCTCCAGATTCCTGCAGCTACAGTCTCTTATGTCTTGTTCTGAATGTGATACACTCATCCTTTACAAAGGCAATTTGTAAATGTAAACCCAATGATACAAAGAGTTGCAAAATAAGCTCAAGTTTCAAAGTAAACTTATTATCATAGTGCATATACTCTATGCCACCACATGCTACCCTGAGGTTCATTTTCTGGCAGCAATTATATGGCGACATATACAAACTCAAAAGATCACTTTTTTCCCTGCTGATCTATTCTAAGCCACAATGCTCACTGCTGAGACTCTGTAATATCTTCACTGCCTTTTTCCCAGGGTAGAAATGTCAAGTAATAGAGGACTTGTTTTGAAGACAAAAAAAAGAAAAGTTTGAAGGACATGCGCTTCTGTTTCTCCCCACGTCATGCTGATTTATCAGTTATCCAGCAATCTTCGATTTGTCATGTCAGAAAGTTTTCTGATCTCCTGAGATCCTGAGAGTGATGCTGTCTAGCGTTTAGCTCCTGGTAGGGTCACCCATGCCAGTGAAGTCAAGGGGGAGGTTCCAGACAAAGAGAGATAGAACTAACACCTTAATTGTGGAGCTGGCAGAAGATGATGAAACATCACAATGGAAGCAAAAGCCGAGGAAGGCTACAGCAGTAAAGTCTTCCCAGTCATCTTCCATTCAATGCCACTGAACCCTGACCCCGATCTTTCAAGGCCTGTGTGATGGCCGCCCATGTTAAACACAGTCACACAAAGGGAATCCACCCTAACATCCCAATTATGTGGATCCTGGATCGGCCTTACTGCCATCTGAGGGCCCACCAATGGACAACCCCTTTGGAGAACATCGTACTCGACTCGAGTGATTACATTACTGGCTGTTTGGCTAACTGTGCATTGTAAGCTTCCCCAAATTTAGATTGGTAGTTTGGGATTTGGGGTGGAAGAGGAAAGTGATGAGTGAGTGAGGGAGAATGCTCTTCCTGAAAGGGGCTGCACAATTAGATAGGGTGCCAAAGATGACTTAATGCATGCTCGCCTTTATTAGTTGAGGCATCAAGTTCAAGAGTCAAGAAGATATGCAGCAGCTTTGTAAAACTCTGGTTAGATCACATCTGGAGTACTGCGTTCGATTCTGTGCAATTCAATACAGAGGAGCTTTACCAAGATGCTGCCTAAATTAGAGGGCATGAGCTGTAACAAGAGGTCGGTCAAACTCGATTTGTTTTCTTGGGAGTGGCAGAGGCTGAGGGGAGATCTGATGGAAGTTAATAAAATAATGGGAGGGATAAATCAAGCAGACAGATGTTTTCTTTCTGTCTTTTAATAATAGAGTCCATGCATTTAAGATGAGAGTGGGTGAGTACAAAGGAGACATGTGGGGCAGGGTTTTACAGAGAGTGGAATACACTGCCAGGGATGCTCATATAGGCAAGTATGACAGATGCATTTAAAAGTCTCTTAGAGAGGAACATAAATGTGCAAAGCCTGGAGGGATATGGACAATGTATAGGTAGAAGGGTTAGTTCATTTAAGAATTTAAGTACTAACTTAATTAGTTTTCCACAATATCTTGGGCTGAAGGGCTTCTTCTTGCGCCATAATGATCTATATTTTATGATATGCCATGAGAAAGTATGTGAAGGACTGGAAATGATGGGATTCCTCTGAAAGCATGCAGACACATGATAAGCTGAGTAGCCTTTGTTGTCATGAGGTACTATAAGAAATGAGAACCAGAGGAAATGCCACATGCATTCATGGATCTGGCCTTGCAGGAGATACAATGAAACTGACAGGACAATGTACCTCAAGCTGAACACTGCAGTGAAAAACAGCATTGACTTGAATGAGAATAAATGGGTGTGAAGTTTCACTGGGGCTTGAAAAGAATTTTTATTGAAAACTTAATGTTAGGGATACACTTGGAGGAGAAAAAAATAGTTAGGTGCTGTATAGTTCAATATCATGGAAAGATTTCTTTATGGTACCTGGCTCAGTGGTGGTCAATAGTGATGGAGCTTGTCACCATGGAAATATCCTTAGGCTGGAAATGTTATGCAGCCAAAATGAGGAGGAGCAGAGAGCAGTTGCCAGCAGTCAAGAGGGATGATGAAGAGGACAGTGGGATTCCAGAGGCTGTTAACATGTGAAGAAGGAAGTTTTGAGAGCTTCACTTGCTAATTCCTGAGTCTGAAATGCTCTTTGGCCTAACTGTTCCAAGTACTTAAATGTGACTAGATACAACCCTGAGATTTATTTTCTTGTGGGCATACTCATTAAGTCGATAATAGAATATTTACCATAACTGAATCAAAGGAAGACTGCACCAGCTGGGTGTTTCACCAGTGTGCAACAAAAATAAGTAAGTATTAATGATAATAAATAAATAATCAATAACTATTGAGAACATGAGATAAAGAGTAATACACACAAAATGCTGGGGGACTTCAGCAGGTTAGGCAGCATCTGTGGGAAAGAGTAAACAGTCAACGTTTTGGGCCGAGACCCTTCATCAGGACTGCTGAGTTCCTTCAGCATATTGGGTGTATTACTTTGATTTCCAACATCTGCAGATTTTCTCTTGTATGAGATTAAGAGTCCTTGAAAGTGAGTCCTTAGGTTCTGGGAATATTTCTGTGATGGGTCAAGTGAAGATGAGCAAAGTTGAATGAAGTTATCCCCTTTGGTTCTATGACAACCAAGGTCTCTATTTAATCTTGTCCATTTTGCCTGCATTTAACCCATGCCCCTTTAAACTCCTGACGAAGGGTTTTGGCCCGTAACATCAACTACTTCTTCCTAGAGATGTTGCCTGGCTTGCTGCATTACACCAGCATTTTGTGTGTTTTGCTTGAATTTTCAGCATCTGCAGATTTCCTCGTGTTTCCTCCTGCATGAATCTGTACAAGTGTCTTCAAAGGTTTCAAGGTTTCAAAGGTACATTTAACATCAGAGAAATGTATACAATATACATCCTGAAATTTTTATCTTCACAGCCATTCACGAAAACAGAGGAATGCCCCAAAGAATGAATGACAGTTAAATGATAGAACCCAAAGCCCCCCATCTCCCCCCATGCACAAACAGCAGCAAAGCAATTAACCCCCTTCCCCAGCAGCAAAAAAGCATCAACACCCTCCACCGAGTGCTTAAACGTGCAGCAAAGCATCAATAAAGACACGGACTTGCAGTATCCCAAAGACTACTCGTTCACCCAGTAGTTTAACCATATAACCATATAACAATCACAGCACAGAAACAGGCCATCTTGGCCCTCCTAGTCCATGCCGAACCCTTAATCTCACCTAGTCCCAACTACCCGCACTCAGCCCATAACCCTCCACTCCTTTCCTGTCCATATACCTATCCAATTTTACCTTAAATGACACAACTGAACTGGCCTCTACTACTTCTACAGGAAGCTCATTCCACACAGCTATCACTCTTTGAGTAAAGAAATACCCCCTCGTGTTTCCCTTAAACTTCTGCCCCCTAACTCTCAAATCATGTCCTCTAGTTTGAATCTCCCCTACTCTCAATGGAAACAGCCTGTTCACGTCAACTCTATCTATCCCTCTCAAAATTTTAAATATCTTGATCAAATCCCCCCTCAACCTTCTACGCTCCAATGAATAGAGACCTAACTTGTTCAACCTTTCTCTGTAACTTAAGTGCTGAAACCCAGGTAACATCCTAGTAAATCGTCTCTGCACTCTCTCTAATTTATTGATATCTTTCCTATAATTCGGTGACCAGAACTGCACACAATATTCCAAATTTGGCCTTACCAATGCCTTGTACAACTTTAGCATTACATCCCAACTTCTGTACTCAATGCTTTGATTTATAAAGGCCAGCGTTCCAAAAGCCCTCTTCACCACCCTATCTACATGAGACTCCACTTTCAGGGAACTATGCACAGTTATTCCTAGATCTCTCTGTTCCTCTGCATTCCTTAATGCCCTACCATTTACTCTGTATGTTCTATTTGGATTATTCCTGCCAAAATGTAGAACCTCACACTTCTCAGCATTAAACTCCATCTGCCAACGTTCAGCCCATTCTTCTAACCAGCATAAATCTCCCTGCAAGCTTTGAAAATCCACCTCATTATCCACAACACCTCCTACCTTAGTATCATCGGCATACTTACTAATCCAATTTACCACCCCATCATCCAGATCATTTATGTATATTACAAACAACATTGGGCCCGAAACAGATCCCTGAGGCACCCCGCTAGTCACCGGCCTCCATCCCGATAAACAATTATCCACCACTACTCTCTGGCATCTCCCATCTAGCCACTGTTGAATCCATTTTATTACTCCAGCATTAATACCTAACGACTGAACCTTCTTAACTAACCTTCCATGTGGAACTTTGTCAAAGGCTTTGCTGAAGTCCATATAGACTACATCCACAGTTTGACAGACCACAGGCTCTCTCTCTCTCCCTGATAAGGGAAAAAGGGTTGTCTCCATTTCACAGCGTGAGGGGAGACATAACAAGCAACCCACTGATTTACGATGTTAAAAGTCTGTTAACGTCACTTTTTCCGAGTTCTGTGCCCACAGAACTCAGGTCTCTGGGCACATAGCCAGAGATCTTCTGTCTCACATGACACACCGACTTCCTGCAGATGCACCGACCTCGAGTCCACCCGCCTCCAGAGACACGAAATTCTGAAACTTCAAAGACGAGCTCATCTTCTAGGCTGCGTCCTTGGTATATTGAATAACGACCTGTCACGAGACCCCGAGAGCAGATCCCATTCCAGCAAAGAACTGACGTCAGCATGTAAGTCCAGGTCAGGGTCTTCAAAATAACCCTGAAAGGGGAAAATAGAGATACTGAAGATAGAAATAGAGCTGTTTCCAAAGATGCATGCAAAGGAGTTGCTGTTAGGCGCCATTGTCTCCTAAGCTCCTTTAAATATTTTACCTCTTCCAGTGCAATGCACTGCGTAATGATTTGATCAACATGCAAGACAAGCTTTTCACTGTATTTTGGTACATATGTCAATAATGAACAACCTCCAATACCAATAACTGTACTTATCTCTAAAGCTTTTACAGTATAGCAGCTTGTTCTGTATACCCAGCATCCACTGTGTGAAAAAGCGCCCCTCAGACCTCTTTTAACCCATAAGAGAAAATGTTGAACCAAGACCTGTTGGAAGAATGATAGGTGATCGGAATCAATATAAAAACTTTAGGGTAAGCTTGATGGCATAGATATAAAGAGCATGTTTCTCCTCTCACTGAATATTGAAAGATAGAGTGGGTGGTTGGCAGGGTGTAAAGTGCTCCTTCTCTGCAGATCACCCTTGGGCTTAGCCCTTGATCAGGGACATAGGAAGGTATGGGAACATTTGGTGGATGATTGTATAAGCAAGCAACTGATGCACATCACAAGTCCTGATTATGTGATCATTGCTGTCAGGCAGACAATCTCTAAAGAGTATTGATAATGGCCGGGGTCACCCATCTTGTAAAGTCACTGCCCAGAAGAAGGCAACGGCAAACCACTTCTGTAGAAAAAAATTGCCAAGAACAATAATGGCCATGTATAGAGAAGGAAGGCTATGATCACCCATGTCATACGGCATGAGATGTAATGATGGTAATGATAAGATAGGGTGGACATGGTGAGGAAGTTTCCTATAGTGGGGGAATCTAGGACCATGGGTATAGCATCAGAATAGATGAAGCCCATTTAGAACAAAGATGAGGAGGAGGCTCTTCATCCAGAATATGGTGAATCTGTGAAATTCATTGTCACAGCTATGGAGATGAAGTCATTGGGTGTATTTAGAACAGCGGTTGATTAGTTCTTGATTAGCAAGGTCATCAAAGATTGCAGGGAGAAAGCAGGAGAATGGGTTTGAGAGAGAAAATAAATCAGCCATGATCCAGTGTTGGAGAAGACTCAATGGGCCAAATGTCTTAATTCTTTTTCTATGTCTGATGATTTTATGGTCTCTGTGTGTAATGAACAACCAAACTTGGAGTTTTAGAATAAGGGATGTCTACTGAGGAGTAAGTGAGGAGGAAGCTTTCTCTCAGATGGTTGTGACTCTTTGATCATCTCCACTCCAGGAGGTTGGAGAGGTGGGGTTACAATATATTCTCAGCAGAGATTAACAGTTTTATAGAGGAGGCTGGGGAATGAGGGTGAGGCCAAAAGAGGCCACAGCTAAACAGGCTCAAAACTCCAAGTGGCCAATTCCTGTCTCTACTTGGCACATTTGTGTGCTTTTCAAATCATAGGAGAAGGCACAATGGCCTTTGTCAGTCGGGGCATGAGTATAAAAGTTGGGATGTTGTGTTGCAGTTGGACAAGATGTTCATGAGGCTGCAGTTTTAATATTGTGTTCAATCTTGGTCCCCCTACTATAGTAAAACTGACATTAAGCTGGGAACAGTGCAGAGGAGGTTTATGAAGATGTTGCTTGGACTCAAGTGATTGAGTTATGGAGAGAGGATGAACAGAGTGGAACTATATTCACTAGAGCACAGGAGACTGAGGGATGATGTTATCAAGGTGTATAAATTATAAGGAGCCTAGATAGGGTGAATGCACCCAGTCTTTTCCGGGGTTGAGGAATCAAAATCTCTGGGTTTAGGATGAGAGGGGAATGACTTAATACAAATCTAAGGGGTAGCTCTTTTATCCAGAGGATGGTCAGTATATGGAATAAACTGTTGGAGTCAGTCATTTAGACAGGTACATTAAAAACACTTAGACAGGTATATATATGGATAAGAAAGGTTTTGAGAGATGTGAGCCAAACCTAAGACCATAAGACAAAGGAGCAGCAGCTAGCCATTTGGCCCATCAAGTCTGCTCCGCCATTTTATCATGAAATGATCCATTCTCCCATTTTGTCCCACTCCACCACCTTCTCACCATAACCTTTGATGCCCTGGCTACTCAGATACCTATCAATAGACAACTAGGCAACTAGGACTGCCTAAGTTGGGAATCTTGGGCGGCATCAACCAGTTAAGCCAAAGGATCTGTTTCCATGTTGTATGGCTCTATGGCTCTATGACTCTATGAGTTAATGTTATAATTTTCATTTTTGCTAGGGAACCTGAATATGCTTGTAATATGCCTACTCGATGGGACTTGGCAGTTTAAATAGTTCAGCACAGACTGGAGGGGCTGAAGGGCCTATTTCTGTGCTATAGTTTTCCATGACTCTATATTTCTAATCCATATCTACATGCATGTTGCAAATGGTATTGGAATCAGAATAACAAACAGAATCAAAATCAGATTTATAATCACTGACATCATGAAATTTGTTTTGTAGCAGTAGCTCTTTTAACAGTATGTTAAAATACTGTTAGTTACAATAAGAAATATATTTTAAAAATGCATAAAAAGAGCAAAATGTGAGGTAGTGTTCGTGGGTTCATGGACTGTTCAGAAACCTGATGGTGAAATACAAAATATAATTTTGTATAAGACTCTTACTTTTTCAGTATGAAAGTAAGTAGCTGTCAGAAAACAGTTCTAGTCTGACAGCAGCTGCACTTTGACATGAAGAATATTAATTTCCAAAATTCACTCTCTGCAGTTAACAGCCATGTAATTTGCTCAGCAGCTCAGCTTCCTGGTTGAGTGGCATCTGTACAGTGGGTTACTGCCTGAAAAGAGCAGGGTTTGGAAATGTACAGTCAGAAACTGGGCATCAATTAGACAACTTTCTTTATAAGGCTCCAGGATGCCTTCATTATAATTGATTTTTAATGACAGGAAGCTTTAAAAATAAATAACCAATTTGTGGCTGAAAATACTTCAAGAATTGAAGGATTTTTATGTGGTGAAATGACATTTCTCCACATGCACTTTACAGGCCATCAGTCATTGTCTACATAAAGATAAAGATGATTTTTTTCACATGTACATAGAAACGTACAGTGCCTATAAAAAGTATTAACCCTCCCACGAAAGATTTCATGTTTTGTTGTTTGATAACATTGAATCGATACAGTTTTATCGTTCCTTTGGACCTGTCATCAGCATAGAGAGGGGGGTCCCACTGCATGGGCAACAGACGGATCTCCACATCAACTCTGCCCTGGCTTGTGCCCTGGAGAGGCCACTGTAGCTTCGCTCTATAGCGCCGGACAAACATGGGAAGCAGCAGTTACCAGTTATAAGTCATAATGCTTGATTGGCATAGAGTATGGCGCGAGGGTTTGCTTCCGACAGTGGGAAAGACCATCGCGTTTCATTGGATGGCTACCGCCCGCCTCAAACTGGGCAGTCCCCAGCCAATAAGGTGCTGTCCTGCCACAGTCAGTCATCCTCATTGGGTGCATGGGGATAATGGATTATTCCACGAAGATCTGACATGAACTACTGCACCAGACAAGAAAGAAAACCAATCGAATAAGACAATTCCCCTCAAGTAGGGATGTTGGAATATCCGCACAATGATGACTGGACTTGACCAAAACTTCAAGGATATCGAAGATGCACGATAAACAGCGGTCATTAACAATGAGCTACTAAGGCTCAAGGTAGATATAGCTGCCCTACAAGAAACCTGTTTGGTGGATTCAGGTACACTGAAAGAAAAGGATTACACATTCTTCTGGCAGGGAAAGAACCAAGACGAGCCCCATGAGCATGGAGTGGGCTTTGCCGTTAGGAACTCCTTGTTGCAAATGGTGGAGCCACAAGAAAATGGATCAGAACGATTAATGACTCTCCGCCTACACACCAGTCATGGCCCAGTATCTCTCGTCAGTGTGTCTGCCGCTTCCTTGAACTCCACCTCTGAGGCAAACGAATGTTCTACGACAAATTAGAAGCTGTTGTCAGGACTATTCCTTGGTGACTTCAATGCCAGAGTGGGAGCCAATAACGATTCCTGGCCATCTTGTCTTGGCCACTTTGGAATTGGCAAAATAAATGACAATGGACAACGTCTCCTGGAGTTCTGCTCCTATCACGGTCTGTGTGTAACTAACTCCTACTTTCAGATGAAGTCGCAGTACAAGATCTCATGGCGACATCCACGATCTAAACACTGGCACCAACTAGACATGATCATCACCAGGCACTCTTTCATCAACTCTGTACTAATCACCCACTCATACCACAGTGCAGACTGCAATACGGCTCATGTTTTAGTATGCTGCAAGATCAAACTACGTCAGAAGAAAATCCACCACTCCAAACAAACTGGAAAACCTCGCATCAACACAACAGAGATGAAATAGTCAGAAAAGGTTGATCAGTTTGCCAAGTCAGTACAGGGTGCTATAACTACCTCCTCACAAGGAGATACTGCAACAGAACAATGGTCATACCTTCACGACACCATCCACGAATCAGCACTCTCTATCTTTGGAAGAAAGACCACAAAGAGCAGTGAGAGGTTTGAGGCAAAGTCAAACATCATGACTCGTGTCATCGAAGCCAAGCGTGCAGCTCTCACAGAGTACAAGCGCTCACCATCCGACCAAACACCCCAGGCACTTCGAGCTGCTGGAAGCAAAGTGCAACAGACTGCAAGGCAGAGTGCAAATGAGTACTGGCTCCAGCTCAGTGAGGACATTCAGACAGCAGCTGTGACAGGCAACATCAGATCGATGTATGATGGTATCAAGGAGGCCCTTGGCCCATCACAGAGCAAGACAGCACCCCTGAGTCATCCAGCTGTGAAATAATCACTAATAAAAGCAAGCAGATGGAACACTGGGTAGAGCACTACTCTGAGCTCTACTCGAGGGAAAATGTTGTTAGCTCAGCCATTGATGCCTTCGATTGTCTACCACTCATGGATGAACTCAACTCCGTACCAACCATTGAGGACCTCAGCAAGGCAACTGACAGTCTGGCCCCAGGGAAAGCTCCTCGCAATGATGGGATTCCTCCAGACCTGATCAAACACTGCAAGAGCTCACTCCTCCAACCTTTACACAAGGTCCTCTGTCAGTGCTGGGAGGAAGGAGCCATACCACAGGATATGCGCAACTCCAAAATCGTCACTTTGTACAAGAACAAGAGTGATAGGAGCGACTGCAACAACTATAGGGATAGTTCCCTCCTGAGTATTGTTGGCAAAGTCTTTGCTTGTGTAGCTCTGACATGGCTACAAACTCTGGCAGAACGAGTCTACCCTGAGTTCCAAAGTGGTTTTCGCGCAAAGGAGGTCAACTGTCGACATGATTTTCTCACTCCGTCAACTCCAGGAGAAGAGCAAGGAACAACAGAAACCACTCTAGGTCACTTTCATCGATTTGACCAAGGCATTCGACCTTGTCAGCAGGGATGGACTCTTTCAGGTTCTCCTCATGATCGGCTGTCCCCTGAAACTCCGAAGTATCATCAAGTCATTCCACGACGACATGAGGGCTACTGTTCAGTACGATGGCAGCTCATCAGAACCCTTTGCTATTCGCAGTGGAGTCAAACAAGGATGCGTGTTGGCCCCAACATTATTCAGCATCTTCTTCTCTATGCTATTGAAGCACACGTTTGGGACGTCGACAGTAGGCATATACATGCACACCGGGTCTGATGAGCGGCTGTTCAACCTTGCGTGCTTGAGAGCAAGAACAAAGGTGTGAAAGATCTTTATACATGATACATGACAAGTTCCTTGCCGATTACCTTGCTCACCAAAAAGCAACTACACAATCTCATGGACCGCTTCTCTGAGGCATGCAAGGACTTTGGGCTTACCATCAGCCTAAAGAAAACAAATGTCCTTGCCCAGAACGTAGTGGAGACACCAGTCATTACCATCAACAATTATGATCCACAAGTGGTCCACGAGTTCACATACCTGGGGTGGACAATTAGTGACTCTCTCTCCATTGATGCTGAAATCAATAGGTGTATCGGCACAGCAACATCGATCCTTGCTCGACTCTCCCTGTGGGTCTGGGGGAATCCAAAACTCTCTTCAAAGACCAAGAACGCTTTGTACAATGCATGCATTATCAGCACCCTCCTGTATGGTAGCAAGACTTGGACCATCTACTCCAAACAGGAGAGGAAACTCGATAGTTTTCACCTGCACAGCCTTCACCGCATCCTCGGCAACCTCTGAATGGACAAAGTCCCAAACTCTGAGGTCTTCTCCCATGCTGGTCTTCCCACAATTTTCATGCTTTTAAGAAAATGCAGACTGCGCTGGCTGGGCCATGTCCGTCGTATGAAGGATGATAGTCTGCCAGAGGACATCCTCTATGGAGAACTAGCAACAGACAAGAGGAACGTTGGTAGATCCTAGCTTCGCTTCAAGGACATCTGCAAGCATGACATGAAAGCCTTAAAAATCAACACAGAGAGCTGGGAGGATACAGCAGATGACCGCAACAAATGGCTAGGTACTCTTCAGCAACACCTAGAGCAAGGTGAAAGAGTGGTCCTGAGTCAGCTTGAGGAGCAGAGAGCTAAATGGAGAGCACAGTGGACAGCGGACAACAATTCCACAACACCCTACATATGCAGCAACTGTGGCAGAGCCTACCATTCCATAGCCACAGTCAACACTGCTCAACAAATCAGTGACTACCAGAGGCGCAGTACCCATGGTTAACCATGATCAAAGGACGCCACAGTAACATTGAATCACAGTGCATTTAATTTGGATTTTTTTGACACTGATCAACAGAAAGAGACTTTTGTGTCAAAGTGAAAACAGATCCCTACAAAGTAATCTAAATTAATTGCAAATATAAAACCCAAAATAATTGATTGCATAAATATTCACCCCTCCACCCCTTTAATAAGACACACCAAGTCATTGCTGACGCAGCCAGTTGGTTTCAGAAGCACATAATTAGTTAAATGGAGATCTGTTTTTGGAGACCTATGTGCAGTGAAGGTGTTTCAATTGATTGGAATAAAAATCTGGAAGGTCCAACTGCTGGTGAGTCAGTATCCTGGCAGAAACTACACCATGAAGACAAAACAACACTCCAAACAACTCTGTGAAAAGGTTATTGAAAAGCACAAGTCAGGAGGTGGATACAAGGTGGATACAAGTCACTGAACATCCCTTGGAATACAGTAGAGTCAATCATCAAGAAATGAAAAAAATATGGCTCAGCTGTAAGTCAGCTTAGAGCAGGCCATCCTCAAAAACTGAGTGATCACGCAAGAAGGGGGTTACTGAGAGATGCCAACAAGAGCCCTCTGACAACTCTGGAGGTTTTACAAGCTTCAGTGGTTGAGATGGGAGAGACTGTTGCCCGGGTGCTTCACCTGTCGCACTTTATGGGACAGTGGCAAAGAGAAGTCCACTGTTGAGAAAAACTCACATGAAATCTCAGCTAAGGTTTGCCAGCTGGCATGTGGGAAACTTTGAAGTCAACTCTACCATGAAGCATGGTTGTGACTGTATCATGTTGTGGGGATGTTTCACGGCAGCAGGCCCTGGAAGGCTTGTGAAGCAAAGGGTAAAATGAATGCCACAAAATACAGGGAAATCCTGGAGGAAAACCTGATGCAGTCTGCAAGAGAACCGTGACTTGGGAGATTTGTTTTCCCGCAAGGCAATGAACCCAAGCATATAGCCAAAGTTAAACAGGAATGGCTTAAAAACAATGAAGTTCATGTCCTGGAGTCAGAGTCCAGAACTCAATCCAATTGAGAATTTGTAGCTGGACATGTAAAGGGCTGTTCACTCATGATCTCCATGCAATCTGGCAGAACTTAGACAATAGACAATAGACAAAAGGTGCAGAAGTAGACCATTCGGCCCCTCGAGTCTGCACCGCCATTCTGAGATCATGGCTGATCATTCACTATCAATACCCAGTCCCTGCCTTGTCCCCATATCCCTTGATTCCCCTATCCATCAGATATCTATCCAGCTCCTTCTTGAAAGCATCCAGAGAATTGGCCTCCACCGTCTTCCGAGGCAGTGCATTCCACACCTCCACAACTATCTGGGACAAGAAGCTCTTCCTCAACTCTGTTTTAAATAACTGACCTCTTATTCTCAATCCATGCCCTCTGGTACTGGACTCTCCCAACATCTGGAACATATTTCCTGCCTCAATCCTATCAAATCCTTTAATTATCTTAAACGTTTCAATCAGATCCCCTCTCAATCTCCTCAATTCCAGCGTGTACAAGCCCAATCTCTCCAATCTCTCTGCATAAGACAGCCCTGCCATCCCAGGAATCAACCTAGTGAATCTACGCTGCGCTTCCTCAATTGCCAGAATGTCCTTCCTTAAACCTGGAGACCAAAACTGTACACAATATTCCAGGTGTGGTCTCACCAGGGCCCTGTACAAATGCAAAAGGACATCCTTGCTCTTGTATTCAATTCCCCTTGTAACAAAGGCCAACATTCCATTTGCCCTCTTCACTGCCTGTTGCACTTGCTCATTCACCTTCATTGACTGATGAACTAGGACTCCTAGGTCTCTTTGCATTTCTCCCTTACCTAACTTTACACCGTTCAGACAATACTCTGTCCTCTTGTTCCTGCTTCCAAAGTGGATAACTTCACATTTATTCACATTGAATGACATCTGCCAAGTATCTGCCCACTCACTCAGCCTATCCAATTCTCCCTGTATTCTCCTAACGTCCTCTTCACATGTCACACTGCCACACAGTTTAGTATCGTCAGCAAACTTGCTGATATAGTTTTCAATGCCCTCATCTAAATCATTGACATAAATCGTAAAGAGCTGTGGTCCCAATACAGAGCCCTGTGGTACCCCACTAGTCACCTCCAGCCAGTCCGAGAAACACCCATTCACTGCTACCCTTTGCTTTCTATCTGCCAACCAGTTTTCTATCCATGTTGAAACCCTGCCCCCAATGCCATGAGCTCTGATTTTACTCACCAATCTCCTATGTGGCACCTTATCGAATGCCTTCTGAAAATCTAGGTACACAACATCCACTGGCTTACCCTCGTCAAACATCCTTGTTACACCCTCAAAAAACTCCAACAGATTAGTCAAGCATGATTTGCCCTTGGTAAATCCATGCTGGCTCGGCCTAATCTTATTTCTGCCATCTAGATGTGCCACTATTTCGTCCTTAATAATGGACTCAAGCATCTTCCCCACGACTGACGTTAGGCTAACAGGGCGATAGTTCTCCGTTTTCTCCTTCCCTCCCTTCTTGAAAAGTGGGACAACATTAGCCACTCTCCAATCTTCAGGAACTGATCCTGAATCTAAGGAACATTGGAAAATGATTACCAATGCATCCGCAATTTCCTGAGCCACCTCTTTTAGAACCCTCGGATGCAGACCATCTGGACCCGGGGATTTATTAGCCTTCAGTCCTACCAGTCTACTCATCACAGTTTCTTTCCTAATGTCAATCTGTCTCAATTCCTCTGATATCTTATGACCCTGGCCCATCCATACATCTGGGAGATTGCTTGTGTCCTCCCTGGTGAAGACAGATCTAAAGTACGCATTAAATTCTGTTGCCATTTCCCTGTTTTCCATAACAATTTCTCCCATTCATTCTTCAAGGGGCCAACATTGTTCTTAACTATCTTCTTTCTCTTCACATAGCTAAAAAAGCTTTTGCTATCCCCTTTTATATTCCTGGCTAGACTGAGCTCATACCTGATTTTTTCTCTCCGTATTGCTTTTTTAGTTAAGATCTGCTGTTCCTTAAAACTTTCCCAATCATCTGTATTCCCACTCATCTTAGCCCTGTCATACTTCTTTTTCTTTAATGCTATACAATCTCTGACTTCCTTTGTCAACCACTGTGGCCCCTTCCCCCTCTTTGAATCCTTCCTTCTCATTGGAATGAACTGCTTTTGCATCTTTTGTATTATGCCCAAGAATATCTGCCACTGCTGATCCACTGTCTTTCCTGCCAGGGCATCTGCCCATTTAACTTTGGCCAGCTCTTCCCTCATGGCTCCGTAGTCTCCTTTATTTAATTGCAACACTGACACCTCTGATCTGCTCTTATCCCTCCCAAATTGTAGATAAAAACTTATCATGTTATGATCACTACTTCCTAATGGCTCCTTTACTTCAAGATCACTTATCAATTCCTGTTCATTACACATCACCAAGTCCAAAATAGCCTCGTTCCTGGTTGGCTCAAGCACAAGCTGTTCCAAAAATACATCCCTTAGACACTCCACAAACTCCCTATCCTGGGGTCCAGCACCCACCTGATTCTCCCAGTTCACCAGCATGTTGAAATCTCCCATAACGACTGCATTACCTTTAGCACATGCCAATGTTAACTCCCTAATCAATTTGTACCCAATATCCACGCTACTGTTTGGGGGCCTGTACACAACACCCATGAGGGTCTTTTTACCCTTACTGTTCCTCAGCTCAATCCACACAGACTCTACTTCCCCTGTTCCCAAGTCACCTCTTGCTAAGGACTGAATCTCATTCCTCACCAACAGGGCCACCCCACCCCCTCTTCCCATATTTCTGTCTCTACGATAGCACGTATACCCTGGTACACTCAATTCCCAGGCCTGATCCCCTTGCAGCCATGTCTCCATTATCCCAACAATATCGTAGTTCCCCATTTTCATCTGAGCTTCAAGCTCATCTGTCTTATTTCTGACACTACGCGCATTCAAGTATAGAATTCTTAGCCCATTCCTCCTCTCTTTGCTTAAAACACTGTCTACTGTACCTAACCCAGCTCCTTGAACTTCCATCGGGCTAATTGCACCCTGAATTTTGATGACCTTCTCAAGATCACCCAAACCTTCTACACATTTAACCTCATGCTCCTTCTGACCAACCCTCTGGATCTGGATCCCTGCCCCCTGCACATCTAGTTTAAACCCCCCCGAGCAGCACTGGCAAACACTCCTGCAAGAATGTTAGTACCCCTCCGGTTCAGATGTAGACCATCCCTTCGAAACAGATCCCAATGTCCCTGGAACAAAGACCAATTATCCAAAAACCTGAACCCTTCCTTCCTGCACCATGCTCTCAGCCTCGTATTAATGTGCATAATCATTCTATTCTTCGCCTCACTCGCACATGGCACAGGTGGCAATCCCGAGATTGTCACCCTGGAGGACCTGCCTTTCAGCTTCACTCCTAACTCCCTGAACTCTCTAAGCAGGACACCCTCACTCACCTTACCTACATCGTTGGTCCCTACATGGACCACTACATCTGGGTTCATGCCCTCATTCTCAAGAATAGCCTGCACCCGATCTGAGATGTCCCGGACCCTGGCACCAGGGAGGCAACATACCATCCGAGACTCCCGATCTGCCCCACAAAATCTCCGATCTGCCCCCCTAACTATAGAATCCCCTAAAACTATCGCTCTCTTCTCTTCCCTCCTCCCCTTTCTAGTTGAGGGTTCAACCTCTGTGCCAGAGGCAGGACCACTACAACTCATTCCTGGTAGGTCATCCCCATCAACAGTATCCAGTACGGTATACTTATTGTTAATGGGAATGGCCGCAGGGGTGCTCTGCTCTCTCTGCCTGCTCCCCCTGCCTCTCTGGACCGTCACCCATCTGCCTACTTCTTGGTTTTTTGGTGTGACTACCTCCTGATAACTCCTATCTATCTCTGCCTCCACCTCCCGAATGATCCGTAGTTCATCCAGCTCCAGCTCCAACTCCCTAACTCGGGCTGATAGGAGCTGCAGCTGGACGCACCTTTTGCAGGTGTGGTCATCAGGGACAACCGTGTTGACCCTGACTTCCCACATACTGCATACGGAGCACACCACTGCTCTGACTGTCTCCCCCATACCTGATCTGGATTAATAGAATAAGTCTAAAAAGCACCTAGTGACCTTACCTTCTTCCCCTCAGCGAGCAATCACACAGGCTTGCCGAAGTCCCCTTACGCCGAAGCCCACTTAGCCAAAGCCCAGGACTCTGCTTCCAGGACTCCGCTGCCCGCTCTGACAAGAAGTCCTGCTTTTTAAAGTGCGCGCTCGACGCTGACGTCACTCGCGCCTGCGCAGTTCCCCCTCCTCCACAGGTATTGACCAGGTAGGCTTAAATCCTATCTGCACGGTCGAATTCTCTGAGCTCCCAGCTGAATCACAAGCTGTAACTTGCTCCCGATTCAAATGACCACTCTGAAAAGAAGTCCTGCCTTTTAAAGGGCAAAACTTGAGCAGTTTTGTAAAGAAGAATGGGGAAAATTTGCAGTGTCCTGATGTGCAAAGCTGGTAGAGACCTATCCAAACAGACTTAAGGCTGTAAATGCTGCCAAAGGTGCATCTACTAACTACTGACTTGAAGGGGTTGAATACTTGTGCAAGCAATTATTTTGTGTTAGATAGAGCTCTAATAGATCGCGGGGTCAAGGGATATGGGGAGAGGGCAGGAACGGGGTACTGATTGTGTATGATCAGCCATGATCACAGTGAATGGCGGTGCTGGCTAGAAGGGCCGAATGGCTACTCCTGCACCTACTGTCTATTGTCTATTGTGTTTATATTTGTAATTAATTTAGATCACTCTGCAGAGATTTGTTTTCACTTTGATATGAGAGAGTCTTTTTCTGTTGTTCGATGTCAAAAAAGCCGAATTAAATCCACTGCGATTCAATGTTGTGAAACAATAAAGCATGAAAATTTCCAAGGGGGTGAATACTTTTTTTAGGTACTGTACAGTATTGATTTGTCTCAACAGCCAACACAGTATGTGACAGTACTGGGGGCAGCCCACAAGTATCTTCCACACTTCTGATATCATCATAGCATGCCCACAACTTATCAACCGAAACCCTGGCCATACGTCTTTGGAATGTGGGAGGGAAATGGAGCCCCAGAGGAAACCCATACAGTCATGTGGCGAGCATACAAATGCCTTACAGACAGTGATGGGTATCAAACCCTGATCAGTGATCACTAGTGATGTAAAGTGATTGTGCTAACCACTGTGCTACTGTGATCTACGTCCAACTATTCCACAACCTTCAACTACCCCGCCCCTCCCCCCCATCAATCAGATGATTGTGCTGTAGCACGAAGCATGTTTTTCAACAAAGTGGTTCATACTCGGGTATATAGACACTTGCCTTTGATTTGATCAATGTAGAAGATAGCAGAGCCTAAATGTGTTGGAATATGTGTGTCATAGTGGTGAAGTCTGGAGAGTCACTGCCTTTCAGTGTCAGAGACCCTGGTTCCATCCTGGCCTTTGTTACTGTCTGCATGGAGATGGCATGTTCTCTATCATGCCATGTGGATTTCCTCCAGTTGCTTCAATTTTCCCCACATCCCAAAGACATGTGAATGGTTGAGTGTAGAATCTGGTAGGAGTTGGTGAAAGAGTGGGAGGAAGAGTCTAGGATTACTGTATGTGGGTCTTTGACGGTCAGAGTGGATTTAGTGGGCCAAAGAGCCTATTGTTTTGCTCTGTCTCTCCATGACTATATATTTATAATGATTAGAGCATAGAGAACATAGAACCCTACAGGCCCTTCGGCCCACAATGTAGTGCCATCCACTTAACCTAATTTAAGATCAATCTAAATCTTCCTTCCCCTCACAGCCCTCCATTCTTCTTTCATCCATGTGCCTATCTCAGAGTTATTTAAATATTCCTAATGTATCTGGTGCCTCTGCCACCCTCAACCATAAATACAAGTGCAGACCTGTTCCTGTTTTAGAGAGAGCCACATATACCATCTCCCATGTACTTCACCTCACCAATTTCACAGAGATTTCCCTCCTCTTCCTTTCTCATGTGTTTATCCAGTTTTTGTTTAAATCTGTTCAATCTATTCCACCGCGACATTCCTTGTAGAACACATAATCACCTCTCTCCAGGTAGAAATGTTTCTCTTGAATTCCCTCTAGGAACCCTCTCACCCACAAAGAGCATACATTTCATTTAAACTGTATCATATTCTTTTAAACCCAGAAGAATGCAAATTCACACAAATCTCCTTTTATACCACAGTATATTTATCTCTCCACCCCTCCTCCCAACATGCTTTATAAGGGGAACATTTACACTGCGCTCTATTCCCTTCCATCTCAGGGATTTATTTAGGTTCTACCAAAGTGGATTTTTCTTAGCATCCTTCTCAGGATAAAAAGGCTTCTTATGTACATTGTGTTTATAAATCGGATTTTTAAACTCTCCTGTGGGCAGTGCAGTAGCGTAGTGGTCAGCATAATGCTAATAATAATGTCTCTAAAGAGTTTGTATGTTCTCCTTGTGATTGTGTGGATCTCTTGTTGGTGCTTCCAACCTCCACCCACATTCCAAACATAAATGGGTTAGACGATTAACAGGGGTAATTGGGCAGCATGGGCTCACTGAGCTTGACGGGCCTATTACTGTGCTGTATCTCTAAGAAATTTTTTTTAAAAACATCTCCATGTTGTCAACAGTAACACAGACAAACTGCCGGCAGAACTCAGCAGGACAGGCAACGCATATGGAAATGAATAAACTGTTGACATTTCAGGCCAAACCCCTTTTTCAGGCCTGAAAAGGAAAGGGGAAGTCTCCAGAATAAAAAGGTGGGGGGAGGATATCTAGAAGGTGATAGGCAAAGCCAGGTGGGTGGAAAAGGAAAAGGGAATCTGATAGGAGAGGAAACTGGACTATAGGGGAAAGGGAAGGAGGAAGGGACCCGGGAGGGTGGGGGAGAAGTAACAGGTGAGAGAGAAGAGGTAAAAGGCCAGAATGGGGAATAGAGGAAGAGAATAGGAGGATATAATGCATTTCTTTTCGAGCAATGACCTCCATTTAGCGTTACGTATTGATTTGTGCATTATTCTTTCATGCTCTCGCTGCAGTGGGAATTCACCAGATAAAGCTGCCCCTGCATCTGTGCTTTTATTTAATTGATATGTAGTTGTGAACAGACTCAATAAATTGGCAATGAATACAAATAGGAATATCAGAGAATATCACAAACTATACCAACGGTTATGGCACGAAACAGTGAGAGTTAAACAGCATAAGGAAGCCAAAGGACCCATGACTAACAATGAAGAATGTGCTGAATTTAAAGCAAAAATAAGGTGGTGACATCTTCAGTTAGGAAAGTTGACAAATTTGACAGCGCTAATGAAGGCTGAGAGTCGTATAGCGAGAGGGTTGAGTTGTATTGTAACATGAACAATGTGGAGGAGCAAAAGAAAGCAGCTACACTTCTTAGCTTAATGGGCCCAAGGCTGCACAGTTTCTAACATAACTTAGTAATTCCTGAAAAGACAGCAAGCAAAACATTCAACAAAATTGTTACAATTTCACAAAATCACTTGAACCCTAAACATTCTGGTAATATCTGATTTTACAAAAGGAACCAGTCAAAAAATGAAAACATTTCTGAATACATTGCAGAACTGCACAAACATAAGAACATAAAAAACAGGAGCAGGAGTAGGCCATCCGGCCCATCGTGCCTGCCCCGCCATTCAATAAGATCATGGCTGATCTGCCCGTAAGCTCAGCTCCATCTACCTGCCTTTTCCCCATAACCCTTAATTCCCTTACTATGTAAAATTCTATCTAACTGTTTCTTAAATATATTTAGTGAAGAAGCCTCAACTGCTTCCCTGGGCAGAGAATTCTACAGATTCACCACTCTCTGGGAAAAACAGTTTCTCCTCATCTCCATCCTAAATCTACTCCCCCGAATCTTGAGGCAATATCTCCTAGTTCTAGCCTTACCTGCCAATGGAAACAACTTTCCTGCTTCTATCTTATCTATCCATTTCAAAATGTTGTATGCTTCTATAAGATACCCTCTCATTCTTCTGAATTCCAGACAGTATAGTCCCAGGTGATTCAATCTCTCCTCATAGGCTAACCTCTTCATCTCTGGAATTAACCAGGTGAACCTTCTCTGCACTGCCTCCAAACCCAGTATATCCTTCCTCAATTATGGAGACCAGAACTGGACACAGTATTCCAGGTGCAGCCTTACAAGTACCCTGTATGGTTGCAGCATGACTTCCTCCTCTTGAATTCAATCTATCTAGCAATGAAGGCCAACATTCCATTTGCTTTCTTAATAACCTGTTGTACTTGCAAGCCAAGTTTTTGAATTCACGCACAAGAACTCCCAAGTCCCTCTGCACAACAGCATGCTGCAAACTTTCACCATTTAAATAATAATCTGCTCTTCTATTATTCCTTCCAATGTGCATGATCTCACTATACCAATGTTGTATTGCATCAGCCAGACCTTGGCCCACTCACTTAACCTATCTATATCCCCCTGCAGACTCTCCACATCCTGTGTACAATTTGGTTTTCCACTCAGTTTAGTGTCATCAGCAAATTTTACTATGCTAAGCTCACTCTTCCAAATCATCTATGTAAATAGCAAACAGCTGTGAGCCCAGCACCGATCCCTACGGCACCCCACTCACCACTGACTGCCAACCGGTGAAACACCTATTTATACCAACTCTCTGACTTCTATTGGTTAACCAATCCACTATCCATGCCAATACAGTTCCTCCAACTCCATGCATCCGTATCTTATTCATAAGCCTCTTGTGTGGCACCTTATCGAACGCTTTCTGGAAATCTAAGTATACAGCATCCACCTGCTCCCCTCTATCCACTGCACTCATTATGTCCTCAAAGAACTCCAGTAAGTTTGTCAAGCATGACCTGCCCTTTCTGAATCCATGCTGCGTCTGTCTAATGGAACCACTCCTTTCTAAATGTTTCACTATTTCCTCCTTAAAGACAGCTTGAAGCATTCTCCCAAATACAGATGTTAAGCTAACTGGCTTATTGTTGCCCATCTTTTGCCTACATCCTTTTTAAAAAAGTAGCACGACATTTGCCGCTTCCAATCTGCTAGGATCTGCCCAGAGTCTAGAGAATGTTGGTAAATGATTACCAACGCATCTACTATAACCTCTGCCAATTCCCTCAGCATCCTGGGATGCATCCCATCAGGATCAGGGGACTTATCTGCCTTCAGGCCCTCTAGTTTGCTCATCACTATTTCTTTAGTGACAGTGATTTTATTGAGGTCCTCACCTCCAATTTCATCCATAACATCATTCTTTGGCATATTAGACGCATCCCCCACCGTGAAGACGAACACAAAATAGTCGTTCGATGCTTCAGCCATTTTCTTATCACCGAATATCAATTTCCCCTTCTCGTCTTCCAAGAGACCTATGTTGACTGTAGCCACCCTCTTCCACTTCATATATTTATTAAAACTTTTGCTATCTGTTTTTATATTTCGTGCAAATTTACTTTCATACTCTATCTTCCCTTTCCTTATTTCTTATTTAGTTGTTCTTTGTCACTTTTTAAAGTTTTCCCAATCCTCCAGTCTCCCACTACTCCTTGTGACTTAGTACACATGAACTTTTAATTTGATACTATTTTTTATTTCCTTAGTTATCCAAGGCTGGCTCTCCCCATGCTTACTGTCCTTACTTTTGACTGGAATATACTTTTGTTGAGCACTGTGAAAAATCTCTTTGAAAGTATCCCACTGTTCCTCAACTGTCCTACCAAATAGCCTGAGCTCCCAATCCACATTAGCCAACTCCTCCCTCATCTTCCTTGTTCAAGCATAATACACCAGTTTGAGATCTATTTCATCCTCTATCTGTATGCAAAATTCAATCATACTATGACACTCTTTCTAAGAGGATCCCTGACTACAAGATCATTAATCTTACCTGTCTCATTGCACAGGACTAGATCTAAGATAGCACTTTCCCTTGTAGGTTCACTAACATGCTGCTCAAGAAGGCCATCATGGATGCATTCTATGAAGTCCTCCTCAAGACTTCCTTGACCAACCTGATTCACCCAATCTACGTGGAAGTTAAAATCCCCCATGACAACTGCCGTTCCATTCCTAGAAGCCTCAGTTATTTCTTGGGTTAATCATCTTCGCCACTGCAATATTTTTATTAGGTGGCCTATAGACAACTTCCAGTGATTTTTTTTCCCTTTACTATTCTTAATCTCTACCCAGATGGACTCAACATTCTGCTCTGTAGCTCTAATATTGTCTCTCACAATCACCCTGATCTCATCCTTAATTAAGAGCGCCACCCCATCTCCTTTACCTTCCCAGAACTGTGATTTTAGAGATGATCTTTCTGAGGCATTGAGGGATAGGCTTGTATGTGGCACGCATAGTCAAAGCACTCAAATGAGGCTGTTATTCAAAAGAGAGATATCCTTAGAACAGACGTTGACTAACAATATCATTAGAACCTGCAGCGAAGGATGCAATAGAACTAAAGAAAAGAAGATTAGAATGTGAAATTCACAAAATGTCCCTGAATGGTGCAAAAGCCAAAGATATTATTGATATGGCAAATCCTTCCATGATGCAAATGACTGCTGCTTCAAAGAAAAAGTCTGCAGAAAGGGTCACAGACAAGGTCAGAGGGAGAGAATCCTCAAGTCAGACAAAAAGCACGACCGAGTGAAAAATCTCAGACAAAAAGCTAGGCATATGCATAATGTTAGCAACACAGAGTCTGAAAAAGGTGAACTGTAATGCCTAGAACTTCATTGTATAACTGAAACAGATCACAAATCATCTGGTTCAAAATAGAGGTGTTCAGTGTAAGACTGAAAATGAAGCTGGATACAGGATCAGCTTTGTGCAAAATTCCAGAGGCTGACTACAACATACTGTTTTCTAAGATACCATTAGAGAAGACCTCAGTGATGCTAAAGACTGACACAGGTGAAACAGTATCTCTGAAGGGCAAAGTGAAAGTAAATGTGATGTATTGAGGCCAAACACAGCAGTTGGAGAATTATGTATTGAAAAGTGGAGGGCCAGCACATTTCGGATGTGAATTGTTGAGAAGACTCCAACTAGATCGGCACTCAATCAAAGTTCTCACTCAGGCATCAACAGGCAATGGCAGCCCAAATGGTAGGACCTACCAGAGGCTGTCACAACTGCTAATCAGAAGGTGTTTGAGAAGGGAATATATAATAGATTGAAGAATTGGCGAAAAGCTGTTCAGAATGCCAGAAAATTCAAAATGCACCCCCACAGGCACTGTTATACCTGTGGGAGTGGCCGTCGTCACCATGGAAAGAGTACAAGTTCTCTTTGCTGAGGGATTCATGGACTCCAATGTTTCTGATTGCTGTGGATGCTCATTTGAAGTGGCCAGAGGTTATACCGATGAAGTCAGCCACCTCAGCAAAGGCAATCTCTGCTCTGAGGGCTACCTTAACTAGAAATGGCTTCCCAGAACAAACTGTGAGTGACGATGAACCACAATATATGTCAGAAGAATTCCAACTGTTCATAAAGAAAAATGGCATCAGGCATTTCAAGTCAGCTCCTCACCACCCAGCAATGAATGGGTTAGCTGAAATGTTTATCCAAACCTTGAAGAACTCCATTAGAGCTATGGACAAGGAGGACATCTCTTACAGCACAAGCTGGAAAACTTGCTTTTCGTGCATTGGAACTCTGTTCATGCGACGACAAATCAAACACTTGCAATGATGTTCATGAGCAGAGCAGAGATCTGAGATCTCACATACACCTCCTGGAGGGAAGTGCAGAATAAACAGTTCAGTCAGTTGCCAAGTGAAGCAGCAAGGAGCTTAGAGATTGGACAGGAAGCCTTGGCATGTGATTACCGAGAAGGTAAGTGGACACCCAGTAGGATAGCTACAAGAACTGGACCACTGTTTTGCACAGTAGACGTTGGAGATCAGACATGGAGATATCATGTGGACCAGATACTGGATGTTCAAACAAAGAACACACCTGAGTCAATTGCATCCAACAAATATGGACGCATTACGGCCACCGGACTGATGATCATGTCACTGGCAGCATATTGACACGAGAAGCCGAGAATATTGTTTCAGACAAGATACCTACCGAACCTGATGCCATTCCACAGGTCCAGAGGCAATATCTTGAAAGAAACAGAGCGCCACCCAAAAGACTGAACCTTTTGAACTGCGAAACTGTAATGGACTGTTATTGTGAAAGCATGTTTATTTGGAATATGCGTTTATGAAAAGGAACGTGAATTTTTTGTACATAGACAATTTTATGTTACATTAATCTGAAGTGGGGGTAAGTGTCGTGTAGGGATCTATTTCTTGCAGAGAACATCACCCCTCAGTGCGACATATTGATTTGTTTCTGCGCATGCGCTGTTGTCTACCTTTGCACACTGTTCTCTCTCTCTCTCTCTGCGATGTGAATACACCAGTTAAATCCATCTCTTGTCTGCATACTTTTATTTAATATTTATATCATTATGCACAGATACAACAGGGGAGGAATTTTTTTAACTGGAAGGAGAAATCAACATTCATGCCATCAGGTTTGAGGCTACCAGGTGGAATATAAGGTATTTCTCCTCCACCCTGAGGGTGGACCAACATGTCGGAATGGGACTGGTAATCCAAATCTATCCATGTACTCCATGTTATCAAACCTTCTTTTAATATCTTAAACATTTCCCGTAGATTTAAAGTGCACGAAATGAAATACCAGTAGCTGTTAGAGCAGTGCTAGAGATAGGGGTGAGTGGCACTATGTGAGCCTGTAGAGGTGGTGTGTAGAGGTTTCTCTGACTGCTCAGTCTGCCGGACCTTCTCTCTCCCAGGCATTATGAGGGCTGCAAAGAGAAGAGTCATCAAGACCACCAAAGAGGCTGCTGAGTAAGCCTCCAGATGACCATGGATCAAGAGGTATGTCTTGTGGACCAATGCTGCTGGGACACAAGCCAAGGCCTGATCAAGCCTGTCTGGGGCACCTGGATGAGGGTGTCTAATGTTGAAAGACCCAAAACACCTGATGACTCCAGATTACATCATTGCTGATGTGTCCCAGCAAATCCTAGGATGTATCTTAGCATCAAGGTCTGGGAAGATGTCCATATTGATCACACGATGAGATTCCATCAGCCTGGTTGTCCTTGGCCATGATAGTGAAGAGCCATTGCTGTGCTCAGTGGCAACGGATTCTCTCAGTCTCTTATGTTAGAATTAAATCCCAATGGTAAACAAAAACAGAAATTGCCAAAAATACACAGAATTACTCACAATCCCAATAAACAGATTAGCACCATATGCCTGTATAAACAAATGCTTATTTCCCATTATCTTCAGCTAACAACTCAAGTATTTATACTAAATAATAATCGTAAAACATCCTGCTACACCACTAGCAAAGCAGTTCTTCTGACCTTGTCTGTTTTTGTCTTGGGCTCAGGACAGGATTTAATCATTGGTGTCTGATTTTCTTTTGGCCCGGGTTTAAATTTCATCAGTTGAATATATACAGTAATGAAGCTTGAGTGACAGACTTGTTAAAACAAAATCACTCAAAGAAGGATTTCAAATTCTAACCCGAGGCTTAACAATGACAAGGTGACCTCAGTGGATGAAAGGAACTAGTAATGCCTATCAATGGTTTTTAATCAGACCTGCATTTTACCTTACAGATGGGTCAAGGCACCCTTGAAATAAATTTTTGGCCCTCACTTTAAGCTCATTCCAACTCTGTAAAATATTGAGTGTCAGTACACGAGAGGTTTAGTTGCAATGGAGTCATATGGTCAAGCAGCAGTGTAAAGAGGCTCTTTGGCCCATTATGTCAAAACTGTCCAGTAGTTTATTTATTTATTGAGATACAGCGCAGATTAAGCCCTCTTGGCCCATCGAGCTGTGCCACCCAGCAACGCCAATTTAACTCTATCCTAATCACAAGACTATTTACAATTAACTTACTAATCTGTCTGTCTTTGGAGTTTGGGAGAATACCAGAGCACCCAGAGCAAACCCACGCATTCCATGGGGAAGACGGACAGACTCCCTAGAGAAGACATTGGAATTGAACTCCCAACTTCCACACCCTGAACTGTAATATCACTATGCTAATCACTACACTATTAAGCCTATAAGTTAATCTCATCCACCAGTACTTGATCCACAGCCTTCTTTGCCTTGCTGATTCAAGTGGGTGTACAACTGGTTGTTTCAGGAACAGCACCATACCCTCTGCCATCCATGATTGCTGAGTTTGATTCCCACAGCTGCCTGTAAGGAGATAGTACATTCTCCCCATGACCACATGGGTTTCCTCCAGGTGCTCTGGTTTCCTGCGACATTCCAAAGATAAACCCATAAAAGTTAGGAATTCATGGATATGCTATGTTGGCACTGGAAGTATGGCAACACTTCTGGGCTGCCTCCTGAACATCCTCGGACTGTGTTGATCGTAAACACGAATGATGGGCTGATGTACACATAACAGATGAAGCTAATCTTTGAGTAAAAGGTCTTTTGAACAACTTGCCCATTTTCCGCCTTTCAAATGCAACTTCTGGAGTTTTCCTCAGCTTGTAACCTGTGTTTCCACTGTCCATGGAGCGGATAATGAGAGAGAAGTTCATGCTGCTCCCATGTGTCCCAGAGGCTGCATAAAAAAACCTCAGATGATTTAACGGTTTTGATTTTGATCAAATGATGTACGCATGGACAATGGAGGGACATAAAATATAGAACAGTGTTTAGTTTGTGTAGGCCTCTGCTAGTCTCGATAGACCATGGATTTGTGCCTTGGAAAGATTCCAGGGCACAAGCCTGGGCAAAGTTGTATGGAAGACCAGCAGTTGCCCATACTGGAAGTCTCCCCTCTCCACGGCACAGATGTTGTCCAAGGGAAGGGCATTAGGACCCATACAGCTTGGCACCAGTGTCGTCGCAGAGCAATGTGTGGTTAGGTGCCTTGCTCAAGGACACACACACAAGCCTCAGCCAAAGCTCGAACTAGCGACCTTCAGATAACTAGACGAATGCCTTAACCACTTGGTCACGCACCAACACAACAGCCATAGAACAGTACAAACCACTTGGCCTGTGATGATGTGCCTACCGATATAATACCTAATATACCTAATTATGCTAATTAGTATACCTAGTATACTCTAAGATCAATCATTCAATTTAATCCTTCCCTCCCACATAACTCTCCATTTTTCTTTCATCCATGTGCTAACTAAAATGTATTTTAAATGACTGTAATGTATCTGTCTCTACCATTATCCCATAGTACATTTCACACACCTACCATACTCCTTGTAAAAATACATCCCTCTTTCTCATCCCCACCAAACTTTCCTTAAATTGCTTTAAAATAATGTCCCCTCATATTAGTCACTTCTACTCTGTGAAAAAAAAGTCTCTGGTTGTCCACTCAATCTATGTCTCTAATCATCTTGTACAGATCTACCAAATCAACTGTCACTCCTTCCGTCTGGCTTGTTCAGCTGTTCCTCATAGGATACGCTCTCCAGTCCAGGCAGTATCATGATAAATCTCCTCAGCACCCTCTCTAGAATCTTTATAGATAGATACTTTATTGATCCCAAAGGAAATTACAGTAGCATTACAAGTGCACAGATATACAAATATAAAAATATTAGAAGAGAAGAAAGAAAGAATAAAAAATTAGTTACCTCAAACAGTCTAACAGGAGGGGGTCATCTCTTCCCCAGCTATAGGTTGACTCATTATAGAGCCTAATGGCCAAGGGGAAGAGTGACCTCATATAGCACTCTTTGGAGTAGCGCAGTTATCTTAAGGCTGATTTATATTTGTTCATTTGGGCTATGCCGCAGCCTCTGCCATAACCCTGATTTTCACTTCTGCGTCACTCAATGCTATAGCGAGCATGCATTGGTGTACGCCAAAACACTAGTTGGCAGTGGGGTTTCTATGCCACTGTGTTGAGTTTCTTCGTGAGAGACATGGACGAGGAAATGCATTTCAAACATTTTTGCATGTCGGCAGGTAGATTTGATGATTTGTTTCATCTATTTTGCATCGGTGTACGCACAGCCTACAAACATGGTGGAGAAGAAGCAACCAGTAATGCGATGCTACCAAGCGGACCAATCACAGTTGTTGCGGTCTGTGTTGCCATGACGTGTGAGTAACTTTTCTGGAGAGGTGCACATCATCCTACGGCGTAGGGTACAGCGTAAGTATGGCATAGGGTACGCGATACCTAAGGCATAGATGCAACATGCAAGTATAAATCAGCCTTTAGTCTATTACTAAAAGTGCTGCTCTGTTCAGCCAAGATGGCATGCAGAGGGTGAGAAACATTGTCCAGAATTGCCAGGATTTTCTACTGGGTCCTTTGTTCTACCCACAGCCTCCAGTGTGTCCAGTTTGACTCCTATAACAAAGCCAGCTTTTCTAATCAGTTTATTGAGCCCATTGGCATCGCTCGTGTTGATGCCATTGCCCCAGCACACCACCGCATAAAAGATTATACTGGCAACAATAGATGTGTGAACATGTAAAGAAGATGCCTGCATACTTCGAAATTCTTCAGTCTCCTCAGGAAGTAGAGGCGACTCTGGCCCTTCTTGTACTCAGCCTCTGTGTTGATGCTGCACTCAAGTTTGTCATCCATGTGCAACCACAGGTATTTGTGGGTCTTCATCACATCCACATCCTCACCATCAGTAGTAAGAGGGAGCAGTGCAGGCTTAGTCTTCCTAAAGTCCATCACCATCTCCTTTGTCTTACTGATGTGGAGCTGCAGATGATTCAGCTTGCCCCATTTGACAAAGTCCTCCACCAGAGCCCTGTACTCATCCTCCCGTCCTCCCTTTATACACCCGACTATTGCTGAGACATCAGAGAATTTCTGCAGATGACATGACTCAGTGCTGTATCTAAAGTCGGAGGTGTACAGGGTAAACAGGAAGGGAGCCAATACAATGTGTTGTGGATTCCATAGCCATGTCTGACACACAGCTCTGAAGCTGCACAAACTGTGGTCTACCAGTCAGGTAGTCCATTATCCAGGATACAATGGAAGTGTCAACATGTATTGAATGGAGCTTTCCCCCCAGCAATGAGGACTGTATGGTATTGAAGGCATTTGAAAAAATAAAGAATCATTTCATGGTTATGGACGAGTTTCACAAATGCGTTTAGGAATGATTCAAAAACAACTTGAGATTATATAAGATTTAAAATGAAGTAAAACCTCCCAAGATGCTTCAATAGAATGCCATGAGTAACACAAGTTGCTGGACTAACTCAGCGGGTCAGGCAGCATATGTTCAGTGGAATAAAAAGTTGACATCTCAGGCTAAGTCCATTCATCAGGACATGTTGAAGTGTCTCAACCTGAAACATCAACTGTTTATTCCCCTCAATAGATGCTGCCTGACCCGCTGAGTTCGTCCCACATTTTGTGTGTTGCCATTAGTCTAATAGTCCAAAGAGTCCCATAAAGGAACAATTGGGCAAGAACCCAGCAGAATGGTCAAGGAGAAGCTTTAGTAGGAAAGCAGCAAAGCAATAAAGGTTCAGAAAAGGAATTTGAGATTATAGGAGCAAGGTAGTTAATGGTACATTGATTCATTCATTAAATGCCATGTCATGATTCCTGGGCAATCATGGTCTTTCCATGACCATGATTGTTATTGGCAAATTTTTGTACAGAAGTGGTCTGCCATTGCCTTTTTCTGGGCCGTGTCTTTACAAAATGGGTGACCCCAGCCATTATCAATACTCTTCAGAGATTGGCTGTCTGGCATCAGTGGTCACAGAACTAGGACTTGTGCTATCTGTCTGCTGCTCATGGTAACGGTACACCTACCATAAATAGATTTACAATAAATTCAGAGAAGCACTGGTAGGAACACCAATACCCCCAGGTGTGTAGAATATCCTTGTGGGTAGAGTTAAGAAACTGCAAGGGTAAAAAGACCCTGACATGAGTTAAATATAGGTGACTAAACAGTTAGCCAAGATGTGGAACATAAATTACAATGTGAGATTGAAATGGCATGTAATAATGGCAATGCCATGAGAATTAATGGGGATTTCAATATGCATGTAGGTTGGGAGAATCAGGTTGGTGTTAGATCCCAAGAGAGAGAATTTGATGAATGCCTACGAGATGCCTTTTTAAACCAGCTTATGGTTCAGCCCACCAGGAGTAAGGCAATTCTGGATTGGGTATTCTATAATGAAACAGATTTGATTAGGGAGCTTTAGGTAAAAGAACCTTTAGGAGATGGTTATCATAATATGATAGAATTCACCATGCTTTTTGGGCTGGAGAAGATAAAGTCAGATGTATTAGTATCGGAGTGGAGTAAAGGGAATTATAGAGCCTTAAGAGAAGAGCTAGTCAAAGTAGATTGGAAGGGAACACTAGCAGGGATGACGGCAGAACAGCAATAACTGGAGTTCCTTGGGGATATTTGAAAAGCACAGGACAGATACATCCCAATGATGAAGAAGTATTCCAAAGGGAGGTTGAGACAACCACAGCAGACAAGGGAAGTCAAAGGCAGCATAAAATCAAAAGAGAGCAATATAATAGCCATTAGGGGTGGGGGAAGAGGGCTACTTCACGCAGAGAGTGGTAGGAGTGTGGAATGAGCTGCCAGATGAAGTGGTGAATGCGGGCTCACTTTTGACATTTAAGATAAACTTGGACAGGTATATGGATGAGAGGGGTTTGGAGGGATATGGCCCAGGTGCAAGCCATTGGGACTAGGCAGAAAAATGGTTTGGCACAGCCAAGAAGGGCCAAAAGGCCTGTTTCTGTGCTGTAACGTTCTATGTTCTATGGTTCTAATATATATAAAAGAAGTATTACCAAGTCAGAGGACTGGGAAGGTTTTAAAAACAAACAGAAGGCAACAAAAAAGCCAAAAGGAGAGAAAATATGAAATATGAAGGTAAGATAGCCAATAATATAAAAGAGGATACCAAAAGTTTTTTCAGCTATATAGAGTAAAACAGGGGTGAGAGTGGATATCAGACCACTGGAAAAATGATACCAGTGAGGTAGTACATTGAAAGACGTAGAGAGAGAGTGGATGTAGAGAGGATGCTTCCTATAATGGGAGAATCGAAGACCAAAGAGTATCAGAATAGAGTGACATCCACTTATAACAGAGATGCGGAGGAATTTCTTTAGCCTGTGGAGGTCAAGTCATTGGGTATATGTAAAGCAGAGGTTGATAGGTTCAAGATCGGTCAAGGTTCTGGGAAGAAAGTAGGAGAATGGGTTTGAGAGGGATAATAATTCAGTCATGATGGAATGAGAAGATGGAATGATGGAATGGCATAATTCTACTCCCTGTGTCTTTTGGTCTTATGGTGTTACAGAGCTGGGGGAGTTTAATTCAATAGAGAGGGACGAAACAATAGACCGAGAAACTGGTGTGGGGGAGAGAACAAATTCTGAATTTCCTTGGCTGCAAGTTGTATAGTAACAATTTTGTCCTTCAGATGTTATCCACTCTTTTATCTGAGGATAGCAGGAATGTTGCTGAGTGTACAGTACGAGAAAGCTTTCAAACCGTATATCTAAAATATTCATGGGTTGTTGTAGTATTATGCCCTTTATAATTCCCTGATGCCTAATTGTACTAGACCAGATAGAGACTATTAAAGTCAATAATATAATGGGAGAATATGCAGCAAACTGTTGTAGCTGGCTTCTCCTAACTTCTGTAGGCTTGAAACATGATAACCTTCATCTAATTTTTTGCAGTTTACTGCAGAGTCAGATGAATTAACCTGCAATTATAGTGCAATTCATAATAAATGACCATTAGAATTTGAAGTGATAGTCAGTCCTGCCATTCATCAAGATCACACGAGACTGCTGGAACCTGGAGCAAACACCAAACATCTGGAATAAGTCGAGAAACATCTGTGGTGGCATAGAAGTGGCCAGCATGTCAGATCAATATGCTTCATCAGGACTGAGAGTAGAGAGGGAAGATAGCCGGTATTCAATGTAAGGGGGAGGCGTGAGACAAAGACAAAGACAAAGATCGATGGAACTAGGTGGTTAGTATAATACTTTATGGTGCCACCAAACAGGGTTCAGTTGAATTGTATGTTCTCTCCATGACCATGTGGGTTCTCTCTGGGTGCTCATACATACAAGTTAGGGTTAGTAAGTTGCGGGCAAACTGGAAACATGGCAACATTTGCGGGCTGTTTCCAGCATATTCTCAATGCAGGTGATGCATTTCACGGTTTGTTTCAACATACATCACAAAAAAAGCTAATCTTTAAAATCTTTATCTTCTTTTGGTGAGATTATAGCTGATCTAATACCTCAGCATTTTCCAGCATTGTGCCTATTCCCCACGATTCCCTTCGTATCCCAAAAGCTATTAATCTCTGCTTCAAACGAACTCAATGACTGACCTCCACAGTGCTCCAGGATCGAGAGTTATAATCCATCTCTCTCTCTGTTAAGAAACATCTCCCAACCTCAGTCCAAATTGGCCAACACATTCACATTATCATCACTGACATATGTCATGAAATTTGTTGTTCTGTGATGCTTTCATTGAGAGTAATAATGAGAAAAGGGCATGTCCTTGGATGGACATGGTCCTTCATGATGATGTTGCCTTCTTGAGGCATCGCCTTTTGAAGATGTCAATGGAGGAGGCTAGTGCCCATGATAGTGTTGGTTGGGTTCACTATTCTCTGCAGCTTTTTTCTGATCCTGTGCCTCCATACCAGACAGTAATGCAACCAGTCAGAATGCTCTCCATGCTACATCTGGTACAGGCAGGACATGGAGCCGTTCGCGCACTGCTGCGATGCTTGCACATTCCAGAAGGGGCCAGTCTAGCATGCCAATGTAGAGGGCCCCAGTATGGTTCTACTGCCTCACCCAGAAGAGGGTACTATCCCCCAAGCTTGGAAGCTTTTGGAAGGGGCTAGAAGAGATGCTCAACCACATCTCTGATGTGATATACCGGATGTGTTGGCCTGAGGGGTGGAAGGCAGTTGTGCTGCACCAGGACCGGCTGGCACCATATCGGCCCTCAGCCACCACCGACCCAGTGAGGCTGAAGGAAGGAAGTGACCCTTTGGGTGCCCTGCTTCTTGCCTCACCAAGCAGTACCTCCCGTGGGAGTGAGGCTGTAGACACCCTACAGTGTCCCAGATGCCTGCGGCAAACACCACTGGGACTTCCAGACTTTGTTGTGGACTCTGCGGTTGCCGGGGATAGCTGACTCCTCAGGTGGGGGCAATGTAGCACTCTGGGAGGGGGGGTGTCATGGTTCCTAGTGGCCAGCACTGTTTATTGTTTTTGTTTCAAAACGCTTGCATGTGATTCTGGTGGGATGTTCAATTTAATTTATTGTTGCATTTTAGCTTTGGTTATACAGTTACTTGAATGTGTGTAGCAGGTCACCCAGACTGTAACTAGGGTGTGTAATAATCACCTCCCCCATCTGTGTGTGACTGAGTGGGTTCTCTAACACCCATTCTGTTTTTGTGCTTGTTGCAACAAAACTAACAGTTGAGCTAAATGAGCTTCCCTTATCGTCATCGTGGACCGAATACTCACCACATTATTATTTTGTTTGGTCGTTTTGTTTCTTTATATTTAATGTGAATTCCTGCAAGAAAATGAATCTCAGAGTTAGTACGGTGACATATATGCACTTCGATAATAAAGTTACTTTCTACTTTGTACTTTCCTACTTTGTTATCAGAATCTTGAATGAACACTCATTAACTAAAAGATGACCTCTGGATCTCCTGATCTACCTCACCATCAAAGTCAAAGCTCAAAGTAAATTTATTATCAAAGTACATATATGTTACCATATACTACCTTAAGATTCATTTATTTGCAGGCATTTATAGGAAAATAAAGGATTGCAATAGAATTTATGAAAAGCTTTACATAAACAAATTTACAAACAACCCAAGTGCAAAACTAGACAAATGGTGCAAATAATAAAAATAAAGAATACTGAGAACATGATTTGTTGAGCCCTTAAAAAGTGAATTTGTAGATTATGGAAACCATTCAGAGTTGTGGTTAATCATGGCCCTGCACTTTATTTGTACTCCTGCGCTGCACTTTCTCTGTAACTGCAACATGATATTCCACAAAACAAAGAAATTCTGCAGATGCAGGAAATCCAAAGTATCACATGCAAAATGCTGGAGGAACTCAGCTGACCGGACAGCATCTATGAAAATAAATGAACAGTCAATGTTTTGTGCTGAGACCCCTCTTTAGGAGTGAAAAGGAAGGGGAGGATGACAGAATAGGCAATTTTTTTTTCTTTTGCATCACCTCAATCCTCAATGTGCTCACATATGGAACTATCTATCTGGATGTCTTGCGAACACAAACTTCTTACTGTGCATGAAAATAAATCAATTACTCATTCCACATGCTCTATCAATGCATCCCTATTTCAATGACCACATCTGGGATGTAGATCGCCAACTCCATGGGATTTATCAACTTTCGATTTCAACAACTGCACCAGACATAAACAAATAATTATTTCCATCTGTTCCTCAGTCTTGTTGCACACTTGGTTCTCCAGTATATCTGGGAAATGTCCTGATGAAGGTTCTCCACTCAAAATGTCAACTGTTTATTCATTTCCATACATGCGGCCTGACCTATTGAGTTACCCCAGCACTTTGTATGTGTAACTCTAGATTTCCAACATCTGCAGAATCTCTTGTGTTGATGATAATCTGAAAAGTTTTTTTTGTTCTGTGCTTTCTTCCGTGAAGACAGACGGAAAGTACTTACTTAATTTCTCTGCCATTTCCTTAGTCAACATTATAAATCTCTGGCATCTGTCTGTAAGAGACTGAATTTTGCTCTCTATTGTCATTTTCTTTCCTTCATTTTGCATCATTATAGAATCTCTTGCAGTCTCAGAGTAACTTATCCTTTATTCTCAATTCTATCTTATCTTTTTTCTATTAATTTCTTCATCCTCTGTTGCATGCTAAAATACTTACCCTGGAACTATTTTTGGAAACTCTATAAGCCTCTTTCTTTCACTGAACAGTCCTTTTTAATTTCTCCCAGCAGCCACAGATGGACCATTATTTTTCCTGTCAGTTTTTATACCTTAAGGGAATATGTCTTTTTCCTTTTGCAAATCATGTATTATTACACATCCTAACCATCTCCATCATTGAGATGTTTCAATATTCAGATGAAGATAATTACAGACTAAATTTAGTTGCCCCTAAATGTATTGTATATCATTAAACCCCAATAACCCAGTAATTTAACACATTCTGGCATTCATACAATGAAAAATGCAAGGCGACCAATGGTGCTCTTATTTTACATAGCTCAGCTCAACAGGAACACACTCCACAGATATCACTGAATTTCTGTACTTGCTAGTGAGAAGGGATATATTTTTAGTGCTGGGAAGGGGAAAAAGACTCGTTGTCAAATAGAGGACAAAACAAAGATGAACTTAGCTGCAGAAAGCAGTTGTAATTCAGTTCTATACTTCAATAGCTATTGTACCGACATCAGATACAATGTTCAAAGTTCAAAGTAAATTTAGTATCAAAGTGTATATCACCATATACAACTCCTAGATTTATTTTCTTATGGGCATTCACAGTAAATTCAAAGAAACACAATAGATTCAATTAAAAAAAAAAGCCAATGTGCAAAAGACAACAAAATGTGCAAATACAAAAAAAACCAAAATGATAATTAATTAATTAATAGACAAATAGATCGATAGATAAATGATTAATTAATTAATGCTGAGAACATGAGTTCAGAGTCCTTGAAACTGAGTCCATTGGTCAATTCAGAGCTGACATGAGAGAAGTTATCCACACTGGTTCAGGATCCTGATGGTTGAAGGTTATAACTGTTTCTAAACATGGTAGTGGGGAACCTGAGATTCTTCCTTCCTGAAGGCAGTAACAAGAGGAGAACGGCCTGAATAGTCAGGGAATATCAATCAGATCAGATTTATTATGATGTTCATAAACCATTGTGAATGGGGGAAATGTCAGTAAACCTGACTCCTCTGATCCAGACTCCAAGTTCTGTTCACCATTGAAAACAAAAGGACATTCTTACTGGTATTTATGAAAATCCTGACTTTCCATTTATTTATTTAATTATTTATTGGGGGTATAGTGCGGAATAAGCCCTTCCTTCGAGCAGCGGCGCCCAGCAATCCCCCAATTTAATTCTAGCCTAATTTATTTATAATGACCGATTAACCTATCCACCGATGCATCTTTGGACGGTGGGAGGAAACTGGAGCACCTAGAAGAAGCCTACACAGTTACGGGGAGAGTGTATAAACTCCGTACAGGCAGCGGTGGGAATTGAACCCAAGTCACCAGTACCGTAAAGTATTGTGCTAACCTCTATGCTACTGCTGCAGTCCACATTTTGCAAGAAAAACAGATAGCAATTGAGTAAACTCCACTTCAGACCTTCCAATAACCATTGACATGATTTTAATCAGGAGATTTGCCAGAATCCAGGTGGTGATAAGGGCCTTCCCTTTAGTGGTTAGTCTGGACAATGTAGAACATTGACAAGAAAGGAACAGGGCCAATGGCTCACAATAACAGTGCTAACAATGATCACAGTTTTAAAAAATCCCATTGGAATTACTAAAACTGCTATATTATTGTCATGTGTACTGAGGTACAGTGAAAAGCTTTTCTCGTATACTCTTCATACAGATCAGATCATTACATAGAGCACTGAGGTAGAGCAAGAGAAAGTGTTAACAAAGTGTAATAGCTACAGAAAAAGTACAGCACAGATAAACAATAAGGTGTAAGTTCATTACAAGGTACCAGGTACCATCACATTCAGGAACAGTTATTACCTGACAACCCATATGCACACTCACCTTCAAGGACATTATAGCTTGTGTACTGAGTATTAGTTAATTGTAAACTTTATTGTATTTCTTTAGTTTCCTGTAAATACCTTCAAGGAAATGAATCTCAAGGTAGTAAATAGTGACGTATCAGTAATTTGATAATAAATTTACTTTGACTTTGAGATCGTGGGGCCTGCATATGGTCTTTATCTTTCAATTGTTGCCTGTTCAGCTGGCAACCGAAATGTGTCTTAAACATTGCAGAGAAAATTTCATCAAAATGCAGAAACAGTTTCCTCTTACAGGAGGGGCTTGAAACAAAGAAGATAGATTTATGGCAAATGATGCAGAAAGCCACAAGACGAGAAGATGCTCGGTATTTCAAAGGACCATGGTGAGATGCAGTGCATCATCTAAAATATCAGTGCAAATAGGTTCAGTGGTAATATACAAAAAAGGAGATTGTGGTATTGTCCGCTGGCATGTGATTGTTCCTCAGGCATGTGGTGCCATCTCTGTACCATGCCACAGTAGTGTTGGGTTTGCTCAGTACTGCCCCTGTGTCTATGCTGCTTCTGATGTACTTACCTCCTCACCTCCTCAGGACAAGGTAAGTTCATTGTCACAATTGCAGTGAGATGCAGGTACAACAGAAAGCTTGTTTGCAGCAGTGTCACAAGTACACAGGTACATGCAACACCCAGACGATAAATTAAACGTTAATTATGCAAAACTGTCAAGTGTGAAAACAATGAAAGGTAGTACATCAGAGTCAAAATCACTTCATTGCCAGCATGTGGAAAAAGATGATGCTAGCAAACAACATGACCAAGGGCGACATCCTACAGACGGTTCACAACATTACTTCTTCCACTTCTCCCATTTCTTTCAAATGTGATTCCGCTACTATTGGAGACTGTGATCTACATTTTGGTGGCGAGTTATCAGGATGATTGAGAGATCTGGCGCTTTGCTGTCTCCAAGGGAGATGTTCCATGAGGCTTTGAGTGATGTGTGTGGCCTCGAAGCCAGGAAGCCTGGATTCGGGGCAAGAGCCCGTGATTGACTCTACTTCTCACCAATCTCACTGATTAAAGTGCCCAGGAAAGTTGAAGTCATCGAGACGAGTACAGATGGTGAGCGAGTGTTCTGCGCTGTCCACCAGCCTCTCGCGTGAGGCTGCCGGAAGAAGGTGTGATGTATAATGGCCGCTCTCTCTCTCTCTCCCTCTCACTCACTACTCCTGAAGAAGGATGCCTGCATTCAAATGGTGTCTCTCTCTCTCTCTCTCTCCCCCCATTGATAATGTCAGAGGATGTTGCTGGAATCCTGGGCCTTGGGAAAGTTTCAATCAAACTGGTTGATTCTATAGATCCCATTATTATCTGCTTCTGGTTTATGGTTGCTCCTTTTTTGTTGCTATTTTGGGTGATTTTGAATTGGGGCACTCTGCAAATAACCAACACTGAGCTGAGCTGAATATGCCTGGAATCTTTTGAGTTTGTGTTACATATTCCGTGCTGTTAGCCAGTTTTTTTTTGGTTGCCATTTACTAAATTTGTTTTTTTTTGTGTTGGGGGGATTTGGTGATTTTCTTTGTACGGGTTCCATGGTTTTCTTTGTTTCATGGCTGTCTGTGAGGAAGACAAATTTCAGGTTTGTATACTGCATATATGATTTGATAATAAATGTACTTCAAATCTTTGAATGTGAAACATATCTTATTTGATTGTGGTTCAGTGACGAGCATAAAATGCAAGACATTGCCGTGGCAGACTCATCAGCAACCGACAATTTACAAAAGTGCAAACAGCCACGAGCAATCAACAATTAGCATGTGCAACTGTCAATAATCAAACTGAAATAAATGTGAGCATATGAAAAGACTCAATAATTATCAACAGAACAAGGAGAGCAGGTGACACCATTTAAAGGAAGTTGTGCAGGGACAGTCAGGGTATAACACCTGAGTGAGCTTTGTTGAGAAGCTGGATAACTACTGGTGTATGTATATGTAATCTGATAATTTGCTTTGAAATGTGAGAGAAGAAGAAAAGGCTGTGTACAAAAACAGACCTGCAATAAACAAAAACACAATCAGACACAAATCCATTGATGTGCAGTACCCCATATGGAGGTAGGGTTAAGGTAGGAAAGTAGTTGTTGGTAAACATGGTGGTGTAAAACTTCGGGCTTCTGTACTTCCTACATAAACTGCTTACAATTGTGTAGCCCTTCCTCAGTATTCTCTCTGTGACAAGGCAGCATTCCTTCAGTACTGTCCCTTTTCATCTGCAGTTCTCCCTCAGTACTGTCTCTCATAGTGCGCTGTGCTACACCAGTACTGTCCCTCCTCATGTGCAGTTCTCCCTCAGTACCCACTGCTCTATTCTCTATACACATGACTGTGTGACTATGCATAGCTCAAATACCATCTATAAATTTGCTGATGATGCAACCATTGTTGGTAGAATCTCAGCTGGAAACGAGAGGGCGTACAGGAGCAAGATATACCAACTAGTGGAATTGTGTTGCAGCAATAACCTTGTACTCAACGTCAGTAAGACGAAAGAGCTGATTGTGACTTCTGGAAGAGTAAGATAAAGGAACACATACCAATCCTCATAGAGGGATCAGGAGTGGAGGAAGTGAGTAGTTTTAAGTTCCTGGGTGTCAAGATCCCTGAGGACCTAATCTGGTTCCAACAGACCAATGCAGTTATAAAGAAGGCAAGACAGCAACTATACTTCATTAGGAGTTTGAAGAGATTTGGTATGTCAACAAATACACTCAAAAACTTATATAGATGTACTGTGGAAAGCATTCTGACAGACTGCATCACTGTCTGGTATGGGGGTGAGGGGGTGCTATTGCACAGGACCGAAAGAAGCGGCAGAGGATTGTAAATTTTGTCCATCTTGGATGCTTGCCAACAAAGTACCCAGGACATCTTCAAGGAGAGGTGTCTCAGAAAGGCAGCGTCCATTATTAAGGAACCCCAGCACCCAGGGCATGCCCTTTTCTCACTGTTACCATCAGGTTGGGGATACAGAAGCCTGAAGGCACACACTCAGTGATATAGGAAGAGCTTCTTCCCCCTGCCATCTGCTTTCTAAATGGGCATTGAACCCATGAACACTACCTCACTTTTTTAAATGTATTTTATTTCTGTTTTTGCAAGATTTTTAATCTATTCAATATACATATGCTATAATTAATTTACTTTTTTTCTATATTATGTATTGCATTGAAGTACTCCTGTAAAGTTAACAAATTTCACGACACATGCCAGTGATAATAAACCTGATCCTGATTCTAATCTGCTAGTCTGAACCAACCAACAGCAATCATTTCTGTTGACGCGAATCTTTTTTTTCAGTTGCACCATAGAAAGCATCCTCTTCAGCTACATCACGATGATGTATGGAGTGACCTTTTCCCTGTACATATGACAACTATAAATCAATCACCAATTTCCATGATCGTACGTATTTCTGATCATGGAATCTGACTGTATATTGGGCGACAGCTTCAACTGCTACATTACTATATTTGTAATATATTTGACTATATTTGCAGGACAGTGCACTTAACAACCCTGAGACAATGGAAGATGCAATATATTCTTTGAGGAAAAATTAGCTCTGTTTGGCACATTACATCAAAAGGCACAGTGACATGTGTATCATTTGCATCAAATCAAATCAATGAAGATTCTGCTGTGCAGCCCACATGTGTTGCCAGGCTTTTAGCATCAAAATAGTATGCCCTCAGTCCACTAGGCATTACCTGTACATCTTTGGAAAGTGGGCTGAAACCGGAGTAACTGGAAAAAACCCACACGATCATGGAGAGAACATACAAAGCTCCTTACAGACAGTGGTGGGATTTGAATGCCGATCTTAGAGTTCAAAGTTCATCTATAATCAAAGTATGTATGCAGTATACAGCTCTGAGATTCGTCTTCTCCAGACAGCCACGAAACAAAAAAACATGGAAGTTGTTCAAAGAAAACATCAATATTGCCCTCATGGCGCAACAGCAAACAAATTACACAAACGGCAGTAAGAACATCAAGCCCCCAAATGCCAACAGTGCCATGCAAAAAAAAATGTGCAAGACACAACAAGAACATAAAACCCTACCTCCCCATGTAGAAATGTCAACTACAAAGAATGGGCGAAAATACAGAATACAAAACCTTAAACTGAACTAGAGAACCAGAGTCCAATCGATAATCGCAAACCCAGAACTTCACTGTCATCCATCAAGGATGGAGAAAGATCATTGTAAATCTTTGCAGTACTGTGCCTCCCTTATATTTATACCTGCCTTCTGCCTCCATTGCAAAGAGCGTTGATAGTTAATTCCCTTATAAAACCATCTCTTGCTGCAAATTTAAAATAAATCAGAAGCAAAATCATTGTGTTTGAAGTGCTCAGACTAACAATATAGTCTTGTACAATTAATTAAAAACATGGGTTTAGTAAATAAATTGTCTTCATTGCTCTTCTAAAATACGACTAAAATATTCACCATGTTTAAAATAATTAGAGTTGAATATTTTCTAAGCAATGAAATAAAATGAAATTAGGCTTCTTGCATATTAGACTCTGGAAAAGTTGAGTTATTTTTCTGTTATAAAGTTGTTTCCACTATTTAGCTAATCAGCAGTATTTTCTAAATCTAATTTTAAATGTAAATTCCACAAATGATTACAAAAGCAGCTCTAAAATACAATTAACTCCTATCCTTTCCCCCGGCACTTGGCTTTGTTATTAATGCAATGTCAGAGCAAAGGAAAATTCTTGCTTGAGGTTCAGTGTTGGTAGAATATGAGACAATAGCTAAAGTACTACTTCATGAAACTCAAAGTGTACCGTGCTGGAACATGGTGCAGGCACTGCCTTTTGAAGATGTCTTCACTTGGGGTGGGGGGGAAGGGGAGACTATTGTCCAAGATGGAGCTGGCTGGGTCCCTCTGTAACCTTTTTCCAATTCTGTGCAGTGGCCCCTCCAACCAAGCTCCAACCAGTTAGAGCGCTGTCCGCAGTACATCAGCGGAAACCTGCTGGGGTCTTCTGTGACATTCCAAATCTCCTCAAACCCCTAACGAAATATAGCCACTGGTGTACCTTCTTTGTAATTGCATCAGGGCCCAGGATAAATCTTTAGGGATGTTAACACCCAGAACTTTGAATCAGATTCAGGTTTAATATCACTGGCATGTTGTGTTGACTTTGTGCCAACAGTACATTGCAATAATAATAGAATAAGAAACCATGAATTACAGTAAAGTGTGTTTGTACATATAACGTAGTTAAATAAGTAGTGCAACAATGGAAATAAAAAAGTAGAGGTAGTGTTCATGGGTTCATCTGCTTGCCCTTTCCACTGCTGATCCTTTGATGTGGAGTGGTGTGTGTCTCTTGACCTCCCCTTCCAGATGTCCACAATCAATTCCTTGGTCTTGCCGATATTGTGTGCATGGTTGTAGTGGCAGCACCACTCAACCAGCTGATCTATCTCACTCCTGTAAAGGGGAACGAACACTGGAATTGCTTTATCACTCTTGTGTGTGCAGAGATACAGTGAAGAGCTCATCTTGCATGCTGTTCAAGGTCTATGAACGTGCTAAAGCCTGATTCCAATGCATCTGATAACCTACTGGGCTCCTAGGCTTATGACTGTGTCTAGTGACCGAGCGCTGTCCTACTGAGGGGAGACTCTGGATGCATTTTGCATTTGCACCTGGCTTTATCCCCAGAAAGATAACTCTGTGAACTGTGAGCCAATACAAATGAACTGATATCAAAAGAAATTGATAACAAAGTGTTAATTGATTTTTTTCTCAACAAAAACTGCATTTAGAGCTTCATATACTTGTTAATATTGCATAGGAGGAAAAAGTATGCATTATTATTTTCCCCAACACTGTATCTAAGGAGTTTGTAATTTCTGCCTGTGTCCACATGAGTCCAGTCTCTCCCATATACCTGTATAATGCCCTTCAAGTGTCTTTCAGCTGTTTGCCTCAGCTCTCAATGGAGTTTATTTTAGGGGAGGTGCAGTAGTGTTGCAGTTAGCATAATTCTATTATAGCTCCAGTGACCAGGGTTCAATACTGCTGCCGTCTGTCAAAAGTTTGTATGTTCTCCCCATAACCACATGGGTTTCCTCCAGGTGCACGGTTTCTTCCCACATGCCAAAGACGTACAGGTTAAGAGGTTAAATTGTCACATAGCTGTAATTAGGTGGCACGAGCTCATTGGGCCAGCAGAGCCAATTACCATGCTGTATCTCCAAATTTAAAAAATGTAGGATTATTGTAAACAAATGATGCATACACAAGTCATTGGAGTCTTCTTGGGCTGAAGGGCCTATTTCCAGGCTGCATATTTCGAATAGGACTCTATATAAGGGAATTAATTATTCAAAACCAATTAAACTTTTTCTCTGTCCCTGAATATCAAATCAATGAATGATGCATATGATGGTGACAAGCTATCAAAAGTTATCTGAGACAAGGTTGGCACATACAGCCTGATCCACCTTGTAGAAGGATCATACAAGGAGGCTTCAAGCACAGCAGATTGTATGGGTATTGCAGTGTGCGTGTGTGAGAAACGGGACGGGCGCTGTGATAGCATCATGGTTAACACAACGTTATTACATCTCAGGGTTTTCTGGAGTTCAGAGTTCAGTTCCTGCAACAACTGTAAGAAGCTGTTCATTCTCCCTGTGAACACATGGGTTTTCTCTGGGTGCTCCGGTTGCCTCCCACAGTCCAAAGACATACTGGTTAATAAGTTAATAGGTCATTGTAAATTGTCCTGTGATTAGGCTCCTGTTAAATAGGTGGGTTGCTGGGCGGTGCAATTCATTGGCTTGAAAGAGCCTGTTCCATGCTGTATCTTAAACAAAAATAAATAACATCCATGGTTTCAAGTTAAAGTTAAGAGTAAAATTAAACAATCTTGAATCTTAACTCAGTCATTCTGCACACTCCTTTCAATAAATGACAGAAAGTCAACTGAAATAAAAGAGGACATTCCAGAAACTGTCAGTAGGACGCACAGCGTCGGTGGAAAGAGAAACAGAGTTAAGATTTCAGATTGAGATGTTAACACAATAGCAGACTCAATGGGCTGAATGGCCTAATTCTTCTCTGTATCTGATGATTGATAACTTTAATTGCTTTGGATATTTCACTGAAATGAAAACAGAAGATGCTGAACACACTCAGCAGGTCAAACAGAAGCTGCGGTGAGAGAAACAGTTAAAGTTTCAAGCTGAAGACACTTCATTAAATAGTCATTCAATCTATCTAGTTTGGAACTAGCTTGATGCACTGGCAGAGTTAGTTAACTGAAGTTAATTGGCAAACTGTTAATTTGTTTCACAGGGGGATGATAATTTTTTTCAACTACATGGTGGGAAAAAATATCCTTTGATTTCGAGTCTTGCTTGAGGCTTGCTAATTTTATGGTCATATTTTCTGAGTTACTACTCCAAACTTAAATAACAAACCTGCATTATTTATGAATATGATGATTCCCCCCCCTCCATTTTAATACAAAAATCAGACTGCGTGCTTACTGATGTGAAATGAGAGATCTACTATAATAGAACATAAAATATAAAAGAGTACATCATAGGAACGTGCCCTTCAGCCCACTGTGTCTGTACTGAACATGATGCGAATTAAACTCCCTGCACACGATCCATGTCGCTCCAGTCTCTGTAGGGTAGGGTAGTGGTCAGCACAACACATTACAGTACCAGTGACCCGGGTTTAATTCCCATCACTGTCTGTAAGGAGACTGTACGCTCTTCCTGCGGCTGCATGAATTTCTTCTTGGTGCTCCAGTTTTCACCCACAGTCCAAGTACCGGTGGGTAGGGTAATTGATCACTGTAAATTGTCCTGTTATTAGGCTAGGATTAAATCGGGATTTCCTGGGCAGGAAGGGGGTATTCCGTGCTGTATACCAATACATAAATAAATAAACAAATAAGTATTGTTGTATCTGTCTACAAGCCCCTTAAACACCTTTATATATTTGCATCCGCCACGACCTCTGGCAGTCTATTCCAGGAACCTACCACTGTCTGTGTAAAACGTTGCTCCTTAAATTTCCGCCTTCTTGCCTTAATCACATGTCCCCTAGAAATATGGAAACATAGAAAACCTACAGCACAATACAGGCCCTTCGGCACACAATGCTGTGCCAAACATGCACTTACTTTAGAAATCACTGGGTTGCCCATAGCCCTCTATTTTCCTAAGCTCCATGTACCTATCCAAGAGTCTCTCAAAAGATCCTATTGTATCCGCTTCCACCACTGTCACTGGCAGTCTATTCCACTCACCACTCTCTGCGTAAAAAACTTACTGCTGACAAGCACTTTAAAACTGAGCACTCTCGTGTTAGCCATTTCAGCCCTGGGAAAAAGCCTCTGACTATCCACACGATCAATGCCTCTCATCATCTTATACACCTCTATCAAGTCACCTCTCATCCTCTGTCGCTCCAAGGAGAAAAAGCCGAGTTCACTCAACGTATTCTCATAAGGCATGCTCCCCAATCCAGGAATCATCCTTGCAAATCTCCTCTGCACCCTTTCTATAGTTTCCACATCCTTCCTGTAATGAGGTGACCAGAACTGAGCTCAGTACTCCAAGTGAGATCTGACCAGGATCCTATACAGCTGCAACATTATCTTTCGGCTCTTAAACTCAATCCCATGGTTGATGAAGGCCAATGCACTGTATGCCTTCTTAACCACAGAGTCAACCTGTGCAGCAGCTTCGAGTGTCCTATGGACTCGGACCCCAAGATCCTTCTGATCCTCCACACTGCCAAGAGTCTTACCATTAAGACTGCCATCATATTTGACCTACCAAAGTGAACCATCTCACACTTATCTGGGTTGAACCCCATCTGCCACTTCTCAGCCTAGTTTGACATCCTATCGATGTCCCGCTGTAACCTCTGACAGCCCTCCACACTATCCACAATACCCTGAAATTTTGTGTCATCAGCAAATTTACTAACCCATCTCTCCACTTCCTCATCCAGGTCACTTATAAAAATCACGAAGAGGAGGGGTCCTAGAACAGATCCCTGAGGCACACCACTGGTGAATGACCTCCATACAGAATATGACCCATCTACATCCACTCTTTGCCTTTTGTGGGCAAGCCAATTCTGGATCCACACAGCAAGAACCCCATAGATCTTATGCCTCCTTACTTTTTCAATAAGCCTTGCATGGGTTACCTCATCAAATGCCTTGCTGAAATCCATATACACTACATCTACTGCTCTACCTTCAATGTGTTTAGTCACATTCTCAAAACTTCAATCAGGCTCATAAGGCACCACCTGCCCTTTACAAAAGCCATGCTATTCCTAGTCATATTATGCCTCTCCAAATGTTCATAAATCCTGCCTCTCATAATCTTTTCCATCAACTTACCAAACACTGAAGTAAGACTCACCGGTCTGTAATTTATTGGGCTATCTCTACTCCTTTCTTGAATAAGGGAACAACATCTGCAACCCTCCAGTCCCCTGAAAACTCTCCCCTACCCATTGATAATGCAAAGATCATTGCCAAACACTCAGCAATCTCCTCCCTCGCCTCCCACAGTAGCCTGGGGTACATCTCATCTGGTCCTGGAGTCTTATCCAACTTGATGCGTTCCAAAACCTCCAGCACATCCTCTTTCTTAATGTCTATATGCTCAAGCTTTTCAATCCACTGTAAGTCATCCCTACAATCATCAAGATCCTTTTCCGTAGTGAATACTGAGCACAGTATTCATTAAGTACCTCTGCTATCTCCTCTGGTTCCATACACATTTTTCCACTGTCACACTTGATTAGTCCTATTCTCTCATGTCTTCTCCTCTTGCTCTTCACATACTTGTAGAATGCCTTGGGGTTTTCCTTAATGCTGTCTGCCAAGGCTTTCTCATGGCCCCTTCTGGCTCTCCTAATTTCTGTCTTAAGCTCCCTCCTGCTCGCCTTATAATCTTCTAGATTTCTATCATTACCTAGTTTTTTGAATCTTACGTAAGCTCTTCTTTTCTTCTTGACTAGACTTTCAACAGCCTTTGTACACCACAGTTCCTGTAGCCTACCATACTTTCCTGTCTGTTTGTATTTGATATTTTTACCCTGGGAAAAAGATTCTAACTCTCTATGAAAAAGATTCTATCTATGCCCTGCACATTTTATTCGCTTCAATCACATCTCCCATTAGCCTCTGATGCTCCAGAGAAACAATCAAAGTTTGAAGAACCTCCACTAGTGCCCTCTAAACTAGACAGCCCCCTGGTAAACCCCTTCCGTATCCTTTACACAGCTTCCACATCCTCCAGTAACAGAGCAACCGGAAATGCATACAACTTTCAGACAGACAGACATACTTTATTGATCCTGAGGGGAAATTGGGTTTTGTTACAGTTGCACCAACCAAGAAAAGTGAAGAAATATAGCAATATAAAACCATAAATAATTAAATAATAATAAGTTAATCATGCCAAATGGAAATAAGTCCAGGACCAGCCTATTGGCGCAAGGTGTCTGACACTCCGAGGGAGGAGTTGTAAAGTTTGATGGCTACAGGCAGGAATGACTTCCTATGACGCTTAGTGTTACATCTCAGTGGAATTGAGTCTCTGGCTGAATGTACTCCTGTGCCTAACCAGTACATTATGGAGTGGATGGGAGTCATTGTCCAAAATGGCATGCAACTTGGACAGCATCCTCTTTTCAGTCACCACCGTCAGAGAGTCCAATTCCACCCCAACAGCATCACTGGACTTACGAATGAGTGTGTTGATTCTCTTGGTGTCTGCTACCCTCAGCCTGCTGCTCCAGCATACAACAGCAAACATGATAGCACTGGCCACCACAGACTCGTAGAACATCCTCAGCATCATCCGGCAGATGTTAAAGAACCTCAGTCTCCTCAGGAAGTAGAGAAGGCTCTGACCCTTCTTGTAGACAGCCTCAGTGTTCTTTGACCAGTCCAGTTTATTGTCAATTCGTATCCCCAGGTATTTGTAATCCTCCACCACGTCCACACTGACCCCTTGGATGGAAATAGGGTCACCGGTGCCTCAGCCCTCCTCAGGTCCTCCACCAGCTCCTTAGTCTTTTTCACATTAAGCTGCAGATGATTCTGCTCGCACCATGTGACAAAGTTTCCCACCGTCACCCTGTACTCAGCCTCATCTCCCTTGCTGATGCATCCAACTATGGCAGAGTCATCAGAAAACTTCTGAAGATGGCAAGACTCTGTGTTGTAGTTGAAGTTCCAAGTGCAACCTAAGCAAAGTTTTATACAGCTGCTACATGACTTCTTTACTCTTATACTGTTTGCCTCACCAATGAAGGCAAATAAGCCATATGTCTTCCTTACCACCCTTACAGTGAGCTATGGACCTAAACCCCGAGGTTCGCTTTGTGCGTCAATACTGGTAAGGGTCCTTCCATTAGCTATATACATTCCTTCCACATTTGACCTTCCAATTTGCAACACCTCGTGAAGCAAGATTCTTTTTATTTTCTCGGTGACAAGAAATTCTATCAGAAAAATTAGCAGTAAGAATGTGGGTCTACCTTATTTTATTTCGAGATGCAGCACAGACCCTTCCAGCCCAACAAACCTGTGCCACTCAATTATACCCCTGTGACCAGTAACCTAATAAGCCATAGGCCTTCGGAAACCAGAGCATCCGGAGGAACGCCATGCACACAGAGGGAGATCATACAAACTGCTTGCAGTCAGGGGTGGAATTGATTCTGGGTCACTGGCACAATAATAGCGTAATGCTACGCTACTGTGTGCCCCGATAAAAGAAAAAAAATCCATTGGGCAGGGCCTGAGGCAAATAGCTGAGAGGCGCATATGCAGCTGAGGTGGTACAGGTAGGGTAAGTGCAAGCAGGCTTTTTCAACTGAGGTTGAGTGGGACCACAACTAGAGGCCATGGGTTAAGGATGAAAAATTTAAGGGGAACATGGGGAAACCTCTTCACTTCTTCACTCAGAGGGTCGTGAGAGTGTGGTATGAGCTGCCAGTGGAAGTGGTGAATGCAGGTTTGATTTCAATGTTTAAGAGCTGTTTGGATAGGTACATGGATGGGAGGCGCCCAGAGGGCTATGGTCTGGGTGCAGGTTGATGGGAGTAGGCAGTTTAAATGGTTCGGCACAGACTAGATGGGCCAAAGGGCCTGTTTCCATGCTATACTTTTCTTGGACTCTATTTAACCCTAGCCTAATCACAAGACAATTTACAATGACTGGTTGACCTACCCAGTACCTTTCCAGACTGTGGGAGGAAACAGAAGTACCTGGAGAGACCCCAGACGTTCCATGGGGAGGATGTACTGTGCAAACTCCTCACAGAGAATACCAGGATTGATCGCCAAACTCCAACGCCCCAGCTGTAACAGCGTCATGCTAACCACTATGCTGCCATGGCACCCCACAACAATAAATGCTAAAACGATATTAAAATTAATTCATGTAAATTAATAATTGATACTAATTACTGCATTATTTATCCACTTATCACATCTTTCTAATGAAGACTGATGATCCCATTCCAATGAAGGGGGGCTCTGTGGCTTTAGCAGTGTAAAACCAAGAGGCCGACCACAATGTGGATCCAGACCATCATCTCAGTTCATAGAACTGATCCTGGACTCGGTGCTGCGTTGCAAGGTGTGGTGAGAGGCCTGAGAGGCTACATCTTCTCACAGGCGTGCAAATCCAGAAGTTTTTGATTTTGTAGTTTTTTTTTAGTTCAAGAGGTGTGGGGTGGCATGGTAGTGTAATGGCTATTGTAACACTATTACGGTGCCAGTAATCAGACAGACAGACATACTTTATTGATCCTGAGGGGAAATTAGGTTTCATTACAGTCGCACCAACCAAGAAAAGTGAAGAAATATAGCAATATAAAACCATAAATAATTAAATAATAATAAGTTAACCATGCCAAATGGAAATAAGTCCAGGACCAGCCTATTGGCTCAGGGTGTCTGACACTCCGAGGGAGGAGTTGTAAAGTTTGATGGCCACAGGCAGGAATGACTTCCCAAGACGCTTAGTGTTACATCTCAGTGGAATGAGTTTCTGGCTGAATGTACTCCTGTGCCTAACCAGTACATTATGAAGTGGGTGGGAGACATTGTACAAGATGGCATGCAACTTGGACAGCATCCTCTTTTCAGACACCACCGTCAGAGAGTCCAGTTCCATCCCCACAACAACACTGGCCTTACGAATGAGTTTGTTGATTCTGTTGGTGTCTGCTACCCTCAGCCTGCTGCCCCAGCACACAACAGCAAACATGATAGCACTGGCCACCACAGCCTCGTAGAACATCCTCAGCATCGTCTGGCAGATGTTAAAGGACCTCAACAATAGGGGTTCAATACCCGCCACTTTCTGTAGGGAATTTATACATATACCCGTGACCGCATGGGCTTCCCCTGGCTGCTTCAGTTTCTCCCACATTCCAAAGTCTTACTGTGGTTACTTCTACTTTCAAAAAGGACCACTGCACAATTTCATGGCCAAAAGAACATCTCTATCTGGGGCAGCAAATGATATTTACAATACAGAGGCTTTCAGGTACCTTGTGTGGCATAGGTGGTGGAACTATGTACAATGGACACCGGAAATAAAACCCTGCTGACCCCGGAACCAGCCCCTTGTTACCAACAGCTTCCCAATTAGTATGAACTTACTTTTAATAATATTAACTTTACAACATTTACGGTTAAGGTTAATAAGTAGCGGGCACGTTAAGTTGGAGCTGGAAGCATGGTGACGTCTGTGGGCTGCGCACGCACATCCTTTCTGATATGATTTGACGTAAACAATGCATTTCGCTGTATGTTTCTGATGCACTGAGCATGTGGCAAATAAAGCTGATGTCCTTTTAAATACTGTTGTATTTCTTTATTTTCCTGTGATTGCTTGCAAGAAAGTGAATCACAAGGTAGAAAATACATACTTGGATAATATACTTTATTTAAAGACTTTCTTTAAAGACTTTGAAGATGCTGATGAGTCCAGGCCAACAAGTTGTTGCTGCTGAACACTGATCCATATGCATGGAACATTTGATTACACTCATTCACAGAATGGCAAGGCAATTCCTCATAGACAGAATTGCTGAGCCATTTCGGAGGGCTGTTCAGTGCAAGTGAAATCTACAAGATTTTAATTTGAGCTGAGTCATGTGTAGGCCTTGTCTTTGCCTCCTATGAAGATGCCAGTGGTTGTACTAACAACTGATGCTGAAAAGGTCCCAATCTCCTAAAGGCTTCAAGGACTTGACAGTTATTATTTTATTTTCATTTATTTAGAGATACAGCTCAGTAACAGACCTTCCAGACCAATGCACCTGCGTCTACCACTACACCTATGTGACATATTAACCTACTAACCAATCCACCTTTTGGAATGTGGGAGGAAACTGGAGCACCGAGATGAAATCCACACAGTCACAGGGAGATCGTGCAGTACTGTGCAAAAGTCTTAAGCGCATATAACTCAGGTGCCTAAGACAGTACTGCATATTATGTCTTCACAATTACCAAAAAACATTTAATACTAATGAGTTAATACAAAGCTAAGCACTCTTATTTCTGTTTACCAACCACCTTCTTATTTTAACCAATATACAGTACAGTGCAAAAGGTCTGATGCACCCTAGCTATATATATGTATAAAGTCTTCACTCAGAGGGTCATGAGAGTATGGAATGAACTACCAGCACAAGTGGTGCAAACAAGCTCAATTTCAACATTTAAGAGAAGTTTGGATAGGTACATGGATAGTAGGGGTATGGAGGGTATGTTGATGGGAGCAGGCAGGTTAAATGGGTTGGCATGGACTAGATGGGCCAAAGGGCCTGACCGAATGGGTATGGAGGGCAACGATCCCAGTGCAGGTCAATGGGAGTAGACAGTTTAAATTGTTTGGGAATGGACTAAATGGGCCAAAGGGCCTGCTTCTGTGCTGTACTTCTCTATGACTGTGTGTGTGTGTGTGTGTGTGTGTGTGTGTGTGTGTGCGCCCTTAACTCCTGGTGGAGTCGTTGGGGCACAGTCATGACAAGCTTTTTGAACCGATCTTTTTGGTGATTGCTCATCGTACAGCGTGTCTTGGGCATCTGAAACCTGGCGGAGCCCATCCCTCTCCAGAATCTGGCTGGATTCAAACTTGGGAGCATTCGCTTCAATGTCCGGCGCTGATGCCACTACGCCACCACGCTACCAGTCAGTCTATGACTCTATATATGTGCCTGTCCTTTGCACAGTACTGTCCAAACCTTACAGACAGCTGCAGGAATTGAACCTCAGTCACGGGTGTTGTAATGGTGTTACGCTAACCCCTACACTACACTACCATTTCACCTGTTCTGTAAGGCAGATTGGAATGAGGATCTCGGCAGTTGAACACTGGGAAATCATACTGACTGTCAGTTACAGTACACTGATTGTTATTGCAAAGACTGCACTTAGCTGGGAAAATGCCCAGTTAAATCTGATAGCAAGAATAGCAATCAAAGAGTGTGTTGTGCCCTGAATCCAACCTAGAACATTCACCGCAATCATTCTGCAGGTGCTGGAAATCCAGAATAACACATTCAGCTGGGGGAGCCCAGCAGGTCTGGCAGCATCTGTGGAGAGGAACATTTCAAGCTGAGACACTTCATCAGGCAGGGCTGGAAAGGAAGGGAGAGGAAGCCAAAATGACTATGTGGGGGAGGGGAAGGAGTACCTACTTGGTGATAGGTGAAACCAGGTGAGGGAGAAGGTGGGTAGGTGAGGGAGATGGGGTGAAGTGAGAAGCTGGGAGGTGTCAGGTAAAAAAGGAGAAATGCTAAAGAAAGAATGTACTAGAGAGGAGAGCGGACCATGGCAGAAAATAAAGGTGGAAGGATGCCAGAGGGTGCTGATCGGGAGGTGAGCAGAAGAGAGGGCAGGGAAATGGAGACTTGGAAAAGAAAGAAGGGAAAAGCAGGAGGAATCACTGGAAGTTAGAGATATTGATGTTCATGCCATCAAGTTGGAGTCTACCCAGAGGAAATATGAGGTGTTGCTCCTCAACCTGAGAGTGGCCTCCTTGTGACAGTAGAGGAGACCATAGACCAACATGTTGGAATCACAGTATGGTGCTTTCAACTACACTAGTATAGCTAATAGTGTCAAACTGTCATTGGGAAAGGTCTGGCACGCAAAGTAGGGACCTCTGATACATTTTCTTGGCTGTAATGATTTCACCCAGAATTTACTTCTGCTCTGTACAATTAAAATGGAAGCAGAAGGCATTAAAATAAGCACACCATGCAGTCAGGCATTGAAATTCAAAAGTTTTTACAGACTAAATGGATTCAGGTAAATTATTGGAATGGATTGTGCAGATTTTGGAATTATTAATTCCATTGTATCCATAGGACATAGAACATGGCTTAGCATCCATATTTAACATCCTTCAGAATAAACTTAATTAGTTCTAAATATGAAGCATTGTTTTTCTCCCAACAGGCGCTGCCTGACCTGCTGAAGGTTTGCAGCACTTTCTGTTTTTATTTCAGATTTCCTGAATCTGCAGTGTTTTTTTGCTTTTAGCTTATTATATAATAATATTCAATTTATGGCCTATTCTGTGTGGTCTTTTAGCAAGCAATAGCTCAAAAATGATTTCTGAATGGTGTTTTCAATAGTAGCAGAATAGATATATTAATCTGTTTTAGAGCAAGGCCTTCCTTCTTCACAGAGCAGATTTAATACATGTCCTTCGGTTACATTAATGGAATTTTCACTCAGGCAAACGGCCTGACACAGTTCTGTCAAATGTCTCACCTCAGAATAGTTTACCATTCCTTGTCATGTTAATGAGACGGACTGACCCAGAGTCTGTGATTAAGTATGTAATGCAATGCAGTGCTCTTAATAGCCTGACCTGTTGATCCACTAAAGAGACACTGAAATATGCACTCTTTACTTTTGGGTGTGGATTTCATTTGTTTCCTCTCTCAAGAGACTCAATATTTGCTGTAGGATATCCTAAGACAACATAATCAGGCAAAGGAAGTGACAGAGACTGCAGGTACTGGAACCTGGGGCAACTAATAACCTCCTGGCAGAATTCAGCAGGTCGAGCAACATCTGTGGGAAAGCAACTGTTTATATTTTGGATTAAAACCTACACCAGGACCATGGAGAGGAGAGGGGAGATGGCTTGTGAAAAGAATCATAGAGTCATAGACCAATACAGCATCAATATAAGGCTGCTGATCCAAATAATCCATAATGACCACAATAAATAAGGATATGGGAAGTGGTGAGAAGTGAATCCAAAGTGACAGTATAGAAGCATAGAGGTTAGCATAATGTTTTACTGTGCTAATTGTTACAAGCCTCACACCTTAGTAATAATGGTCCAAGAGGCACAGAGAAAATCTGTAATTACTGACAAATGTCTTTATTTTCACGATGGAAGAGCACATGAATTTACACAATTTCTGTGAACATTACTAAGTTTTCCTGACCCTCTCTGAACAGCTAAAGAAAAGAAAAGGTAATACCAGAAAAAGGAGACTATGCTGACTGTGGAGACTATGGTTTCTGCTCCAATTCCCATGTGTCCCTGGGGTCCTCTACATCTGCAATGGTCGGTCCCTGGTGGTTGGAGAGCTATTGCTATTTTGCATTCAAGTCTTCTGATTTTTATTCATTTCTCACCAGTTCAAATGTTGCATTTCAGTGTTATTGGCAATGGGTCATCTGATAGACCTATAAAACCTTCTTATTGGCTCTAGCCCAAGCCAGCATGCTTTTAATGCACTTCCTCCACAAGTGACAACTGGTTATTTATGGCTCTTTGTTCCAAACCAATTACCAAACCAGTAATCAGCTCAAATCACTGAAGGCAAACACAGACCCCATCATTCACAGACCTGCATACTGTATCTAACCAAAGAACACCTCAGAAATAACTTCTTATTTGGAAATTATCTCTAGTCCAGCAGGTTTCCTGGAGCATCATTGTGCCTGTTTTAAAGCACTGATCAAGCCAAGCAACTCCAGTTCACAAAATGGAGCATGCAGAGCAGCTTCACAGAATGGCAGCCTCATGGCAAGGCAAGAACAAAGACAATTGGTTTGTCTACTTCCACTGTCCTTGAATTATTCAAATTCACTGATTTGTCAACAGTTAATTCTTTCTGGCCAATAAAATGAATGGAGTTCAATTCTCTACTGCTGTTTGTAAGGAGTTTGTACCTTCTCCCTGCAACCATATAGTTGTCCTCTGGGTGCTCCAGTTTCCGCCCACATTAATTCCAAAGACGTATGGGTTAGTTAGTTGTGGGTTTACTATGTTGGGTCAATGAACATGGCAACAATTGCAGGCTGGCCCCAGCACATCCTCGGACTGTTTTGGTCATTGACACAAACAACACATGTCACCGAATGTTTACCTCTATCAAATCTCCCTTCAATTTTCTACATTTTGAAGAATCAAGACCTAACCTATTCAATCTTTCCCTATACCTCAGGTTCTCTAGTCCCAGCATCATCCTTGTAAGTTTTCTCTGTACTCTTCCAACTTTATTTACAACATTTCCTGTAGGTAGGTGACTAAAACCGCACACAATACTTCAAATTAGGCCTCACCAATGTCTTATATAACTTCAACATAACATCCCATCTCCAGTGCTTTGATTTATGAACGTCAATGTATCAAAAGCTTTCTTTATGACATTATCTACTGCCACTTTCAATCATTAAGGACCTGTATCAGGGGTTGCTGGGTTGCAGCATGAAGGGCTGGAGAGGTGTATTCCACACATTATCTCTCACTTTTGCCATTCCCAATATCCTTTACTCCTATCAGAATTACAAACTCATTTCCCATTCCATGTTGACAGGTACAGTACAGAACAAAAGTCTTAGATACTTAAAGTATATTTTTGTATGCCGAAGACATTTTGCACAGTACTGTATATTGTCTGACACAGGTTCATGTTGATTATTAGAGGATTAACCTTTATACTTTCATCAGTAGTTACCCCTTTCCCTGACACATATAAAGCTCTGAGACAAACTCTTCATTCTGTTCAGATATATTTTGTGTCACACTCTTTATGTCACCTCTTCGACAAAAATCAATTTTTCTGTCCAGGTTTTCTCCTGGGATTGGTAAGACAAATTATGATTATAATTGATGAGACAAAATGTCTGTCTATGAGTGAAATATTTTGTATAACTTGTTCTTCGGACAATGACAAGGCCACACACACACACACACACACACACACACTCACTCACTCCTCCTTAGGACCCATCATATTGATTTAACTTGAGTATACAATTACATGACTCAGAGAAAATCAGAGATACTGTACAGATCAGGATGCATTTGTTGATAGGGAAACAAAATGAACACTTCACAACAGTACCAGCATGTATTTCTGTGCAGTATGAAATTCAGTTGAAAGCACCAAGCACTAAAATGTGTTAAAGAAAAGTGAGAGACCAGAAATGCTAGAATCTGGATCTCAGTGGATTGAGCATCATCTGTGGATGGAAAGGAATTGTGTTCAATGAGACTCTCTCTCGCTGCTCCACCACTGTGATCTCTTCCGCTCTCTGACTCTTCACACTTATTACCTGCCAGCTTCTACTTTTTCCCCTCCCTCCACCTTAAATATACTTTCTGTCACACTTTGCACCTTCGACAGAAATTGATTTTTCTGTCACACTTGTCTCCTGTAAGACAAATAATGATCATCGTTGGTGAGACGAAGTATCTTGTACAATTTGTTTTCTGGACAATGACAAGGCTACACACCCACCATTCCTTGAGCTAGGGCCCTTCATATTGACTCAAGTTGGCTTCTTTCCTCATCCTTTCCAATCCTGCTGAAGGGTCTTGGTCAAAAACATCGACTATTTTTCCTCTCCATAGGTGCTGCCTGACCTGCAGAGTTTTTCCAGAATTTTGTGTGTGTTGATCTGGATTTCCAACATCTGCAGAATCTCTTGTGTTTATGACCCACTTTGAAATTTAATATCTTAACATTAATGGAACGACTTCAAAAGGGATTGGGTTAGTAGGCACTGCAGCTGGTATGGACAACTTGGGATGAAGGTCCTCTTGCCAGAGTCTATCTTGTTCCTGATGAATCTTAGAACATTAGCCCCTGAAAAATGCAGACAGCAATGGCAGGCAACAAAGCACCAAAATAGGAGTGAGGCAGCAAACCAGCACTGGGGGAACCCAGGTATGATGCTCAGTGGTACAGCTAATAGAGCTGCTCCTTTATAGCTCCTGTTACCCCCGGCACTGTCTATAAGGAGTTTCCATGCTCTTTCTGTGACTATGTTGACTTCCCTTGGGTCACTCCACATTTGGTTGGCCAGAGTAAGATGCCGCAGTTATATCGGAGGAGATTATACGTTCAGTGGCCACTTTATAAAGTACCCTCAATACCAAAAAATTGACACTGGGTGTATATTTATAGCCTTCTGCTGCTGTAGCCCATCCATTTCAAAGTTTGACATGTTGTGCATTCAGAAATGCTCTCCTGCACATTGATCATGTGGATAGCCAGAAGTCTTTTCCCAGGGCTGAAATGGCTGCCACAAGAGGACACAGGTTTAAGGTGCTGGGGAGTAGGTACAGAGCAGATGTCAGGGGTAAGTTTTTTACACAGAGATTGGTGAGTGCGTGGAATGGGCTGCCGGCAACAGTGGTGGAGGCGGATACAATAGGGTCGTTTAAGAGACTTTTGGATAGGTACGTGGAGCTTAGAAAAATAGAGGGCTATGGGTAACCCTAGGTAATTTCTAAGGTAGGGACATGTTCAGCCTAACTTTGTGGGACAAAGGGCCTGTATTGTGCTGTAGGTTTTCTATGTTTCTATGCTTCAATGACAGACCAAATATTGTTAAATTCCCACTGAAGTACAGCTTCTGTCTTATTCATGATTGCATCAATATGTTGCCCCGAGGACGAGGTGTAGATGCCCAGAAACTTGAAGTTTATTCCAGTAACTCAAAGCATTCTTGATGATGGTATAACAGTGGTCAGGAGTGTTGGCCCCTCTGGTTCCACTGGTGAGATGTCTGCAGTAAATTATCAGCGACCTTTTCAGCCTTTCCCCAGCAAAGATCAGGAATGCATCAAAGTGTGCTGTCTCGTGGATTTTGGTCACGGTGCTCAGTGCCTCCACTGCCAGCTGTACTTTTGCCAGGGGTGGAAAATATACTTCCTCCCTTCCTTCCTCTAGTTAATTGGTCCATATTGGCAAAGAGTAAACTGATAAATCGGGCATGAACTTTCATAGTGTTTGCAGGGTGCTTGAAACTGTTAATTTAGCTTTAATCAGAAGTTTGTGAGGTTAAAGGAAATGTTCTGTAGAAGTGAAGGTAAAATAACCTTTGGCTAAAAAAATTAAAAGCATGATAAAGTGAATTAAGTTAATTAGTGATCCACCAATGTTTTCACATTGGAATAATGAAAAACAAACACCGTAGTAAGTGTTTTGTTAATTAGATTGGAGCGCATGTCAGTGTCATTTACACCCCACCATTTCATTAGCCAGCCCTAGATTACTCTGACAAAATTTTATCTTCCTTACAAGTTAATCATTTCACTAATGGTTTATTTAACAGTCACCATCATACAGTGGGTGAAGGTTGGGCATTATAATGATTTAAGATCCTTTTTAAATCAGAGTGATGCACCTGGATTCCATTAGAAAAGGTGATTAGACTGCCCAGAGCCATAACAGGAAAATTATTTCGAAATAACTCTAATTAATAATAGGAGAAAGTAATTTAAAAGTCCTGCATTTTGAGTCCATCTGGCATCAGTGATTAAGATACATTTCTTCGCCATTGGATGGTTTGAACCCAGACCAGGAATTAACGATGAGCATCACTATGGTGATCTGTTTAAAGTGATGGCACTCATTGTTCATTCTCCACTGCAAGCAGTTCTAATCTCATTCTCCATGTTTTGGAGAAGCTACTGGGCCATGGAAGTGGAAGCACGATAGAATTTTAGATATATTGATCTGGAGGCCTGTGATTAGTGGTGTGCCACATGGATCGGTGCTTGGTCCATTGTTGTTCGTCATCTTTATCAACAATCTGGATGTTATCAACAACCTAATGTGGTAAACTGGAACAGCAAATTTGTGGATAGCACCAAGATTTGGGGCATCGTAGACAGTGAGGAAGGCTATGAAAGCCTGGATCTGAACCAGCTGGAAAAATCAGCCAAAAAAATGGCTGAAGGGATTTAACGCAGACAGTGTAAGGTGTTGCACGTTGGGGGCAGAAACCAGGGTAAGACTTACACGCTGGGCAGTAGGAAATTGAGGAGTGCAGTTGAACACTGGGATCTGGCAATACGGATCCATAATTCCTTGGAAGTGGTGCCACAGACAGAGCCAGAAAAAACACTTCAGGCACATTGGTGTTCATAAATTAAAGTAATGAGTACCAGAGCTGGGATGTTATGTTGAAATCCTATAACATGTTAGAGTGGTCTCATTTGGAGTCTGCGTCCAGTTCTGGTCACCTACCTACAGGAATGATATCAATAATATCTGTGTGTTGCTATCAATAATATTGAAGGAGTGTAGAGAAGAGTTACAAAGAATTTGCTAGGAGCATCAGAGAATGACAAGAGTTTTGATATGAGGCATATAAAATCATGAGGAACATAGACAGTGTAAATGCAAGCAGGGTTTTCCACTGAGGCTGGGTGAGACCAGAACCAGAGGTCAAGGGTTATGTACAAATACTTTATTGTCACCAAATAATTGATACTAGAGCGTACAATCATCTCAGTGATATTTGTTTCTATGCTTCGCGCTCCCTGAAGTACAAATCGAAGTATATATTATAAAAATTTAAATTATAAATCATAATTAGAAAATAGAAAAGGGGAAGTAAGGCAGTGGAAGTCAGGTCCAGATATTTGGAAGGTACGGTCCAGTTCCAGGTCAGGATCTGTTCAGCAGTCTTATCACAGTTGGAAAGAAGCTGTTCCCAAATCTGGCCGTATGTATCTTCATGCTCCTGAACCTTCTCCCGGAGGGAAGTGGGACAAATAGTGTGTTGGCTGGGTGGGACTTATCCCTGATTATCCTGGCAGCACTGCTCCGACAGCGTGTGGTGTAAAGTGAGTCCAAGGATGGAAGATTGGTTTGTGTGATGTGCTGGGCTGTGTTCACGATCTTCTGCAGTTTCTTCTGGTCTTGGACAGGACAACTTCCATACCAGGTTGCGCTGCACCCTAGAAGAATGCTTTCTACGGTGCACCTATAAAAATTAGTGAGGGTTTTAGGGGACAGGCCAGATTTCTTCAGCTTTCTCAGGAAGTGAAGGCGCTGGTGGGCCTTCTTGGCAGTGGACTATGCTTGGTTAGACTAAGTCAGGTCATTTGTGATATTCACCCCAAGGAACTTAAAGCTTCTGACCTGTTCCACCTGCGCACCATCGATGTGGATGGGGTCGTGCAGTCCACTACTCCTTCTGAAGTCAACAACCAATTCCTTCATCTTGCTGACATTGAGGGATAGGTTACTGTCTTCACACCATGCCAGCAGGTTCTTAATTTCTCAGCAGATCACCCAGTATCTACGGAAAAAAGTACAGTCGACGTTTTGGGCTGAGACCCTTCGGCTGGACTTGTTTGTGTTTGGGCAGAGAGAGGGGAATCATAGTTGGGAAAAGGGGAAGGGAGATGAGAGAGGGCAGGAAACACCAGACAGACATTCTGTAATGATCAATAAACCAACTGTTTGGAATCAAGTGACCTTGCCTGGTGTCTCAGGACAGGATGTGTCTGCACCCATGCCACCCCTCCACCCCTGGTACACTTTCTCTCCCATATGTCCCACACCCCTCCCACAGCGCTCCACCCCCACCATTCCCAACATCCTTTGCTCCCGCCAGATTTATAACCTCACTCTTGACTCCACGTTGACAAATACTGTACTATCAAAAGTCTTAGCAACCCTGGCTATATATATTATACGTGTCCAAGACTTGTACACATTACTATACCTGTCCCTAAACCCTAACCTGACCCTTAAATCCCCTGTATTCTCCCAAAACATCCACACAATCCTAAAAGAAACAATTTAAAAGAAACTCATTCTGAGTGAAATCCTCAACATCTTGACACCAACTTACTGTAAACTACCAATTTAGCAGACCTATCACCAGCAGTGATTTCTATTCGTTTACTGCTGATAACATAACAAAAGCACTTCAACTCACTGAACATTACTGAACAAAATACTTCATGCCAAGACACATAAAAACATAAGATCAACACCTTATAGAAATGAAGTCTTTCAAGTAGGTTGTAGAGGAGGGAAGGAAGATATTAAGCTGTAGGGATGGAAATATAAAGATTAGAGACTGTAGCAGCCGAAGGCAAAGATACCAACTGTGAAATAATGGTGGCTCGGTAGCATAATGCTTTAAAGTGCAAACGATTTGAAAATTGGAGTTCAGTTCCTGCCAGTGTCTGTAAGTCATTTGTATGACTTACACTGTGTCTGTGTCAAAGTTTTTTGTTGATGTGCCAAAGATACGAAAACTTCTAATAAAGTAGAAGTGCTGACGTGACACTTGCATGTTGGTCCCAGGACAGATCCTCGGATGTGTTAATCCCAAAGGTACCATCTATTTTGTTATGATTGTCAGTTATTGGAGTGGAGTCATAGCATCAATCAGCATGGAAACAGGCACTTGGGCCCAAATGATCCATGCTAGCCAAGATTCCCATTCAGCTGGTCTCCTTTTTTAAGTGTCTAGTCCATAACCTTCAGAACCTTTCCTCTTGCTGTACCTGCCCTACTAGCTTTTAAAAGTTTTTGTTGCTCCAAACAGTGGCTGATAATTATCAGATTAGAAATATGACATAATCAAAAATCAAAATGTAAACTCCTTATCAAATAACGTTCACCTCACCAGCTGCAGTGTTTCACACTTCTACGAAGCCTTCAGTATCTTAGTGTGGCATGGTTGAATACAGACCGGAAAACAACATTTGAGTTTGTCATGCGTGCAAATTCACTATTGTGAGGATTAGTGTAGTAGGGGTTGACATAGTGATCCACGTGACATCATCATAATATCATAAATTGCCCGGTGTTGGTTTAAAGACTTAGCATAAGAAGATAGACTGCACTATAATGTGGACCTGATTTCCCAAGGCTCTCCAAAACAATGCTGTAACTGTTGGGCATTGCCTTTGACCATACATATCAGGGTGAAGGACAGGTCTAAATTATGCAGAGATTATGCATCCACTGAGTTGCATTGGAGAAGGGAAACAACATTAATTTATTTTGATATAAATAGGCCAGTGGTGTGTCCTTGTCCAACCACATAGCCATCATGACCATAAGAGTGAAACAGAGCCTCGACTTCCTCAGGAAGATAAAGAAATTTGGCATTGAAACTTACCAGTTTTTATCGATGCACCATACAAAGAATCCTATCCGGATGCATCACAACTTGGTCAGGTAACTGCTCTGCCCAGAACTGCAGAGAGTTCTGGGCACAGCTCAGCACACCACAAAAGCCAGCCTCCTCTCCATGGACCTTGTCTACATTTTTTGACACCTCAGTAAATCAGCCAACATAATTAAAGATCCCACCCACCCAGGACATTCTCTCTTCTCCCCTCTCCTTCTGGGCAGAAGATAAAAAAGCCTGAAAGCGTGTATCACCAAGCTCAAGGACAGATTTTAACCTGCTGACTAAATCTACTGACTATAAGCTATTGAATTCAAAGTAGAAAGTATTGAATCTTATATGGATGTTTGATTTTCCAATCGTCCTCGTCATGGCCTTGCACCTTAGTGTCTACTTCCACTGCACTTTCTCTATATCGGAAACACTTTATTCTGTACTGTTACTTCAATGTACTAATGCGATGAAATGATCCATATGGTTGGCGTGCATAGCAAAGATTTTCAATGTGACAAAAATAAACTAAGTTACCACATTTTTGCATATGTCCAACAGTCTATTTTTCCCTGTTTTAAGCCAGATAGTAACTGCAGGTCAGGCAGCATCTGCAGAGAGAAATGAACAGTCGAAGTTTCAGGCTGAGACCCTTCGTCAAGAAGAGAGTTCATTCCTCTCCATCAATGCTGCCTGACCTGCTGAGTTTCTCCAGCATTCTGTGTGTGTTACTCTGGATTTCCAGCATCTGCAGAATCTCTTGTGTTTGCAGTGAGTTTAGGAGTTGTCACATCGTGATTCAGTTGTAAGAGACACTGGCAAACCCAGGCTGGGAATATTGTGTACAGTTTTGGTCAGCTTCTATAGGAAATATATTATTCAACTGGAAAGAGTGCAATGATTACAAGAATGTTGCTGGGACCCAACAGGCTGAATTCTAACAAGAGGTCTGGCAAGCCAGCACTTTATTCTTTCATTATAGGAGACTGTAGGGCGACCTTATAGAGGTGAATAAAACCGTGTGGGGCATAGATAGGGTGAATGTAGACAGTCTTTATTCCCCAGGAAAAGGAAATCAAAAATCGAAGAGCTTAGATTTAAGGCAAAGGTGAACAATTTAAAAGTGACTTGAGGGAGGGCAATTTCTTCATGCAGAGAATGTAGCTGCCAGAGGAATTGGTTGAGGCAGTTACATTTAAAGGATATTTAGCCAAGTATATAGATTGGAAAGGTTTAGAAAGATATGGGTCAAATGCCGGCAAACATGGTTAGCATTAACTTAGACTAGCTGAAATGGGCATCTTGATTGGATATAGAACTGTACAGCACAGTACAGGCCCTTAATGCTGTGCTGACCTTTAACCCTACTCTATAATAAATCTACTTTTCCCTCCCACATAACCCTTTATCTAACCACTGCCTGTAAGGAATTTATACATTTCCCGTTGACTACATGGGTTTTCTCAGGGTGCTGCAGTTTCCTCCAACAGTCCAAAGATGTACCGGTTGGTAGGTTAATTGTTCATTGTAAATTGTCCCAGGATTAGCTAAGATTAAATTGGGAGATTGCAGGGTAGCACGGCTCAGAGGGCAGAGGGTCTATTCTGCACTGTATCTCAGTAAATAAAATAAATTTAAAAATAAATATTATTTCATCCATGTGTCTACCTTGATGTGTCTCTTGATGTATTTGTCTCTACCAACACCCCTAGCAGTGCATTCCCAGAACCCACCACTCTGTGCAGAAAAAAACTACCTCTGATATTCCCGCTATACTTTGCTCCAATCACTTTAAAATTATTCTCCACTTAGGCATGGATGAGTTTGGCTACGGGTCTATTTCTGTGCTGTGTGATTATGACACTGCTGTTGGGAGACGTAGTTCCAGGACTGAAAAGAAGCATGAGTGTTACCCCGGCTGGTGTGCAACCTAGAGGGGAAGCTGAGGGCATTGGCATCTCTGTTCACTATCTATCTTTTCGGTGCTGGAGGTCACACTTCAATGAGGAGCCTTCAGAACAGCTTAGGCAGCACATCTTGGAAATGGTAGCACATTGGTAATGATAGTGACCAGAATAGGACTTTTACGTACTCAGAATAGGAGAGTTCTTCCAACGTCCTGTAATTTCTGCCCCCGCCCACTTCTCTCCTTTTCTATTCTCCATTCTGGCCCCTGTCTTTTCTCCTCACCTGCCTATCACCTCCCTCTGGTGCTCATCCTCCTTCCATTTCTATCATGATCCATTCTCTCTCCTATCAGATTCTTTCTCATTCATCCCTTTACCTTTTTGATCTATCACATCCTAGCTTCTCAATTCATCACTCCTAGTCCCATCCACCTTCCTCCTCACCTGGCTTCTCCTATCGCTTGTCAGCTTGAACCCCTTCCCCTTCCCCCATATTCTCAGTCTGGTTTATTCCCCCTTCCCTTCCAGACCTATTAATGGGTCTTGGCCCAAAGCATCGACCATTTATTCCCCTCTGTAGATACTGCGTGACTTGCTGAGTTCCTCCAGCATTTTGTATGTGTGTTGTTAGCTTGCTCTCTCCTACTCCTCACCCCCCAGAATATTCAGTGAGTATTCAATGCAAGGTTTGTTGTCATCTGTAATTTCTCCTTTGTGTGTTGCTAGGCAATCCAGCCACCCTCGTCTGCCGGGCATTCTTTGGGTACAGCTCAGTTAACCCCATCATTTACTGGATGAAAGGTGATAAGTACATGGAGGAACTGGAGGACAATCAGATTAAGGAGAGTGAAATCAGGTATGGCTTATTTTACATGGATTGTTATTGAAAATGAAACAATATAATCTGTTTTATCCATACCTCATATTCCATCTGAGTAGCACCCAAACCCATCAGCATGAATATCGAGTTCTCTAACTTCCGGTAACTTCTCTAGCCCTCACTTTCTCTCTGCCATGCCCAGTTTTGGCTCTCCTCTCTTTTTCTCATCTGCCTATAAGCTCTCTCTGGTGTCTTTCTACCTTTTCCCCATGATCCACTCTCCTTTCGTATCATGTTCCTTCTTCTTAGCCCTTTACATCCCCCTTTTTCACTTCAATACTTGCCCCACTCACCTACCTTCCACTTCACCTGGTCTCACCTCTCACCTTCTAGATAGTACTCCGTCCCCACCCCCACCTTCTTATTCTAGCTTCTTCCCTTTCCCTTCCAATCCTAATGAAGGGTCTCAACTCCTTATTCCTTTTCTTAGTTGGTGCCTATCCTGCTGAGTTGCTCCAGCATTTTGTGTGTGTTCCTCTGGATTTCCAGCATCTCCAGAATCCTTTGCATTTGTATAATGTGTTTTCTTTTAGTACCAGCTGAGATTTCAATCGTTTAATGATAATGAAATGGGATTCCCTGTGAAGTGATTTTACAATGTAAGATTTTCTTTAAATTGGTCCAAAATGATTAAATAGAACATATCAATCCTTGTCTTCAATGGTTATTGTTAAGGGATTACACAGTACCTATTTGTGATAGATCTGTCATAAGTAGAATTGTTGATTATAAATCACATTTCTCTCCCCCCCCCCCACCAGGTTCAGAAAAAATATTTACTTCGTGCTCCTTCATATTAACCTTGTTTATTTATTTAAGTGCCTTTAATAATCCTATTCCAGTTGACAAGCCTGAAATAATTCAATTTCTAATTTTCTTGTAAGATTCTCAACCACTAAAGACAAGTATGCAGGACAACATATGGGCATGCTATGTTGGCACTAGAGCACGGTGACACTTGGGGGTTGCACCCAGCACAATCCTTGGACTGTGTTGTTCATTGACACAAATGACACATTTCACTACGGTTTGATGTTTTGATGCATGATAAGTAAAGCTAATCTCTGAAGATCTTTAAGATGTTGGAATCTTTACAGATCTTTATCTTTAAGATGTTGGACAGGGCAGTTTGGTTTTGGGCAAACATTGCTATGTTTCTTTTCCATGGTATCTCCAAGAAAGAGGACTAGATTAGCACTGAATATGCTGCCTAACCTGCTGAGTTCCTCCAGCACTTTGTGTACGTTGCTTAAGATTTCTGGCATCTGCAGAATCTCTTGTGCTTACGTGTTCAAATTTATAGCTAACAACCCCCCCCCCCCCCACCCCACTGTGGAAACCAAACACCAATTAAGAAAGGCTACACATTTGAAAATGAAAATACTGAGGATATAGTCAGGGTAATGAAAATGTAAGTGTGTGTGTGTGTGTGTGTGTGTGTGTATATATATCAGGGCTTTAATTAGAGGGAAGACTCTGGTGTGTTGGATGGAAGGAGGAAGAGTTAAAAGACGATACTGACGTTTGGGACTTGCCAGCGTGATGCTGCTTCATGCCCTACAACACGCACCCTCAGGACAACGTGGTCTAGTAACGCACTCAGTGGTCAAAAGGAGCACTGGAATTTGGTCTGCATCTAATGTGGGAATATTAAGTGTGTCAGTTCAGAAATACCAAACAGTGAGCTGTTGAATTTCAGGAGTAACATAAAATGACAACTATTGCATTTCATATTTCATATTTGCAGCTTTGAAATTGACTAGGGCACAGGATTAAATTGTGAACAACACAAACAAAATACTGGAGGAATTCAGCAGGTCTGGCAGTGTCTATGGAGGGAAATGAACATATCCTGATGAAGTACTGTATCTCACTCTGAAATGTTGAGTGTTCAATTCCCTCCAGAGGTGCTGCCTGACTTGCTGAGATCCTGAAGTGCGTGTGTGTATGTTACTTAAGATTTTCAGCAGCTGCAGAATCTCTGTCTTCATGATCGAACTTAAGGACCCGCTGGTGGAAGCCAAACACCAATTAAGAAAGTGTACACATTTGGGGTAATGAAGATATGTATACATAGCTGTTGCTAGTTTTAGGCTAAGCTATATTGAAATAAGATAAGGCAGAAGAAATGTTGTAAACACAAAGTGTACTGCAGATGCTATGGTCAAATCAAGACGTACAAAAAAGCTGGATGAACTCAGCAAGTCGGGCAGCATCCGTTGAAAGGTGCAGTCAACGTTTCGGGTCAAGACCCTTCGTCAGGATTAAAGTAGGAGGGGGCAGGGGCCCTATAATGAAAGTGGGGGAAGGTGATAAGGCCAAACTTCAGTTGGAGAACTCTCCTTCACATTCCCATTCGGATATGTCCATACATGGCCTCCTCTACTGCCATGATGAGGCCTAACTTCGGTTGGAGGAACAACATCTCGTATACCATCTGGGTAGTCTCCAGCCCCTTGGTATGACCATCGAATTCTCCAACTTCTGGTAATTCCCCCCCTCTCCCTTTCCCCATCCCACCTTCACTCTGTCTCCTCTTCTAGCTGCCTATCACCTCTCATGACTCTGGCTTCTTCTACTACCCACAGTGCTTTCCCTAGATTCCTTCCTCACCTCTCCTGCCTATCCCCTCCCCCACCCCTTGATCTTTCCTCTGGTTGGTTTTCCACCCTCTCCCCTGCCTTCTTTATAGGGCCCCTGCCCCCTCCTTCTTTAGTCCTGACGAAGGGTCTTGACCCAAAACGTTGACTGCTCCTTTCAACGGATGCTGCCCAACCTGCTGATTTCATCCAGCTTTTTTGTACATCTAGAAGAAACGTTGTGTTGTGACTGATCTCTGTTGTACCGGAGATATGAGATTTATTTGCCACTAGTTCAGAAAGAGGCAAACACTCCACTTCATCAGTAGTTCATCCTTCAGTGTGTATATCAACGCAATGTAAGTGGCTCAGACTGGACGACAAAGTTTGCTATTACAAATCCTATTACTGTCATTTCAATATTGAATTTATAGTGTCACTTGGCAGACAAGTAATATCTGGCAGTAAAGACTGAATCTTAAGCTGAATGAAGTCAAACCTTGGGATTGACGGCCTTTCAGAGGACAGTCAAGAGTTAAACGCATTGCTGTGGATTGCAACAGACAGGGAGGGCAAGTTTTCTTCCCAAAAGGACATTTAGAAAAATCTATTAATTTAACAACTTGCATTACTGAAACCAGCTTAACTCCAGATTCATTTTACTGCCCAGATGCTGTGGTGGGAATTTGATCTCATGTCTACAAATTAATATTCAAGACTGGATTACTTGTCCAATAACACAACTCTTACACTTCTAAATCCGTGCATGGCCTGCAGCAAATTCTAGAAAGTTTACCCTGTGCTGCATGGATATCTATTAACAGTATATCTGATTCAAAAACAAAGGAACTACCCTGCTCTCAGCTCATGGATTTTAAACAAGAGCGCTCGAAATACAAGCAACACACACAAAATGCTGGAGGAACTCAGCAGGCCAAGAAGTTATTTAGTGCAAGAGATACGGGGCTGGAGAAGGGGGAATCTGATAGGAGAGGACAGAAAGCCATGGAAGAAAGAAAGGGGGGAGGAACACTGGAGGGAAGAGATGGGCATGTAAGGAGATAAGGTGAGGGGGGAAAGGGAATGGGGGATGGTGAAGGTGGGGCATTTCTGAAAATTTGAAAAGTCGATGTTCACGCCATCAGATTGAAGTCTACCCAGACGAAATATAAGGTGTTGCTCCTCCAACCTAAGTATGGCCTCATCGCAACAGTAGAGGAAGCCATGGACTGACATGTCAGAATAGGAATGGGAGGTAGAATTAAAATGGGTGCCCACTGGGAGGTCCCCTTTCTAGTGGAAAGAGCGAAGGTGCTCAGCTTGTCTCACTGACTTTGTTTCCATTGCAGATCTGTCAGATGTATGTTTGTCACACCAGTGTTGTATGATATCACATTAATCAAGAATATTGTATTATTTCATTACAATTTCAAGCACTGCCAGTGAGAATGGATCAGTGGTCTCTGTATGAAAATTCTAAAATCTATAAGAAACCAGAAAACAACTACCCTCCTCCCCACAACTGCTAGAAAACCTCATAGAATCAGGTTAATTAACAACTTCAAGGAATTAGGTAGTTACTGTACTTGAAAGGAAAGCCAGTGTTGTGCTATGACGGAGGAAAGGGACATTTCTAATCCAATGGATTCCAGTTAATTGGGACATATCAGAACCAATTCATTTTGGCTCCAATTAGCCATAGTTTCATGGAAATAGTTAAAAACATATAAAAAAGACAAACAACCATTTAACTGAGTAACAAATAATGTATTCACATGAAATACAGAACAATTTAGAACACTAACAATACTACTATAGTACTATAAAACCATAATTCTTAATATTTCTCAATGGAGGAATTATGTGCTATTTTTCTGCTGTATATTATTTTGATTGACTGTAAATGAACAAAATCAGTGCACACACCTTGTGCAGATAATGGATTTCCTTCATACAATGCTTTAGATCTTCAAATCTTCCAAATCTTCATTTTCATTGTAATATTTGAGCTGATTGTTGATACTTTCAAATTTTTTGTAGTTCCTAACTTGTTGAAGCAGTGAAATCATTTCAATTTCAGACCTAGCCATTTCTGGCATTTCCAAGCCTGAATGCTTGAAACTGCAGTGAACAAAACAGTTCCGAATTGCCTTACTGCTTATTTCTCAGCAACTATCAGTGACAAAAATCACTGATTTTTAACACAATCGTGCAACTAACACCACTTAATATATGTGCTTTATGCACAATATAATGTTTAACAGCCACACATTCGCACACAAGTTACTTAGAAACTGTTTGGCAACATAGTGTCCCAAATAAACAAATAAACAAAGTAAATCCCAGTTATTTTCTCAATCATTTTTGTTCTTTAAGTGTTGTCCCAATTAAGTAGTTGTTTTGATTAACCAATGGCCCAATTAATGGAAATCAACTGTATTTGAGCAATTTTAGAAAAAGTCAACACACACACACACACACACATATATATATATATTCAGTACATGGAAACACATGCAAATACACACGAACAGGTAAGCACACACAATCAAGGCACACGCACACACACATACATATGCACACAGACATAGTAATGAAATAGACACCTTTGTGTCATGATATTGCATTCTAATGGAGTATTAAGAACAGATTTCAGACAATTTGATTTTATTTTTGAGTTAATCTGACATCCTACTATGCCTGTGCTAAGCTGCCAGTATCCCCACAGATTGATCTGTGTGTTTCATCTCAGTCTTAAATCTGTGGAATGTATCGCTTGACTGTTGCAACATTGGAAAAAACAACTTGGGTGCTGTGTCCACTTGTCAGGAAGCAAGCTTGACTTTCCATCCCTTCATGGACAAACTTTCCAATGGCCGTTCACACAAAATGCTGCAGGAATTCAGCAGGCCAGGCAGCATCCATAGAGAGAAGTAACCAGTGAACATTTCGGGCCAAGGCTATTCACGAGAACAAGAGAGGAAGGGGGAAGAAGCAATGGTTGTTTTCTCTATCCACCTTAATTATCCTGCATTTTCAGCTCTCTAAATAGCTCAGGTGCAGGGCAATTTATCCCCATGACTCTAATTTGTTACTCTCATTATATCATTACACTGGCTACAATGCAATTATTTACGTTTATTTTTCTGTTGTGCCTCTATAGTCCTGCTCTTTGAGTGTAATGAGGCAGAGACCTGTTAGCTAATTGGATTAAAACACTCCCTGCAGTGAAAATCAGAATCAGGTCTTCTCACCGATCTCCCTCCTGGCATTTATCCTTGTAAGCGGAACAAGTGCTACACCTGCCCTTACACTTCCTTCCTCACCACCATTCAGGGCCCCAGACAGTCCTTCCAGGTGAGGCGACACTTCACCTGTGAGTCGGCTGGTGTGGTATACTGCATCTGAAGCTCCCGGTGTGGCCTTTTATATATTGGTGAGACCCGACGCAGACTGGGAGACCGTTTCACTGAACACCTATGCTCGGTCCGCCAGAGAAAGCAGGATCTCCCAGTGGCCACACATTTTATTTCCATGTCCCATTCCCATTCTGATATGTCTATCCATGGCCTCCTCTACTGACAAGATGAATCCACACTCTGGTTGGAGGAACACCTGATGGCATGAACATTGACTTCTCTAACTTCTGTTAATGCCCCTCCTCCCCTTCTTACCCCATCCCTGATATATTTAGTTTTTTTTTTCTCTTTGCCCATCACTCTGCCTGTTCTCCATCTCCCTCTGGTGCTCCCCCTCCCCCTTTCTTTCTCCCGAGGCCTCCCGTCCCATGATCCTTTCCCTTCTCCAGCTCTGTATCACTTTCGCCAATCATCTTCCCAGCACTTAGCTTCATCCCATCCCCTCCAGTCTTCTCCTATCATTTCGCATTTCCCCCTCCCCCCCACTACTTTCAAATCTCTTTCTATCTTTCTTTTCAGTTAGTCCTGACGAAGGTTCTCAGCCCGAAACGTCGACGGTGATTCTCCCTATAGATGCTGCTTGGCCTGCTGTGTTCCACCAGCATTTTGTGTGTGTTGTTGTTTGAATTTCCAGCATCTGCAGATTTCCTCGTGTTTGCTCAGGTTTATTATTCCTGACTTACACTGTGAAATTTATTGTTCTGCAGCAACATTACAGTGCAATATTTTTTTTTTAAATCTGTAAGTTATAAAATATATAAACAAGTAGAGTAAAAAGCAACCAAAATAGTGAGGTGGTGTTCATGTGTTCATGGACCTTTCAGAAATCTGATGACAGAGAGGAAGAAGCTGTTCCTGAAATATTGAGTGCTTGTCTTCAGGCCCACATCCCAAGACATGCCCTCTTGTCATTAGTACTGTCAGAGAGAATGTACAAGAGCCTGTAGACACACCACAGATTCACTATATCTCTGTTCTAAAGAGATTCTGTAAATGCTGGAAATCTTGAGCAACACACACAAAATGCTGGAGGAACTCAGGGGGTCAGACTGGATCACCAGAGGGGTGTAATCAGTTGATAATTTGGCTGAGACCAAAGGCCAACAGTTTATCCCCTTTCGCAAAAGTTCTCTGACCTGCTGAGTTCCTCCAGCATTTTGTGTGCATTGCTCAGGTTTCCAGCATCTGCAGAATCATTGGTGTCATTAAAATGATAACTTGGTGCACTAACAAGTGTTGAAGATATCCTGCTTTTGTGGATTACATCAGCACCTTGTGGCCTCCTCATGCTGAGAACCTGAAAAAGACATCAAAAGCAGAGTCAAGTAGCAGATGCTTATCTCTTTGTTCACAATGGTTCCAGTGTACAAATACGTAAACGTTTATTTGACTGCATTGCACCATTCTCAAATCAAAATAGTATTCATTAAAATTTCATGTCTATAAAATAAACATGGCCCTACTGAGTGATGGGAATAAACTGAACTGATACTCTACCTTATTCAGGAAAATATCTGACATGCTGTTCCTAACTCCTAAATCTTCTGTGCTGGTAGGCTATCACTCAGGCTAAAGTGTGCACAGTGTGTGTGGAGTTAATTATTGTACATCTCCCATTGATTAGTGTGGAAATTTGTTTGTTTTCCAATTGCACCCATTTGATCACAGTGGAGATTCTGACTTCATGCAAACTGAGATCAATCAGTCTGCTCAGCAGTCATCTCTTCAGCTATTGACGGCTTCTCTACAAAAGAGGACATATCTCCAAGCTGAGGCCTTATAAGGCATTGATCAGACTACATTTGGAGCATTGTGAGCAGGTTTGTGCCCCCTTATCTAAGAAAGGATGTGCTGGCACTGGTGAGGGTCCAGAGGAGGTTCACATGAATGATCTTGGGAATGAAAGGGTTAACATATGAGGAGCGTTTGATGGCTGTGGGGCTGTATTTGCTAGGAGTTTAGAAGAATGGGGGGGAATCTCATTGAACCTATCAAACATTGAAAGGACTAGATAGAGTGGATATAGAGAGGATACTTCTTATATTGGGGAAGTCTAGGACCAGAGGGCATAGCTTCAGAACAGGGGATGCCCCTTTAGAAGAGAGATAAGGAGGAATTTCATTAGGCAGAGATGGTGGCGAATCAGTGGAATTCATTTCCACAAAGAGCTGTGGAGGCTAAATCATTGAGTGCATTTAAAGGGGAGGTTGATAGATTCTTCGCTGCAGAAATGTGACTCCAGGAAAACATACCATGCACCATCAATCTGCAAGCCATGGCATTCAGTGACATCAGCTATATTATTTGTGTGGCTTGTACTGTGTATGATTGTTGGTATTGGGTCTTGTATCTTGGTCCCAGAGGAATATTGTTTCATTCATGTATATGGTTGAATGACAATTAAACTTGAACTTGAATAGTAAGAGCATAAAACGTTACAGGGAGAAGGCAGGAGAATAGGGTTGAGAGGGAAAATAAATCAGCTACGATGGAATGGCAGAGTAGACTCAATGAGCTGAGTAGCTTAATTCTGCTTCTTAAGGTCTTATGGTCTAAGTAGAGTGATTCTAAAAATAATCTCCTTCAGCATAAGACATGTAAGTCAGGAAGTAAAGAAAAACTCAAAGAAATCCTAGACTTACCGGAATGTTCTGAGCATAAATGCTGTTTGGAAACCATCCCTCAATAAAGCTGGAGTCACAAGTGACTGCAGATGCTGGACTGAATCAAATCAGGTTCATCATCACTGAAATACTGTATGTAGTGAAATCTGATGTTTTGCAGCAACAGTACAGTGCAATACATTAAAAAATACTATAAATTACAATAAGAAATATATATAAAATTTAATTAAATATGTAGTGCAAAATGAAAGCAAAAAGGGGAGTAGTGTTCGAAAAATAGTGAGGTAGTGTTCATTGGTTCACTGTTTGTTCAGAAATCTGATGGTGGAGAGAAAGAAGCTGATCCTACAGCATTGAGTGTATGTGTTTAGGCTTCTATACCTCCTCCCTGACAGTAGTTAAGGAGGAGAGGGCATGTCTTGGGTGATGGGGGAGTTCCTTAATGATGGATGCCACCATTTTGTCTTCTGAAGATGTCCTTGATGATGTGGAGGCTGGGGCCCATTATGGAGCTGGCTGAGTAACAAAACTCTTCAGCTTTTTCTGATCCTTTGCAGTGGCTCCTGCACAGCAGATTGTAGACAGCTAAAAACTTGATAGAGGAACTCAGCAGGTAGAACACCATCCCTGGGGGGGAATGAATTGTCAACAGTGTGCGTACAATCTATTTTGTTAGGATCTTACACTTTATTGTCCCCTTCACTTCACTTCCTCTGCAACTGTTACACCATATCCTGAACTCTGCTAATGTTTTAACCTGTAATGCCTCAATGCACTGCTGTAAATAATTGATCTGCATGAACAGTACGCAAGACAAGCTTTTCACTGTATCTCAATACATGTGACAATAATAAACCAATTCCAGTTCCAGTTCCAATTCCTTCAAGTGTCTATCCAATTTTGAAATCGCCAGTCACTCCCTTTCCACCATCTCTGTAGGCTGAATCATTAGCCCTAACTGAAAAAAAATATATTGTGGTGAGCATTTGGTCCATAATGACAGACAAGGAAGCTTGTTTAACCCAGCAACTGTTTTTATTGTGATAAACACAAAAGCAGACCGGGTGCTATGACCTGGGGAGATAACTGCTCCATCTCAAACAAACAGAGCGGTGGGGTGATTATCACACAGCCTGGTTACAGTCAGGGTGATCTACAAACACACAAGTTCACTGCGCACCTGCTGGTGGTCCATAGGAGGGATGGGGGAGGGGGGGGATCAGTACCACCATCATTGCTTGCCCCTGGCTCTGCTCCTCAAGGCAGTGACACTTGGTCGTTCTAGCCACCACGTCAACTGCCCCTCGGGACTGTGGAAGCTCAACAACCAGGTCAGCGATGCGTGGGCCCTGCGAAGCAGGATCCATCGGCTGAAGAGGGAGGGGTGGAAGTGGCGGAAGGCCTGGACCACAGCTAAGGGTTGACCACAGTTGCATTCAGTGTGGCTCAGGGTGTGGCTGAAGTGCACCACAACATGTTCTCCTTGGACAGCGCTACACCCGAACGTCGGTTGCTGGCATCTGTGTCAACAATGAGGGGTGTGCTGGACCAGGGTACACCAGCACCGGGGCCTGGGTTAGCGCAGCTCAGAGCTGGTCGAAAGCGGCAGCGTGGGTGTAAGTCCAGGAAAAAGGCTCCCCTTCTCGGTGAGCTGGTGCAGGGAAATGGCGACGGTGACCGAGACCTTAACAAACCAGCGGTAGTATGATGCTAGCCCCAGGAAACTGTGAAGCTCAGAGACATCGCGAGGGGTGGGCCATTCCTGGGCTGCTGACACCTTCTTAGGGTCTGTCACCGCTCTATCCGCACTCACCAATGCCCCAGGAACCTCGTCTGGACACGCAGCAGGCAGCATTTTGCGGGGTCGAGCAGGAAGATGCCAGTGAAGACCTCTTCCACATTCCACAAGCCGTTATCAAAAATGACAGCGTGCATCAGGAGAATGTCCAAATAGATGACACGGCAACTCCACGGGATGTGTGCCAGCACCCTCTCCATCAGTCTCTGGAATATGGTTGGGGCGTTGCACAGGCCAAACACCATTACTCAGAATGCCACCGCCCTTGACCAGAGGTGAAGGCAGTCCTGGGCCAGGCCACTTGGGCCAGTTCAACCTGCCAGTAGCCACTGCAGAGATTGAGAGAGCCAAATCAGTCGAACCCACGATGCAGTCCAGGGCATCATCAATTCAGGGCAGCAGGTAGGAGTCTTTCTGGGTCTTGGCATTGAGATGGTGTAGTCCACAAAGAACAGCCACAATCCTTCTTTCTTCCTGACCAACACTGCTGGGGCTTCCCACGGGCTATTGAAGGGCTCAATGATGCCAGCTCCTGCCATCTCTTTGGCGCGCTGCTCCGCTGCCTGGCATTTGGCGAGGTCCAGGTGATGGGGCAGCAGACAGGCAGGGTGGGCGTCCCCAGTGTTAATGTGGTGTTGGAAAAGCCTCATGCATCTGCAGTCCTCATCTCTGGTTGTGAAGGCGTCAAAGAGCTGGTCTAGGAGGTCCTCCAGCCACCGCCGCAGGTCCTGATCCAAGGTCTCGGTGCTTTGCAGCCACACCCCTCACATTGCCTGCACGTTGTCGCTGGAGGATGCCATTGTACGGCTGCCAATGTCGTCGTCCTGCATCGGTGCGGTTGCTGATGACGGGAGCGCAGCGAGATCCACCTGGGTGACCACTAGTGGTTGTTGCCACATCTGCCTGGTCCTGCTTCCTGGAGCGGCCCTGCCGGAGAGCTGCGGCTTCAGTGCCGAAGTGGAGCGTTGCCCCCCCCCCCCCCCCCGGCATATCCACACGGGGCTCCCAGTGGGACAGCAGTTTCAGACCAATGGCGCGGGGGTCCCAGATGTCAGCGAGCCACACCTCATGCTCCACTGCGCAGTCTCCCCTTCCCTCTCATCGCTGCACAGTCGCCGGTGACCGTAGCCAGAAGGACCATCGTTGTTGTCTTCCCAGGCTGGTCCGTGTAGGAGAGGACACTCAGAAAAATGATGGCGATGATTGACCCCGTGTCCACCAACGCATGGCACTTGATACCCTCCACCACACAGTCCCATGTATAAGCCTTGCTTTTCACCCAAACAGCCCATGCAGGAAGGTGGCAACAGAGGAATTCTGCTGGAGGTCTCAGGCATTGCTGAGTCAACATGGGTTCTAAGATTGTTGCTGCACTCTGTGCCTCTGCCAGCGAAGATGGTGATGCCAGGTGAACGTGCTGCCAAAGGTGTTCCAGCATCGGCGCGTTTGTTAGGCAAGTTTTTCCTAAGCTGTGGGAGGGAAGTGGAGGTAGCCATGCCAAACACAGTGGTGGAGATCAGCTGCAAGTACCTCCAGACTTTCTACACACTGTCCTTAAACATCTGGAGAAGAAGGATGCTTATGTGAGAATGCTGTTCTTGGACTACAGTTCAGCATTGAACACCAAAATTCCTTCCAGCCTTGACAAGAAGCTCAGAGACCTCAATCCTTCACCCTGCCTTGTGCAGCTGGATCCCGAACTTCCTGTCAAATCGCCGGCAGGGTGGTAAGATTGGGCTCCCTCACCTCTGCCCCTCTGACCCACAACACAGAAGCCCCTCAGGGCTGTGTACTAAGTCCCCTCCTTTACTCTCTGTATACCCATGACTCTGTCGCCACCCACAGCTCCAATCTGCTAATTAAATTTGCTGAAGACACTACACTGATTGCCTTAATCTCAAATAATAATGAGGCAACCTACAGAGAAGAAATCATCAGCTTGACACAGTGGTGTCAAGGAAACAACCTCTCCCTCAATGTCCCATAAACAAAGGAGCTGGCTGTGAACTACATGAGGGATGAAAACAGGCTAAACCCTATTGACATGAATGGATCAGGGTTTGAGAGGATGAGCAGCTTTAAGTTCTTCAGCAAAAAACATCACCAGGGAACTAACGTGGTCTATACATACCGGCTGTGTGGTGACAAAAACACAACAGCGCCTCTTTCTCCTCAGGCATTTGAAGAATTTTGGTATGGGTCCCCAAATTCTAAGAACTTCTACAGGGGCACAACTGAGAGCATCCTGACTGGCTGCATCACTGCCTGGTATGGGAACTGTACTTCCCTCAAATACAGGACTCTGCAGAGAGTAGTGCGGACAGCCCAGCGCATCTGTAGATGTGAACTTCGGACTATTCAGGACACTTATAAAGACAGGTGTGTAAAAAGGGCCCAAAGGATGATTGGAGACCTGAGTCACCCCAACCTCCAACCACAAACTGTTCCAGCTGTTACCACTGGGAAATGGTGCCACAGCATAAAAGCCAGGACCAACAGGCTTTGGGACAGCTTCTTCCACCAGGCCATCAGACTGCTTAGTTCATGCTGATGCAACTGTATTTCTATGTTATATTGACTATCCTATTGTGTTTCTCTGTGTGTGTGTGTGTGTGTGTGTGTGTGTGTGTGTGTGTGTGTGTGTGTGTGTGTGTGTGTGTGTGTGTGTGTGTGTGTGTGTGTGTGTGTGTGTGTGCGTGCACGTGTGTGTGTTTGCACCCTTAACTCCTGGTGGAGTCGTCAGTGCGCCATCATGACAAGCTTTTTGAACCGATCTTTTTGGTGATTGCTCATCGTACAGCGTGTCTTGGGCATCTGAAACCTGGCAGAGCCTGTCCCTCTCCAGGCTTTTCTTTTACAAGGTCGAGTTGCTAGCTCGACGCTTAACCCAGGCACGGATGGAGGAAGTCCAGCACTGATGCCAGTATGCCACTTATTCTGTTGTACATAATATTTATCATAAATTATTATAATTGCACATTGCACATTTAGATGTAGACATAATGTAAAGATATTTACTGCTCATGTATATGAAGGATGTAAGTAATGAAGTCATTTCAATTCAATTCAATTCTTGAATAAAAGGGGATAACTACTCTCAACTTCACTTGCCTCATCATTAAAATGTTCCCACAACCAAAGATCTCATTTTCAAGGACTCTTTTATCTCATTATCTCATGTTCTCATCATTTTAAAAAAATATTTTTTCATTTACACAGTTTGTTGTCTTCTGCACTCTGGTTGATCTTTCATTGATCATGTTATTGTTACTATTTTATAGATTTGCTGAGCTTGCCCGCAAGAAAATGAATCTCTGTGCCATATATAGTCGCATATATGTATTTTGAGAATAATATTTACTTTGAACTGTGTGTGTGTGTGTGTGTGTGTGTGTGCACATGCGCACATGTGAGGGGTCTGAACATGTGTGTCTATGTATCAATGTGTGTATGCATGCGTGTATACGTGTGCACATATGTACGCATGCATGCGTACATAAATCTGTGTCTCTATGTGCTTTTGTATGTTTGTGTGAATCATATTCATTCCCTACCTACATGCATGTGTGTATACAGTATGTGTTATGTATGCTGGTGTTCCATTGACCACTGTGCCTTGAGCTGTAGGTGAAGTCTGATTAAGGCGCTGGAACTCAAATCCCGATTCTTTATGCCCACGGATATCTGTGCTGTGTGTGTGTTCTGTAAATCATCCCGTCTGGTTACCCCTTGTGTCCACTCACACCCTGCAGTCACTAAGTTTACAGAAATAGAGTTGGACAATTAACATGCAGGGTCCTCCTACCATCAACCTCTACAGCCAATTAAATTTTAATAAGCCGTACTGTCTGACACCATCAATAACCCCTAACATGTGACTTATTTCACCTTGACAGCTCCCTGCTAAGATCTTTCACCAAGTGCTCTCTCCACTCGGCACGCTAAATTATTCCTTCAATTTGCCATGTCCTGCAAAATATACTTACTGCCTATCCTTCTGTCAGATCACTAGAATTCCTTAATTTTTAGATATAAAATGACACTTCTGAATGATGTCCTTTTTTGTCAAACCTCCCTGTATTTCATTAATTCCATGTGTCAAGTACATATTGTGTTGTACTATCTTCATCTATGTCTAAATCTTTATCAGAGATTTGCTCTGAATTCTAACTCGAGCTTATGAGCTTGTGCAGGCTCATGGCTGTTTAGAGGAACTGCTTTGCTAAGATGTAGTATGGTAGTTTAATTGTCACATTGTTGGAGTCCTTATTCAGAGCTGCAGAGTAATGATCTGCAAACATGAGCTCACATCCAATTTTGGCAGCCCAGGAACTTAAATTCGATAAATTAAGTGTTAGCATTTTGTAACTCCAAAGGTTAATCGAAAGAAAAACACGGGAGCCAGAATAACAGGTCGACTTTGTTTTACTTTTGTGAGGCACACACAAATGATCCGGTGCTGTAATGATGTATGCCAGTCACATACTGCTTACATATTTTCCATAAGGAATTACATAAACAAACAACAAATCCTTAATCAGACAGTATATGCATAATATTATTCAAATATTAAATGCACTACACTCCTCCTTCCTTAGTTGTAAGCTACATATAGAATGCATCTCAATTCAAATATGTAACATATTGCTGTCTAGTTATCTATCTACAGTACATGTAATACTACTGTACTATATAATAAACTGCTGTATATGTAACTTAGTAAATTTTAAAGTTGTCCCATTCAGGCCTAAAGATTTAATTGCTGTGGAAGATTTCTTACTCTTGTGGGCTAATGTCTTTCCTGACAAGGAGAATCACCCTTCTTGGCTGGTGAGACGTGGCTGTGAAACAATCTCAGTTTCTGAGGCGTCCTCCAAGGTGGTGGTTGTAAAGAGTTAACACTGGGACCGGAGAAAGTAGTTCTGAAAGTTCTGGGCACGTTTCTTCCCTGATAACTGACTCTGCTCTCCTCAACTGATTGATGTGCCATCTCCAGATGACATCAGATGCAATCTTCACTGTGTAGGAGAGTGGTCCAGCTCCGCCCTTAATCTTTCCATACCCACTTATGTTCACCTCTGTAGTCCCTCACCAGGACTGCTTGTCCAACAGTGAAACATCAGACCTCAGTGTTTGAAGAGCCCTCCATTTGACTCTACTGTAGTGCTGCATACTCCTTCTGAGAGTGGATTTGAGGAGATCCAAATGTGAGTTCAAGGGTTGACTCAGGAGTAGCATCACTGGTGAGTTGTTGGTTGTGGAGTGTGCTCCATTCCGATGTGCAGGGATGAAATTGGCGAGCTTCTGATTCAGTGTCAGTGTTGTGTGTTCTCTTGACGTTGCTTGCAGTGCATTCTTTAGACTCTGGATGAACCTTACTGCCAAGCCATTTGTAGCTGTGTGTATGTCTTACTCCATTCATTTTCAGGAATGACTGAAACTGCTCCACAACAAACTGTGGTCCGTTGTCACTGATTAACTGTTCTGGAATACACATCCTTGAGAAGAGGGTTCTCAACGCATCAACATTGGACAAGACAGTAGTTGAGGTCATTGGGAACACTTCTGCCCACTTTCTAGCTGCATGCACTACCAGCAAGGAATATTGTGTCCATGAATAGTCCAGCGGGATCCCCAGGATTCCTCTGCCAGGGCAATGCAGGCCATTCCCAGGGATGGGGGGGACACTGCTCTTGTCATCATCTGCATGTGTTAGCTTCCCAAACAGTGAACGGCAAGATGCTTGATCTGCTGATCTATCCCGCTCCAGCAGACAAAGCCTTGAGCAAATGCTTTCATTTAGACCGTGTCTTGATGACCGCCATGTAGATCCTCCAACACTTCAGCTCTCAGCTTGGATGGTACAACAACTCTCAGTTCCCACGTAAGGCAATCCTCACCAAGGGCAAGTTCATCCCCGTGCTGGTCAAAATGGAGGAACTGGAATTTCTGCTGCACATTCCAGGCATTTTAGTTTGCAACGTAGAACTGAGAGAGGGTTGGATTTTTTTTCTGGTTTGCCCTTGGATCATCTCTGCCATAATAGGGAAACTTGCATTTTGTAATAGTGAGAATACGTCAAGAGGAACGTCCTCTTTTGTAAATTTTCCAGTTATTTCCTTTTTCTAAGGGTTAATGGGATAATCCATCAGCATTTCAATGATTAGGTATCCTCCTGAATTCAATCTTGTAATTGTGTCCTCTAAGAAACAGAGCCCCTCTCTGCATTCAGGCTGCTGCTGTTAGTGAAACACCCTTCTGTGGATCGAAAGTGAATGGTTGATGATCAGTAATGAGGATAAACTCTCTCCCATGCAAGTACTGGTTGTAATGTTTTACACCCCAAACCAGACTTAAGGCCCCTCTGTCAAACTGTACATAAATTTTCTTTGCAGCCACAAGGGAACAGGCTACGGAGCATTCACTTACATCATTCATAACATGAGACATGACTGTACCCTACACTATAAGGCAAGGCACCACAAGAAAGCTTCTCTGGACAATGTGGATAATAATGTGTGAGTACAGTGTATGGTGTCACCATTTCCTTTGTCATTTGGAAAGCCACTTCACACTGGTTTGTCCATTTGCATTTCTTGCTGATCTGTACTAATGAGTTCAAGGGCTGAAGTCGTGTAGCCAGGTTAAGCTGGCACTTGTTATAGTAATTGACAAGTGCTAAAAAGGACTGCAATGATGACACATCCTCTGGCATTGGGTTATTCATCACTGCTTGAATTTTCTCAGCATGCTTGTGTGAGTCTTATGATGAGACCACAGAAAATGATGCTTGGTCTAAAGAATTCACACTTCTTGTTTCATGCTCTGAGCCCATATTCTATTCTTTTTAACACTCTCTTGAGATTTTGAGATGTTCCTTGTCATGCTCAGCAGCCACAGTGATTTTACGCGGATAACACAGAGTGCCTGGGCAGCCTTGCAGTACCTGTCCATGACTTTCTGTCAGAGTGCAGGTGCAGATACTATTTGAAAAATAAGCCTTTTATAGTGATAAAGCCATTTGTGAGTGTTTATGGTGAGAAACACTTTGGACTCTTCTTCCATCTCTATCTGTTGGTAGGCCTCAGCTAAATCCACTTTGCTGAAGTGTTTTCTTCCAGAACGGTTTACAAAGATATCCCCTATCTTGAGCAGAGGGTATTCATCTTCTTTTGATATTGAGTTGATGGTGACCTTAAGGTCACCAGAGATCATGATAGACCCATTCTTCTTGGCTACTGCAATGATTTGTGTTTCCCATGGGCTCCACTCAAACTTGGAAATAATTCCTTCAGCCTCTCTAGCTAACTGACTACTTTATTAGAAATGGTATATATAAAGAACTGGAGGGGCTTTGTTAAAACTTGGGTTGTGGCATTTTCATTTAACACTATCTTCCCTTGATATGTTTGAGTTTTCCAATGGAATCCTTGAACAATACTGTAGCATCATCCAGTACCTTTCTTAATTTTCTTTCAGTTGACTGTATTGCAGGGATGGACCGTGCAAATGGTGAATGAATCTCCAATCAAGTTGTAGTTGTCTCAGCCAATTATAACTCCTCGATGCTGGCCCTCGTGTTTTAACCACATACAAGCCCAATGTGACTTGTTGGTTACTGTATTTCACTGTTATAAATGTTATTGCCACAGGAGTTATCTTTATTCCCCACTAGAAGTTCTTGGTTGGATATCTAGATTCAAGATTCAAGATTCAAAAACTTTATTGTCAAAAACTCTAATCGTACATCAGCTCTGCAGGGCAGAGTGAGACAGCGTTTTCCGAGGAGCAGTGCAATCATAACATAACAAACGCAACACTAAATAATAAATATAACAATAAATAGTAAAACACAACAGCCACCTGTCAGTTAAAAATAAGTTATAAATGTCCAGTGCAAGTTAAAAGTGTCCAAAGCAGAGTCAGGTAGAGCAGCTATTTAGCAGTCTGACTGCCTGTGGGAGAAAGCTGTTTAGTAGCCTTGTGGTTTTAGTTTTGATGCTCCTATGACGTTTACCTGATGGCAGAAGAACAAACAGTTCATGGAGAGGGTGTGAGGGGTCTTTAATGATGTATCATGTCTTCTGGAGGCATCGACTGTGAAAGAGGTCTTGGGCAGAAGATAGGGAGACCCCAATAACCTTCTCTGCTCCCCTAACCACCCTTTGCAAGGCTTTTTTGTCAGCAGCACTGCAGCTGGAGTACCAGGTTGTGATGCAAAAGGTCGGCACACTCTCAACCACACCTCTGTAGAATGTAGTTAAGATGTTAGTGGAGAGTGATGCTTGTTTAAGTTTCCTCAGAAAGTGCAATCTCTGCTGGGCTCGTTTCACAATCCCAGTGGTGTTCCTGGACCAGGTGAGATTGTCCGAGATCTGCACCCCATGGAACTTGATGTTTTCCACACTCTCCACTGTGGAGCCACTGATGCTGAGGGGTGTGTGCTCAGGCTGAGACCGTCTGAAATCGACGATCATCTCCTTGGTTTTGGTGATATTAAGTATCAAGTTGTTGTCACTGCACCAGCTCTCTAGGTGTTTGACCTCCTCCCTGTACATTGTTTCATCATTTTTGCTGATGAGCCCCACCATGGTGGTATCATCAGCAAATTTAATGATCAGGTTCTCCTTGAATCTGGCTGCACAGTCATGTTTTAGCAGTGTAATGGGCTAAGCACACAGCCTTGTGGGGATCCAGTGCTCAGTGTGATGGAGTCAGAGATGTTCCTGCCAACACGGACTGACTGTGGTCTCTCTGTCAAGAAATCCAGAATCCAGCGACACATGGCAGTGTTAAGGCCAAGTAGCGACAGTTTCTCCACTAGTCTCTGCGGGATGATGGTATTGAGTGCTGAACTGAAATCAATGAACAGGATTCTGGCATAAGTGTCTTTGTTGTCCAAGTGAGAGAGAACTGTGCGCAGTGTGGTGGATATTGCGTCCTCTGTTGAGCGGTTAGGACGATAAGCAAACTGTAGAGGATCCAGCGATGAGGGGAGGCTGGCTGTGATACGAGGCTTGACAAGCCGTTTAAAACATTTCATTACTATGGGGGTCAGGGCAACGGGACGGTAATCATTCAGACGGGCTACAACTGATTGCTTTGCTACAGGGATGATTGTGGAGGTTTAGAAGCATCTGGGGACTAAGGGAGATCTGCTAATACATCAGCACATTCCTTGAGCACATGTCCAGGGATGTTGTCAGGACCTCCCGCTTTTCGTGGGTTAACCCTGGCAAGGGTCCTCCGTGTTTGCTCTGAATCAATGATTGGAGCCGGCTGGTCAGATGGTAAGAAGGGACTGGCTCTCCCCCTTGCTGTAGAGTTTGATGCTTCGAAGCGTGCAAAGAATTTGTTAAGCCTGTTTGGAAGGGAGGCGTCGCTGTCATCAGTTTTCTGCCTGATCTTGTAGTCTGTCAGAGCTTTAATTCCCTGCCACATCCGTCTGGTGTCACCTGTGTCACAGAAGTGTCCGTGTATTTTGCCCGCGTAGGCCCTTTTCGCTTTCCTGATCCCTAGTGAAAACGTAGACCTGGCTGAGCGAAGTGCACTCCTGTCCCCCAATCTGTAGGCTGTGTCATGGGCCTTCAGTAGTGAACGCATCTCTGTTGTCATCATGGCTTTTGATAACCACTTGTGGTGAAGGTTTTCTTCACAGTAACATTCTCTGTGCATTTGGCGATGTAGCTGATTACTGCCTCCGCGTACTTCTCAATGTCTGTATGGTCATCATAGGAGGCTGCTGTCTCGAATATGTCCCAGTCTGTGTGCAAAAAAGTCTTGTAGTGCTGAGGCTGCTCCTTTTGGCCAGACCCTTATCTGTCTTTTCTCTGCCCTCACACGTTTAAGCAGTGGTTTATATGCTGGTGTTAACATGACAGATATGTGGTCAGAGTGGCCAAGATGGGGGCGGGGGCTGCTTTGTATGCCTGTGGTGTGTTTGTATAAACTAAGTCCAGTGGTGTCTCCCCTGGTTTTGAAATCTACATATTGCAGGAATTTGGGGAACACAGTCTTTATGCTGGTGTGGTTAAAGTCCCCAGCAATCACCACAAAGCTGTCAGGCTGTGTAGTCAGTAGCTCTCTGATGGCTTCATGTAGGCCTCCCAGTGCCTCGTTAGCATTGGCCTCAGCATTGGCACTGGGAGCTACAGAATCAGCTGCCACAAGCATGATGGTGAATTCCCTCGGCAGACAGAACGGCCGGCATTTCACAATGAGAAATTCAGCCGGCGGTGAGCAGTGTTTAGCAGCTACTGTAGCATTCACACACCAGTCTTTGTTTATATAAATACACAGACCTTCTCCTCGGCTCTTACCAGGAGAGGAGCTAGCTGCCTCTCTGTCAGCACGAAACGGTGTCATTCCCTCTAGCTGTATCGCTGCGTCCGGTATGTTGTCATGGAGCCAGGATTCCGTTACGACGTACACACAGCCGTCTTTAAACTCCTTGCGTGTTTCTCTCAGCAGACGCAGCTCACCCAGCTTGTTGTCGGTGGAGCGGACATTTGAGAGCAGGAGGGACGGTACTGCTGGCGCGGTGGGGTTAGCTTTTAGCCTAGCATGGATGCCGGCCCTCTTACCCCTCCTCTGTCTTCTGTCACAGCGCTTTCACTTCCTCCTCCCTCGGGAAGCAGCCGGCTGGGTAGCAGATAGTGGTCTGTAGCGATGTAAACTGTCCATGTCACACCAGAACTCGTCAGTTTTTCTGACATAGTATGTCCTGATGTTAACGAGCATATTCCGACTGTATGTTATGCGTCTAGGACAAACAGAACAAACACTAGATACACTTATCTACAGGCTTCAGTTCAATATCTTCAAAATGCTGTTTAAATATTTTGTAAAATGACTGAAACAACTGAACCAGTGTCTATTTCCATTTTAATTAAGTTGCCGCTCACTTTTGGGGTCAGCCGTATTGCTTGCCTCCTGTTAATTTTCACTTTGTAAATCTCAAGGATATTCAATCCTGTGCCACTCTCATCATTATCAGATTTTTTATCAACAGCATGTAGATTTGAGCTCTTTTTGAAACTGAAACTTGACATTTTATCTTTTTCTCTGCCCTGTGCAGTCCATTTATTTTGTCCAATGTGCTCTCTGTGTGTGTCTTACTAAGCTGCGTTTTATGCAAGTTTCACCTTTAAGCACACATTGGTGTATTGGCTTTATTGGTACGAAATGATATTAAATCATTAGAAAGAGGTGTCAGAGGATCGCACAGAATCTTTATGGGTTGAGCTAAGAAATTGCAGGTGTTAAGGGAGCCTGATGGCAGTTATATACAGGCTTCCTAATAGCTGCAGTGATGTGGACTACAAATTACAACAGGAAATAGAAAAGGTTTGCCAGAAGGGCAGTGGTTTGATAATTGTGGGGGATTTTAACATGTGAGTGGATTGGGAAAATCAGGTCACCACTGGATCTCAAGAGAGAGAATTTGCAGAATGTCTATGAGATGGCTTTTTAGAACAGCTTGTTGTTGAGCCCACGAGGGGATCGGCTGTGCTGGATTGGGTGTTGTGTAATGACCCAGAGGTGATTAGAGAGATGGAAGTGAAGGAACCCTTAGGAGGCAGTGATCACAACATGATTGAGTTCATTGTGAAATTTGAGAAAGAGAAGCCGAAATCCGATGTGTCGGTATTTCAGTGAAGTAAAAGAAATTACAATGGCATGAGGGAGGAACTGGCCAAGGTTGACTGGAAAGGGACACTTGCAGGAAGGACAGCAGAGCAGCAGTGACTGGAGTTTATGCGAGAAGTGAGAAATGTGCAAGGGAGATATATTCCAAAAAAGAAAAAATTTTCGAATGGAAAAAGGGTGAAACTGTGGCTGACAAGAGAAAAAGCCAAAGTAAAAGCAAAGGAGAGGGTGTACAAAGAATCAAAAATTAGTGGGAAGACAGAGGATTGGGAAGTTTTTAAAAGCTTACAAAAAGAAACTAAGAAAGTCATTAAGAGGGAAATGATGAACTATGAAAGGAAGCTAGCAAATAATATCAAAGAGGATACTAAAAGCTTTTTCAAGTATATAAGGAGTACAAGACAGGTGAGAGTAGATATAGAACTGATAGAAAATGATGCTGGAGAAATTGTAATGGGAGATAAGGAGCATGGTTTCCTTGAAGGAAAATCCTACCTGACAAACCTATTGCAATTTTTTGAGGAAATTACAAGTCGGCTAGACAAGGGAGATGCAGTGGATGTTGTGTATTTGGATTTTCAGAAGGCCTTTGACAAGGTGCTGCACATGAGGCAGCTAAACAAGATAAGAGCCCATGGAATTATGGGGAAGTTACATACGTGGATAGAGCGTTGGCTGATTGGCAGGAAACAGAAAGTGGGAATAAAGGGATCCCATTCTGGTTGGCTGCCAGTTACGAGTGGTGTTCCGCAGGAGTCTATGTTGGAGCCGCATCTTTTTACATTGTATATCAATGATTTGGATCATAGAATAGATGGCTTTGTGACTAAGTTTGCTGATGATACAAAGATAGGTGGAGGGGCTGGTAGTGCTGAGGAAACCGAGAGTCTGCAGAGAGACTTGGATAGATTGGGGAATGGGCAAGGAAGTGGCAAATGAATTACAATGTCGGAAAGTGTATGGTCATGCACTTTGGTAGAAGAAATAAACGGGCAGACTATTATTTAAATGGGTCGAGAATTCAAAGTTCTGAGATGCAACAAGACTTGGGAGTCCTCGTACAGGATAGCCTTAAGGTTAACCTCCAGGTTGATTCGGTGGTGAAGAAGGTAAATGCAATGTTGGCATTCATTTCTAGAGGAATAGAGTATAGGAGCAGGGATGTGATGTTGAGGCTCTATAAGGCACTGGTAAGACCTCACTTGGAATACTGTGTGCAGTTTTGGGCTCCTTATTTAAGAAAGGAAGTACTGATGTTGGAGTGGGTTCAGAGAAGATTCACTAAAATGATTCTGGGAATGAGAGGGTAAACATATGAGGAATGTTTGACCGCTCTTGGACTGTACTCCTTGGAGTTTAGAAGAATGAAGGGGTCCTCATAGAAACATTTCGAATGTTGAAAGACATGGACAGAGTGGATGTGGCAAAGTTGTTTCTCATGGTGGGGGAGTCTAGTACGAGGGGGCATGACTTGAGGTTTGAAGGGCGCCTATACAGAACAGAGATGTGAAGAAATTTTTTTAGCCAGAGGGTGGTGAATCTGAGGAATTTGTTGCCACAGGCAGCTGTGGAGGTCAAGTCATTGAGTGTATTTAAGGCAGAGATTGATAGGTATCTGATTGGCCAGGGCATCAAAGGTTATGGTGAGAAGGCTGGGGAGTGGGACTAAATGGGAGAATGGATCAGCTCATGATGAAATGGCGGAGCAGACTCGATGGGCTGAATGGCCGACTTCTGCTCCTTTGTCTTATGGTCTTATGGTATGTGAACCCCTGCCTCAGTGGTAACACATTTGTTCAGCCAGGCTGGTTTCTGTTTGGATGTTGCAATTTTGTTCACACTCACTTTCACTCCCGACTGCAACTCAATTGTGTCTCTGGCTGCCTTTTCCATTGATACAGTAATTTCAATTACTCTTTTAAATGAGTTGAACCTCAATTAGGAGCCACTTTTGAATGCTTTCTTGAAACATTCCATAAACTAAATGATCTGCCTGTGCATCATTAAACTATCACTGTACTGATAATCCCCAGAGAATTTCGTCAATTCAGCCACATACGTTGGAATGGACTCCCCTTCCTTTTGATACCGCTTGTGAAACCTAAAGGATTCTTCAATCAACAATAGTCTCAGTTCTAAATGTTCCTGCATTATGTTCACAATATCGGCAAAGCTCATTTTGGCTGATTTGGTTGAAGTAGTCAAACTTCAAAGGAATTTGTATGCTCTTGCACCAATTACATTCAGCAAAACTGCCTATCGCTTTGCTTGGAAATTTAATTTCCTTCAAAATACTGCTCAGTTCATTCAGTACACAACTAAGTTATCCGTTTTGCAATCAAACACATCTATCTTTCTGGTGTAACCGGTCATTTTTGCTTTTTTAAAATGTATTATTATTATCACCCAGAATTGACTCTTTATGAACCCCTAAATTTCATTCATTTCCTGCATTTTGTAACTCAAACATCTCTCTCTCCCACATAGAAACATTTTCTGCTCTTCAACAGGTATGTAGTCATCTCAATTTCATTTTAAAACTTCCTCATCACCACTTTTGTGTTTTGAAACTCCAAAGCTTAAATTGAAAGAAAAACATGGGAGCTTAGGAGAGTTTTGTTTTACTTTAGTGAGATGCGCATGTATGACGTGGTGTTGTAATGACACATGCCATTAACATACTTCTTACATATAGCCTGTACTTACTTACATGAACAATGAATGCTTATGAAACAATGTATTTACAATATTACTCAAACATTACTAAAAATATTAAATACAGTACATAAGTAACTATGATTATTGCAAACAGCCAGATTCAGATTCATTTATTTATCACATGTACATTGAAACATACAATGAAATGCACCAATTGTGTTAACAACCAGCACAGCCTAATGATGTGTTGGGGCAGTGTGCAAGTGTTACTACATATTCCAGTGCCCATAATGTTCACCAGGAAAACACAGAACACAACCAAACAGAATGTAACAAACAACAAAATAACAACAGCAAATCAAGCTCTTGCTCTTTCTCTCTCTCACACACACACACACTCCTCCTCCAGTTCCAGGACAGGCCTTCATTCTGCACTCTCCTGTCCTTCAGCCAAGCTCACAAGCTCATCCGAAGCAACCCTGGAACTATCCTGTCCTCACATAGTAGTAAACAGTCAAGAAGAAAATGTTTGCGGCATTGATCGTGTGGATAGTCAGAGGCTTTTTCCCGGGGCTGAAATGGCAAGCATGTGAGGGCACAGTTTTAAGATGCTCAGAAGTAGATACAAAGGAGATGTCAGTGGTAAGGTTTTTACGCGGAGAGTGGTGACTGCGTGGAATGGGCTGCTGGCAGCAGTGGTGGAGGTGGATACTATAGGATCTTTTAAGAGACTCCTGAATGGCTACATGGAGCTTAAAAAAATAGAGGGCTATGTGTAAAGCCTAGGTAGTCTAAGGTTGGAACACGTTCGGCACAGCTTTGTGGGCCTGTATTATGCTGTATGTTTTTTTTATGTTTCTATGTCCCCTTCAGCATTGTTGCTGTATTACAAAAGTCAAATGTCAGTGGGTCGGCAAAAGATGATGAAACCTCTAGGACATTCCCCTCTTCATCAATGGAGGACCAGACACAGATAAGACCATAAGACCATAAGGCATAGGAGCAGAATTAGGCCATCTGGCCCATCGAGTCTGTTCCATGGATCCTTTTTTTTCTTCCTCCAATTAAGAACCTGTCAATCGCTGCCTTAAGTATACCCACCGAGCTGGCCTCCACAGCTGCATGCGGCAACAGGTTCCACACATTCACCACCCTTTGGCTAAAGAAATTTCTCCGCATCTGTTTTGAAAGAGTGGCCCTCTATCCTGAGGCTGTGCCCTCTTGTCCTAGACTCTCCCTTCATGGGAAGCAGCATTTCCACATCTATTCTGTCTCAACCGTTCACCATCTGAAAGGTTTCAGTGAGATTCTCCCTCATCCTTCTGAATTCCAGCGAGTGCAGAGCCAGCCATCAAACAGTCCTCAACAGTCCCTTTCATTCCTGGAATCATCACTGTGAACCTCCTCTGGACCCTCTCCAATGCCAATGCATCTTTACTAAGATGAGGGCCCAAAACTGTTCACAATACTCAAGGTTAGGCCTCAGTCGTGCCTTATAAAGCCTCAGCATCACATCCCTGCTTTTGTATTCTAGACATCTTGAAACGAATGCTAAACAATACTGTTCTTCAAGTATGGAGCAGTGACTTAAAGTTCAGCCTGACCTCTAATTCCCCCACATACAGGTAAGGTCATAGAGAAATATATATAGCTAGGGTGCCTAACACACCTTTGCACAGTACTATAGTAATTTTATGTATTACACTGTACTGCTACCGCAAAAGAAATCAAACTTCATGACATATGTGAGTGATGATCAACCTAATTCTGATATCGGTTTCTATTGTGGATTGAGAGTGGGACGGCAGCAGGGAGAGGGGAATCATAGTTGGGAAAAGGGGAAGGAAAAACCAGAGAGATATTCGGTAATGATCAATAAACTAATTGTAATCAAATGGCCTTGCCTGGTGCCCCAGCGCTGTGTGTGTCTGCACCCACACCACCTCCGACCCCTGGCTCTCCTCTGTCACCTGGTCCACACCCCTCCTGCGGCACTCCACCCTCACCATTCCCAACACTGTTTGCTCCCGCCAGATTTACAAACGCTCTCTCTGCTACACAATGCCACATTGACAAATAGAGAATTCTGCAAAAGATTTAGGCACCATAGCTATGGGGGGGTGGGGGGATTGATAAGTTTGTGGCCAAAGGTAGAAGGAGTCAATCATAGAAAACCTAGCACGTTTATTTTTCAACATAGTCCCCTCCTACATTTACACACTTAGATATGGATCTTGGACCTCCAGGAAGTATCCACAGCAGGGGTGATTGAGCAGTTCATGGCCTAAAGTAGAAGGAGATGAGTTATACAGCTCTCTTTACATGCACATGTACATACAGTTCAACTCTTTGAGTGATTATGCAGGAAGTTTGAAGTTAATAACTCATCTCCTTCTATGTTAGGCCATGAACTTATCAATCACCCCTGCTGTGGACACTTTCTGCAGGTCCAAGATCCGTATGCTCCACAACCGCTGGACTAAGTGTGTAAATGTAGGAGGGGACTATGTTGAAAAATAAATGTGCTAGGTTTTCTATGATTGACTCCTTCTACCTTAGGCCACGGACTTATCAATCACCCCTCGTATATGTGCCTAAGACTTTTGCACAGAACTGTTCATTCATTTTGGACTCTTCACTCACAGCATTCTCAGCTCACCTATAACACAATATTCAGAATTCTCTCTTTTTGTTGTTGTTTTCTCTTGTACTCTCTCAATGCACAAGTATAATGAAATGGTCTGTCTGGAGAACATGCTTAGTATACAGTACCCAACAATAAAAAAAAACATTTTACTAATTTATGTTACAAAAACTGTTGTGCTTGGTCTGTTCAGTGGCACTCTGCACAATTGTGGGGAAAAGAAATTCCAGACACCCTCAAGATTATAGGGTGATATTCTCTGCCTCTACCACTAGGCTAAATAGACTTTACTGAGACATCAGTTTTATAATCCAGTGCAATGTTTGCTTCCTCCCAGCTATTCTACTTACCTCACACTCTGTCACTCAACAGCTGGGTTATAGTTGCACCACCACACCCTCTAACTTTAACTTGAGCCTGAGTCGTTGGATCACTACTGTGTACAAACCTAAAATCACGGCCATTTTGTTAATAAAAATCAAGAGAGGCAGAGGTGATTGAAAGTAATCAAAAATACTGCAGATGCTGGAAATCTGCAACAAAAGCAGAAAACGTTGGTAAAGCTCAGTGAGTCAGGAATCATCTGTAGCAAGAGGAAAGACAAGAGACTGCAGACTGTAGTATGCCATGGTAGCATAGTAGTTAGTGGAATCCTATTACAGCTTGGGGCATCAAAGTTCAGAGTTCAAACCCGGCGTCCACTGTATGTTCCGTGTGTGCATGGATTTCCTCCTGTTGCTCCAGTTGCCTCCCACATTCCAAACACGTATCAGTTAGTAGCTAAACTGGTCATTGTAAATGGCCCTGTAAATTTTCCTGTGATTAGGGTAAGGTTAAATCAATGGGCTGCAAGATGGTAGGGTTCAATGGGCCTGGTCTGCACTGTATCTTTAAAATAAAATGTTGTTGGAATCTGGAAAAACAAAATAATCTACTGGAGGGCAATTGAATGATTCCCCAGTTCAATAAGATGGACATTACAATTTACCTTACTATGATTTTACCCCTTATTGTTTCCCTGCACTGCACTTGCTCTGTAGCTGTCGCACTGTCTTCTACATTGTTAGTGTCTTACCTTGGTCTGCCTCAATGCACCGAGCAATGATCTGATCTGTATGAACAGTATCCAAAAGATAAGATTAAACATTAGCAAGAGAAAATCTGCAGATGCAGGAAATCCAAGCAACACACACACAACATGCTGGAGGAACTCAGCAGGCCAGGCAGCATCTATGGAAAAAAGTTTCAGTCCAAAACTCTCCAGCAGGCCTGAAGGAAAGAAGCTGAGGAGTAGATTTAAAAGGTAGGGGGAGGGGAGAGAGACCCACTCGGCAACAGGTGAAACCAGGAGGGGGAGGGATGAAGTAAAGAGCTGGGAAGTTGACTGGTGAAAGAGACAGAAAGCCGTGGAAGAATGTCAAAGGGGGAAGGAGCACTAAAAGGAAGCAATGGGAGGGTAAGGAAATGAGTAAGATCGGGAAAAGGGAATGGGAAATGGAGAAATGGGAGTGGGGATTAGGGGCATTATCAGAAGTTTGAGAAATCTATGTTCATGTCATCAGATTGGAGGCTACACAAACTGAATGTAAGGCGTTACTCCTCCAACCCAAGTGTGGTCTCATCACAACAGTGGAGGAGGCCATGGATGGATATATTAGAATGGAATGGGAAGTGGAATTAAAATGGGTGGCCACTGGGAGATCCCACTTGTTCTGGCGGATGGAGCATTGATGCTCTGTGAAGCGGTCTCCCATCTACGTTGGGTCTCACCGATGTACAGGAGGCCACACCGAACACAGTTAATGACCCGAACAGACTCACAGATAAAGAGTCGCCTCTCCTGGAAGAATTGTTTAGGGCCCTGGATGGTAGTGAGCAAGGAGGTGTTAGGGGCAGGTACAGCACTTGTTCTCCTTGCAAGGATAAGTGCCAGGAGGGAGATCAGTGGGGAGGGACGAATGGACAAGGAAGTCACGTAGGAAGTAATCCCTATGGAATGCAGAAAGTAGGGGGAAGGAAAGATGTGTTTGGTGGTGAGATCCCGTTGGAGGTGGCGAAGTTTTGCTGGACACGGAGTGTGGTGGGCTAGTAGGTGAAGAGAGGAATCCTATTGCTGGTAGGGTGGTGGAAGGATGGGGTAAGAGCAGACACATGTGAAATAGAAGAGATGCGTTGAGGGCAGCGTTGATGGTGGAGAAAAGGAAGCCCCTTTCTTTGTAAAAGGAGGACATTTCCTTCATTCTAGAATGAAAAGCCTCATCTTGAGAGCAGATGTGGTGGAGATGGAGGAATTGAGAAAAGGGGATGGAATTTTTACAAGTAGTAGGGTGGAATCAGGTGTAGTCTATGTAGATAATCCATTAGTTTTATTTGGCACATATACATCAAAACATACAGTGAATTGTGTTGTTTGCGTCACTGACCAACACAGTCCAACTGTGCTCTCAGGGCAGCCTGCAAGCGTCTCCATGCTTCAAGCATTTACATAGCATGCACACAACTTACCTGTAAGCTTTTGGAGTGTTGGATGAAAGAAAAGTACCCTGCTGAAAACAACAGGTCAAGGGGAGAACTTTCAAAACTCTTTACAGAGAGTGGCGGATTTGAACCCTGCTTGCTGGGATTGTAAAGCACTATGCTAATGTGCTGCTCCCAGATAAGCATTTCACTGTACAGTAGCAATAAACCAATTCCAATTTCAGTTCCAGTGGATCAGATAAATTTCTGTCGAAGCGGAGTTTTGGGTGAAGAGCCTTCATCTGGATGAATAGAATCTTGCCTGTGGAAATAGCAGGAGTTAACTGGGTATTTTCCAGCAGTCCAGAGTATACAACATTACACACACTTACGATACTCAGGTAAAGACACATTTCACCCTACCAGAGATGTTCCCTCTGCTCCACCCATCGCTCTCTCCCAGCTTCCCTGCTACCTTCGCGAACGTGTTTCTCCCATTCTTATAAAAGTTCTGATGAAGACTCTCAGACTTGAAACATCAATAGCTCTGCTACGGAGAGAGTGGAGAGCACAAAGTTCCTCGGTATGAACGTATAATGAATCTAACCTCTAACCTGGACCCACAGTACCTCCTCATTACTCAAGAAGGCACAGCAGCATCTATACTTTCTGAGGAGAATGAGGCATGAAAGACACTGCACCCCCGTTCTAACCACTTTTTACAGGAGCACCATCAAGAGTGTCCTGTCTGGCTGCATCATTGTGTGGTACGGAAGCTGCAAGGTGTTGGACCACAAGCCCCTACAAAAGATAGTAAAACCACTGAGAGTCTTGCTCTCCTATGTGTGACATTTACCAGGGGCGTTGTATATGGATGACTCAAAGCATTATCAACGATCCCTACCACTCATCCTGCAATCTCTTTGATCCACTACTGTCAGGAAGGAGGTACAGGAGCACCAGGACTGAGACTGTTAGACTAGGTAACAGTTTCTTCCCTCAGATTGTGAGACTAATGAATACCCTGTCACCACCACAGTCTCAACACAAGAGTAGCGAACTGCTTACTGTACTGTTAACTTGTGCTTCACATGCATTCTGAATTATATTTTATTAATTTATTTGTAGTAATATTACGTTTCTATGTGCAGTGTGTGATGTATGCATTGTGATCCAGGAGAATGTTGTTTCGTTTCGTTGTATACATGCACAGACGGATGACAATAAACTTGAACTTGAACTTAAACACATTCCCTTTTCTACAGGAGCTACCTGACCCACCAAGAGCCTGTCTCTAAACTGTAGTATTCTATGACTCTGTGACTCTAAGTATATACTGTACAGAATTTATCACCCCATCAGCCTGAAGCAATAATTATGTCCCCTTTGTCTCACCCATAGGGTTCTAAGTGAGCATCTTGGAGAGAAGGAAGTGGAATTATCACTGCTATTTGATTGGGTGAAGGAGGCTGACCTGGGGAACTACACCTGCATCGTAGAAAATCGGATTGGACGCACTCAAGCCAGCATACTTCTCCAGAAGAAAGGTAAGTGCCAGCAAGGTGAAGTGCTTTGACATAGCAACTTGGCTTCTTGCGAATTTTTTTGTTTCCGTGTGTTGGCTATGAGCCGGTATGAAGTAGAAGGCAGCAACCCTTGGCTTGTTGTGAGCTTACAGTTCATTTGCCTTGATTCAGCTTGTCGATTCCACTGTTCTGTTTTTCTCACAGGGAGTGGTGGGTGCGTGGAATGCACTGCCAGTGACGGTGGTAGAGGCAGAAACAATAGGGTCTTTTAAGAAACTCTTAGAGAGGTATCTCTTAGAAAGATAGAGGGCTATGTGGTAGGGAAATTCTAGGCTGCTTCTAGAGTGGATTACATGGTCGGCACAACATTGTGGGCCGAAGGGCCTATAATGCGCTGTGGATTTCTATGTTCTATCTTCTACGCTGTCTTGTTTCTTTCTTATTTTTCCCTTCCTACATCACTTGTCACTCAGTCAAATTCTGCTGCCTTGACTCTAAATGTCTCTGGTTCATCCGTTACCAGGGCCTCTTCAGATCTTTGATCAATCTCATTCTACCAATTTTTCCCATCTGTCTTTTCCATTTCACTCCAGAACTTTGACAATCCTGCAAAACCTTCCTGGCCTACATCCTCCGAGAGGTTCCTGCAACTTTCCAGTTTAACCCTGTTACATTTCACTTCACAACTAGGATGAAACTTTGCAATTTCCTGCCTAAATTTCACTGCCACCCTCTCCACCTTGGAAGACTACATCTATTGCCAACTTCCTTCACATCCCTGAACTTGGGCAGATATTAGCTAAGCTCTAGCAAAGTGTCTTATCAAGCTTCACAACATTACAGGAAGTACATAATTCGAAAGCATTGTTGCTGTTGTGTTTATAAAGGCAACTGCTTCAGTGTCCCAGCTGGAGTGTGTGGTTGGAGTGCCCCCTGCTGTCTTCTCCTATACCTAATATATCTCTCTGATAAAGAAGATGTCTATTTTGATTTCAATGTATTTGGAATAAGCTAAAAATGTACACAATATTCCAGTGCAGTGATTTGATGAATGTTTAATAAATACTCTCATGAATGGCAAAGGCAAATGCAATGTTTGCATTTATTTTGAAAGGAATAGAATATAAAAGCAAGGATATAATACTGAGGTTTTAAAAGGCATTGGTCAGAACAAACCTGGAGTATTGTGAGCAGTTTTAGGCCCATTATCTAAGAAAGGTGTTGGAGAGGGTTCAAAGAAGACTCATGAAAATGATCCCAGGAATGAAAGGGTTAATATATGAAGAGCATTTGATGGGTCTGGGTCTATACTTGCTGGAGTTTAGAAGAATTGTTTGGCTGTGGGGTGGGAGGAATCTTATTGATACCTACTGTATACTGAAAAGCCTAGCTAGAGGGGATGTGGAGAGATTGATTTTAATAGACAGAGGTGAAGTTATTGGGAATATTTAAAATTGAGTTTGATAGGTTATTTATTAGTAAGGGCATCAAAGATTATGGCAGAAGGCATGAGAATAGGGTTGAGAGGGAAAATCAATCAGACATGATCAAATAGCAGATCACTCGATAGGTCAAATGGCAGAATTCTGCTCCTGTAGCTTGTGGGCTTATGGTCTAGTCTAGGACCAGAGGGCACTGCCTCAGAATAGGATATCTCTTTAGAACAGAAATGAGGAGGAATTTCTTCAGCCAGAAAGTGGTGAATCCGTAGAATTCATTGCCACAGTTGGCTGTGGAGGCCAAGTCATTTGGTACATTTAAAGTAGAGACTGATAGATTGTTGATTACTAAACTCATCAAAGGTTATGGAAGAAGGCAAGAGAATGGTATTAAGTGAGATAATAGATCAGCCATGATCAAATGTTGGACTAGACTTGATGGGTCAAATGCCTTAATTCTGCTCCCATATCTTATGGACTTATGGTCTAGTTTAGGAACAGAGGTCACAACCTCAAAATTGAAGGACATCCTTTTAGAACAGAGTTTTTTTTTTTGCCAAGGGATAGTAAATCTGTGGAATCCATTGCCACAGATGGCTCTTGAGACCAAGTCATTGGGTGTATTTGAAGTGAAGTTTGATAGTTTTTTGATTAGTAAAGGGGCCAAAGCTGGCGGGGGGACATGAGCATGGGGTTGAGAGGGAAAATAAAACAGTGAGAAGTGAATGATAGAATAGACTTAAAGGGTGGAATGGCCTTATTCTGCTCCTATGTCTTATGATTTTATGGTATGTGCTTTGATTGTTAAAATAAGGAAACAATCCAGTCCTACTGTAGTTCTGGTAGCAAATGTATGGCAGATGCAGTTTAATGTGGATAAATGTGAGGTTATCCACTTTGGTGGTAAGAACAGGAAGGCAGATTACTATCTAAACGGAGTCAAGTTAGGAAAAAAGGAAGTACAACAAGATCTAGGTGTTCTTGTACATCAGTCAATGAAAGCAAGCATGCAGGTACAGCAGGCAGTGAAGAAAGCTAATGGCATGCTGGCCTTTATAACAAGAGGAATTGTGTATAGGAGTAAAGAGGTCCTTCCGCAGCTGTACAGGGCCCTGTTGAGACCCCACCTGGAGTATTGTGTGCAGTTTTGGTCTCCAAATTTGAGGAAGGAATTCTTGCTATTGAGGGAGTGCAGCGTAGGTTCACAAGGTTAATTTTCGGAATGGTGGGACTGTCATATGTTGAAATATTGGAGCGACTGGGCTTGTATACACTGGAATTTAGAATCTGATTGAAACATATAAGATTATTAAGGGATTGGACACGCTGGAGGCAGGAAGCATGTTCCCACTGATGGGTGAGTACAGAACTAGAGACCACAGTTTAAGAATAAGAGGTAGGCCATTTAGAACAGAGATGCGGAAAAACTTTTTCACCCAGAGAGTGGTGGATATGTGGAATGCTCTGCCCCAAAAGGCAGTGGAGGCCAAGTCTCTGGATGCATTCAAGAGAGAATTAGATAGAGCTCTTATAAATTGTGGGGTCAAGGTATATAAGGAGAGGGCAGGAACGGGGTACTGATTGTGTATGATCAGCCATGATCACAGTGAATGGCGGTGCTGGCTAGAGGGGCCGAATGGCCTACTCCTGCACCTAATGTCTATTGTCTGTTGACAATGCCCTCTCCTTGCTTCATAACACACAATGCCGATGCACCAAACTTTTTTTGTCAAAGCTTATTAATATTTCTTGCGATTGGAGTTCAAATCCCTGGTATTTTTCCTCAATTTTAGTACTGAAATTTTACAAGTGGGACTTGCAAGATCTGTTAACAAGAATGGTAAGAAGGTCATTCTTCTGCATAAAAAAGTGATTGATATTCTAGATGCAAAGGCAATTGCCTCATAAAATAGAGTTTCCCATTGAAAGCCAAAGTGCAAAATAAAGTGATTATGAGCTAAGGATGTAATTTTTGTTTTAAATTAGAACCAACTCTAGGTTCTTTCCTTGAGATGAAAGGGGAGGTGTTAGAGTACTTAATTCTCTTGGGTTTCAAAAAGTAGGCCAAATTCATCATTTATTTTTTCCACACGTTGGTCTCCTTAATCGTGCTGTAATGCTTGGAGGTAGCCAGTAGGAACACAAACATGACAAATTGGCATGCTTGTAACTGTAATGGGCTTGAGATTTATGAACAGAATGGATCATTAGGAGATGAATTTGTCAGCAGGGTCCAGAGGCAGTGAACGTGGAGTCTGATGTGTTTTCTTTAATGTTGTGTGCTACAGAAAGTAACGCTGAGGGTGGGGGGATGGGGAGGTGCACAGTAGTCATGAACCATGAACAAAGTTGTGAAGGGCCATATGAGGTATCTGGCTCTGAGGACACTGGCCACTGAAATTTAGCAGTCAAGTGTATAAATTAAATAAAAGCGTCAATGAAATAAGTACCTTAATAACTGGAGAAACAACACCCTACTAGATTTATGTGTGAGAAACCAACCTGGCTTACTTACAGTTCAGTCATGTATATGCATGTAATGATAACATAATGCTGCTTAATAGTGCTGCTTAATGCTTATGGTGGAATGGTGGATTATGTAACAATCTGCAGCAATCGGTGATCGGGGTTCAATTCCCACCGCGAAATGTAAGGAGATATGACCACATGGCTTTCCTCCGGGTGCTCTGATTTTCTCCCAGATTCCAAAGACATGCTGGTTAGGGTTAGGGTTAGTGAGTTGTGAGCATGCTATGTTGCTGCCTGAAGCATGGCGACGCTTGCGGGCTGCCCCTGGCACCACCTCGGACTGGGTTAGTTGTTGACGGAAACGACGCGTTTCACCGTATGCTTCAATGTTTCGATGTACGTGTGATGACTAAAACTAAGCTTTAATCTTTGAAGTTGGGAAACACAGTCCGTGAGCAGGGTGGGTGGGATCCTTCATGATGTTACAGGCCCTTTTCAGGCACTTTTCAGTACATATGTCCTTGATAGCGAGTAGGCTGCTTCTTCCTATGACTGTGAGTGTTCCGTCCAGGTGATCCGGTTTCCTTCCAAATCAGAATGATCGACTGGTTGATGGGTTAATTAATGAGTGTAATTTATCTCCAGTGGGTGATCAGAAAGAGAAACTCGAGGAAGTTAGTGAGCACATGTGAAAGAGCACTTGCTTCAGCAGCTTACACACTGTATTAAATCGGGACTGATACTGAGCAGATTCGCATGACCCTTGAGCAAGGATGGCATGCAAATTAGTAAAGTGTTCCATATTCATATGCTATGTGCATGCACTCACCGTACCGTCAAGCTCAACGACAGCTTCGATTCCACTCTTAGCAGACACTTGAATGGACCTCTTGTATGATAAGATGGACGCTTGGCCTCACATGATCATTATGATCTTGTACATAACTGTTTATCTGCACTGCATTTTCTCTGTAGCTTTTACACTTTATTTTGTGTGTTATTAGTTTATGTTATTGAGCCACAATGTACTGTGTAATGATTTAATCTGTATAGGTAGTATGTGAGACCAGATTTTCACTGTATCTTGGTACATGTGGCAATAACAAACCAATTCCACTACAAATATGGCAACTAATCTGCTTTGACTGCAAAAAACTGCAGCGAGTTGTGGACCCCGCTCAGTGTCATAGAAACCAATCTCCGTCCATGAACCCTGTCTGCATTTCTCGCTGCCTCAATAAAGCAGCCTGGATTATCAAAGACTTCTCCCATCCTGGGCATTCTTTCTTTTCTTATCTCCCGTCAGGCAAAAGATACAAAAGCCTGAAAGCACGTACCACCAGGCTCAAAGGACAGTTTCTATACCAGTGTAATAAGACTGTTGAATAGCTCCCCAGTACATTAAGATGGACTCTTGACCTCGCAATCTACCTTGTTATAATCTTGGATCTAATTCTCTACCTGCCCTGCACTTTTTCTCCGGCTGTCACACTTTTTTCCATTCTGTAATGATCTCTATGTAGTTCAACTTTGGCAAACATGTCATAGTTATTTTAAAAGATTGTACCGGAAGATTACAGAGGTTCTTCAGCCTCTCTAATAACTCTTACTGTGAAATCTATGTTGTATATTATTTAGGGGCGGCGTGGTAACATAGCGGTTTAGCTTAATGCTATAGCAGCGCCAGCAATCTGGGTTCAGTTCCCGCTGCTGTCTGAAAGGAATTTGTACATTCTCCCCGTGACTGTGTGGGTTTCCTCTGGGTGCTCCAGTTTCCTCCCTCAGTCCAAGGACATATGGTTTAGTGGGTTAATTGGTCACATGGGTTTATTTTGGCAGTGTGGGCCCATTTGACTGCCTGTTACTATATTGTGTCTCTAAATAAAAGTAAACAAATAAATGCCTTTCAATTGGTTTTGAGTAATTCAGAAACCTTAAAAAAAAGGTAGATATCATAAGCACTTAAACTACAGTTTCACATAAAGCGTTCAGCAACAAGATGTTGAAGAGTAAACAACACACAATGGCAGTTCCTCAGTCTGACCAAGTCAAGAGCACAATGTTTATTGGTAGTTCCGGCCACAAACTCTCCGACGGGAGAAGAGGAGTGACGAGCCAGAGCTGCACCTACCAAGTCTCTCGGGGGGAGGGAGCGGAAGGGGCTGTTGTGTCCGAGAAGCATCCTACTGCTCTCCCTCTGTGATCCTCCCCAGTTCTGATCTGAGACTCCAGCCCAAACTCAAGCCTTCCGCCCGCCCGCCACCGGACACTTTGGCCAGGTATCTGGGTGGTCAGAGGGCAAGATAAGGGCCATTGGTCCCCATTGTGGGGGCACGGCAGGCATGGTTTAGAGAAAGCAACTGATGGAGGAGAGTGCGACAGGGCACGCTACCCCCCTCCCCCTAAAGAATCTATCGACCAACAAAAGTCCGGCTCCAGGGATGACTTTCACTAAATTGCAGTGACATAAGTGATTAGGCCAACATAATGCAAAGTCCGTTCCATCATGAGCACAGCTCTCCTCATCATGAACCATCTTCCACCTTTGGGCAGTATAGTGTAAGCTCCACCATTTGAAGACATCAAGAGATGTTGCCTAAGAAGGCCGCATTCATCGTTAAGGACCACACCATCAGGACACGCCCCCTTCTCATTAACAACATCAGGGAGAAGGTACACGAGCCTGAAGACCCACACTCAACACTTTAGAATTTCCCTCCACCATTAGATCTTTTATACTTACTTACTGTCCATTATGCAGCTGGCGTTTAGGGCAGCAATGAAGGTCCTCCATCTCTGTACTCACCGTCGCACACAGATACAGAAGGATTCTTCACTGCTGTTTCCATACCAATTTATATTTTGACCAGTCAAGCGCTGAGCTGAACCTCCGAACCTGGAGGACCAGCGGGTCACTCTTTGGTCTGGCCTCTGACCTTTGACCTGTTTGGCATGGGTGACCCCACCAAGAGCCAAAGCACAAGGCACGGTATCTAATCAACAAAGCTCTCTGGGTCATTGAGGCACGCAAACACTATGATGAGCTTACAGTCCTCTTGGAGGATCCTTATTATAATATGATCATTATTCCATTTTAACAGCAGCAGTAGTTACTTCTCGGTGTTTAATTTAAATGCTTCAGTGTTGCAGAATTTCTGGATTCCACGCTTTTCTCTTGTTAACTTGAATCTCTTGTTGGAGGTGTGTCCACCATCTGATTCCCTTTCACTGTTTTTTTCATGAAGCTAAACCAGAGGAAGATATGAATTTCGGACCATTAGTATGGTCAGTAAATTTGCGGATGGCTCTGGAGGACAGGACAGTGCATATATTTAAAGCAGAGGTTGATAGGTTAGGAACATAGAAACATAGAAAACCTACAGCACAATATTGGTCCTTCAGCCCACAATGCTGTGCCAAACATGTATGTACTTTAGCAATTACCTAGTGTTACCCATAGCCCTCTATTTTTCTAAGATCCATGGACCTATCCAGGAGTCTCTTAAAAGACCCTATCATTTCTGCCTCCACCACCATTGATGGCAGCCCATTCCACGCACTCACCACTCTGCGTAAAAAGCTTACCTCTGACATCCCCTCTGCACCAGCTTCCAAGCACCTTAAAACTGTGTTCTCTGATGTTATCCATTTCAGCCCTGGGATAAAGCCTCTGACTATCCACAGGATCAATGCCTCTCATCATCTTATACACCTCTATTAGGTCACCTCTCATCCTCCATCGCTCCAAGGAAAAAAGGCAGAGTTCACTCAAACTATACTCAAAAGGCATGCTCCCCAATCCAGGCAACATCCTTGTAAATCTCCTTTGCACCCTTTTGATGGCTTCCACATCCTTCCTGTAGAGAGGTGACCAGAACTGAGTGCAGTACTCCAAGTGGGGTCTGACCAGGGCGTATATAGCTGTAACATTATCACTCAGTTCTTGAACTCAGTCCCACGGTTAATGAAGGCCAATGCTCCGTATGCCTTCTTAACCACAGAATCAACCTGTGCAGCAGCTTTGAGTGTCCTATGGACCCAGACTCCAAGATCCCACTGAACCTCCACACTGCCAAGAGTCTTACCATTAATAATATATTCTGCCATCCTATTTGGCCTACCAAAATGAACCACCTCACACTTATCTGGGTTGACCTCCATCTGCCACTTCTCAGCCCAGTTTTGCATCCTATTGATGTCCCGCTGTAACCTCTGACAGCCCTCCACACTATCCACAACACCTCCAACCTTTGTGTCAACAGCAAACTTACTAACCCATCCCTCCATTTCCTCATCCAGGTGATTTATAAAAATCACAAAGAGAAGGGGTCCCAGAACAGATCCCTGAGGCACACCACTGGTCACTGACCTCCATGCAGAATATGACCTGTCTACAACCACTCGTTGCCTTCTGTGTGCAAGCCAGTTCTGGATCCACAAAGCAAGGTCCCCTAGGATCCCATACCTCCTTACTTTCTCAATAAGCCTTGCATGCGATACCATATACACTACATTTACTGCTCTAGTCACAACCTCAAAAAATTCAATCAGGCTCGTATGGCATGATGTATCTTTGACAAAGCCACGCTGACTATTCCTAATCATATTATGCCTCTCCAAATGTTCATAAATCCTGCCTCTCAGGATCTTTTCCATCAACTTACCAACCACTGAAGTAAGACTCACTGGTCTTTCATTTCCTAGACTATCTCGACACTCTTTCTTAAATAAGGCAACAACATCTGTAACCCTCCAGTCCAAGTTTATGGAGGTGGTAGGAAAATACAGTTGAAAGGGTTCATAAATCAGCCATGATGGAATGGTAGCGAAGAAGATTGAGCCAAATGGTCTAATTCTGCTCCTTTATCTTGTGGACTTGCAGTTAAAATTAAATCCCTGGAGGTTTTGGAATACCAGTAGTGATACTGCTTTAAGAATGTCCATCAGTACACAAGGAATTTCTTATTCCTACCTCACCAGTTCTATGATAGCTGCTTTCATGTTGAGGTATGTGTTAATGTTGATCATTAAAAAGATCCTTTCCTGATTAAACCCATTATAAATCACCTGGACACCGGAGTTGAAATGCAGGTCTAAATTTATGTTTTACTTCAGGCAAAGCATATCAGGAAAGTTTAATTAAATATATATATACTGTTTATACAAGATTACTTAAATATTACTGAAATATAAAATACGTAACACCATTCTAATTCATCACATACAAACAAGCTGAGGGATCTCAGCAAGTTGGGCAGCATCCATGGAAACGAGCAGTCAACGTTTCCACGGATGCTGCCCGAATTGCTGAAATCCTCCAGCTTGTTTGTACGTGTTGATTTGACCACAGCATCTGCAGTGTACTTTGTGTTTACCATTCTAATTCACCAGCTCTGAAATGCGACCACATTCTAAAACAGCACAATCCGCAATGCTAGATGTGGCTGTGCATAAAGCAAGGGTTGAGATCCAAATTAGATTCAAGAAAGAATTTAGGGTTAAAAACTTTATTAAAAGCTTGCACAAACAAAACAAAGTATCAATGGAAGTTCAAAGTAAACGTATTATCAAAATACATACAGTGTATGTCACCGTCTACTGGCCCAGGATTCATTTTCTTCCAGCAATCAGAGTAGAACAAAGGAATACAATAAAATTGAGGGAAAATGAGTTGCAAAGACTGACAAACAAAAGAAGACAAACTGTGCAAAAAAAAATCAACAGACAAATAAATGAATAATACAGAGAATTTGAGATGTAGAGTCCTTGAAATTGCTAAATGCCAACCAATTGGACACATTCTGCTTATCACAAAGAAGTGCACCAGAGGGCATATATTGCCCATCAATATATTGGAATTTTACCAGAATTATTTAATAAACCCCTCACCCCTGCTGTTACCTTGTTAACTTGTACATTTTCCTTCAAGCATCAGATATCCCCTTTAGGAGGTTAATATTGGAATCTTTTTCCATTGACCTTTCAGACAGCAGGTTCCAGTTTCCAGCCTCTGTATAATATACACAGTTACCCCAATTATTAAATAAATCACTAACCATGTGGCTTGCAACCACAAACTCTATTTCCTTTATGAAAAGCATTTGCAGTTGTGAGCAGCTCTACCAAATCCCTTCCTGACCTTTTAGCTTGAAGAAGATGAGCTTTCCCAACATCCTACCATCGCAAATCTGTCCTCACAGCACTGGTATCACACAAGAAAATAGCTTCCACTGCCATTGAAGTATGATTGAATTGAACCCTAGTCAACTTTCTAACCCTAGTCAGCGTTCCTGAAAGCGTCTGCCTTATCCTTCGGATTCAAAGTTTAGAATAAATGCAATAAACATTAACTGAATAAACTGCAAGCTCTATGACTTTACAGCTAGTCTGAGGTTTACTGGAGGTGATAAAGGTTTAAAAATAATGAGGCCAATGACCTTAGAGCAGGCAAGGAGAACATTAGTACCATAAAGAATTTTAAGCTTACAAGATATTCCCCAAAGCCAGAGCACTAATGTGTGCTGGCATACACTCAGAAAACAAAAACTCAGAATAAATATTATGAGAGAAACTAAGAAAATCCTTTTCAAAGCAACACATAATTAAAAAATTGCATTGGCATTCTCTATAAAATATTTATTGACTTGCTAGTTAAAATTTATTTGAATGCATCAAGTTTAAAAATAAGCCCTTGATCATTCGAGCTCTAGGCAGAAAACAGTGGCAGCTGTAAATTGTGCTGTGCTTCAAAAATCTGGTTCTGTTGGTTGCAATAGAACCAAATTTCTGACTTCAATATAGAACACAGCTGTTACTGTTTTAGCTAAAATGATCAAAAATAACTTTCTATCTACCTGCTCCTGTGCACACCAATGTTGTAATCCAATTTTCTGTTCTATGGCTATGGAGAGGCTGCAGAAGGAGTTTACCTGGATACTGCCAGTATTAGAGGGCACGTGCTGTAAGGAGAGGTTTAACAGAAGAGAATTGCTTTCTCTGCAGCCAAAGAAGCTGAAGAGAGGCCAAATAGAGGTCTATAAAACTGTAAGAGATAGAGATCGGGTAAACAGCTGATATCTTTTACCAGGGCTGAATTCACCCAATACAAGAGGACATGCATTTAAGATGGGGTTGTTGGGGAAGGTACAAAGCAGAAGCGTAGGGGGAGCAAATCATAAACACAGGAAGGTCTACAGATGCTGGAAATCTAGAGCAACACAGACAAAACGCTACAGGTCATGCAGCATCTATGGAAATGAATAAACATTTAATGTTTTGGGCCAAGACCCTTTCTCAGGACTGAGAAGGAAGGGGGAAGATGTGTCAGGCAGGATGCTTTACACAAAGAGTGGTGGGTATCTGGAATACCAAGAGCTGTAGTGGAGGCAAATCTTTATCGATTGAGATACAGTGAGGAACAGGCCCTTCCGACCCTTTGAGTCACGCCACCCAGCAATCCCCCAATTTAATCCCAGATGAATTTACAATGAGCAACAATTCAGAAGCTTTTACAGAGGTACATAATATAGGATCAGAATCAGAATCAAGTTTATTACCACTGACATATGTCATGATTTGTGTCGTTTTGTGGCAGCACTACAGTACATGACATAAAAATGAATTACAATAAGTTGTAATAAAAAATAAATAAATTGCACAAAAGAGACACAGTATACATGGGCTCCATTCAGAAGTCTGACAGAAGGAGGGAGGAAGCTGTTCCTAAAACACAGATTGTGTGTCTTCCATCTTCTATACCTCTTCCCTGATGGTAGTAATGAGAAGAGGCATGTCCAGGATTGTGAAGGCTTTCGCTGATGGATGCCACTTTGCTGTGGGAACGTCTTTTGAAGATATCCTCCATGCTGTGGGGGGGGGGGGGGGGAGTGGTGTAGGGGAGGCTGTGCCTGTGATTGAACATTTGTAGTTAAAACCTGAGAGTCTGCGTGGATAGAACTGAGGAACAGTAAGGGCAAGCAGACCCTAATGGGTACTGTCTGCAGGCCCCCAAACAGTAGCATGGATATTGGGTGCAAGTTGAATAGGGAGTTAACATTGGCATGTGGCAAAGGTAATGTTGCAGTAATTATGGGGGATTTCAACATGCAGGTGAACTGGGAGAATCAGGTAAGTGCTGGACCCCAGGATAGGGAGTTTGTAGAGTGCCTACGGGATGCTTTCTTGGAACAGCTTGTACGAGAGCCAACCAGGGACAAGGCTATTCTGGATTTAGTGTTGTGTAATGAACAGGATTTGATAAGCGATCTTGAAGTAAAGGAGCCAATAGGAGGTAGTGACCATAATATGATAAGTTTTTATCTGCAATTTGAGAAGGATAAGGGCAGCTCGGAGGTGTCAGTGTTGCAGTTGATCAAAGGAGACTATGGAGCCATGAGGGAGGAGCTGGCCAAAGTTTAATGAATGGATATCCTAGCAGAAAAGACAGTGGAACAGCAATGGCAGGTATTCTTGGGAATAATGCACAAGGCGCAAAATCAGTTCATCCCCCAAATAAGGAAGGATTCAAAGGGGGGAAAGGGGCCACAGTGGTTGATAAAGGAAGTCAGAGATTGCATAGCATTTAAAAAAGAAGTATGACAGAGCTAAGGTGAGTGGGAAGACAGACGATTGGGAAATTTTTAAGGAACAACAGAACTTAACTAAAAAGGCAGTACGGGGAGAAAAAATGAGGTACGAACACAAGCTAACCAGGAATATAAAGGAGAATAGCAAAAGCTTTTTTAGGTATGCGAAGAGAAAGAAGATAGTTAAGAACAATGTTGGGCCCTTGAAGAATGAATTGGGTGAAATTGTTATGGGAAACAGAGAAATGGCAGAAGAATTTAATAAGTACTTTAGATCTGTCTTCACTAGGGAAGACTCAAGCAATCTCCCAGACCTTGGATGGGCCAAGGACATAGGGTAACAGAGGAAATGAAACAGATTGACATTAGGAAGGAAACAGTGATGAGTAGACTGATGGGACTGAAGGCTGACAAATCCCCAGGTCCAGATGGTCTGCATTCTAAAGGAGGTGGCTCTGGAAATTGCGGGTGCATTGGTAATCATTTTCCAATGTTCCTTAGATTCAGGATCAGTTCCTGAGGATTGGAGAATGGCTAATGTTATCCCACTTTTTAAGAAAGGAGAGAGGGAGAAAACAGAGAAATATCGTCCTGTCAGCCTAACATCAGTAGTGGGGAAGATGCTGGAGTACATTATTAAAGATGAAATAGTGGCATATCTAGATAGCAGTGATAGGACTGGGCCGAGCCATTATGGATTTACCAAGGGCAAATCATGCTTGTCTAATCTGTTGGAGTTTTTCAAGGATGTAACCAGGAAGTTAGACAAGGGAGATCCAGTGGATGTAGTGTACCTCGATTTTCAGAAGGCATTTGATAAGGTCCCACATAGGAGATTGGTGGGTAAAATCAGAGCTCATGGCATTGGGGGGAAGATATTGACATGGATAGAAAACTGGTTGGCAGATAGAAAGCAAAGGGTAGCAGTGAATGGGTGTTTCTCGGAATGGCAGGTGATGACTAGTGGGGTGCCACAGGGCTCGGTATTGGGATCACAGCTGTTTACGATTTACATCAACGATTTAGATGAAGGCATTGAGAATAACATCAGCAAGTTTGCTGATGATACTAAGCTGGGTGGCAGTGTGACATGTGATGAGGATGTTAGGAGAATTCAGGGTAACTTGGATAGGCTGGGTGAGTGGGCAGATACTTGGCAGATGATACTTAATGTGAATAAGTGTGAGGTTGTCCACTTTGGGAGTAAGAACAGGAAGGCAGATGATTATCTGAATGGTGTAGAGTTAGGTAAGGGAGAAATACAAAGAGATCTGGGAGTCCTTGTTCATCAGTCACTGAAGGTGAATGAGCAAGTGCAGCATGCAGTGAAGAAGGCTAATGGAATGTTGGCCTTTATTACAAAGGGAATTGAGTACAAGAGCAAGGAAATCCTTTTGCATTTGTACAGGGCCCTGGTGAGACCACACCTGGAGTATTGTGTACAGTTTTGGTCTCCAGGGTTAAGGAAGGACATCCTGGCTGTAGAGGAAGTGCAGTGTAGATTCACAAGGTTAATTCATGGGATGTCCAGACTGTCTTACGCAGAGAGGTTAGAGAGACTGGGCCTGTACACACTGGAATTGAGGAGATTAAGAGGGGATTTGATTGCAACATATAAGATTATTAAGGGATTGGATAAGATAGAGGCAGGAAATATGTTCCAGATGCTGGGAGAGTCCAGTACCAGAGGGCATGGTTTGAGAATAAGGGGTAGGTCATTTAGGACAGAGTTAAGGAAAAACTTCTTCTTCCAGAGAGTTGTGGGGGTCTGGAATGCACTGCCTCGGAAGGCAGTGGAGGCCAATTCTCTGAATGCTTTCAAGAAGGAGCTAGATAGGTATCTTATGGATAGGGGAATCAAGGGATATGGGAACAAGGCAGGAACCAGGTATTGGTAGTAGATGATCAGCCATGATCTCAGAATGGCGGTGCAGGCTCGAAAGGCCAAATGGTCTACTTCTGCACCTATTGTCTATTGTCTATTGCAGCAGGACTGAAGGGGAGTTTGAAAAAGAAAGGAAGCTCTGATACTCATAGAGTCATAGAGACATGGAGCACTACAGCACAGAAGCAGGACCTTCATCCACCTAGTCCATGACAAATTGCTATTCTGCCCAGTTGCATCAAGCTGCACTGAAACATAGCCCTCCATACCTCATCCATGTACTTATCTAATCTTTTCTTAAATGTTGAAATCGAACCCACATCCATCACTCCCACTGGCAGCTCGGTCCACACTCTCACCACCTTCTGAATGAAAGAGTTCCCCTTAACGGTCTTCCTAACCATTTCACCTTTCACCGTAAACCCTTAATCTCTAGTTCTAGTCTTACCCAAACTCCGATGAAGGGTCTCGGCCCAAAGCATCGACTCTTTCATAGATACTGCCTGACCTGCTGAGTTCCTCCAACATTTTGTGTGTGTTTCTCAGTGGATAAAGCCTGTTTGCATTTACCCTATCTATACCCTCACAATTTTGTATACCTCTGTCAAATCTCATCTCACTCTCTTAAGCTTCACAGAATAAAGTCCTAACCCATTCAACCTTTTCTTGTAGCTCAGGTCTTCACATCCTGGCAATATCTCTGTAAATTTCCTCTGTACTCTTTCAATCTTATTGATATATTTCCTGCCGTTGTGTTCCTTGTCACGCCTTGCAGCACACTGGGCAGCATTCTTACCATTTCTGTAGCATTTGACTTTTTTATGAGATCAGGTTGCTAGCTTGATGCTCAACGCAGCACAGATGGAAAGCGTGCACGGAGCTGGCCGGATTCCAACTCAGGACTGCTTGCCTCGAAGTCTGGCGCTGCACCAGTATCATACTTCCGGCCGGCATTTCCTGTTGGCAGATGACCAAAACTGCACACATTACTCCAAATTAGACATCACCAATGTCTTTTACAACTTCAATATAAAACCCAAATTCCTTTTGTCCCTCAGATGCTGTTCAACCTGTTAAGTTATTCAAGCAGAATGTTTGTTGCTCCATTGTTTAAAAAGGGTTCTAAGAGTAAACCTAACAATTATCGGCCTTTAAGTTTGATGTTAGTGGTGGGTAAATTAATGGAAAGTATTCTTAGAGATGGTATATAATTATCTGGATGGACAGGGTCTGATTAGGAACAGACAACATGGATTTGTGCGTGGAAGGTCATGTCTGACAAATCTTACTGAATTTTTTTGAAGAGGTTACTAGGAAAGTTGAAGAGGGTAAAGCAGTGGATGTTGTCTATATGGACTTCAGTAAGGCCTTTGACAAGGTTCCACACGGAAGGTTAGTTAGGAGGGTTCAATCGTTAGGTATTAATATTGAAGTAGTAAAATGGATTCAACAACGGCTGGATGGGAGATGCCAGAGAGTAGTGGTGGATAACTGTTGTCAGGTTGGAGGCCGGTGACTAGTGGTGTACCTCAGGGATCTGTACTGGGTCCAATGTTGTTTGTCATATACATTAATGATCTGGATGAAGGGGTGGTAAATTGGATTAGTAAGTATGCAGATGATACTAAGATAGGTGGCGTTGTGGATAATGATGTAGGTTTTCAAAGTTTGCAGAGATATCTAGGCTAGTTAGAAGTGTGGGCTGAAAGATGGCAGATGGAGTTTAATGCTGATAAGTGTGAGGTGCTACATTTTGGTAGGAACATACATGGTAAATGTTAGGGCATTGAGGAATGCAGTGGAACAGAGTGATCTAGGAATAATGGTGCAAAGTTCTCTGAAGGTGGAATCTCATATGGATAGGGTGGTGAAGAAAGTTTTTGGTGTGCTGGCCTTTATAAATCAGAGCATGTTCCTTACCTCGTCTTCAATATTCATGCCATTACTACGACCTTTAAGCCTGGCTACTGAATCTTGTGCCATGGTCTGTAAGTCCTTAACCGCATTAACCACGAAGACCTGCTGTTTAATAGTTTGCAGTATATCTTTTTTGTTATTGCTGTTGTTGAACTATGCCTGTGTTTTGCAGCAAATAAATATTTTGTGACACCATTACCCTCTAATTTATTCCAGACCTAATGTACAGAGTGGAGCTCGCAGGTGGTTTGGGAGCAATCCTTCTCCTTATCTCCTTCCTTGTAATCATTTACAAATGCTACAATATCGAGATGATGCTCTTTTACCGGAGCCATTTTGGAAGTGACGAAACAGAAGATGGTAAGCATTTGAACAAAGTCGCACTTCTCTGATGATCAGCAACAAAAGTCGTGTATTTCAACTCATTGTTCATTTGGAGGAGGAGTGGGTATTACGTATTGCATTAGCGGTTTTATTTTTCTGCAAACCCAGGGTGTCACTAGGCATTGTTGTAACCATTTGTCAACAGAAAGTATAAGTGAGATAAAATATATTACTCAATATGGATGACAGGCTAACTGAGCTGTATATTTTGTAAACTTAATAAAATGTCCAACTAAGTGTGATTGTCAAGTAATTTGTATTACCATTCACACCGAGGCAATTTCTGTGTTACATTACGTCATGTTATCCCAAGCAGAAGTCAGTTAGTTATGTTGAGAAGAAGAGTGTTTAAAATACAGCTCTTTTTTTATATAATATCTTTTATTCTTTTTTTTCTACAAACAACAAAAAAAATACAGCCATCCACAAAAACCACAACCATAACAAAATCAAATTAAATATTGAGTAGCGAAAAAGAATAATATAAAGCAAAAGTAAACATACACAGCAGAGGTGCACCACACCAAAAAAACCTCAGTCCTCACCCTGTAAGAAAGTCCAATACAGGGCCTCATATCCTTTCAAAGATGTCCCCTCTGTCCTCACTACATAGTCTCGGTCTCTCCAAATGTAAAGTGTTTGCCAGTTCTCTCATCCACAGATCGTACGTAGGCACAGAGTCCATTTTCCACATTTGCAGGATGAACTTCTTAGCAATCACCATTCCAAACAATACAGCCATTTTTTCATACTTTTTGGCTGAAGATAGGGAGCTTGTTGCCCCAAGGATGGCGATGAGCGGGTCCGGTTCCCACTGCTTCCCATAAGCCTCAGAGAAACAGTGAAAAATACTTTTCCAGTATACATAAAGCTTACAACATGACCAGAATGAATGTGACAAATTACTGTTCTCAGATTTACATCTATTACAAACTGGTGAAACATCAGGATAGAAGCTGTGCAACTTTTCTTCAGAATAATGGAGTCTATGTATCGTTTTAAACTGTATAAGTCTGTGTCTGACGTTGACCGAACAATCATGTATACTCTTTACACACTCATCCCAGACCTCCTCTGTCAGTTCTATCCTATTTCTGTGTGTGTGTGTGTGTGTGTGTGTGTGCGCACGTGCATGCATGCTTTGTTTATCTGTGCAATTATACATTTGAGTGTGTGTGAGTGTGAATTCAACTTATGTCACAGACACCACTGAACTTCAAAGAAGTCTATTGTCTCCCCCTCCTTCATAAGGTTCATTTTTTCTAACATTCATGAAAGACTATTGGGAAAACAATTAATTTATTTTAAGTAACAGAGTAATACTTTTCTCTAAAGCTCAGAACACATGCCAAAACTGTGACCCCTACTGCCAAGGAGATTACAAGCATTAGGTGCTTGAGAGATTGACCTTCCTTATGGCACATCATCCTGATTTGTTGATATATACTCAGTGGCCACTTTATTAGGTACAATGTGTCCAAGAGAGTGTACATTCATGGTCTTCTGCTGCTGTAGCCCATCCACTTCATGGTTCGACATGTTGTGCATTCAGAGATGCTCTTCTGCACATCACTGTTGTAATGTGTGGTTATTTGAGTTACCTTTGCCTTTCTGTCAGCTTGAAGCAGTCTGACCATTCTCCTCTGACTTCTCTCATTTCAAGGTGTTTTCACCCACAGTACAGTTGCTCACGGGATTTTTTTTTTTTTATTTTGTTTTTTTGCACCATTCTCTGTAAATGATTGAGACTGTTGTGTTTGAAAATCTCAGTTGATCAGCAGTTTCTCAGATACTCAAACCCCCCCCATCTGGCACCAACAATTAAAGTCACTAAGATACATTTCTTTCCCATTCTGATGTTTAGTCTGAACAACAACTGAACCTCTTGACCATGTCTGCATGGTTAATGCATTGAACTGCTGTCGCATCATTGGCTAATTACAGATTTGTATTAACAAGCAGGTGTACAGGTATACCTAATAAAGTGGCCACTGGGTGTATTCCTGCCATTCATTAGCACAACTCAAAGTCCTGAAGTGGACCAGCATGTTGCATGGCTCAGAACAATTTAGGGAAGGCTATAAGTGCTGATCTCACTGGTGATATCCACATCTTAATAAATAGTTCAATAGTTCCATTTAGTATCACAGAACGTATACAATATAAAACCTGAAATTATTGCCCTTTACAGACATCCACAAAAACAGAAGGGTGCCCCAAAGAGTGAGTGACCATAAAAATGTTGGAACCCCAAACCCCCCCATTTCACCCCCCAAGCAGCAAAGCATTGACCCTCTCCTCCCCTTCCCCATTTACTTCAGCACCCTCTACCCGCCAAGAAAGCAATAGCAGAGCCCACAAGAAAGACCATGATCTGCAGTACAGCAAAAAATAATCGTTCACCTGACAATTCGACATACCCAGACTGTCTCTCCCTAATAATGGGCAGAGAGGTGTTATGCAGTAAGAGGGAGACTAACAGAAAACAACTCGCTGATTGCAATGTCAAAGTCTGACATTAAAATGGGAAGAACTCAGCAGGTTAAGCAGCATCTGTGGAGACAAAAGTTGTGAATTTATTTTCCAAGTCAGTGAATTGAAGAGGAAAAATAAAAGTCAAAGTCAAAGTAAATTTATTATGAAAGTCTGTATATGAGACTGATTTTCTTGCAGGCATTTAGAAGAAAATAAAGAAATACAATAGAATTTATGAAAAACCATACATAAAGTCTAACAAATAACTAATGGATAAAAGAAAATAAATTGTGTTTATAAAAATAATTAAATAATACTGAGAACATGAGTTGGAAAGTCCTTGAAAATGAGTCAGTAGGTTGTGGAATCAGTTCAGAGTTGAGGTGAGTGAAGCTACCACACTGGTTCAGGAGCCTGATGGTTGTAGGGTAATAACTGTTCTTGAACATGGTAGTCCAATACCTCCTACACCTGTGGTTCCTGAACTGGGATCTACAGATCCCTCAGTTAATTATTAATGTCCATGGCATGTAAAGGGTTAGGAACCCCGATTCTACACAATGTCAGCAGCAAGAAGAGAGTATGGCCTGGATGCTGGAGGTCTTTGATGATGGATAGCCAGTGTATTGATAGTATGTAGGGATGTATGAACTCTGGTAGATGATACATGGAATAAAATGATGAAGGTAGGACATCATCAGAGGCTACTGTTCCATTTGGTTCTAACTGCTCCTCATATCCTCCCCATCCAGTTCCACCATCACCCTCCAGCCCCGATCTCATTCCTCCCTGTCTTGTGCTATGTACTGGTAATCTTTCAACTTTCTACTTAACCCTGAAACAGAGCCTTGACTCAAAACAATGACTTACACCTTCTGCCTCCACAGATGCTGTTTGACCCACTGAAGTTTTCCAGTGTTTTGTTTTATTTTCTAGATTCCAGCATGTTTGGCCTTCCCAATAAACAAGCATTACACAGACAATTTGCATAAAATAAGGTCCCTCAAATAGCTTTGTGAATAATTGCCTGGTATTTCCAAGTAGTGGGGATCAAATAGACTTGTGTGACCCCTAAGTGCCAAGTCTGGACTCACTTTAGGTGGCTCCTACCTGAAGCCAACTCCCACCTGGTCATCAGGAGTACTTCATAGAAAGCAGAACTTAGAACAGCACAGCACAGTACAGGCCCTTTAGCCCACAGTGTTGTGTTGACCTTTTTATCAACTCTAAGATTAATCTAATCCTTCCCTCCCACATAGCATTCACTTTTCTATTGTCCATGTGCCTATCTAAGAGTCTCTTAAATGTCCCTAATGTAGCTTCCTCTACCAGCACTTTCCATGCATCCTCCACTCTCAGCACCAAATCACTTACTTCTGACATCCCCCTATACTTTCCACCAATCACCTTAAATTGATGTCTCCCCGTAGTAGTCATCTCCTCCCTGGGAAATAGTCTCTAGCTGTCCATTCTGTCATGAACAATAAAACAAGAAATGGTGTGACCACTGTTACATTTGAAAGCTTATTGAGGCCATGTCCCACTTGGCATACCTCACTGTCAAAGAAGACTTTAACACTAAAATTGTTTTTAAAGTCCACAGATTTATGTCCAAGCGCCATAGTAGTGTGGTGATTAGTGTGAGCTATTACAGCTTGTGGCATCGGATTTCAATTCTGACACTGTCTATAAGGAGTTTGTCCTCCTCCCCATGAATGCGTAGGTTTCCTCTAGGTGCCCAGGTTTCCTCCCTGATTAGAAAGACATACCAGTTAGTAGATTCATTGGTCATTGTAAATTGTCCTTTGATTGGGCTGTAGTTAAGTAGGTGGGTTGCCAGGTCATGTGGTTTGTTGGGTCAGAGGGGTCTCTCCCAAGTTCTATCTTTAAATAAATAGATGCATGCTATGGTGGGATTCGAACTTGCATCTCAGGCATGTTAATCTAGGCCACTGAGTTTCATTTCTGTTAACTTATCCACAACAACACCATTACTGATGTGCTCTTGATTCAGAAATTCATTTTTGGCTGTTAGAAGTTGGGGGAAGGGAGGGGTGAAATTTGAAGTATCTATACAAATGCACCAGAGATCAGGAATACGTGGGGAATTACTAAGAAAGTGTTCACAAGCAACTGATTCACAGGCCAGGGCACAGAGAGGAACAGTAAAGGGCAAAAGATGTTGAAGTAGTTCAGAGAAATCTGTGTTACTTGGAGGTGATTAGCTTCTGGAATGTAACGCCTGTAAAATTTGTGAAAATACTATCAATAAGACCTTCACAAGGGATACGAATAGGGACTCGAGAAATCATTTGAAGGATGATATGAAAAGAAAGGGGGAAATAGGACTGATTAGTTTTCTCTACAGACAGTAGGCATGAACTTCATGGACCAAATATCCTCTTTCTCTGTTGTAGTTATTCTATGACTAGAATCATGGGGTGATAGCGCACAACAGACTAGAAATAGGCCCTTCAGCCCAGTCGGTGCAGAACTGTTATTCTGTCTATTCCCATTGACCTGCACCTGGACTGTGGTCCTCATATCCCTCCCAACCATGTAGTCCTACAAACTTCTGTTAAGTGTTGCAATCAAACCCACATCCAACACTTACACTGGCAGTTGGTTCCACACTAGCACCACCCTCTATGTGAAGGAACTCTCCCTCAGGTTCCTCTTAAATATTTCACCCTTCTCCCTTAAATTATGACCTCTAGGTTAGCACAACCTCAGTTGTTGGAAAAAAACCTGCTTACTTTTACTCTAGCTATACACCTCATAATTTTGTGTACCTCAGTCAAATCTCCCATCATTCTCCTACACTCCAAGTAATAAACCTTTCCCTATAAATCAGGTCAAGTACCAGCAACATCCTTGTAAATTTTCCATGTACTTTTTCATTTCTGTTGACAATTTTCCTGTAGGTATGTGACCAGAGCAGCACGCAGTTCTCCAAATTTGGCCTCACCAATTTCTTATACAACCTCAACCTGACATCTCAACTCCTGCATTCACTGTTCTGATTTTTGAAGGCCAATGTGCCAGAAGCTCGCTCAGTGGACAGAGTCCCCTGCCTTTCCTGGTGTGCTGCTCAAAAAGACTGTAAGATTGCCTCGGCACAACCGACCATGCAGAAAGCTATGTTGGCGATTCCTGATCATGCTTAGTCTATCTAAATACTTACATATCCTGTCCCTTAGAATGCCTTCCAAAAGCCTTTTTATTTTCTCTTTATATCTGTGCCACTTAGCAAATATAAAACAATTCAATGCTTTTGAGAGTCTGTGATAGTCAATTTAATGCATGACCTGTACTTACTTTGGAGATCACAAATGCTCACAGGAGTTTTATTTGCCTAGCTCCAAGTGTACATTCCTTAACATCAGCATAAACCCAAATCTCTTGGGATAAACCTAATGTTCTCTACTTTAAGAGTAGAATAGAGTGCTTTATGAATTTAGCAGAACAGTGACAGTCCAAGACACAGAAGTGGTTAGCACTCAGTACAGTAAACTATTCGCTTTTTCTAGAATGAACGAGGCTTGTTTTATCAAGTCCCATTGTGTGTATAGTAGAGCTAAAAAAAATCAAGGATATTTAAAATACACTCAATAGCTACTTTATTAGGTACCTATTGGGTCCGATCAACATGCTTGGCTGCTTAAATATTTACCATTAATGAGTAGGTGCACAGGTCTACCCAATAAACTGGCCGCTGAGTGTAAGTCTCGATAATGTTTATGAGTGACACGGTAGCCAAGTAGTTAGCACAACGCTTAACGGTACAGGCGACCTGGGTACAATTCCCACTGCTGACTGTAAGGAGTTTAAATTTCTTCCCATGATCGTGTTGGTTTCCTCCAAGTGCTCCAGTTGCCTCCAACAGTCCAAAGATGTACTGGTTGATAGGTTAATTGCTCATTGTAAATTGATCCATGATGTCTAGGATTTAATCGTGGAATTGCTGGGTGCCATGGCTCAAGGGGCCTGAAGGCTCTATTTTGCGTTGTGTCTCAATTGATCAATAAATACATATGAAAGAGAAAGGTGGACTTGCAATTAATCAACTTTTGTTTCGTTTTATTTAAATGACTTTAGATGGGTTTAAACATTGAATATTAAATAATTTCTTCTTCACAGTATGAGCTCTCAACGGACAAGCTTATAGAGTTCTTCATAACCGCATCTGGTAACAATGCACCTACTTCCACCTGCTGTGGAATGAGGATAAGTGGCAGAGATTCAGCTCCTGCTTCTTATCGCACTTGCTGTCAATTGTCAGTCAAGCTCCTTCTACACAATCAGAGAGTGCCTTTCCTCCCACAGAATCTCAGCTGCTCCCAGGCATAGTAATTGACCTTTCCCACCTGCTATGGGATTTGGGGGTTATCTTGGATGGCCGTGTTGCTTGGATGTTTACAATGAGGTTTTGAGCATTCCAGAAGAGGTGACTGGCAGAATTAGAATCATGTTTATTATTACTGACATATGTCATAAAATGTGTTGCTTTTCTGCAGCAGTACAGTGCAATACATAAAATATACATATACATTTGTATATACATATACATATAAAGGGTATATAAAGACAGTGACCTCTGAATACTGGTGATCTGGGCTATTGGTTAATCAGAGCAGTCATTTATTTGGGACAGCTCTTAAAGAACAGAAACTAATCAAGAAAATTGCCGGGATTCACTTTGTTTATTTGGGACACTGTGCGGCTTATTAAGGTTTGGAGACGGTTGCCAAACAGATTCTAAGTAGCATCACTTGCAAGCACTTCTGTTCCCATTAGACACTACACCATGCTTAGAATGAAGAGTTTATAAATAGCATCAGTTGCACTTGTTTGTGTTCTCCTACTGCCGATATCTCTGGGTTACCCAAGTGGATAAATCGCCTGGGCTCTTTGATGTGGGTTTCTACCAAGCATCCTGTGTGGCCAATATATGCTGTTCTGCATTCACAGAGAGAACCCAGTAAATACCATCCGTCCTGAGTCACAGGGCATCTTTAACCTACATGAACTGTGATTTGAGCATTCACTATGGCCATAGGATTGACTTCAATGGCACAAAACTACTGTGCTGCACCAGTGACTTTTTGAACCACCTGATGAGGGAAGCCATTGAATTAAAACTAGAGGAAAATAATTTTAAGGAAGACAAAGGTGCCTCTTGAAGTAAGAACTGGAATTCAATTATAAACAAGGTGGCAAAGTGGAAATCTGATTGGATGAGAACTAACCAATCAGGAGAGAGGGACGACAGGGGTATGGGGGTTTATATTCCTCCAGACTAGACATGCCCAGGTATCATCCCTGATGAAGGTGGCAGAGTTTGTCATCAAATCATCAGCTAAAATTGATACCTATACGCAGCTGGAAGCCCAAGAGGAGTTTATTCAGCAGTTAAGAGGTTCAATTAGTCTCAATTAAACTTGTATACAATATTCTTCTGATTTAATACTGGAAGGGTGTAGGGATGGTTTGTGGACCTAATTGTCATATCAACTCCTCCTTTATAATCTCTCTAGATAATAAGGAATATGATGCATATCTGTCATATACCAAAATCGACCCGGATTCACTCACCCAGGACAACAGGAAGGAAGAACAGTTCGCATTGGAAATTCTACCAGATGTACTGGAGAAACATTATGGGTACAAATTATTTATTCCTGACAGGGATTTAATGCCAAGTGGAAGTAAGTAAACATAATTTATTCACATGTTTTTTAATGTGTTGATATTACATAAAGCCTTACAGTTTATTTCACAGCTAGAATATGTTGATACTCTTTTAGCCTTAGCAGATTATGACTGGAAAAATACAAGCTGATTGAATGTATGAATGAAAAAGATCAAGTATGAAAAGGGTGTTGACACTTGCTTTTGTTATTAACATTTTAGTTCATTTTGTTAAGTTAAATCTGTTTGATGCTTTTGTTGCCTCCTGAATAAAGTTCAATGGTCCAAGAAAATGGGTGGGAAATTGAATCACGCTAAGAATCCACTCAGGATATATTATGAAGCAGAGGCAAGCCAATTATATTGCATAGAAACCTGATTTTCCTCCGTTGCCTTCTTTTACTGAGGCACAATGCTGCCATTGTTATATATTACGTGTTGAATCCATTCAGTGTATGGGGTCTCCAGAGAGGGTGGCACCTCAGCTTTTCTTGCCCATTCTGGGGCAGCTCACTCACCTTTGGTCCTCACCAGATACTCAACTCTCTCCTTGGCTCCAAGTGGCTATTTGCAAGTGACACTGGCAACGTTTTAGTACACTGCTTTGATATGCAGGCTAATCCAAGTGAAGGTAGCCAGCAGGCCTCATATCCTGGTGAAATAGAGGCATGCCTGTCCTAGGATGAGAAGTCAGCTCTGGCGGACTGAGTAGATGAGATCCAAAGACCATTAAGACAGTTCTGCAACACTTCATGGAGAGCAACGGGCATGACAGAAGAAGTCACAGTCATCCACTGGAACCAAGGAAGACCCCAATTCTGTGATATCTACTTGTACCACTGGACCTAGACTTCTGAGGTTGAGAGAGTGGAACTGTCTCAGTGTAATGGTCTTTCCACTTTAATTTCCCTCCCACACACAGGTTTCAAACTGTCTATCATACAATGGATAAATAATCAATCAATATTGTCATTTTAAAAAGCAGCAAAATGAATCAATTCAGATCTGATATGGAAAGAAGGAGGTCAAAACAAACCACCAACATTGTAATCCTGTGCTTTCCTAACCTCACCTCCCTGGCTACTACTGCCTGCAGGTCCCCTCAAGTCACTCATCATATTGACTTGGAAATATACCACCATCACTGGACCAAAGTCTAACTCAGGACACTGTGGACGGTGGACCAGTTCATGGAGGCACTTCCCCTGCCCTTTCACAAGGACAATACGAAATTTGGAACAATGAATGACCAATACCAGGGGGCATAATTTTAAGGTGATTGGAGGACAGTATAGGGGAGATGTCAGAGAAAGGTTCTTTACACAGAGAGTGATTGGTGTATGGAATGGTCTGCCAGGGTGGTGGTAGGGGAAGATACATTGGGGACATTTAAGAGCCTCTTAGGTAGGCATATAGATGATAGAAAATGGAAAGCTACAATATGTAGGAGGGGCAGGTTAGATTGATATTTTACTAAGTCAAAAGACTATCATTACATTGTGGGCTGAAGGGACCACACAGTACTGTAATGCTCTTTATTTAATAAATGCTGGCCTTCTCTACAATGTGAACATGATGTTATTGTGGAAGGGGAGTTCCAGACATGGACAAAAAAATTTGTCTTTGCTTCTGCAACACTTCCCCTTCTACAGGCCTATAACTAAGTCAGGATGGATATTGGTAATAATGCCAATGGACTGTAGAAATATTCAGTGTGTCCCTTAATTCACAAAAAGACAAAAAGAAAAACTCCAGAGCAGACTTTAAGACCATGAAGGAAATGCATGAAGTGTAGGTAATCTGTACAATGCAATTCCCTTCCCCAGATCTGATTCCCACTTATCTCCATAGAGAGATCCTTCTTTTGGGTGAGAATCCAAATATCATCTCTGAAATTCTCAGGTCAGGTATTCCTTCAAACAAATTCTTAAAATATGGAAGTCCTAATACTTGGTTTTATTTGGAGATGCAGCACAGAACAGACCCTTCTGGCCCAATGAGCCTCACTGCCCAGCAACCCACCTATTGAACCCTAGTCTAATCACAGGACAATTTACAATCACCAGTTAAACTACCACCCGTTAAGTCTTTGGACTGTGAGAGGAAACCAGAGCACCTGGAAGAAACCCATGTGTTCACAGGGAAGATGTACAAATTCCTTGTAGAGGACATCAGAAATGAACTCCAAACTCGGACACCTCAAGCTGTAATAGTGGCCTATTGTCACTGCATTAACTTTTAATGCACCATCCATTTATGGCCTCCAATCCAAGTTCTAAACATGAGTTCATGTTGTTGATGGTGTTCCAGGGGTAGCATTCCCTCAGTTAGCAGAGGAGTGAATTATCTCATGGGGCCATCACTTCCAGGAGGCACATAGCATCCATGGACCAAGTGGTTGTGTCACTCCCTGGCGACACCAGGGAGCGTACATCATGAAGTGTTTTTGTCACCAATCTATGGGTAGTGAAGTCATGATCATCTCCACTGACATTCATTACTGTTGCTCAGGGAGCAAGAGAAATACTTGATGACACCGCACCAGATATTTCTACAAAAGGCTTTCCTATCTGCAGTACCATGATTGCCGTGAGGGTAATTTGTGATTACTTTAGCAAATTAAAGTCTTTGTTCGTTTGCTGAGTTAAAAACAAATCCTCCTTGGGTCTTATAGTTTCATCTGATCTATTACTGCAGTGTGTTCAAACCGAATTATTAATAATTACAACTCATTACCATGCACTGAGTTTCATGTCATATTTATAACTTGACTTATTCACAGTATGGTCAATGTATAAATGCTTTGAATGGCACAGTAAAGATTTCTGGATGCAGGCAAAGACTTCAAACTCTTCTCTATATAAGTATCTTGTGTTTTGTAACTACTTATTGGACCTCAAGAAACGTTTTATATACTGAGGCCAGTGGCTTCTTTTTTTAATATATTTTTTTTATTTTCATTTGGAGATACAGTGTGGTAACAGGCACTTCTGGTCCAATGAGTCCATGGCGCCCAATTATACCCATGTGGGCGGAAACCAGAGCACCCGGAGAAACCCACATAGTCACAAGGAGAATGTACAGTCTCCTTAGAGACAGCAGCAGGAATTGAACCCAGGTTGCTGGTGCTGTAATAGCATTGCACTCATCGCTACAGTTCAGTGCTGCCCCAAAGTGGAGCCACAGTGGGTCAAGAGAGGAATCTATCAATTTTGGTTTTAAAATAAACATTTATATACTAGAGTCATAAGGCACTGCAGAATATAACCAGGCCCTTTGGCCCATCTAGTCAATGTTGAACTTTTATTCTGCCTAAGTCGCATGGACCAGCACCTGGACCTATTGACTCTCCACCCACTGCCAATTATGGGTAGTAACACAAGGTAGTTCTGAATTTTGATCACAACTCTGAGACCGTGCTCTAAAATAGTCCATGGGCTATATTTCTCAATCTTTAGAACCATTTCCCCATTCTTTCCCATGTATACTTGTAATTTCTTGACCTAAGTTTACTCCATTATCGAGCTACCACTGACTTCACCGTGCCTCATCCCCATACTTCATCAGACTGTCTATGCAAGGACTAATCAGAAATAGAGGAACAATGCTTTCGAGCACCTTCGCTCCATCTGCAACGAGCAGGATTTCATGGTGACCAAGCATTTTAATTCCACTGCCCATTCCCAATCCCACATGTTGGCCCATGGCCTCCTCTACTGCCATGGTTATGCCTCTCTCAGACTGCAGGAGCAACACGTCTGGGTAGCCTCCATGCTGATGACATGAACATCAATTTTTCTATCTTCCAGTAATTTCCATCCGCTCCACCCTCCTTTTTGTTTCTATTCCCTATTCTGGCTCCCCTCTGACACCTTCCTTTCTGCTCACAAGTCTATCACTGCCCACTGACACCCCTCTTCCCAAGGCCACTCTCCTCTCCTATCCAAATCCTTCTTCAGCCCTTTATCACTTCCTAGCTTCTAACTTCAACCCACCCCCTCATCTTCCACCTCAACTGCCCTCACCTATCACCTCCCCTCCACCTTATAGTTCTTGCCTCTTCCCCCTTACTTACCACTCCCGATGAAGAGTCTCGGCCCAAAATGTTGACTGTTTATTCCCCCCCCCCCCCACAGATGCTGCGCCACCTACTGAGCTCCCCCAGTGTTTTGTGTTATTCTGGATTTCAAGCATCTGCATAATCTCTTGTGTCTGTGCTTGCCAACATCTGTTTGTTATAAAAAAAATGGTTGGAAAGAATGAAAGCTCAATGTAGCTCATTGTAATCATTTGCCATCACACATCATGAGGTGGTTTGTAACAGGAGCATAAAGAAGAACCAATTTACAGCTTCTGAGCATTCTCACCTTGTAATGTACTCAGGAAGCAAAAATCCATTGGCCTTATCAATGGAAATCTATAAAATGTCTTAGAATTAGAATCTTTTGTCGGTTTCCCCCTCCAGCAATTTTATTTTGGTAACTGGGGATATTGTGTTCCTGTGTTCTTGTATTGTAAAACCTTGGATCTTACCATAGGTGCCACAGTAGTGTAGCGGTTAGTGCGATGCTATTACAGCTTGGGGTGTCGGAGGTCAGAGTTAAATTCCAACGTCTGTAAAGAGTCTGTACATCCTCCCCGTAGAATGCATGGGTTTTCTCCAGGTGCTCTGGTTTTCTCCCACAGTCCAAAGATCTGCAGGTTAATAGGTTAATTGGTCATTGTAAATTGCCCTGTGGTTAACCCCGTGCTAAATAGGTGTGTTGCTGAGTGACGCGGCTCATTGGGCCAGGAGGACCTGTTCTATGCTGTATTTCTAAATAAGTAAACTCCCACCCCCACCCCCACTTCCAGCAAATGGCTTTTGATAATAATGAAGATGGAAAACTCTACTTACTGTTGCTAAGATGGATGGGGGGGGGGGGGGAAGGGGAGAACTTCTTCAAAAAGTATAGTCAACAAGCTTTGCAATACTTCATTTGAAGTGCACTGATCAATTCTAATCAACGTGGTTACCTAACATGAAGATTTAATGTAATATTGCAGTAATTCAATTTCAAAGGCTCCTTCAAGGAAAATGGGAAGATTTATAATCAATCATTATCAGAAGAGCTGCTGGCAGCGGCTTGTTCTGAAGATTCTGTTGTGTGTTGTTTCCTCAGAGAAAGCTTGCTTTCATTGATCAGATGTTTGTTCCTTCTCCCTTGACTTTTACAAATGTTTTCAACAGTCATTTAATTAGCTTTTATTAATTCACTCCGAACTTCTTGTTAATAGTCTGATATTGGCAATTGTGAACACTATCACAGTGTTTCACTCCAGGCATATGTTAATAATTACTAGCTGTTGCTCCGGTCTTGTCAAGTAATAAGCTATTGTTTCCAGTGCTGATGTAACATAAAACATTATTTATCTCTGGAATGTCTCTCATTCCAGCCAAGTTATGTTCCACGTACCTTTGTAAGTGTGTCCTCTGTGCCTGATTTTATATATTTTCTAAATTTATAAGGTAATTAAATTAACTAATGTGCAGTCTCTGGATAAATTTATGATGTTCTGATCAACCCATCTCCCTCTTATTTGTGTGAAATTAGGGGAAAAGGTTGAATAACGGAAGTCTCAAATTGATAAATAAAAATCTACACAAGGAAGAAAGCATAGTTGACAGCTTGGAGAACAGACAAATTAGAGGCTATCTGTCTCGCATAAAATGAAAGGAACTCCTTACACATGTTCAATATTTCCTTTAGAAATGTGGCTATATTTATCTTGCTGAGAGAAAAAAAACCTCCCAGCTTTATTCTTTGATAAGCCATCACAGGGTTGTTGAGGAGGGCAGGCTTGGATGACAATAATGTGTAGGTGACCCACTCCCAGGTCTCCACAGTTCTGCTGGCCAACCACTAACATTGGCTTGTCCTTGATGCTATTGACCTCCCTGTCATGGAGGAGATTTTTCCTTGACTTGCACCTCTTTCAAGACAGTTAGATACAATCAGACTCTTTATTGTATGATGGATTGTGAGTGGGAACACATACCCAATCACTTTAGAAGATAAAGCGCCTGCACTATGCACCCTCTTCGTTTTTGTACAGTGCAATCTTTATTTTACAGCCAAGGCATCTCCACCGGTTAGTGTCCTTTCCCTGGACAGCTGAACCAGCAAGATAAAGGTAGCTGCACTTCTAAAGGAAATACTAAAAGTGTGTAAGGACACAGGAAAGTCAGACATTAATACAGACTTCAATGTCATTGCTGGGGCACGCAGCGATGAATGTCAATCACCCGTTGCATTCACTTCAACAATGAATAACAGCTCTTAGCTGAGTTGCAGAATATTACAAGAGAACATTCAAAGGGAGTAGAAGTTTATTTATTTATGGACTCTTATGAAGAATGAATGACATCCACCATAGGATGACAGCACCCTGGCTGAATACAGATGATTAAAATTGCAGAATCCTATACAATTGATTATTAATAGAGGCAATTGAAATCTTGACACTTTAATTTTTATTCTTTTGACTTTTTAAATGAAATAATTAATATCTGCCTGATCTGCCTCTCAGCCAGTGATTTTGCTTTGGTTGACATTGCTACAAGACCATATGATCCATTACTGTAGAAAGGATAAAAGTCTCCAGGTTGGTTCTTGTTTGTGTTCACTTTTGCAGATTAAGGTTGACAGATGGTTCTGCCTCGAGACTCAAAACTTATGTGCTTTTGTTGCTAATGCTTTAGCCATTGCTCACACATCAACTTATCCCATATTCCTCTTTGGAGATTTTTCTCATTCAGAATTTATCCACTCTTCAGATCCAAAATACCATAGACATTAGGCATTTGGAATGAAGCAAACAATGCTGTAAATATTCAAAATGTCAAGTAGCACCTGTGCAGAGACAAAAATTACAGGTTGTTAACAATTTTGATGAGATCCATCAACCTGCAACATTAACTGATTCTCATCCACGGCTGCCGAGTATTTCAGGCTTTTTTATGAAGGCACAAACTGCAGACCTTGGACTCAACAGCTGAAGGATCTCACCTAACATAACAACTGTCCTTTTCCCTCCACAGTTGCTTCCTGACTTTTCCTCCAGCAGTCTGTATGTTTCCCTCTTCTTTCTTTGTCCTACTTTCAGCTTAACTAAATGATATAAAGATAGATTTATTCCTTTTAAACACATATTCTTTGCATGTTGTTCACAGCTCAGTGGAAAGAGCTGTTGCTTGTGCTGTTGGTAGGATAGCTGGACATTTATGGTTTATTCTGAGCACAATAGCAATCCAATTCAATGCTAAGAGAGTGCTGAACTAATTTCTAGTCAAATACACAGATCCATCATCAATGAAATGCAGCAATGCTCTCTCCCATGGTAAAGTCAATCTTTACTCCTCAACCAGTGCCCTGTTAATGTCTTGTTACTATTTATGGGAGCTGACTATGTGTAAATTGACATCTGACATCTTAATTTCACTTCCAAAGGACTTTCTTGGTGACAATGCACTTTAAGATAACATGCATTTATGAGCGGCACTATGCAAGTGTTTAGCGCTTGTTTCCTGTTGGCAACTGTAAGGGGTTTGTATGTTCTCCCTGTGACCACAGGGGTTTCCAGTGATGTACTGGTTGGTAGGATAATTGGTCAGTTTAAACTGTCCTGTAATTAGGGTTAAATCAAGGATGCTGGGTGGCACAGCTCAAAGGGCCAGGAGGGCCTATTCTGTGTTGTATCTCAAAAAATAAACCTTGTTCCTTGTTAATTCACAGTATTGGACTCACACTGTGTAATCTCAATTGGATCATGTAAGGAGCATAACATACAATGAAGTATAACATGGAGTTACATGACACAGCTTATTGCTGTCAAATTACCTTGTGATGAGTTTCCTGGACAGTTTGTTGAGAGATGCTGCAGTGAATTCCAATGGGAAGCAAAGCTGCCTCTCCTGCAAACCCCTAAAGTTTCTCTGTGTGTAGCTGCTGTCTGACTTCTTGAGTATTTCTTGCCTTCTCTTTGTTGCACATATTTTTAGCACTGTTTAATTATCAAAATATTCATTTATTATTTTTAAATGCATCACTTTTGCATAGCATTCACAGCTCAATGGAAAGAGCTCCCAATTTTGGGACAGGTGACTGGATATTTTTGATTCATTTCTGAATAAACTTCTGTGAATGTCCACAGGAATCTCTGATTAGTATGTGGTAATATACAGTATGCAAACTTTAATGATAAATTTACTTTGAACTTGAGCATCACAACATCCAGTTCAATACGGCCTGAATGAGGGAAATGCTCTCCAATCATATTGATCACAGTGCTTCCTCATCAGCACATCTAACTTCCCTCCTGAAAAACAGATTGTGAGATATTTTTTGCAGAAAATAAATGTGCTGAATATAAGGCATTTTTTTAAAGAAACAATAGCCATATACGACTGGCATGGTAACAGGTGTCGCTCTCTCAACCCCAGAGGAATCAAGAAACATAATACCTGTTATATGTATGTGATTCAAAACTTGCTGAAATTGCTGGAGTGAAGAAGGCTGAGGATGAACAAGTGAGTGTGGGATTGGGAAGAGGAATTGTTTGACATGCAAATTGGAGCTCATGTGATGATCGCAGCCATGTTGTGAGGTTGAATACTGAAGTCCTAGTCTCTGGCATTAGCTGCACTGGCATACCATTCTCTTCAAGTGCAGTACACTGGTATCTACCCGAGAAAGTGCTAAGATATGCCCTTCTCACACACAAAAAAAAGGACAAATCTAGTTTGATTAAATGCTATTCACTTACTTTACTCTCAATTCTCAGTAAAATAACAGAAACTGTCCTTGACAATACTGGCGCCTAAATGGAGGAAATGTAATTGTAATCAAAGTCACCTGTTCAGTGATGTCCAGTGTGGATTTCAACAGAACTGCAGTTCCTCACCTCATTATAATCCTGGTTCAAACAAGGAGCAAAGAGTTAAATTCAAGATGTGTAGTGACAGCAACTGTGCACAACATCAAGACAGCACTTAATCTTGTCTAGCTGGGGTTCCCATCCTTTTTTATTCCATGGACCCCTATCATTAACTGAGGGCTCCATGTACCCCAAGTGGAGAACCACTGATGCTTGAGAAAATCTGAAATGAAAATGCAGCAGAAGGAGAACTTTCTGATGATCTTTCAAAATCCTTTTGAACTTTCAAGATGAACTTTCAAGATCCTTCCAATGCACAAAGGAAGATGAATGTTAATCATCTCAGTTCTGGAGCTCCACTGCAGGAGCTCTTCAGAGCAATATCCTCAGGCCAACCTTCTTCATCTACTTCTTCTAAGACCATCTTTCTGTGAAGTCAGTGTAGCAGCTACTTGAAGAACAAACCACTGAGACTGAGTGAAGGATTTAGCACTTCCGAGTAACAGAAGTCCAAGTCGAGAAAGTACATTCAATACTTTGTAATGAAGCTAGCAAACAGGAATGATCAAGAAATAGCGATAAAAACCCACAGAATTAGCAAAGCAACAGCAAAATTAGTGGTCAACAGAAAACATCCATCCTCTACTCAGACTCTGTCTAACTAAGCTAACAACACAAAGGGCGAATATGTAACTAGACTCATTTACTTTTACTGCACCCAAACCCATATGATAAATTACCATAACCCAAAATAAAGCTTGAAACACAAAATACAATACAGGCAGAAAATAGATACCTGGCTCCTACAGTCAGATACAGTGATGGTTTCACTATTCCATTTACAAATCTTCAACAAAGGAACAAGACCTAGACAACATCCATGCATGGGTCGATGTGCAGCAAATAACAACTGTATCAAAAAAAAGTGCCAGTCGATTAGTATCTCCGGCAAAGGAGAATCAGTCTACTTATCCTTGACATTCAATTGCAATACCATTGCCAATTCCACACAAAATAATATCCTGGGATTGCAATGAACTCTGAGGGTGATAGGTCTTACATTGGACAATGATCTGGTTAAAGGTTTTAAGCAGATGCTTCAGAGCTAGTCAATGTCCTGTATTGTCCAGATGAAAGGCTTGGCACAACATGTCGAGTGCCCATTTCTCTCTACATATGCTACCTGACCCACTGAGTTCCTCCAGCAGTTTGTTTCATGCTCCAGGTTCCAATGTCCGCAGACTCCATTTCTCCACAGACAATCAAAATATTCTGTTTGAACTTCCAGAATTCTCTAAATTCTCGGTCTCCATGGAATGGAAAGCAGCAAATACAATCTCACTGTTCAAGACAGATTGAGTACGAGGAACAAAGAACAGTTAACATGATATCAGCAGGAGAGAGAATATTTGAAATTATTGTTGTGGATGTCAGAGTGGTGCATGTGGAAAGTGATATTATATTTGATTTGGATTTAGATTTATTTATCACATGTACATGGAAATATGCAGTGAAATGTGTCATTTGTTTTATCAACCAACACACCCAATGATATGCTGGGGGCTGCCCGCAAGTTGTGCCACATTTTCCAGTATCAACAAAGCATGCTCACAATGCACAGCAGAGCAACACAGAGAACAGTCAAACAGAATACAACAAGTGTAGTGGTGTGCTACACGCAGTGCTAAAATAACGACACGGAGTCGGTAAACTGCAGTTAAAGAAGATCTTATTCGAACTTCACAGCCTTGCTTTAAAGCCTCCCTGATCCTGCCCTCCCCGGGCGCAGATGCTGTGGGGGGGCATGTACTCACAAACCCCCGCAGGCTTTTCCCTTTGTTGGTGAAGCAGACCTGACGCCCTTTTGGGACTGGCCTTTGTGCTGGCGCGCTGGCTATTTGTGAACCGGTTCGAGTGCGCTAGGAAGTGGGTCGCCACATAACCCCACCCCCCCCCCAGAATCGGCGATACACCCCCCAATGTCCACAGTCTGGGCCGGACCCTGTTTGGGAGGTCGGCGTCTGTGCCACGATGCCGGAAACTCGACCGGTTGTGCCAAGTCCAAATGGGCCGGTTTGAGTCGGTCCACCGTGAAAACTTCCTCTCTCCCCCCAACATCCAGCACGAACGTGAACCCATTGTTCCTGAGCACTGTAAAAGGCCCCTCGTAGAGCCGTTGCAGCAGTGGCCGATGCCTGCCCCTTTGTACAAACACAAACTTACAGTTCTTCAGGTCTTGGGGTATGCAGGTCGGGTTCTGCCCATGCTGCGAAGTGGTTATGGGGGCCAGGTCACTGAGCCTCTCGCGTAGTCTGCCCAGGACTGCTGCGGGTTCTTCCTCTTGCCCCCTTGGGGCTGGTATGAACTCCCCGGGGATGACCAGGGGTGCGCCATACACCAACTCGGCCGACGGGGCATGCAGATCATCTTTGGGCGCCATGCGGATGCCGAGCAGGACCCAGGGAAGCTCGTCCACCCAGTTAGCTCTTCGCAGGCGGGCTATGAGAGCCGACTTTAGGTGACGGTGGAAACGCTCCACTAGTCTGTTCGACTGTAGGTGGTAGGCAGTCGTGTGGTGCAGCTGTGTCCCCAGAAGGCTGGCCATAGCTGACCACAGGCTGGAGGTGAACTGGGTGCCACTGTCGGAGGTAATGTGGGCTGGTACACCAAAGCGGGACACCCAGGTGGCGATCAGTGCCTGGGCGCAAGATTCGGAGGTGGTGTCGGTGAGCAGGATCGCCTCTGGCCATCTTGTGAACCAGTCCACGATAGAGAGGAGGTGCCGTGCTCTGCGCAACACTGGCAGGGGGCTCACAATATCCACATGAATGTGGTCGAAACGCCAGTGGGTGGGGTGGAACTGCTGCGGCAGAGCCTTACATGCACGTTCTGGCCCATTCACTGACCTGCTTGCGGAGTCTGTGCCAAACGAACCTGCTGGAGACCATCCGGATGGTTGTCCTGATGGAGGGGTGCGCTAAGTTATGAATGGAGTCGAAAACGTGTTGCCGCCAAGGTGCCGGGACGATGGGACAGAGCTGGCCGGTGGCGACGTCACAGAGTAGGGTCCTCTCACCTGGGCCTACGGGGAGGTCCTGGAGCTGTAAACCGGAGACTACGGTTCTGTAACTCAAGATCTCCGCGTCTGCCTGCTGCGCCTCTGCCAGCGCCTCAAAGTCTACCCCTTGGGAAAGGGCATGAATGTTAGGGCGAGAGAGTGCGTCTGCCATGACATTGTCCTTCCATCCGTCATGTATTCAGAGATGTAGGACAGATGGCGCTGCTGGCGGGACGACCAGGGATCGGACACCTTCGTGAACGTAAAGGTAAGTGGTTTGTGGTCCGTGAACGTGGTGAAGGGCCGACCTTCTAGGAAGTACCTGAAATGCCGGATTGCCAGGTATAGCGCCAACAGTTCCTGGTCAAAAGTACTGTATTTGAGCTCGGGTGGCCGCAGGTGTTTGCTGAAAAATGCTAGGGGTTGCCAGCGACCTGCGATGAGTTGCTCCAGTACCCCACCGACTGCCGTGTTAGATGCATCCACTGTGAGGGCGGTAGGGACGTCCATTCTGGAGTGCGCTAGCATTGCGGCATTTGCCAAGGCTTCTTTCATTTTAATGAAAGTGGCAGCGGACTCCTCGTCCCAGGTAACGCCCTTGCCCAGACCCGACGTCAGGGCGAACAGGGGGCGCATGATTCGGGCAGCTGAAGGGAGGAAGTGGTGGTAGAAATTGACCATACCTACGAATTCCTGAAGGCCTTTGATCGTGGTGGGTCGGGGGAAATGGCGGACCGCGTCTACCTTAGCGGGCAGAGGGGTCGCCCCGTCTTTAGTAATCCTGTGGCCCAGGAAGTCAATGATGTCGAGCCTGAACAGGCACTTGGCTGGGTTGATTGTTAGACCGTATTCATTCAGTCGGGCGTAGAGTTGACGGAGGTGGGACAGATGCTCCTGACGACTGCTGCTGGCTGTGAGGATGTCATCCAAATAGATGAATGCAAAGTCCAGGTCACGTCCCACCGCGTCCATTAACCGCTGGAATGTCTGTGCGGCATTCTTCAGGCCGAACAGCATGCGGAGGAACTCGAAATGGATGAACAGGGTGATGAGAGCCTTTTTGGGGATGTCGTCCGGATGCATCGGGATTTGATGGTATCCCCGGATGAGGTCCACCTTGGAGAAGATCCGTGCACCGTGCAGGTTTGCTGCAAAGTCCTGAATGTGTGGCACAGGGTAGAGGTCCGGTGTGGTAGCCTCGTTCAGCCTGCGGTAGTCGCCGCACGGTCTCCAGCCCCCCGTCGCTTTGGGCACCATGTGCAGGGTGGAGGCCCAAGGGCTGTTGGACCGCCGGATGATCCCCAATTCCTCCATCCTCTTGAACTCCTCCTTCGCCAGTCGGAGCTTGTCCGGGGGAAGCCGCCGAGCACGGGCATGGAGGGGTGGTCCCTGGGTCGGGATGTGGTGCTGTACGCCGTGTCGGGGCATGGCTGCCGTGAACTGTGGTGCCAGAACAGATGGGAAATCCACCAGGACTCTGGTGAAGTCATTGTCGGACAGCGTGTTGGAGCTGAGGTGTGGGGCTGGCAACTGGGCTTCTCCCAGGGAGAACGTCTGAAAGGTCTCAGCGCGGACCAGTCTCTGCCTCAGCAGGTCAACCAGCAATCCGCACCCAGAAGCGGTTGGGCTACGGCGGCCAGTGTGAAGTCCCACATGAGAACCGGCTGGAGCCGAACTGTAGCTGCACCATATGGGTGCTGTAGGTCCTTACTGTGCTGCTGTTAACGGCCCTCCGGGGGGGGGGGACCTGGTACCCGGTGCCCTGCTGCGGGTGTCGTAACTCGTCGGTGATCTTGGCACCGGCGCTGACCAAAAAAACGGCATCCCGACCTCTTGTCCCACACATACAGGAGGCTATCCCGATGGTCAGCCGCCAAAGCCATCAGCGGCGGCTGGCCCTGGCATTTCCCGGGAACTTGCAGGGCGGGCTTCTGCACCCCACCGCTGGTGGTAGAAACACCATTGTCCGTTGGACTCCTCACCCCTGCCTCTGGGGTCAGCGGGCTCTGTGGCCGGGCCTGGACTGGTTTGCTGCTGGGAGCGTGGCCTGGTGATCTGTGCGACAGATGCCCCACTCACCTTCTTGGCGTTCCACAGCAAGTCCGCCCGGGCTGCTACCTTCCGGGGTTCGCTGAAATCCGCGTCAGACAGCAGCAGGCGTATGTCCTCGGGCAGCTGCTCCAGGAATGCCTGCTCAAACATGAGGCAAGATTTGTGTCCGCCGGCCAGAGACAACATCTCATTCATTAAAGCCTATGGAGGTCTGTCTCCCAAGCCATCCAGGTGCAGTAAACGGGCAGCCCGCTCGCGCCGTGAAAGTCTGAAAGTCCTTATGAGCAGGGTTTTGAATCCCATGTACTTGCTGTCCGCTGGAGGAGACTGTACAAACTCCTCAACCTGGGCCGCTGTGTCCTGGTCGAGGGAGCTCACCACGTAGTAGTAGCGGGTGTCCTCTGAGGTTATCTGCCGAACGTGGAATTGGGCTTCTGCTTGCTGGAACCATAGGTGAGGTCGTAGCATCCAGAAGCTTGGCAGTTTCAATGAAACCACATGAACAGATGTGGCGTCGGTCATCTCTGGTCCAAAAATCATTTGGACTGTCGGGGTCACCAATTGTAGCGGTGTGCTACACGCAGCGCTGAAATAACGACACGGAGTCGGTAAACTGCAGTTATAGAAGATTTTATTCGAACTTCACAGCCTTGCTTTAAAGCCTCCCTGATCCCGCCCTCCCTGGGCGCGGATGCTGTGGGGGGCACGTACTCACAGTCCCGCGTGGGGTTTTCCCTTTTTTGGTGAAGCAGACCTGGCGCCCTTTTGGGACTGGCCTTTGTGCCGGCGCGCTGGCTATTTGTGAGCCGGTTCGAGTGCGCTAGGAAGTGGGTCGCCACACAAGCAACAGAACAACAACAGCAAAACAAGTCTCTTACCTCCCTGCCTCCCACACTTATGGACAGTTTTCCAACTCCTGGATAGGCCTCCAGTCCCCAGTTTTCAGGCTTCAGCAATCGGGCTTTGACTTTTACACTTCTGATCCATTTTTGAACTTTGATCTTCAGTATCAACCCACAGACAGGGCTAGTCTTTGGGCTCCAACCTCAAACTCCATTTTCACCAACTCATCAGACCTTCTGCTCACATGGACATCAAATTCTGAGGCCCATTGACCTGGAACAGCCCAACATCCATGGATGTCCTTCATCATCGGTCTGTGTTGCTGGCCTTCAAGTGTACAGTGGAGGCCTAGACTTCAGATCTCCTTCATCCCCATGTCGACACCTTCCGGGGGTCGCTGAAATCCGTCTGACTTGTCTGACTTCTCTGACTTGCTAAGTTCCTCCAGCATTTTTGTGTACTTTAAATTTCTGGGTTGGTTGGGATGCTATTATACTTTTAGTGTTGGCGCATGGCCTAGTGGGCAAGGCATCAGACTAGTAACCTGAAGGTCACTGGGTCGAGCCTCAGCTGAGGCAGCGTGTTTGTGTCCTTGAGCAAGGCACTTAACCACACATTCCTCTGCGACGACAGCAGTGCCAAGCTGTATCGGCCCTTGCCATTCCCGTGGACAACATCGGTGGTGTGGAGAGGCGAAAGCTTGCAGCTTGGGCAACTGCCGGTCTCCCATACAACCCTGCCCAGGCCTGCGCCCTGGAAACCTTCCAAGGTGCAAATCCATGGTCTCACGAGACTAACAGATGCCTATTACTCAGTAAACCCAGGAACCATAATAGAGTCAATGAAAGACCACACCCAAAAGGATGGACTAACAACCAAAGTGCAAAGGTCAGCAAACCGTGTAAATACAAAAGAAAAATTAGATATTAATAATAAATAAATAGGCAGTAAATATTGAGAGCATGAGGTGAAGAATACCTGAAAGTGAGTCCATAGGTTGTGGAAACCCCTCAGTGTGTGGTAAGTGAAGTTGAGTGAAGTTATTCCCACTGGTTCAAGAGCCTGATGGTGCGAGGGAAATAACTGTTCCTGAACCTGGTGGTGTGTGTCCTGAGGCTCACAGAGAGAATGACCTGGATGGTGGGGTGGGGATCCTTGATGCTGAATGCTGAATGTCGCAGAACGACAGCGTTTTGTGTAGATGTGCTCAATGGTGGGGAAGGGTTTTATCCATGACAGACTGGTAGGATTTTCTGTTCAAGGGCATTGGTGTTTCCATACCAGGCTTGGTGCAGCGAGTCAAAGTATTCTTCACCACACATCTCCAGAAGTTTGTCAAAGGTTTAGATGTCATGCCAAATTTTTGCAAACTTCCAGTTAAGTAGAGGCACTACCATTCTTTCTTCTTCCTGGAATTACACTGCAAGTAGGTTACATGTTTGGCACAACATTGTGGGCCGAAGGGCCTGTAATGTGCTGTAAATTTCTATGTTCTATATAAGGTAGCAGAAGCACAATTTTCTAAAATGTCTTCCTTTGTTGCAAGAAAACATGAAATCATGGATTGATAAACAAAGGATTCTGCAGATGCTAGATATCCTGAGTAACACACACAAAGAGTTGAAGGAAGTCAGCAGGTCAGGCAACATCTATGGAGAGGAAAAGTAGACATTTTGGGCACAGGGTCTTCATAAAGACTGGAAAGGAATGGGGAAGAAGCCAGAATTAGAAGGTGGGATGAAGGGAAGGAGTACAAGGTAGAATGTGAAAACAGGGGAAGGAGAAAGTGGGGGGTGGGGGAGGAGGGATGAAGTGAGAATCTGAGAGGTGATAGGCGGAGGAAGGCAAGGGCTGAAAGAAGAGGAAATCTGATAGGAGAGGACAGTCATCCATTGGAGAAAGGGAAATGGGAGGGGGAACCAGAGGAAAATGATAGGTAGATGAGAGGAGAAGGAGTAAAGAGGGGAGCCAAAATGGGAATTATAAAAGAGAGAAAATAATTACTGGAAGTTAGAGAGTTCGAGAACACACAGAATTCAAGTCATCAGGATTGATAAATGTGGGCATTTTGATTGGCATTTACATTGATTAAAAAGGCCTGTTTCTGTGCTGCATTAACTCTGTTTCTAAATGCAATATAGATTTTTCTGAGCATGTGATTATGAAAATGGGAGATTAATGGATGTACATACAATATATATTTATAGCTATTTGTATATTTGAATTTCCAAATGACATTTCATAAATTGGTCATTACCAAGAGGAAATACAGTTAGCATTATATCAGGATTGAAGATTTGGTTAATGGAACAAACGTGGGGATTAAGAATAATCTGTTCATATCAGGAAAGCAGTGTAATCAATCGAATGCCTTTACAATCAGTAGTTGGGACTCAGATATATTTACAATATCAATAACTTGGATGAGAAGGCCAAATGTAATACATTAATGCTTATGAATGACACATCAACTAGGTGGGAAAGTGAAGTGTGAGGAGGAAGCAAAGAGGCTTGTGTTAATAAATTCATGAGGCACATAGATTGTCACAGTCCTTTTCCCAGGGAAGGAGAGCCTAAAACTACAGGGCATAGTTTGAAGGTGAAAGGGCAAAGATTTAAAGGGGAACTGAGAGGCAAGTTTATCCACACAGAAGGTGAAGTAAAGCCAAAGTAAAAGTAAAAAAAATATGATCAGAGTCACCTCCTCGCTGATGAGCAACACTGGTGCACCTCAGGGGTGTGTGCTTAGCCCACTGCTCTACTCTCTCTATACCCATGACTGTGTGGCTAGGCATAGCTCAAATACTATCTATAAATTTGCTGATGATACAACCATTGTTGGTAGAATCTCAGCTGTTGATGAGAGGGCTTACAGGAGCAAGATATGCCAACTAGTGGAGTGGTGTCACAACCTTACACTCAATGTCAGTAAGATGAAAGAGCTGATTGTGGACTTCAGGAAGGGTAAGATGAAGGAACACATACCAATCCTCATAAAGGGATCAAAGTGTAGATAGTGAGCAGTTTCCAATTTCTGGGTGTCAAGATCTCTGAGGATCTACTCTGGTCCCAACATATCGATGCAGTTATAAACAAGGCCAGACAGCAGCTGTACTTCATTAGCAGTTTGAAGAGATTTGGTATGTCAACAAATACACTCAAAAATTTCTACAGATGTACCGTGGAGAGCATTCTGACAGGCTGCATCACTGGCTGGCATGGGTGCTTCTACTGCACAGGACCAAAAGAAGCAGCAAAGCATTGTAACTTTAGTCTTGGCTCCCTCTTGGGTACTAGCCTACAAAGTACCCAAGAAACCCTCAAGGAATGGTGTCTCAGAAAGGCAGCATCCATTATTAAGGACCTCCAGCATCTAGGGTAGGGCATGCCCTTTTCTCACTATCACCTGAAGGCACACACTCTCAGTGATTCAGGAACAGCTTCTTCCCCTCTGCCATCCAATTCCAAAGTTGAACCCTTGGACACTACTTCAGTTTTTTAAATATATATTATTTCTGTCTTGTGCATGATTTTTAATCTATTTAATAGAAATATACTGTAATTGATTTACATATTTATTATTATTATTTTACTTTGTTTTTTTCTACTATATTATCCATTGCATTGAACTGCTGCTGCTAAGTTAACAAATTTCACGTCATTTGCCATTGATAATAAACCTGATTCTGATTCTGATTCTGACAGAGAACCCCAAGATTCTTTTTTTCTGCTAACTTACTCGGTAAATCAATAGAATAGTAATTGTAAACAGGATCAATGAAAGAGCATAAACAGACAATAAGCTGTGCAAATGCAAGTATAAATAATAACATTAATTAATGAGAACACAAAATAACAAGATGTAACGTCCTTAAAATGAAATTATTGGTTGTGGGAAGATCTCAATAGATGAGTGTACTTATCCTCATTTGTTTAAAAGCCTGGTGGTTGAGGGGTAGTAGGGTTAGGAAAGGTTTAGGGATATAAAACATAGAAATTAGGCCAGTACAGTAAAGAAACATGCCCCTTGGCTCAAAACAGTTAAGTTAGTACTGAAATGGCCAACTAACCTAATCTCTTTTGCCCACACAATGTCCATATCTTTCCATTTTCCTCACTTTCAAATGCCTATCTATACGTCTCTTAAAAGTTCCTAATGTTTCTGCCACTACTACAACACAGAAAGTGTAGATAAGAGAAAATCTGCAAATACTGAAAATCCAAGCAACACACACAAAATGCTAGAGAAACACAACAGGCCAGGAGGCATTTATGGAAAAGAGCAAACAGTTGGAAGATCAAGAAATCAATGTTCTTGCCATCAGGTTGGAGGCTACCTAGATGGAATATAAGGAGTCGCTCCTCCAACCTGAGAGTGGCCTCATTGTGGCAGTAGAGGAGGCCATGGCCTGACACGTTGGAATGGAAAGTAGAATTGAAATTCCACCTTTTCTGGCAGACAAAGATGCTCGGTGAAGCGGTCTCCCAATCTATGTTGGGTCTCAGTGCTGTACTGGAGGCCACACCGGGAGCACCAGATACAGTAGATGACTCCAACAGCCTCATAAGTGAAGTGTTACTTCTCATGGCAGGATTGTTTGGGGCTCAGAATGGTAGTGAGAAAAGGTGTGGCACTTGTTCTGCTTGCAAAGGTAAGTACCAGGAGGGAGATCAGTAGGGAGTGACGAATGGACAAGGGAGCTTCATTGGAAGTGATCCTGACAGAAAGCAGAAAGCGGGGCAGGTGGGGGAGGGTGGAGAGGGAAAGGTATGCTTGGTGGTAGGATCCCATTGGAGATGGGAGACATTACAGAGAATTATGTGGTGGTTCCTGCAGAAAGTGGAAATTGTGCGGGAGGGGAGAGATATGTTTGGTTCTCCATGACTTGCACCATCTCTCCCAGTTTCACCTGTCACCTACCACCTTGTACTTCTTTTTCCCCTCCCCCCCAACTTGCTCTAACTTCTCATCTTTTTTTTTCCAATCCTGATGAAGGGTCTCACCTGGAAACATTGAGCAGGTTACTCATTTCAATCGATGTTGCCTGGCCTACTGAGCTCCTCCAGTGTTTTGTGTGTGTAACCCAGACAGTGCACTCCAGGCACCACCACTCTCTGCACTTCGAACAAAAAACTTGCCCCTCGTATCTCCTTTGAAATTACTCCCTCTCAACCGAAATGCATGCCCACAGTTATTAGATATTTCAACCCTGGGAGAAATATACTGTCTGTCTACTCTATCTATGCTTCTCATAACCTCTATCAGATCTCCTCTCAGTCTCTGCCTCCCTGGAGAAAACAAAACAAGTTTGTCCAACCTCTGTGGGCCAATACAAGCAGATAAGGCTGGCTCAGGAAGTCAGCGTGGTTGGCATGATCGAGTTGGGCCAAAGAGCCTATTTCTACCCTCTATAACTGTATGACTCCAGGTAAAGAGGTAGGCAGGAGGTTAAGTATTTGAGCAGGTTGAGATATTTTGAGACCGTAAGACAGGTGAAGTTATTCATGGAGAGGGGATAAAAAGAGACGAAGAATATTTTGTTGAAGGCGAGAGGTTGGGAAATGTTGATATTTGAAGGGACTTAAATGTCCTTGTACATAAATCACAGAAAATTAACATTGCATGTTGGGCTTTATTAGAAGTTTATTGCAGTAAAAATAATGATTTCTTGCTGCATTTAGAGAGTGGTTAGTTACTGAAGTAGTGTCATGACTTGAGAGGTCTTGTCTATTGATCCAAAGCCATGAGTTCATATCCTGCTGCAACTGCTGGGAAATATAAATTCAGGTAATTAAATAAATCTTGGATAACAACTAGAGTCAGTTATGTATATTGCAGAACCATTGAATCAGTATCAAAGTCATTCCAGTTCAGTAATAATCTTCAGGGAAGAGAAACTGCCTCCTTATCCAGTCAGTACTACAAGTTATTTCAGACAGTCCAACATTGCAAACTTTTAACTACTTTCTGAAAAGGAAATCCACCAAGTTTTGACCTAACTGATTCATTCTACATCTATAAATGAACAGTATTTATAAGAAGCTCTGATAATATAAATTTCTATCAGTGCATGATACAAAGCATCCTATCTAGATACACCACAGCTTGATATGACAACTGTTTTGCCTACGACCACAAGTAACTGCAGAGAGTTGTGGACACAGCTTGGCGCATCACAAAAACCACTCTCCCCTCCGCAGACTCTGTATTCAAGCCTTGCTGCATCGGTAAAGCAGCCAACATAATCAAAGACTCCATCCACCCTGGGGCCATTGGGTCTTCTCCCCTATCCATCACAACATGTGACATTTAATGTGTACAAAGGAGAATTTTTGTCCCACTAGTCAGAATTTGAAGCTCTGGTTTGTACTTAGGCAAGCAGGAGGGTGAAGAAGGTATGATTATGCTACAAATGTTGCTCCCTGCTTCTTTATTTGTTTGTCAAATTGTCTAGGGGTCAATTGTGCCTTGTCCTAGAGAGGGAGACTATTAGTTCAGTTTTGCTTGACTTGACACTCCCTTCACTAACAGTTGAAGGAAATGGTACTCATTATGTCTATTCAATTGGACTCTGGATTGGGGATTGCCAAACGTTATGTGGATTTTCTGGTGTAGTCTGTTTTGTCATGTGCTTTTGTGATATCATTCAGGAGGAACGTTGTCTCATTTTTTAACTGCATTGCACTTGTGGTTTCTAAATGACAAATAAACTGAATCTGAATCTAAATGATAATGTTGGATAAAAATATTCAAATTTGTTTCAGATCTTTTGTGATCCAGAACTGACAAGGAAAGATGATTTTATTATAGTATAAACCAACACAAAATGCTGGGAGGAAGTCAGCAGATCAGGCAGCACCTCTGGAGAGAGAGTGAAGAGTTCAGGCCAAGCTCCTCCATCAGGACTGGCGAGGAAGAGGGGAAGAAGCCAGAATTAGAAGGTGGGGGGAGGGGAAGAAATACAAGCTGGTAAGTGAAGGGTGAAGCCTGGTGAAGGGAAGGTAAGTGGGTAGGAGAAGCAGGCTGGAGTGAAAAGCATGGAGGAGTCAGGTGGAAAAGGTGAAGGGCTGAAGAAGGAATTGAATGGGAGAGGAGAGTGGACCATGGCAGAAAGGGAAGGAGGAGGGACACCAGAGGATGGTGATAGGTAGGTGAAGAGAACAGAAGGGGTGAGAGTGGAGCCAGAATTGGAAATGGAACAAAGAGAGATGGGGGAGTGGTCAGAAAGTACCGGAAGTAGAGAACTCCCAACCGTCCCAAGGTTGCAATGTAAACTGTTCACTATTGGATCCAGATCATGGCTGCTAAAGGACTGGTAGCTCAGTACCAATCTAACGTAAATCATAGCTCTTAAATTGTAAAACAGAACTAGAAAGGACATGTTTGAGTGGTGCTTTAACCCCTTGCTCAACTTTACCAGCGAGGTGTTTTTCTGTATGGTGGTCCTTCATTGATTCTCAAATAAAAATCATGAATAACAGTTGAATAAAGGGCTGCAGCAGTCTATGAGAAATGGCCACTACTACCTGCTTGAGAATGTCCCTTCAGAACAGCGACGAGGAGGAATTTTCTTTTTTTAGCTGGAGGGCTCCCTCCAAAAGCAGATGGCTGCTCATCAGGTTAATTCATAAAGTTGTTTATTATTGTCACACATATCAAGATGCAGCCAAAAACATGTGTTGCATGCCATCCATATAGATCACTTCACTACAAGGGTGCATTGAGGTAGAAGAGGGAAAATCAATAACAGGATGCAGAATAAAGTTTCACAGTTACGGAGAAAGTTGAAGCGAGACAGTTATGAAGGATCTGTTCTGTAGTCTTATAACAGTGGGGTAAAAGCTGTCCTTGAGCCTGGTGGTATGTTCTTTTGGAGTTTTGTATCTTCTGGGTGATAGGCAAGGGAGAGAAGAGAGAATGCCTGGGGTGGGTGGGGTCTCTGATTATGATGACTCCTTTGTCAGAGCAGTGAGAAGTGTAGACCAGAGTCACAGAAGGGGAGGTGGTAGGCAGAATTCCTTCAGAAATGCATTCCAGTTAAAGCGTTGACTCTTTTCTACTACAACCTCTGATGTAGATGAGAAATGTTCAAGTCTTCTACACCTGTGTTTCACATCACTGGGCAATGGTTGTGGACAACAATTACTGTAATGGAGCTGCTATACCTCCACAACTCAATAGCTTTTTGATCCCTTCCTTTAAGTATCATAAACACCTCTTTTGAAAATTTCTTTTAACCTTCTGGAAAACAAGTTGATACAACCCGTGCTCATTATTTCACAGTGTTGCCAATCTGGAACTTAACATGACAGCAGAAGTTATCGCAGTGGCAGGAGACTCTCAAATGGAGCTCAGCTCAGCTTGAGTGAGGTGGACTGGTGGAGTTCGAATTAGCCCACCAATCCTGAGCCAATAAAATGATGCTTTCAGCAACTGCAAGTTAACAGATTGCCATGGAAACGTTGCAGTCTACCTGCTGTTGGTGTTTCCTTTGTGGTAAAAGGTGCAAATCCTGAGCAAAACAGGAAGCAATATTAATTCTGCCTAAACTACACTCAGTGGCCACTTTCTTAGATACCTCCTGCACTTAATATAGCAACCACCAAATGTACGTTTGTGGTTTTCTGTTGTTGTAGCCCAAACTCATCAAGATACTGTTGTAACACATGGTTATTAAAGTTACTGTCAGCTTAAACCAGTCCTTTGGTCTCAAAGTTCAATGTTCAAAGTAAATTTATTATCAAAGTACATCCATGCCTCTATATACAACCCTGGGATTCACCTTCTTGCCGGCATATTCTCTCATTAACAAGGCATTTTTGCCCACAGAACTGCCATTTGGTGGATGTTTCTTTCTGGGGTTTTTTGGCACCATTCTCTGTAAACTCTCAAGACTGTTGTGCATGAACATCATAGGAGATCAGCAGTTTCTGAGATACCAAAGCCACCCTGTCTGACACCAACAATAATTCCACATCCAAAGTCACTTAGATCAGATTTCTTCCCCTTTCTAATGTTTGGTCTGAGCAACAATTGAACTACTCAACAATGCCTGCTTGCTGTTATACACTGAGGTGCTGCCACATGATTGGCCAATTAGATAATGAGCAGGTGTACAGGTGTACCTAATAAAGTGGCTGCTCGATGTACATTGACTGTCATGGTTTTTACAGGGAAAAAGTGACTACAGCTCAAGAGTACAGAACAAGAATTATCTCAAGATTGAAAGGATTAACCTGTGAAGAGTGTTTGCTATCACATGGGCAGTACTTGATGGGGTTCAGAAGGATCAGGGGGATCTCACTGAAACCTATCAGCTGTGAAAGGCCTGGATAGAGTGGATGTTGAAAGAATGTTTCAATTAGACGGAGGGTCTAGGACCAGAGTGCAAGCCTCAGAATAAAGGGACATCTCTTTAAATCTGAGACAAAGAATTTCTTCAGTCAGAATTTGTGGAATTCATTGCTGCAGAGGGCTATGGAGAGCAGGTCATTGGGTGTATTTAAGGCAGAGGCTGATAGTTTCTTGATTGGTAAGGAGTTCATGGAAGAAAAGTGAGGTTACAATTATCAGCCATGATAGAATAGTGGAGCAAAATTGATAGGCTAAATGGCCTAATTCTGCTCCTATATTGTATAGTCTTGCCTGGATAGCAGTTTGAAACATCTCCAAATAGAAGTTGAGAGGTTTCGGTAATTTCTAGCCCTTTTCCCTTACTTGAGAATTCTACACTTGTGTTGGGGATGGCTGTTGAGAGGAGTCCATGGAGTGACACATGTCAGGAAGGGTACCGGTAAGTAGTTGTGGTTTGTATTCTGTAAAGCATATTAGCTAATCCTGTCTACGTTAAACTGTAATGCCCTTGACCTCAGGATCAGTCTTTGTGATATCATTGAGGAACCAGATTTACATTGAATAACACAAAGATCAGTGGGATATTTTTGTTGTTAAGTTTCTTTTCATATTCTCAAAAATTAACCGACATCTTCTCTTGTAGGAACTGCAGCTTACATTGAAGATTTGGCAAGAGGTGTTGATCAGAGTCGAAGGCTAATTATCGTGCTGACTCCAGACTATGTCATCAGACGTGGATGGAGCATATTCCAGCTGGAAAACAGACTGCATAACATGCTTGTGACTGGAGAAATCAAAGTTATTTTGATTGAATGCCCTAATGTGAAAGGGATAATGAACTACCATGAAATCGAAGCCTTAAAAGACAATATAAAACTTTTATCTGTTATCAAGTGGTGTGGACCTGATTGCAACAAACTGAATTCCAAGTTTTGGAAGAAAGTCCGGTACGAGATGCCCATCAGGAAGAAGGAGCCAGTTACACGTGGCCAGGTCCTGGATTCTGGTGAACAGGGTATTTTTGGAGAACTGCAAGCTGTCTCAACTGTTTCCATGGCAGCAAACTCGGCCACGCTTGGACCTCCCCCGGTGGAGCTACCACCAAGCTTTCACAAAGCAGATCATATGCAAATGAGGCATTACTGTCGAACTTACGAGTACGACTTCTCGCCCGCACCAGTGCCCATTACCTCGATTAGCAATCAACACACCTACGGCAATATTCCAATGACCCTCATTAATGGACAGGTTCCGCAGATCATTATCACCAGAGATCCTTCCCTTCGGGACACCCCCATGAGCAACGAATGCCTGCCAATGTCCTCACGAGAGATCGGTATCACCAGCGATATCTGGTAAGGGTTGGGCTGAAGGACCCAGTTCCCTTGTCTCTCCACATTTCAAGGCTCACAGGAAAAGAAACCTAACATTAAACTCATGAGCCGTGAACACTTCAGCAGCCATGCAATATCCTAGAATAATGTTATCTTTTAGACATTGTATGTGTGAGCTTGTATATTTTAGTTTGAATTCTAAGAAGACTTGTCAGCCTGTGCTATAGATTGGCTTTAACCCTTTCCTGAACAAAGTTGCTAAATCTGAAACAGCTGATGATAGCAGATGTTGTTTGGAGTGGGTCACTATGTGTTCACGGTCAGTAGGAAGCAATTATTGGAACTCTTTTCTCCTCCCCCCCCCCCCTAAAAAGATGGGGTATTGATTGAAACTTTTGATACTCTAATGAACTTATTTTGTTAGTCTAGGTCACTTAAGAGTTACAGAAGGAACCAAAGGATGTTGAGGGAGCCAACCCACGATTTAATCAAATGTGGGAACATGTTCTAGGGCCCAAATGGCTTATTTCTATGTATGCTCCTTTTGTATGTTCTTAGCCTCTTCACCTACATATACTTGACATCCATTGTTAGAAGTGAGGACATTAGAAATTCATATTTTTGCTTCCATTTGTACTCCACAACTATGTGCTTCATACAATGTAAATTCTGGGAGTGAAAGGTTTAACGTATGAGGAACATTTCATGGCTCTGGGCCAGTACTCACTGGATTTTAGAAGAATGGGGGGAGGGATCTCATTGAAACCTATCAAATATTGAAAGGCCTAGATAGTGTGGACATGAAGAGGATGTTTCCTATAGTGGGGGACAATAGGACCAGAAGGCACAGTCTCCGAATACAAGGACATCTCTTTAGAACAGAGATTTCTTTAGCTAGAAGGTAGCGAATCTGTAGAATTCATTACTACAGATGGTGGAGGCCAAGTCATTGGGTATATCTAAAGCAGAGCTTGATAGCTTCTTGATAAGTTAGGGCATCAGGAGAAGGCAGGAGAATGGGGTTGAGGGAAATAAATCAGCCATGATGGTATGGCAGAGCAGAATCAATGGGCCGAGTGGCCTACTTCTGCTTTTACGTCTTAAAGACATTGACTCCAGCAAGATACAACAATATCACAGGAAGCAATGGGGAGCCTGAAGTGGCCATGAACACTAACCAGATTTTTAAAAAAATGCACACTGCTAAATCTTGCAAGATGAAAGCAGACAGAAAGGTTAAATACAGTACACAGGACACAGCTGTGCATGGTACTGTCAGAATTTTACTGAGGAGAGCTCCGGTACTTTGCACAATGACCTGAAATGTTCTATCACTGTTTCTGTTCCTTTGTCCCCTCAGGATTAATTTCCTTCACCGCAAAGAGTTTCGAATGTACATCAAGTCTCAACATTAATACAGTCTGCTCTCTTACTCAACACTGCTGCAGCCCAGTATTTATTGATTGATTATTATCAATTAAGACTGAAACTGATTTGGTTTAATACAATTGGCAACATACATAATGTCATTTCACCTTCAGTCCTCTTTTCTGCCCACATCCCCCCCTCGTTTCTTGGAAGTAGGATATGAGACATTGCACAGGAAATTCAACAAGTTTGCGGAATATAATGACAGTGTCTCAGCCATACCCTCAAAGAAAGCTGAGTGCTCAATTCCCAATGGACGCATATATAAAGAACTACATCTACAGTATATTCACCAGATCCACCCATTTTTACACAAAGCATATTGAATAAATAATGCCTCCTCTGTTACTTTCAATGCAGAGTTCATTTCAAGTTTGCAATAGATGCAATTCAGTTTATTGAGTTATGGTGTTGTATCCCACACGTGATACAAATCTCCCACAGCAGGGGAATAACCATTGTTAGGTAAACTGTCTTCCACGTTATGCCAGATTTCTCTAATCCAGGTCGTCTGCCCTATTGGAGAAATTATTTTAAATATTATAAGTTCCGGCCAAACAGAGTCATGCAAGTCAGATGAGGAATTAGCTGCACCTTGAGCAGCTTTTTGCTGGTCAGACACTGCCTTATCGCAATCTTTTCGGTTATCACTGATGCTCTGGCTCAGTGGTGAAGACAATGACTGCTGCTTGTGTTAAGAAGCAGATCATCATCCTTTTTAAACCACATTTGCAAAGAAGATTGCTCAGTGATACAGATGTTTTTCTTTAAGCATGTCAGTAGTGTAGTGGTTGGTGCAGTGCTATTGCAGCCCAGCAACCCAGGTTCAGTTCCACACTGTCTATAAGGAGTTTGTATATTCTCCCCTTAAGTTTCTTCCAGGCGTTCCAATTTCTCCCTGCATTTCATAGACATACAGGTTAGTAGGTCGAGTATGGGTAATTGGGCAGGGTCAACGGTCCCTCTAGTTTGTAATGACCAGTGTGTGCAAAAATCTTGTGCTGTGCAGTTTTTTGCCCAGTGACAACAACATGTGCGCACTAAATAATTTCTTCAATAAAAACAATATAAATAAGCCAGTTCTAAAATCTGCAGACAAACCATGGCAAGCTCCATGTTGTCAACACAGTCCGCATCAGAAACTAGAAAAGAAAATGTGATTGTGCATGATCTTGAAATATACTTAACATGCCAATGAGGTAGAGGGTGATAACATGTTGTGTGCAGGTTAAATTCCTTTGTGTACTAGTAGCAAAAGATATGTGTGCACACGCATACCTTGGAGGGAACATTGGGCAGGATGGACTTATTGAGTAGAAGGTCCTGGTGGACTGTATCTCTATATTAATAAATATTGCTGTCATGTTCAGAGATGATATTTCTTCATTGAGCAGTAGATAAGTTTAACTTTAGTTCTACGTGGGGAAGAACAGACAGTGGAGTCACTGCTTCACAGTGCCAGCAATCTGGGTTCAAACCTGGTCTTGGGTGCTGATGGCATGGTTTCTCTCTGAGTGCTCTGCACTCCTCCCGCACCCCAGAGATGTACAGGTTGGCAAGCGACTTGGCCACTGCAGGTTGTCCGCAGTGTGCAGGTAAGTGACAGAAGCTGGTGGTGTGGGGATAGGGGGAAGGGTGGTTTGTGAGAAATATGAGGAGAATAAAGCAGCATTAGCATAAATGGCTGGTTGATGGCTAGGATTGTTTTCCATGATGTATCCTTCCAAGGCTACATGAACCAAAAGTGGTTATTGATATTATTAATTCCAAATCCCTATTCCCATTCCATCATGTTGGTTCATGACCTCTTCACTGCCATGATGAGGCCACTCCCAGGATGGAGGAGCAGCACCTCATATTCTGTCTGGGTATTGTCCAACCTGATGGTGTGAGCCTAGACTTCTCTAACTTTCAGTGATTTTTCCCTCTTTCCACTTCTCCCCCTTCCATCTTCCATTCCCCACTCTGGCTCCCTTCTTAACTCTTCTCTTCTCCTTGCCTGCCTATCACCTCCCTCTGTTGCTCCTCCTCCAGCCCTCGGACCACTGTCCTCTCCTATCATATTCCTTATCTTCAGCCCTTTACCTCTTCCACCTATCACCTATCAGCTTCTCCCTTCACCCATCACCTTCTAGCTTGTACTCCTTCCCCTCCCCCCTTCTAATTCTGGATTTTTCCCTCGTCCTTTCCAGTCCTGATGAAGGATCTCAGTCAGAAACATTGACTGTTTATTCCTCTCCATAGGTGCTGCCTGACCTGCTGAGTCCCTCCACCATTTTGTGTGTGTTTATCTAGATTTCCAGCACCTGCCGAATCTCCTGCGTTTGTAACCACTTTCAGTTGTTTTTCTTAGATTCCCTTTCAGCTAGTTGAACAACAGCTCCCTGGAATCTGCAGGGCGTGGATTGGTCAAGGATTGAAAGGCTTGTATCTTTGCGACAGGCCAAACCACCCAGGGCCAAGGAGCAGAGCTGTCTGCTGGCTGTGCATCCCCACCAGGACCTTATTTCTTTTCTGGATATAGAGCAGCAAAGGATGGGCATCTTAATAGGCAGAGCAGAGAGTTCATCTGGGGTAGAATACCACAAGCCCTGTCCCACCAGAGCATCCTGACTCAGAATCAGCTTTATTATCACTGACATACTGTATGTCATGAAATTTGTTTTAAAGCAGCAGTACAGTGCAAGACATAAAAATTACTATTAGTTGCAATAAATAAATAAACAAACAGTGCGAAAGAAGAGTAGTGAGGCAGTATTAATGGGTTTGTGCACCATTCAGAAATCTGATGGGAGAAGGTAGGAAGCTGTTCTTAAAACATTAAGTATGTGTCTTCAGGCTCCTGTACCTCCTCCCTGATGGTAATAACAAGAAGAGAGCATGTCCTGGAAGGTGAAGGTCCTTAAGGGTCTGCAGGTCAATTTGGTCCTCTGCATTTCAGTCTGGAAATTTAGCCATCCTTGAAGTTGAGTAGTTGCCCCCTACAGAATCAAAGCAGGTAAACATGAACTGACCCAACTTTAGGGCTTTCTAAGTACTCGACAGCTGCTGAACATACAATATAGAACATTACAGTGTAGTACAGTCCCTTTTGATCTTTTGATCTCTAAGATAAATCTGGCCCATCCATCCTAACATATCCCTTCATTTTACTATCATCCATCTGCCTATCTAACAGTTTCTTAAATGTTCTTAATGTATCTGCCTTTGTCACCATTTCTGGCAGCACATTCCACACACACACCACACTCTTTGTAATAAACAACTTGCCTCTGATATCTCCCCTATACTTTCGTCCAATCATCGTGTGCTCTTTTATAATAGCCATTTCTGCCCTCTGGAAAAATCTCTGGCTGTCCACTTGATCTATGCCCCCTACCATCTTGTACACCTTCAGCCAGTCACCTCTCATCCTCCTTCGCTCCATCTTGAGGCAGAAAAATGCTTACGATTTTGGAAATGCAACAGGCAGTGTGAGCCCACTGAACTACCGCAAACAGCAATATGACAGAGAGGTAATTTGATTTAGTACATGGATTGAAGTTGTACATTGACCAGGGAAAAGTTTCCTGCTCTTCTTTGAAAACATGCCAGGAAAGGTTTATATCATGGGACGCAGCAATAACCCTGGATCAGCATCGTGCCTGAAAGCTGACAAAGCACTGCCGCCTCAGCACCGTGCTGCTGAGAATATATTGTTGGCAACTATGCACTTGAGTGTCTAATCCTAGATTTAAAAAAACAAGTAAAAATTAGCCTGTAATTGGCACCTGCATTGATGCTATACTGAAGGAAAGAGACTCAACTCACTGATGAATGATGCAGAATGCCACATCTCTCCACTATGTACCATGTCTCTTCACCATAATGTCTCTACAATATATACGATGGATTTACAGTATATAAAGTACACTGCTCTCCACTATATACCACAGTCTACTTTATACAATTGACTGCATTACACCATAGCTCTGCTCCTTACCAACACTCTATATCGTACCACAACTGTGTGCCACGATTGGGCTTGTACAGCAAAGCTTGAGGACAGTGAACATGAACCTCAAAAGGTAGAATCTGGAGAAACTTGCAATCTTCTGTAGGAATTCTGCAAGTTGAACAGCATCCATGGGGGGCGGGGGGGGAGAGGGAGAAAGACGGAAAACATTTCGGGCTGAAACCCTACATCAGGACACAGCAGTATTTTCTGTTGCTCCAGATTCAGCATTCACCATCTCTCATGTCTCTGAGGTAGAGTATGGATTGGCCTCTTGATAGTCAATAACAGATTAGCACTTCTTCCCTTCCCCCAATGGACTTCATTGGCACTACTAGCTCCCCATGGTACTTAATGAGAGCAGGAGAGATGAGTTCAGATTTTGAGTGTATGTTCAGTGAAGAAACAATGTGCAAGTGACGGTCATTTACATCTGGCAAAAGTGTGATTAGAAGCTTTATATTGGTTCTGCACTGGGGGATGTGCATAAATCATTTTTATTGAAACTACTTTTCCTGTTTAAAATTAAATAAATGCTGCACTTACCTCCATAAAATCGATCAAACTGGAAGAATGCCTTGGACTCTCTCATATATTTTTAAACAATTGTGCACAGAAATGCAAAATTATGTTACCCTTGCAACTCAAGATCTTAAAGAAGTTTTATTTTTAATTTAGCCAAAACTGCACAGATTTGTCAATGTAATTGTGTCAAATTTCAACACAGAAAAAGGCAAGCTATTTCAAACTGTAATTTTTTTCTGTCCTTTTGTTTTAAATTTTCAAAGGAGGTTTATTCAGTGATCACAGTATCACATCAGTACAAAACTACAGAATTCCATGATTCACCCTATTTAGTCAATTGTTCCAAATTATAACTCAGTCATCACTATCCACAATGTACTTAAGCCACATCCCAGAAAGGCCCATATGTACCCACGGACACTGTGTGTTCCTTCTCCAAAGTCGTATGGGCATGGATGTAACTCCAGAAAAGGGCAGCCAATGAGGTCAGCAGAATAATCTATGTCATATCATATTTAGCAAACAAACTCATGTTCATTGTAAGTGCCACTGAAAACAAAAGTAGATTCCTATAATATAATTTTGGGGTGTAGTGCAGTGAAGGTCTGGCTGGGGGAGTGTGCTGAATTGTGCAGTAACCATAGGAATGGTTCCTAACCAGTTGTTCTGTGTTGGCAAATACTTTCTCTAATCCAGTTTATCAAAAGATCTATGACTATTCACAGTGCCATAGAAACCTGTCCATTGGAGGCAGTAACTCAGATCATTCAGGTTTGCTGGCCATTTAGACTACTCCTTCCTTCCCATCTCTTTTTCTGTCATCTTATAGCTACAGGTCAATAAAGAGTTCCAGGTGACTACCATACATTCAGTAATCCCATTATATTCTCCCTGCCTTCCCATAAACTCCATCCAGATTGTAATACTCACCTACACACAAAATACAATTAATTACCAAATTAATTCACTTAAAAATCCATCAATTCCCCTCTATCCATTCGAACAATTCACTTAATGTTCCCCAGGTAAACTCGATAGCTTTGACGACTTGTTTACAGTTTCAGACATCAATGCTATACTCTTGAAGAAAAGCACAGAATTCTTCAGCTTGTATTTCTTCACCAATATCAAAGTTCAAAGTAAATCTGTTATCAAAGTATGTCACCATATACTACCCTACGACTCATTTCCTTGCAGGTATTTTCAAGAAATTAAAGAAATAAAATAGAATTTATGAAAAACTATACATAACAAAGACTGACAACCAATGTGCAAAAGGAGAAATACCAAGCAAAAAAACAAAAAAAAGGTAAATAAATAATGCTGAATTGTAGAGTCCTTGAAAGTGAGTCTATAGGTTGTCGACTCAGTTCCGTACTGAGGTGAGTGAAGTTATTCGCACCGGCTCTGTAGTGCAAATAATTTGGCCTTTATCATGGTGCCATTTAAGAAGGTACACTTTGATAGACACTTTTCCTGTGGTATATTGATCTGTGCACCTCTAATGTACTAGAGATATCTACATTGCAAAATGTTCCGGGAAAACATAAATCTTTCAAAGGGATCTGAATCTTTCAAAGAATAATGGGGGGGGGGTGGGGGTGGAATTTCACTGAAGCCTATCAAATGTCGAAAGGTCTAGATAGAGTGTATGTGGAGAGAATGTTTCCTGTAATGGGTGAGTCTAGGACCAGAAGGTACAACCTCAGAATTGAGGGGTGTCCATTTACATGTATAACGGAGGTGAGGAGGAATTTCTTTAGTCAGAAGGTGATTAATTTTTGGAAATTGTTGCACAGGTGGCTGTGGAGGCAAGGCCATTGAGTGTATTTAAAGTTAAGGATGATAGATTCTTGGTAAGTTAGTGCATGGAAGGCTACGGAGAGAAGGCAGGAGAATGGAGTTGGGAGGGAAATGGATCAGCCATGATCAAATGGTGAAGTCTCGATGGGCCAAATAGTCTAATTCTGTTTGTATATCTTGTGATTTTATACCTTATAGATGAAAGGTTAAAGATAATTAAGTTGGCACATGTACATCGAAACATTGAGTGAAATATGTTGTTTGTTTCATATTTAATCAGTGAGGATTGAGCTGGACAGCCCACAAGTGTTGCTGTGCTTTGGGCACCAACAAAGCATGCCTATAACCACTAACCCTAACCATAAGTGTGGAAGGAAACTGAAACACGCGAAGAATCTCACACAGTCACAGGGAGAACATACAAAGTCCTATGGGGCGCGGTGGGAATTCAATGCTACTCAGTGACCGCTGCCACTGCAAAGCAATGTGCTAACCACTACACTAACGTGCCGCCCACAAACTTTTTCATGGTTCACAGCAACAGGATGATGGATCTTGGAAGCCATATGTCCTCAACTTGCAAGATGAACTAGTAACAAACACTCAAGGGTGGGGAACATGGAAGATCTCTTAGAGGGTAAACTCCAGCTGAGATCCAAGACCCACAGATATCTAGTCTTTTCATGTTTTAGTTTATAAATCCATTAAATCACTTCAGGAGAAAAATTTAAGTAAACTTAACCAACTTCTTTGAGTGGGTCTTGCATGACAGTGATGTTCTTTACGAAGTAACCACTGTGAAATGCAAGAATCAACTGTTAATTAACTAAACTATTTGTTATAGGACCCTTTGGTATTATTTGATATTTTTTTGGGGGGGTGGATGTAGACAGCACTAGTAAGCCCATTATTGTCCACCCTGATTGCCCTCAAGGTAATGGAGGAGAACTATCTTCCTGAACTTCTCAGGCCTGCTTGAGTGGTAGTAAATCTCACCACAGTTAAAAAGTATCTTAATGAGCTATTGAATTGCTAAAGCATAGAAAGCTACAGCCCAAGTAAAGAAAAGTGGAACAAACCTGGATAGATACTTGATCAGTCAACGTGGATGTGGTGGGACAGTCTTTCTCTACTGTTTGATTCTGATCTTCCAATAAAGATACAGACCTGATGTCATGAGATGAGAATCTCCAGGAATTCAACTCAGTAAGAGTAAAGAATCGGAATCAGGTTTATTATCACCGATAAATGGTAAATGCAGATACAATAATTTTAGGTACACCTGTGCACCTGATCATTAATGCAGATATTTACTCAGCCAATCATGTGACAGCAACTCAACACATAGAAGCATGCAGACCTGTCAAGAGGTTCAGTTGTTCCTCAGACTAAACATCAGAATGGGAAAGAAATGTGATCTAAGTGACTTTGACCATGGGATGGTTGTTGGTGCCAACAAGGGTGGTTTGAGTATCTCAGAAACTGTTGATCTCCTGCAATTTTCACACACAACGGTCTCTAGAGTTTACAGAGAATGGTGCAAAAAGCAGAAAAGAGCTAGTGAGTGGCAGTTCTTTGGGTAAAAATGCCTTGTTAATGACAGAAGTCAGAGGAGAATGGCCAGACTGGTTCAAGCTGACAGAAAGGTGACAGTAACTCAAATAACCACACGTTAAAACAGTAGTTAGCAGAATAGCATCTCTGAAAACACAACATGTCAAACCTTGAAGTGAATAGATTGCAGTGACAGAAGACCATGAACATTGTACCTAACATGTGGCCACTGAGTGCATGCCATGTAATTTGCAGTATAGAGCAATGCATTCAAAAATTGCTATGAGTTACAATAAGAATATAAAAATAAATAAGTAGGGAAAAAGCAAAGAAAATTGAGGTAGTATGCATATGTTTATGGTATGTTCAAATTCTGAAAGAGGAGGGGAAGAAGCTGTTCCTAAGTTGTTGTGTGTGCATCTTCAGGCTCCTGTACTTCCTTCCTGATGTTGGCAATGAGAAGAGGGGTAGTATATTTCCAAGGTAGGATGATGCTTGACTTTGAGATGGACCTGCAGGTGATGATGCTCCTGTGTATCCAAACTCTTTACTGGAGAGATGTGTTCAGAGTAACCTAAGAGAATAACCGGACATTGAGAATGGCATGATCAATGTCAGTGGCAGAGATTAATGTTCAGAGATGTGGAGAAAGCAGCGTTCAAGTAGTGGATTGATCTCGGTTAATGTTGAACTTCTTGACCGTTTCTAGAGCTGATCTTATCCAGGCAGTGGGAAGCGTTCCATCACACTCATTTACCAGTTGTGTCAACTGGTAAGTGGGAAAGCTTAGTGGAGTGTGCTAAGACCTGAGGATCTCAGTTACAAGGGAAGTTTATTCCCTGGAGCACAGGAGAATGAGGAGAGATTTGTTAGAGGCATGCAAAATTATAAGGAGTTTGGAAAGGGTTAATGCAAGTGGGTGTTTTTTTTTCCCACTGAGTTTGGATGAGAATAGAACTAGAGGTCATAGGTTAAGGATGAAGTATGAAACATTTAAGAGGAACTACTCCACTCAGAGGGTGGTGAGAGTGTGGTCAGAGCTGCCACCGGACGTGGCGGATGTGGATTTGATTACGTATTTAGAAGTTTGGATAATTACAGTGATGAACGGCAGCAGTATGGAGGGCTATGGTCCATGCGACTCCTGGGACTAGGCAGAATTACAGTTTGACATGGAATAGCTGGGCCAGTTTCTGTGTTGTAGTCTTCTATGACTATATGAGGGAGGGGTTTCTTCCTTGCCTTCCCCCACTTTCTAAATTCATATAGACAGAAAATTGAGTGTGGTGAGGGTGAGGATTAATGCCCCACCCAGGGGCACTCTGGTCCACTCTTTCATGCCACGGATGACATACTGGTTCTGATTACCATTGTCTGTCTGTCTGTCCTGTTTGAATAGGATCCCAAGGCACTGACAACAACTTAGAGGAGGGAATCTGCTTCTGAAATAAATAGAAGCTAAATTGAATGTGGCAGAATCACTTCCCCTCCCTGTCCAAGTTGGTGATAACACAGACAAATGATTTCCGAGGACTTTTAAAATAATTTATCGATGTTTATAAAATATGTCTATACTTAGCACAATGTAATGCACTCCTGCATGTGAATATTTTGGCATTAACTCCATTGATAAAGCAGGGTGTCTCTTACAAATAATATTCATTTTTATTTAGTTATTGAGATACAGCATGGAATAGGCCTCTCCAGTCCTTTGAGCTGTGCCACTCTGCAATCCCCAACTTAATCCTAGCCTAATCACGGGCAATTTTCACTGACCTAGTAACCCAACAACTGTTACATCTTTGGACAATGGGAGGAAACCAGAGCACCCAGAGGAAACCCATGTGGTCATGGGGAGAAGGTACAAACTCCTTACAGGTAGCAGCGGAAATTGAACCCCAGTTGCCTGTACTGTAAAGCATTGTGCTAACCGCTATGTTACTTTTTCATCCAACAAGGCAATATACCATGGGGTGGAGGGAGGGTGTAGCACAGTATAGAGTGATTGGGGTTCACATCCTGCTGCTATGTGTAAGGCGTTTGTATATTCTCATCATGACCTCGAGCATTTCCTCCCAGGGCTCTGGTTTCCTCCTACATTCCAAAGATGTACAGATTCGGGTGAATATCCTATGTTGGCACAGGGAGCATGTGACACTTGTGGGCTGCCTCCAGTATATGGTTGTTGATGCAAAACAATACATTTCACTTTATGTTTCAATGTACATGTGACAAATAAATCTTTCAACATCCCAATCCAGCAAGTAAGTTTTTCAAATATATGTTTGTCCATTCCATCGAGGAGCGTCTGACCAAATGAATGGTGACCAACAAACATCATGGATTTAGCCTTGGGAAGGGTACAGACAGGATTTTAACTCCAGGGACAAGAGAGGTGGAGAGGTAGATTAGCTGGGGTTATTCCTTGGAGTATTGAGGGTGTGGGGAGGTGTTCAAGATTCTCAAAGGGGTTGCTTCTACTGGTGGGTAAAAGCCAGAGGATGGAATCAGGATTTCAGTATCAGATTTATTATCACGGACATATATTGTGAAATTTGTTGTTTTTGCAGCAACAGTACAGAGTAATACATAAAAAGTACTATAATTTACAATAGTAAATACATTAAAATTAAATTAAATATGTAGTACAAGGAGAGAGCAAAAATAGTGAGTAAGTGTTCATGGATTTATTGTCGGTTCAGATATATCAGGATAATACAAAAAAGAATTAGAGGGAACACAAGGAGAGGTTTTTTTTGAACAAAGTATGCTATTAAGGTCTGAAGGAAAGAGATTCAGAAATAACTTTACAAAACAGAAATTAGATATATACTTGAATGTATTGATAGGACAGGCCCAATAGCTTCTTTGCGTGTGATTTTACAATTGTGCAGGAGAAAACATGAAATTTATTGACTTAAGGGCTGCTCAATTATTTCTGACCAAGCATGTCCACTTAAAGAGTCATTTCACCTGCTTATATGACTACTCTCAATATCAAAGCATGAACCACATGTGACACTTATACCAGGGTAATACACCCATTCAATAGTCAGGCACTGCTTTTTTGATACAACCGAATGCTATCTCCCTGGCGTCAGGTAAGATCTGCTGTCCCCTGTTACTAACCAGAGTTATTCGACTGACCGTTAATTTCCCAGACCCGATGTAAATAACAAAAATCCTTGAAATGAAAATGTATTTACGCTGTCCATTTTTTCAGGCGGCAGTACTCATTTCAAAAACACTGAAGCTCGGGGCTGGAAAGGCGTAGAGTAGCTAGATTATCTCAGCAATTGCACTTTCCTGCCATGACCGCAAGTATGAAGGTCAGCTCAACAGGTGGACTAGCTTTAAGATTCTTCCCTAACTTCCCAGTCCTCTAAAAGGCCATCAGAGGTTGACTAGCATTCGGAAAGCTGCTGCAATGAAGATGTTTCCACAGAAGCGTTCGTTAGATTTTATGAGCACAGAACATCCAGTATCCCACACTTATCACAGCACAACCCTCTTGAGAAAAATAAATTTTTTGGATTCCTTGTAAAGTACCAGTTAGCTGTTGGAAAAAAAATTTTACTACTTGTACATAAATATTTTTGTATTTAAAGGGGGCGGTTTTGCCACCTTTGGTATACAAGTTATTTCAGGAAGCGAATCACTGAGTTAGTTATTTGCCAATTTTGTATAGTATTTCACGATGCTGTCTTCTCACTTACAACATTGTGTTAATATATCCTAAATGCAAATTGTTATGTAACACAAAACAATAAAAAAAACTGCATGAAAATGAAATGGGACTTTTTTATGTTGAGAAAGAAATTTGCAAAGCATTAATTGATGGCCTGGCAAAGTGTGGTAAGGTGCTTTATAATCCTCTGATTGCAACTTCAAGTGCTATGGTTCCCAAGTTTCAAATCTGCCAGATAACGCTTGAGATTTGCATCTACAATCCTGTCCAGGTCACTGTGTGATCAGTCTGCGATAGTGAATGTTCCTTTTAGCTCTCCTCTTTAACAAAATCTCTATTTTACTTTTAACTTATGCCACCTTTGCTACCAACAACCTTGTACTGTATTTATAATGAGAAAACTCAATATTTGTTGATGCGGAGCAATTATTTATCAAACACAATAAAATACAAGACTGAGAAAGAATCTGTGGTGTTTATTGCAACATCATTAAGTCCTTTATTCATCCACGTTCCTGCTAGTTCTTAAAATCATGGACAACAACGTAAGTAGATGATAACCACGAGATTCAGCAGATGCTGGAAATCCAAAGCAAGATTCCAAAAACACTACAGGAGCTCAGGTCAGGCAGCATCTATGGAAGGGAACAAGCAATTGACATTTTAGGCAGGGGTCCTTCAACAGTGCTGGAAAAGAAAGAGGAAGAAGCCAGAATAAGAAGATGGGGGGATGGAAAGGTGTACAAGCTGCTGGTGATAGGTTTGAGTAGGGGAGGGGAGGTTGAACTAAAAAGCTTAGAGGTGATAGGTGGAAGAGGTTAAGGTCCGAAGAAGAAGGAATTTAATTGGATAGGCAATGGACCAATTGAGAAAGGGAAAGAGGAGGGGCACCTGAGGAAAGTGATGGGCAGTTGAGGAGAAGAGAAGGGGTAAAAGGGAGTCAAAATAGGGAATGGAAAATGAGAGAAGAGTAAGGGGGAAAACACCAGAAATTAGAGATATTGCCATCAGGTTCCTGCCATCAGGTTGGAGACCACCCACATTGAATATAGTCTTCCTTTCAATTGTAACATTTCCCTGAAAGTGTCAAGGGTCCTTTTTAAATGTGATTCCTTCAGATAAGTATAAATGTAAGTTGATAAATTGGTTTATTATTGTCACATGATAGAATTGATCTGCTTCGCAAATCTAATCTGTCTTTGACTTCAATTATTGAATTGATCCTGAAAATAAATGGCAAGTGTCTTGAGGAAAAGTTAAAGAGCTCGATCAAATCCATTTGTTATCCCAATCCAAAAGTTTTTTATTGTCACAACAGAGATGAATTTGTACCTTCTCACGTTCTGAAACTTACAAGGGGAGATCTCATTGAAACCTATCGAATATTGAAAGGTCTAGATAGAATGGACATGATGAGGATGTTTCCTATAGTGGTGCAGTCTAGGACCAGAGGGCATGGTCACAGAATAGAAGGCTGTCTTTTTAGAACCAATCTGATGAAGAATTTCTTTAGTGCATGATGAATCTGTGGAATTTATTGTCATAGATGGTGGTGGAGGCCAAGTCATTAGATATATTTAGGGTGAAGGTTGATAGACTCTTGATTAGTAAGGGCATCAAAGGTTACGGAGAGAAAGCAGGAGAATGGGACAGAGAGGGAAAATAAATCAGTCATGATGAAAAGGTGGAGCAGGCTTAATGGGCCGAATGGCCTAATTCTGCTCCTATGTCTTATGGCCTTATCATCAAGTATCTGCTTACCACCTTGGAGTTTTCCTAAATCCTACTTGCCAAGACATTCTCATGTGCTGCTCTAGCCCCTTCTTATGTTTTTTCCTAGCTACCTTGTAAGTTTCAAGAAACCTGTCAGTTCTTTGTTTTCTAAATCTCATATACGTTTCCTTCTTCCTCTGGACTTAATGCTCCACCTCTCTTCTCAACCCTACCATGCCTTTTCTACCTCAACAGCCAAATCTACCCAGAACTCAATACAAATGCTTCCGAAACAATCTCCACACTTCCATTACAACATTTCCCTGAGAACATCAGTTTTAAATTTATGCTCCAAATTAGCCATCCACAATTAAATACTTTCTCATACCATCTGCTCATATCCTTATCCTGCACGCATTCATCCTATATATACCCCTCATAATTTTGTACACCACTGTTAAAGCTCTCCCCTCATTCTCCTGTATTGCAAGGAAATAACTTGTTCAACCATTCTCTCTAACTCAGGTCCTCTCATCCCGGCAAAGTCTTTGAAAGATCATTTGAAAGAAGCGCAGTTCAAATTTCAAAGTAAAATTATTATCAGACAACGCATATCATATATAGTCTTGAGATTCATCTTCTCGCAGGCATCCACAAGAAAGTAAGGAAATTCAGTAGAAACCATGAAAAACCATATGTAACAAAGACCAACAAACATCCAAAATACAAAAGAGGAAAAATCAGACAAATAATTTTGAAAAAGTAAATAAATAATACTGAGGGTATGAGCTGTGTGTCTAAGAAACTGACCTCACAGCTGTGGAGCTCTGCAATTGCTCAGTTGGAAGATCTCCAGCATTTCACATTAAGGATGTTCTTCTAATACCTGACATATATCTAGCATGGGAATCTCTTAAATGAAGTTTCTTCAATTCTGAAACAAATATCTGCTGTGATAAGAAAATCTCCTCTATCTCTCCACAAGTTTTGTTGCTGTTTTGAGTAGCTCAGGGGAATGGATCAATAATGCTTTAAAATATTCACTGAAAATTGGCACAACTCTGAAACTCTTGGGGTGAGATCTAAAAATCTAAGTGAATGGTTTCTGAGTGAAAGATTGAATTACTCCAGTCAATTCTGGTAGAATGTAATTAATCAAAATCAATGAAGTGCCATCAGTATGACTTTTTGCATATGGTTATAAAATTCCACATATGGTTCAGAATCAATATCACCTCCGCATATGGTATCTTTCCACAGACTGTGGTCTCCCAGTACTGAACTACAGATCACCGTGCTCCAGAATGCTACAGATCTCATCACATCAGAAGATCTCTCCACCACAGCCCAGACTCTAACTGATATTACCCCTGCCTTGCACCACCCACTTCTCCCACTTTTGTCATTTCCACAAATGTGAATAACATTCTGTACTTTTGTTTTTTTCGGAGCAAGAAGGCTGCGAGTGAACTGCTGATTTTTTGGAGCGAAGGGAGTTTTTTACAACTCGGGTTAAAGAGAGGTGAGACTGCGCAGGCGCGTGACGTCAGCCAGTAGAGCGTGAAAGGTTTAAAAAGAAGGCAGCCATATCCAGTGGGCAGCGGAGTGAGAGGCCAGCAGAGCAGGGCTTTGGCTCAACGGACGAGGCGAGGTAGGAAGTAGGTGTGTGAGGCCAGTTTTCTGTGCTCAGTGTCAGATGTGGGGTGTCCTGGAGTCTCCCAGCCTCCCGGTCAGCCATATCTGCACCAGGTGTGTCGAGCTGCAGCTCTTGAGGGACTGAGTTAGGGAACCGGAGATGCAGCTCGATGACCTTCGCCTGGTCAGGGAGAGTGAGGAGGTGATAGACAGGAGCTATAGGCAGGTGATCACACCGGGGCCATGGGAGACAGACAAGTGGGTCACAGTCAGGAGGGGGAAGGGCAAGAGTCAGGTACTAGACAGCACTGCTGTGCCTATACCCCTTGACAATAAGTACTCCTGTTTGATTACTGTTGGGGGGAAGCAGCAGTGGTCACGCCTCTGGCAAAGAGTCTGGCCCTGGGGCTCAGATGGGTAGGGAAGGAACAGGAAAGAAGTAGTGATAGGGGACTATAGTCAGGTGGTCAGACAGGCGATTCTGTGGACGCAGGAAAGAAACTTGGATGGTGGTTTGCCTCCCAGGTGGCAGGGTCCAGGATGTTTCAGATCACATCCAATATCCTGGCGGGGAGGTTTGCCAAGGCTACTGGGGAGAGTTTAAACTTGAATTGTTGGGGGAGGTGGGAACCGTACTGAAGAGACTGGGGAAGAGGATGTTAGCTCACAAATAGAGAAAGCTTGTAGAAAGTGTGAGAGGGAGGATAGGCAGGTGCTAGAGAAGGGACCCACTCAGACCAAAGGCTTGAGATGTGTCTATTTTAATGCAAGGAGTGTTGTGAACAAAGTGGATGAGCTTAGAGCTCATATTGGTATTGGGAAATTAACCTGGTCAGGTGTCAGATCTCTCATGGGTGAGTGTTTTGGAGATACTGATCATAATTCTACCTCCTTTACAATAGCATTGGAGAGAGATGGTTACAGACAAGTTAGAAAAGTGTTTAATTGGAGTAAGGGGAATTTTGAGGCTATCAGGCAGGAAATTGGAGGCTTAAATTGGAAACAGATGTTCTCAGGTAAAAGTACGGAAGAGATGTGGCAAATATTCAGGGGATATTTGTGTAGAGGTCTGTATAGGTACATTCCAATGAGACAGCGAAGTCATGGTAGGGTATAGGAATCATAGTACAGTACAGGCTGTAATAAATCTAGTCAAGAAGAAAAGGAAAGCTTACAAAAGGTTCAGAGAGCTAAGTAATGTTAGAAATCTAGAAAATTATAAGGCTACTGGGAAGGAGCTTAAGAAGGAATTTAGGAGAGCCAGAAAGGGCCATGAGAAGGCCTTGGCGAACGGCATTAAGGAAAGCCCCAAGGCATTCTACAAGTGTGTGAAGAGCAAGAGGATAAGACGTGAGAGAGTAGGACCTATCAAATGTGACAGTGGGAAAGCATGTATGGAACCAGAGGTAATAGCAGAGGTACTTAATGAATACTTTACTTCAGTATTCACTATGGAAAAGGATCTTAATGATTGTAGGGATTACTTGCAGCAGACTGAAAAGCTTGAGTATGTAGGTATTTAAAAAAGTGGATGTGCTGGAGCTTTTGGAAAGCATCAAGTTGGATAAGTCACCGGGACCAGACGAAATGTAAATTGTGTAATGTGAGAGGCAAGGGAGGAGATTGCTGAGCCTCTGGCGATGATCTTTGCATCATCAGTGGGGACAGAAGAGGTTCCCAAGGATTGGAGGGTTGTGGATGTTGTTCCTTTATTCAAGAAAGGGAATAGATATAGCCCAGGAAATTATAGACCAGTGAGTCTTACTTCAGCGGTTGGTAAGTTGATGGAGAAGATCCTGAGAGGCAGGATTTATGAACATTTGGAGAGGTATAATATAATTAGGAGTAGTCAGAATGGCATTGTAAAGGGCAGGTCGTGCCTTACGAGCCTGATTGAATTTTTTGAGGATGTGACTAAACACATTGATGAAGGAAGAGTAGTAGATGTAGTGTATATGAATTTCATCAAGGCATTTGGTAAGTATCCCATGCAAGGCTTATTGAGAAAGTAAGGAAGCATGGGATCCAAGGGGACATTGCTTTGTGGATCCAGAACTGGCTTGCCCACAGAACGCAAAGAGTGGTTGTAGACGGGTCATATTCTGTTCGGTGACCAGTGGAATGCCTCAAAGGTCTGTTCCGGGACCCCTACTCTTCATGATTTTTATAACTGACCTGGATGAGGAAGTGGAGGGATGGGTTAATAAGTTTGCTGATGACACAAAGGTTGGAGGTGTTGTGGATAGTGTGGAGGGCTGTCAGAGGTTACAGCGGGACATTGATAGGATGCAAAACTGGGCCGAGAAGTGGCAGATGGAGTTCAACCAAGAGAAGTGTGAAGTGGTTTATTTTGTTAGGTCAAATATGATAGCAGAATATAATATTAATGGTAAGACTCTTGGCAGTGTGGAGGATCAGAGGGATCCTGGGGTCCAAGTCCATAGGACACATAAAGCAGCTGCGCCGATTGACTCTGTGGATAAGAAGGCGTATGGTGTATTGGCCTTCATCAATCATGGAATTGCATTTAGGAGCTGAGAGGTAATGTTGCAGCTATATAGGACCCTGGTCAGTCCCCACTTGGAGTACTGTGCTCAGTTCTGGTCACATCACTACAGGAACGATGTGGAAGCCATCGAAAGGGTGCAGAGGAGACTTACAAGGATGTTGCCTGGATTTGGGAGCATTCCTTATGAAAACCGGTTGAGTGAACTCAGCCTTTTCTCCTTGGAGTGAAGGAGGATTAGAGGTCACCTGATAAAGGTGTACAAGATGATGAGAGGCATTGATTGTGTGGATTGTCAAAGGCTTTTTTCCAGGGCTGTAATGGTTGCCACAAGAGGACACAGGTTTAAAGTGTAGTGGAGTAGGTACAGAGGAGATGTCAGGGGGTAGTTTTTTTACAGAGTGGCAAGTGCATGGAATGGGCTGCCGGCAATGGCGGTGGAGGCAGATACAATAGGGTCTTTTAGGCGGTTTTTAGATAAGTACATGGAGCTTAGTAAAATAGAGGGCTATGGGTAAGCCTAGTAATTTTTAAGGTAGGGACATGTTCAGCACAACTTTGTGGGCCAAAGGGCCTGTATTGTGCTGTAGGTTTTCTATGTTTCAATGAAATACAGAACGCTGGGTAAACTCATAATCAGAATCAGGTTTATTATCACTGGCCCATGATCTATGTTGTCCTGTGGTAGCAGTACAGTGCAATGCATTATATTCCTATAAATTATGATAAGAAATACATAAAAAATATGTAGTGCAAAGAGAGAGCAAAATACTGAGATAGTATCCATGAGTTTATGGACTTTTCAGTAATCTGACAGCAGAGGAGAAGAAACTGTTCCTAAAACATTGAGTGTGTCTTTAGGCTACTCTACCTCCTCCTTGATGGTAACATGAGTAGAGGGCATGTACTGATGGTAAGGGTCCTGAATGATGCATGCCACCTACATAAGGCACTGCCTTTTGAAGCTGTCCTTGATGGTGGGGTTTACAGCCATGCTGTTATCTTTAAGTCATCAAGGTCAATAAAGAAAGGGAGAAATCATAGGTTCTACAGTAGTACATTATAATTCAGCGTGAACTTGTTTAGCATTCTGGAAGGTAATACGGCCAATTCCTAATCGCTCACAGCAATAAGTACTTACGGATCAGTTTTCTTTCTGTCTGTTGCTCTAAGATTGAAAACTGCGGTTTCACTTCCACCCTCTTCTCACATTATTCATCTGTTGCCTGGATCTCTTTCCGACAGGGAGAGAAACTCCAACACAGATATCTTAACTGTCTGGGGAACTAAGAGAAAGTGAACTCACTGTCAAAGCTGGCTGCTGAGCATTGGTCGTGGATGGATCTGAAAGGAAGCACAATCTGGATCCAAAGGCATTGGCTTTCTAGGATTCCCCAGTTTGGCCAGGATTTGGGGGAGGCGTCAGCAGGGTCCTTTCCTCTCACACATTCACCACCTCCGCTAATTATTGCTTCTACGCTTCCATACTTCTGTACATTAAGGAGAACGCTTGGCTCTGCAGTTGAGGAATCCATGGCACAGTCTGTTCCCTCTTTACTAAGTCTCAGTGTCAAGGAAATCATGGAATCCTTAAGTGGAATTCACATCCAATTCCTGGTGGATAGGTTCAATTGTCTGGCAGTTAACACAAGATTATCTGTGTATAACTCTGGAAAAAAAAACAGTCCCAAACCTCTGCATAACAATCCAAAAACTTCGATTTCAGTGTGTTGTGTTGAGGGAAGGGAATGGTTTGGAGTGGAATGGCAGTTCAAAACAGAAAGATGACCTATCTCAATGGGATGTTACATCAGTGAATTGGAGAGTGTTACAAGCAAAAAGAAAGCCATCAGCCCAGGAACATCACCACTCCCTGTAAACCAATCTGTTCAGTTCTAATGCTGTGGTCTATTTCAGAGACCTGCAAGTTATTTCCCCTATTTAGTGTGTACTTAGTTCACTTTTGAAAGTCCTGAATGATTCTATTTCCGTCAGTTACACATGTAGTAACTTTCAAATCACTGTTACCTTCTAAATCGTACTTACAACATAAAGCATGAAGTGTACGGCACCGGAACAGCCCCTTCAGTCCATGTTGTTATGCTGAACTAATTCAACCCCAAACACAAACAAGAGAAAACCTGCAGATTCTGGAAATCCAAGCAACACACACAAGATTATGAGGAACTCAGTAGTCCAGGCAGCATCTACAGAAAAGAGTACAGTTGATGTTTCGGGCCAAACCCTTCAGCAGGACTGGAGAAAAAAGGATGAGGTGTCAGAGTTAATAGGTGGGGGGAATGGGAGAGAGAGATACAAGGTGATAGGTGAAACCAGGAGTTTGGGGGTGGGGGATGAAGTAAACAGCTAGGAAGTTGGCTGGTGGAAAAGATACAGGGCTGGAGAAGGGGGAAGCTAATTGTAGAGGTCAGAAAGAAAAAGGGGAGGAGCTCCAGAGGGAGGCGATGGGCAGGCAAGGCAAGGTGAGAAGGGGAAAAGGGAACAGGGAATGGTGGAGGAGAGGGGGGGGGCATTACTGGAAGTTCCAGAAATCAATGTTTATTTTATTAGGTTGGAGGCTACACAGATGGAATATAAGGTGTTGCTCTTCCATCCTGAGTGTGGCTTCATCACAACAATAGGGAAAGCCATGGACATGTCGGAATGGGAATGGGAAGTGGAATTAACGTGTATGGCCGCCGGGAAATGCCACTTTTTCTGCTGGACAGAGCAAAGATGTTGAGTGAAGCAGTCTCCCAATCTACATCAGGTCTCACCGATATACAGGAGGCCACGCCAGCAGCAGTGGACAAAGTATATGACCCCAACAGACTCATAGACGAAGTGTCACTTCACCTGGAAAGACCGTTTGGAGCCCTGAATGGTAGTGAGGGAGGAGGTGTAGGGTCAGGTGTAGCATTTGTTCCACTTATAAGGATAAGTACCAGGAGGAGATCAGTGGGGAGGACAAATGGACAAGGGAGTCACATAGGGAGTGATCCCGGTGGAAAGCAGAATGTAGGGGGAAGGAAAGATGGGCTTGGTGGTGGGATCCCATTGGAGATGGCGGAAATGACCCTTCAATTATGTGCTGGACGTGGAGGTTGGTGGGGTGGTAGGTGAGGACAAGAGAAATCCTATCCCTGGTAGGGTGGCAGGTGGATGGGTTGAGATCAGATATGTGAGAAATGGAAGAGATGCAGTTGAGAGCACGGTTGATGGTGGAAGCAGAGAAGCCCCTTTCTTTGAGGATGGAGGAATTGTCCTTTGTTCTTGAATGAAAAGTCTCATCCTGAGGGTAGATGCAGCAGTGATGGAGGGATTGAGAGAAGGGGATAGATTCTGACAAGTAACAGGGTGGGAAGAGGTATAGTCCAGGTAGCTGTGAGAGTCCATGGGTTTATCATAGTCATCCGTAGATAAGCTGGCTCCAGAGATAGAGACAGAGAGATCGAGAAAGGGGAGGGAGGTGTCAGAAATGGACCAGGTAAGTTTGAGGGCAGGGTGGAAATTGGAGGTAAAGTTGATGAAATCGATGAGCTCAGCATGGGTGCAAGAAGCAACACCAATGCAGTGATTGATGTAGCATAGGGAAAGTGGGGTAATTAAACCCCTAACTCAACTAATCCCTTCTGCCTCCACAATCCCCATATCCATCTAGTTGCTGTATATTCAAATATGTCTCTAAGAATCTCTTAAACACCTCTATCTGCATCCACCACTCCCTACCCCCCTCCTCCACCCCCCACCCCCCCCCCGACAGCATATTCCAGGCATCCACCACTTTACTTTACTTACTTTACTCTACTTTATTGTCACCAAACAATTGATACTAGAGTGTACAATCATCACAGTGATATTTGTTTCTGCGTTTTGCTCTCCCTGAAGTACAAATCGAAGTAAATATAATAAAATTTTAAATTATAATTCATAATTAGAAAATAGAAAAGGGAAAGTAAGGTAGTGCAAGTCAGGTCCAGATATTTGGAAGCAAACTCTGTACATCTCTTCCAGCTTAAATGCCAGCCTTTTAAAATCAGGCACTTTGACGCTTAGAAAAAGATACCAGCTATCTACTCCGTCTATGCCTCTCAAAATCTAATAAACGTTATCAGATCTCCTCTCAGTCTCTGATATCCCAGAGGAAATGAACCCATGTTTATCCAACCTCACCTTACAGTGCATGCTGTCTAATTCAGGCAACATCCTGGTAAACCCCATTTTCCAAAACTTCCACATCTTTCTTTTAAAGTAGCAACCAGGAAATTCCTTTTCACATTCTCAATCTAAGTATCTACCCATCAGTTTCTGAACGATTCAGTATGAATTTGGGAACAGTTTCTCATGATGATCTGTCCTTCCGCCATACATCTTTCTTACCTTCTTTGCTCCTTGGGGAATAAGCCAGACTTGTCCATGCTAACCTTGTATCTGAAACTTTTCATTTTTGGAATCACTCTCAGGAACTGTATTCAAAAAGAAAGGGTAGGAAGATTTCATGCTCTCTTTTTTATTGATGGTAATTGATTATTTATCTCCACCTTAAGTCAATGGTATGATGAAAAATTACACAGGCACACACATAGAATCATCGAGCATTACACAACAGAAACCCAGACCATCACTGTGTATAACCCTCCCATCCATGTACCTATCCAAATCTCCCCTATTTGTTCAAATCAAACTTACATCCGCCATAGCATCATATAAGCAGCATTCAAAATGAAAGCATCCTCCAGATACAACAACACACACAAAATACTGGTGGAACACAGCAAGCCAGGCAGCATCTATAGGGAGAAGCACAGTCGACATTTCGGGCTGAGACCCTTTGCTCCAAACACAACAGCCTGATGTGGTTTGGAGGCTTGTGAACCTCAAAGAGCCAGAGTCAAGGCTTTATGCTTTGTTTCTTAGTAGGGTCACACATGTCAAACAAGTAAAAGGGAAGAGGACAAACTAAGAGTGGTCCACTGGTCCTCCACATCTGGAAGCTTGCTCAGGATTAACAACCATGACTGGTTAAACAAAATTGTTCCAGAAACAGCAATGAAAACATCTAAGTGTGTTGGTGTTCCTCAGTCTCCACCCAGGATTTGCATGACTAACAGCAGTGAAAACTGACAGGAAGCTACTGAAACAATAAAGGAAGCTCTGAACACTGACATAGCTGGAAGACTTTCATCACTGCCCTAAATACCAGTGACATAACAGCGCTATGTAAGTACATGAAAACATAAATATTTCACATTTTATTAGAAGAGAGAACACAAAGAGAACAAATAAAACAAGGTCTCTTTAGAATCAAAATCAGATTTATATTTATTCATATTGACTTATTTATTAATTCCTTGAAAGTACCAATATAGGATGCAAAGAGAGCTTTTGGCGCATTGACCTTCATTGCGTACAAGAGTTGGGATGCTATGCTGAAGTTTTACAAGACGTTGTTGAAACAAAATTTGGAGTATTGCATGCATTTCTGGTCACCTTCCCACAGGAAAGACATTAATAAGATTGAAAGAGTACACAGAAAAATTATAACAATGTTGTCAGGACTTGAGGAAAAGTTGAATATGTTAGGACAATTTTCCCTGCAGCATAGGAGAATGAGGGGAGATTTGATAGAAGTATATAAAATTATGAGGGGAATAGCGAGAGTAAATGCAAATAAGCTCTTCCTACCTAAGTCAGTTGTGACTAGAGCTAGAGGTCAAAGGCAAAAGATGAAAGAAGACATATTTAATAGAACCTGAAGGGAAATTTCTCTACTCAGAGGCTGGTGCGAGTGAGGACGTGGTGGATGTAGGTTCAATTGCAACATTTAAGAGAAGTTTGGATAAGTACAAGAATGGGAGGGGTATGGAGGGCTATGGTCCAGGTGTGGGTTAATGCCACTAGGCGGAATAACAGTTTGGCTTGGATTAGATGGACTGAAGGGCCTTTTTCTATGCTGTAATGCTTTAAGACTCTATGACATTTATGATAACAGTACAGTGTAAAATTAAATTATGATAACTTAAATAAATAGATAAATAAATAGACAAATAGACAGATAGACAAATAGGCAGACAGTATGAAGTATTCAAAATGGTCATACTGTTACTATAATGTAGTGATCAGTGATGTGCTACTTCTCTGTCATCACACGAGACCTTCCACACCGAATTAAATACTATATGTATCTGCTTCCAAATTCTGGTCTAATTTATGCCATAACATCTGTACTCCTGTCATGCTTAAGGTTGTGGTATACAACAAGGACTAACAATTTTATGACAAAGTGACTTTGACAAGAAATAGTAACTACCTTTCATTTAATAAATGCTCACTGACCTGCTGAGAGTTGTTAGGTTTTAGTTCAGCCAACCAACAGCTAAGAATTTTATTACAGTACCCCAATGCTTTTTATTCTGGCATCTTCTCCCTTCCCTTCCAGCCCTGAAGAAGGGTTTCAGCCCACAACATTGACTCTATTTATTTCCATAGATGCTGCCTGACCTGCTGAGTTCCTCCAGCATTTTGTATGTATTATGAACTTTGTTGTTTAAAACCAGACCATTTCCAAGTATTATCTGTATGATCCTTCAGTACTTTGTCAACTAGAAGCTTGGAGTCCCTCACTATCAGATTCAAACACAGCTACTTACAAACATAGAAACATAGAAAACCTACAGCACAATACAGGACCTTCGTCCCACAAAGCTTTGCTGAACACGTCCTTCCCTTAGAACTACCTCGGCCTCTACCTAGGCCATAGCCCTCTATTTTTCTAATCTCCATGTATCCATCCAGGAGTCTCTTAAAAGACCCTATCGTTTCCGCCTTCACCACCACCACTGACAGCCCATTCCACGCACTCACCATTCTCTGCGTAAAAAATTTACCCCTGACATCTCTTCTGTACCTACTTCCAAGCACCTTAATACTATGCTCTCTCATGCTTGCTATTTCAGCCCTGGGAAAAAGCGTCTGACTATCTACATGATCAATGCCTCTCATCATCTTATACACCTCTATCAGGTCACCTCTCATCCTCCATCACTCCAAGGAGAAAAGGTCGAGTTCACTCAACCTATTCTCATAAGTCTCTTGTAAGTCTCCTCTGCACCCTTTCTATGGTTTCCACGTCCTTCCTTTAGTGAGGCAATTGGAATTGAGCACAGTACTTCTTTTCAACCATTCAATCTTGAACCAATTTGCACAATCCTAATTACTTCTTCAGTTTGGCAACATTATGATCAACACACATTACAACGGACTTCTTTTGTTGGTTTGTGTGCTTTTTCTTGTATAATTTATGCTTCTCTTGTGAATAGCGAGCATCTGATTCTCTGTGCCTGTGATGTGGTAGCAAGTAAGCTTTTCATTGCATCTGTACTTGTGCATATGACAATACATTTGAATTTTGACTCTAGGTTTGACCTCTTATTTGGGAACTTTTCAGTCAATTTTTTGATATCTGTAACATCAATAATTTCATTGGAAAATTCACTGGATCAGCAAGTCTCCCCGGTCAGATGTATTTGCTGGCAGGGGAGCACAAGAGCCAGTGACCCCCCCCCCCCCAAGATACGCAAGTTGGGGGATCTCGAGTTCATGACCTAGAGTTTGGTGTCCTGCCATTGGCTAGTCCTGAGGTCAACAGTGAAGGTCAGTCAGAAGTCTGGAAGTGGAAGCCCTGTGCCCGCAAGTCTGTAGTCCACTGGGTAAGTAGGGAGACATGTTATCTGCAAGTCCTCCAGAGGCCCTGCAGTCTTGCAGTTTGGAGGACTGTTTGTGTGAGTGAGTGGGTGGCAGGGAGAGAAGGGGTTTGTTTTTGATGTTGACGTTTTGTTGCTTGTTGTCTTCTGTTTAGTAATGTTGTGAATTGAAAATTGTGGGTATGCTATGTTGGCACCAGAATATGTGGTGAACCTTGCGGCTGCCTCCAGCACATTCTTGGGTTGTGCTGGTTGCGAACGCAAATAACGCATTCCACTGTATGCTCCAATGTACGTGTGATAAATGAATCTAATGTGAATCATTAAGTGGTTCCTTGAGGCTTGAATGGTTCATATAACTGAGTCTGCTATAAAGTAGCATCTGAAAATAATCTAACGTGGTGTCTTGATTATGCTTTCAGAAGGTATCAGAGTACCAGATAACAAATAAGACCTCTCACCTCAAGAACATTGCGACTTTTTTACACAGGTTTAACTTTCCATCAAAGTTAACACTATTAAAGGATGTAGTCCTGGGTGAGTGTACCGCAGTGACAAATGTCCACAATCAAACAAAAACCTGAACCCTGGACCTATGCTTCCAGGCAAGATCTCCTCAGTAATAAATCATTCATAACTCAAAAGGCAACTGCTGTAGCATGGACTCTGTTTTGAAATGCCGAACTAAAATAAAAATCTGGTCTCATATCTCATTGATTTATTTGCTAGCTCTTGCAAAAATGATTGTTTATATGAATTTGAAAGTATAGTAAGTGTCAATATTTTCAACCACCATAAATTTCCTCATAACTTATATCAATGGTATTGGAAAGATGATAGTTGTATTCTTCAAAGGATTATTGGACCCTGACAACCTCTGCCTTTCTCTAAAGTTCCTTTATTTGCTCCATGAGACGGATGTTTTCCAGAAATCCTGTCAGCTGATGTAGCCTAAGAAGTCTTCCTGATGTATTGGTGCAAATTGAGAAGATATTTGATGAAAAGCTTTGTATTAAATGTCTTTATAACCAAATGCTCATTTTTACTATGTTTATGCTGTCTGAATCTACCCCGGCTTTCCTGAAACTTTATTTATGCTTTTTCTCTCTGCACTTATTATTATTTGTTTCTTTTTTTGCATTTGCATGGTTTGTCTTCATTCGAATGTTGATTGTTTGTCAGTCCTTTGGGTGTAGTTTTTCAGTGAATCTCTTTTTTTCTTTGTTCTCCTGTGAATTCCTGAAAAAAAAAGAACCTCGGGATGACATATATGTACTTTGATAATAAATTTACATTGATCTTTAGAACTTTGAAGCACTTGGCAACCTGAACACATAGCTCTGGAGGAACTCAATAGGTCAGGCAGTACCTATGGAGGCAAACAAACACATGATGCTTCAGGGAAGAGACCTGGGCTGTGTTGCTCAAGACTTCCAGCTTCTGCAGAAAATCTTGTTTCTTTCAATACTCTCCTGTAGCTATTTCTCACTCTGCGCTCTGTAGACGTGAGACAATTCCAAACTCTGGTATACGTGATGCTTGTTAATCCAGCCTGTTCTTCAGGATCTGAATTGGACCTCACTTCAGCTGGATTTTAATTATCTCAACTTGTTTCCAAATTCCTCCATAACTTCAAGTAGTAAATATATATGCGGTGTGACAGGGTAAATACAGAGTTGATGCTTCCAGTGTATAGAACCCGACATTGTGGTCTCAAAGGTTTGGTCATTCTAGATAGAAATGTGAAGAACTGCCTTAGAATCATAGAGCACTACAGCACAAAAAAGGCCTTTCACCCCATCTTGTCTGTGAGCTTTACTCTATCAACCTGAACATTGCCCTCCATATGCTCCCATCCATGTGCATAACCAAATTTTCTGTTAAATGCTAAAATCGAACCTGCATCCACTCTTCTGCTGCAGTTTATTCCACACTCTCACCACCCTCTGAGTGTAGAAGCTCCTCTCCGTTCCCCCTAAATGGTTCACCTTTCACCCTTAAACCCATGACCTCTAGTTGTAGTCCCACCCATCCTCAGGACGAAAAGCCCGTTTGTATTTACACTATCTATGTATATCTCTCATAATTTTGGTTACCTCTCTCAAATTTTCCGTCATTCTCCTACCCTCCAGTCCTAACCTGTTCAACCTTTCCCTATAGGTCATGTACTCCAGTCCTGGCAACATCCTTATAAATCTCCTTTGTACGCTTTCAATCTTATTAAAATCTTTTTTTATAGCTTGGAGACCACAGCTGCACATAATACTCCAAATTAGGCCTCACCAACATTTTATACAACCTCAACAAATCCACTCACACTCCATATTGAAATATTCTGTCCAAGTGTGCTGTGATTGATATTCACAGCAAAAACTGGAGAGTTTTAGATGTTTACAATGGAGGTAATGCATACAGGATTAGTGCAGAAAGGTGCAAGCAAGATACAAGTTTGTCATGTTATTATGGAGAGACTAAGTAGGCGAATACGCTATTCCAGAGATTCCTAACCTGAGGTCCATGGGCTCTTTGATTAATGGCATAAAAAAGTTTGGAACTCCTGCATGACTCCTTTAGTTTCAAATGTTCCTTTATTCTCCTTATCCGTAATGTCTTTCTCACTTACTACCATCCAAAATAATTTTACCTCTTTTACAATTCATTCACAATTCCTTAGAAGGTTTGACATTAATCACTAGTGGCCTTTTCATTGCTTGCAAAGCTGTTGAAGTCCTTCCCATAATTTTTTCACCTCCTTTACTTTCTCATCCCTGTTAATGTTCTCCTCAGAACTAGGCTCTTTGATCAGGATATTATGACATGTGCAGTGTTAGAATTTCATTTCTAATGCTCCTGGGAAGAACTTAGTGATGCTTTCTTTCACTGAGGCTACAATACAAGTTGTTGTTGATATATAGAACATAGAAACATAGAAATCTACACACTACAGGCCCTTCGGCCCACAATGTTGTGCCGACCATGTAACCTATGATAGAAACTGTCTAGAAGTTCCCTACCGCATAGCCTTTCTAAGATCCATGGACCTATCAAAGAGTCTCTTAAAAGACTCTATTGTATTCTACCACCTCCACCGGCAGGGCATTCCATGCACCCACTTCTCTGACATCCCCTCTATAGCTATTTTGAAGCACCTTAAAACTATGCCCTCTCATGTTAACCATTTCAGCCCTGGGAAAAAGCCTCTGGCTATCCACATGATCAATACATCTCATAATCTTATACACCTCTATCAGGTTACCTCTCTTCCTCTGCTGTTCCAAGGAGAAAAAGCCAATTTCGCTCAACCTTTTCTCATAAGGCATGCTCTCCAATCCAGGCAATAACCTTGTAAATTTCCTCTGCACTCTTTCTATAGTATCCACATCCTTCCTGTAAAGAGGTGACCAGAAAGGAACACAGTACCCCGTGGGGTCTAACTAAAGTCTTCCAATTTTAAGTAATTTCTTCAAAGATAACTTACAAAAGAATCAAAGGAATGATGAGAACATTTTATTATATACCTGGAATCATCTCCCTGAAATAGAGCTGAGGAAGAATTAATGTTTTTGTCTTTAAACATCTTGGACAACTATTTAAGGTGGTATAGTAGCATGAAGATTTACAGTGTCAGAGATCGGGTTCGATCGCCACCACTGTCATTAAGAAGTTTGTACCTTCTCTCCGCGAACGCATGGGTTTTTTTCTGGGTGGTCCTATTTCCTTCCACATCCCAAGGATGTACAGGTTAGTAGGTTAATTGGTCACTTGGGTGTATTTGGATGCTGCAAGATCATTGGTCCAGAAGGGCCTGTTACTGTGCTGTATCTCTAAATAGAAATAATATACACTTGGATGGAGGTGAAGGTGTCATTCTTTCAAAGAACTCACAGAGGTATAAAAAGAAAAATTGTCACTTTCTATGCTAACTGGTTTCAATTTCATGCAAAATAATTTACTTGAACCAAGGTAATTCAGATCACGTTGACGGTTGGTGACCAGGATATTCATTCCCTTCCATGTTTTGTGTGAGAAAGACTTGACTTTTGTCTGCAGGTAATTGAGGTTGTGGGTGAGCTGATTTTGCTGTGAACGTGGTTTTATAATGGAGAAGTTACCAGACTAGTAACTTGGTGACCTGGACAACTAACTCTGAGATCTGAGTTAAAGTTCCACCATGAAATTTGAATTCCATCTTGGTGGAACAGCATAGCAAAGAACAGGGCCTTCGGCCAACAATATTGTGCAAAACCAATTAAATTAGTAATCAAACGGCGAACTAAACCAATCTCTTCTGCCTAAACAATGTCCATATTCTTCAATTTTCCTCACATATTGTGCCTATCTAAATATTTCTTAAAAGTTTCTAATGTATCTGCCTCTACCACCACCCAAGGCAGCATATTCCAGGCACCCACCATCCTCTGTGTAAAAGAAACTTGCCCCTCACATCTTATTTGGAATTACCCCTATAACATCTAATGCTAGAGAGCATGCATTTGACATTTCAACCCTTGGAACAAGATATTGTCTGTCTACACTATCTATTCTTCTCTTAATCTTACAAACCTCTCTTAGATCTCCTCAAAGTAATACTGTTATTCTTAGCAGCCGAGGGGAGTATGTTGCACCCATCTTTTAAAGATACTTACAGACAGCACTGTAGCACAAACTAACTGAGTTATTGTTTCACAGATTTCTTTAAACAAGATCTTTCATCTTTATTTCCTTCACCATCTGTGTGGAGTTTTACTTTCTTCCCATGACCCTATAGGTCTCCTTCGGGTGCTCCAGTTTCCTCCCACATCAGAGAGGTCTGGGTCGATGACTTAACTGGCTATTGTAAGTTGCTTCCAGTGTAGAATCTGGGGGGGGGGGGAGGTTTGGGGATAAATTGATAATAGTTGGAAACAAGGACAGAATGGTGGACATGGAAAAGTAGTGGGAAAAGAGATTGCTCTGTTAAGCAGTGTAGATTCAATGAACCAACAGAGTTGTGATGAGCCTGCTGGAATCAGTACTGGGTTAGGGGCTGACCCCTGTAGGCTGGCTCTCCCATCAATGCTGCTCTCCAGTATTAGGTCTCTGGAAGACAAGCTGATTTGCCTTCATCTGCAGCTGACCCAATGAAAGACAAGCTGATTAGCCTTCATCTGCAGCTGACCCAATGAAAGACAAGCTGATTTGCCTTCATCTGCATCTGACCCAATGAAAGACAAGCTGATTTGCCTTCATCTGCAGCTGACCCAATGAAAGACAAGCTGATTTGCCTTCATCTGCAGCTGACCCAATGAAAGACAAGCTGATTAGCCTTTGTCTGTTGAAGCAATGCGAGATGAGGAACTGTTGCATACTTATCCTTGCAGAAACCTGGATCCAGGACAACATCTATACGCCATCAACCTTCAAGCCATGCCAATTATGCTGATGTTATGTTTTGTGACGATATGTGCTATCGTTACAATATTGCCTGTTTGTGACTACATGTACTGTGTTTTGCACTTTGTCCCTGGAGGAACACTGTTTCTTTTAGCTGTATACATGTGTATAGTTGAATGACAATTAAACCTGAACTTAAGATAGCCTTCATCCATGTGATATGGAAATACGAAGCTATTTCATGCAGCAAATGCAAGATAGTTTAATTTTGCACTGAGGCTGCAATAGCATTGTTAAAACTTACCCTAAACCAAGGCTTCCCAATCTTTTTTATGCCATGGAGCAATACCATTAAGCAAGGGGTCCATGGACCTCATGTTGGAAAGCCCTGCCCTCAACCTTTTTCCTGGAGGAACTCCTACAACAATATCCCTGGGTGGCAATAATGGACTTCTCTCCACCAGAACTCTCCCTCCTTGTGCCAGATGTTGCACCAGCCACTCATCACTTCATACCTGAGCCTCTGAACAACACTTTGTTTGGTGTCTCAGGTGTCATATTCTGTCTTATCAAAGATGTCATATTATGTTTTGATATTTGACGCCTTCCTTTTACATTCCTCTTTTTGTGCTTTGGCTTGGAACTAGGCTACCTTAGACCTGGAGCAAATAAGGTTTAACAATACTGGTGCTAGATATCAGTAAGTAGACTGCCTTAGAATAGTCGCTCGTCTCTTCAGAATGACAGAGTCTCCATGGAAACATATCCTTCAGCCCATCAAGTCCATGCCAAACACCACAGTGGATGTTTCTTTAGAACTGAGATGAGGAGGAACTTCATTAACCAGAAATTGGTGAATCTGTGGAGATTCTTTACCACAGTCAGCTGCGGAGGCCAGTTCATTGGTATCTAAAACAGAAGTTGAAGTGTGTCAAAGGTTATGGGGAGAAGGGAGGAGAATAGGGTTGAGAGGGATAATAAATCAGACCTAATGGAATGACAGCAAAACTCGATGGCCTGAATGGTCTAATTTGTTCCTAAGTCTTATAATCTTGTTGGCCAGAAAGCACTACAGTCTACAAATCAGTGAATTTGAATGAATCAAGGATGGTGGAAGCAGACAGACCAAGTGTCTTTGTTATTGCAATTAGGTCAAAGGAATGGAGGCCATCATTTTGTGAAGCTGCTCTGTATTTTGTGAACTGGAGCTGACTGGCTGAATTAGTATTTTAAAGCAGACACAATGATGATGCTGCAGGTAATCTGCCGGATGAGAGATCATTTCCAAATACAAAGTTATTTGCGAAGTGTTCTTTGGTTAAATATAGCATGCAGACTTATGAATGATGTGGTCTGTGTTTGCCCTAGTTGAGCTAGTTATTAGTTTGGTAACTAATTTAGAATAAAAAGCCTTAAATCGCCAATAGTTACTTGCAGAGGGAGGGCTAGCTTAGATCACAGCTAATAAGAAGCTGTTATAGATTGGTCAGATGACCCATGGTCAATAACACTGAAATGCAACATTTGAACTGTTAAGGAATGAATATAAAAACAGAGACTTTGAAGTCAAAAGTAGCGATAACTCTCTCCAGAGTTATTGTGGATGTGGAGGACCCCAAAGACACATGGAGATTGGAGTGGGACCATGAAGAACAAAAGCCCAGCATATTCTCCTTTTCCGGGCATTACCTTTTCCATTCTTTGACTGTTCTTGGAAAGTCAAGAAAACTTAGTAGGTGTGCACACAGGTACTTGGTTGTGTAAATTCACATGTTCTTCCATTTAGACAATAAAGGTACTTTTTGGTAATTACAGATTCTCTCTGTGCCTTACTGACCATTTTTACTAAGGGGTGATCCTCGTAAATGTCTATAGTCTGAATACCTACCTACACTAATGCTATATTAGTCCCACTTTTATTTTTGCTGCACTCACATCAAACCCACACCACTCCAAGATTCAATCACTCACCTACACACTGCAAACAACTTATGACATCAATTTAACTACTAGCCTGCATGTCATTGGGATGTGGGAGGAGCCCAGAGCACCTGGAGAAAACTCATACAGTCACAGGGGAGAAGTGTAAACTCCATACAGACAGCACCGGAAGTCAGGATTGAACCCTGTTCTCTGGGGCTGTGAGAACTGGGAGACAGAAGCCCTACCTGTAGTGTCACTGTACTGCTGGTAGGGTTCATATCAATCACAGAGATACATAGATTTTGACTGAAGGACACTTGCAGAACACATAATGGTGTCAGGTGTACATTCAGCTGTATTGGCTAACACCATCTTCCTGGATCTGAGGGATCTTTATCTCAGGCACTTCCTGGCAAATGGGAAATTTTGTCTTTAGTAAGCCCCTAAAATATAGAACAGAGAACAGTACAGGCATTTAAGCCCACAATGTTGTGCCAACCATTTAATGAAAACCAGGATCAATCTAATCTTTCCCACCCATGTAGCCCTTTATTTTTCTATCATCCCTTTTCTTACTAAGAGTCTCTTAAATGTCATTAATGAATCAGCCTCTACCGTCACCCTTGCGTTGCATTTCACCCACCCATCCACCCCATTCTGTGTAAAAAATCTACCTCTGATACACCCTGCATACTTTCCTCAATCATCTTAAGATCATGCCCCCTTGTTCTAGAAATGTGAGAATGGTAGGATATCCAATGGTTATATTTCCCCCCACTTCAATAATTTTAGAAAGAAAACTGTAGGGATGGATTTTTAAAAAAGGATATAATGTTGTTGCTAAACAGTTTGACCAATATTGCTGTGAGGATTCCTTCCTCTTTTTAATAGGCTGAATATGAGGAAACAGGAACACAATTTTAGTATTAGTAAAGTTTATTGGTGAGGAGCCCATACTGCAGCATGTCCCAACACATCCAAGTTAACCATTGTAACACACCAAAAATGTTGGTGAAACTCAACGGGTCAAGTAACATCTATAGAAAGGAATAAAGAGTAGACGTTTTGAGCCAAGACCTTCAGCAGGACCCGAAAAAAGGTCCAGGCACGAAACATCGACTGCTTATTCCTTTCCATAGATGCTGTCTGATCAGATCTCCTCCAGAATTTTGACTATGTTACTCTGGATTTCCAATATCTGCAGAAACTCTTGTGCTTACAACTTAACTATTGTATGTATTTTATTGTAGAGCAGGCCAATGGCTGTTAGGCTTGATGAAATTGAAGATCTGATGTGTCACCACAGTTGTTGAAAATTGAAGACAGATTTTCTGCTCTGTTGCATAATGGAGGAGAAAAGGCCTGAATGGTGATCTGTTAGGATGTTGTTTCATCGCTGGACCCTCAAAAAATTTGACTAGCAGGGACACAGAGTTCATCCTTCTTCTGGTGAAACAACAAGTTGCTCTAAAGTCACTAAGTGTCAACAACACTAGACAGGAATTACAGGAGTTGTTTGAAGGAAATGAACATATCAGATTATGTTGCTTGCAACCACCTACTGATATTGTATGGATATTGCTTTTGATTTATTATTGTCAGATATACCAAGATGCAGGGTGGCAAAATGGAGAAACATATTTACAAAAGAAATATAATACAGTCCTTCCCTCCACTAGCTTGTGTTTCACTCTTGGGCAAGATGTAGTACTTGTTTAGCCCCCCCCCCCCCCCGCCCCACCATCATGGTCACGTGAACCTTGGGAGGAGGTGGTGGATGGTCATATGAGTATCTGGTGCATATCACAAGTGCTGGTTATGCAACTACTGATGCCAGGCAGACAAACTCTGAAGAGTACTTATAATAGTTGGGGTCACCCATCCTGTAAAAACACTGCCCAGAAGAAGGCAATGTCAAATCACTTCTGTGGGAAAATTTGCCAAGAACAATAATGGTCAAGAGGCGACTGCGACTCGACACATAATGATGATAATGACCAAGATACAGTGAAAAGCTTGTCTTGCATACTGTTTATACAGATCAGATCATTACACAGTGCATTAAGCTAGAATAAGGTAAAACAATAACAATACAGAATTAAGGGTAAAAGCTACCAAAAAATGCAGCGCAGGTAAATGAAAAGATGAATGCTTATAGTAAGATAGGCTGTGAGGTCAAGAGTCCATCTTATTGTTCAAGACATGCATTCAAGAGTCTGATAAGGGTGGGACAGAAGCTGTCCTTGAGCCTGGTGGTATGTGTTTTCAAGCTTTTGTATCTGCTGCCTGAGGGCAGAGTGGAGAAGAGAGAATGTCTGTGGTGACTGGGGTCTTTGATCAGGAAGGGTTTTTGCCTGAAACGTTGACTGTGCTTTTTTTCTATAGATGGTGCCTGGCCTGCTGAGTTCCTCCCGCATTTTTGTGTGTGTTGCTCAGATTTCCAGCATCTGCAGATTTTCTCCTGTTCGTCTTTGATTATGCTGGCTGTATCCCTGAGGCAGCGAGAAGTATTGACAGAGTCTATAGAGGGGGAGGCTGGTTCCCATGATGTGCTGAGCTGTGTACACAATTCTCCTCAGTTTCTTGTGGTCATGTGCTGAGCACTTGCTATACTAAGCTGTTATGCATCCAGATTTGATTCTTCTATGGTGCACTGATAAACATTGGTAACGGTCAACAGGGACATGTCAAATTTCTTTAGCCTATCAACTATTTATCAACTTCCCATCTCAACTAGTTTGCTGTCAAAATCTTTGCTTTCCTTTGACACTTATCGGCTCAGCTGTATCAATTTTTGATCAAACATCCAAACTCCATCCTCCATAATCTTCTTCCCTCTGTTGTATCCCATTGTGTGCTAAGTTGAATTCAGCCATCACAGACATGCACAGACATATATTAATAAAGAACTACATCACAGAAACAGGCCATTCAGCCCGTCTAGTCTGCGCAGAACTGTAATTCTACCTAGTTCCATCGACCTGCACCTGGAGCATAGCCCTTTATATTCTTCCCATCCAAGAACCTGTACAAATTTCTCTTAACTATAGAAATGGAAGCCACAGTCACCACTTCCTCTGGCAGCTTGTTCCACACTCTCACCACCCTCTGAGAGATGAAGTTCCCTCTCAAGTTCACCTTAAACATTTCACCTTTCACCCTTAAACTATCTGTCTTAGTTGTGGTTTCACCCAGCCTCAGTGGAAAAACCCTGCTTACATTAACCCTATCTATATCCATCATTATATCATATACATCTATCAAATCTCCCCTCAATCTCCTACACTCTAAGGAATCTACTTCTCTTTCTGATTTCAGCCCCCAGTCCATCTTCCATCCTCTTCAGTCCATCATTAGTGCTCCTGTTAATGCTCTACATCTGGAATTTCCTCCTTGAATTTTTCCCCTATCAAAATGGATCTCCCTTAACTTTGTCCACTTGGCTAAGTTTATTCTTCTGATCAATGTCAGGGGACATATTTTAAGAATGAATGCAATCAGATTTATTGAATTCCTTACCATAGCTCACAATGGTACAGTAGTTTTTGGTATGTGGTTGCTCTCAGCTGCTGCACTGGATTTCGTCATCAAAGACTTTGTTTTAAACTTCTGCAAGCTTTCACTGCGAATACACTAAGCGGCTAATTAATAATCTACTCTATACTTAATAAAGTGGCCACTGAATGTAAGTTCATAATCTTCTGCTGCTGTAGCCCATCCACTTCAAGGTTCAATGTGTTGTGCATTTAGAGATGCCGTCCTGCACTTCATTGATGTCACACGTGGTTATTTGAATTATTGTCGCCTTCCTGTCAGCTTGAACCAGTCTGGCCATTCTCCTCTTACCTGTCTCATTAACAAGGCATTTTCACCTACAGAACTGCTGCTTCATTCTCTCCAAGCTCTGGAGCAAGTGTTCCCAACCTGGAGTCCACAGAGCCCTAGGTTAATAGTAGGTGTCCATGGCATAAAAGGGATTGGGAATCCCTTCTCTAGAGACTATTGTGCATGGAAAAAAAACAGGAGATTAGCAGTTTCTGAGATACTCCAACCAACCCATCTGGCACCAATGATTATGTCACTGTCACTCAGATCATATTTCTTCCTCCTTCCTGATGATTGGTCTGAACAACAACTGAACTCCTGGAGTGTGTCTTCATGCTTTTGTGCATTGAGTTACTGCCACATGATTGGCTGATTAATGATTCGCATTAATAAGCAGATGTACAGGTGTACCTAATAAAATGGCCACTGAGTTCAATGGTTTATCTGTTTCATGTTTAAATAACTTGTTTTCAGCATTGTAACAGAATAAAACATAGAAGCTATTAAATGGTGAAATGATGTTTTAGATGCACATTTTCCCCTTGCACTTTGTAAATTAACTTATATTTATCAGGCATGCATCCTTTTTGTTAAAGATAAGCAGTAATGGTGACTACTGCTGAACTGGTGGGTTGAGTAGAAGAGAAGTATCATTCCTTATGTAAACAAGCTTCAGCAATAAAGGGTTTCCCAACAAGTAGTCATGAGTTTTTATAGCAAACAGGAGAAAATCAGCTGATGCTGGAAATCCAAGCAACACACACAAAATGCTGGTGGAACTCAGCAGGCCAGTCAGCAGCTATGGAAAAGAGTACACCTGACGTTTGGAGCCGAGACCCTTCAGCAGGACTGGAGAAAAAGAATAGAATGTTTTTTTTCTCTCTCTCTCCAGCTCTGCTGAAAGGTCTCGGCCCAAAACATCGACTGTACTCTTTTCCATTGATGCTGCCTGGCTTGCTGAGTTCCACCAGCATTTTGTGTGTGTTGCATGAGCTTACATGCAGGCCCTCTGTAATATCACTTGTACAGAGTTCATGACCACAACAAACCTTCGTCATCACATGCCACTTAAGCCATTACATCAATATTATATGTTAAAAGCATTACCCCATGGGATGTACAGATGTTCCTGAGGCTGACTATCAACTCTCAAATCTTACTCAGACTTCTCCTTATAGCACATACCCTCTGGTCCAGGAGGCATTCTGGTAAACCTCTCTTGCACCCACTCCAAAACTTTCACATCCTTCCTAACATTGGGTGACTGGAAGTAACTACAACAGTCCAAATGCAGCCTTACTGGAGTTTTATTAAGCTGCAAATTAATTTCCTGAAATTTGAACTCTGTGCCTCAAGTAATAAAGACACAAATGCCAGAAACCTTCTTTTCCACCCCGTCAACCTGTACAGGCACTTTTTGGGAGTTATGGACTTGGATCCCAAGAACCCATTATACTTTAATGCTGTTAAGGGTCTCGCCAAGAATTGTGTACTTCCCCTTGACATTTGATCTCTCAAAATGCAACACCTCAGAATTGTCCAGAGTAAACACTGTCTGCCGTTTCTTTGCCCACATCTGCAATTGATCTCTATTCTGCTGTATAATTCTGCAATCTTCTACACTATCCACATTGCAACCAATCTGTATGTCATCTGCAAATTCTACCCTTTCTTACTTTGATTTTGGCACATATTTTGTCCAGTATCGAGGAGTGGATGATCAGAAATTCCTTCCAATTGTTGTCTCAATTCATGTGAAAAATTCCATTGCCCACTCTGCAACTCCATCCCGCTTCGTGACAACTAGCTGAGGCACAACATGATGAGGTCCCAATCATATGTCACCAAGACATGTACTTGCTCCTTTGCAATTTCAGTGAACTCCATTCCTCCTGCAAATATCTGCTGCATCTTTTGTTGTCAGCTGGTTAGTATCTCATCCTCCACATCAACTTCACTTGCTCCATCATTGAAGTGCGCTCACAACCAATGGACTTGTTTTCAAGGACCCTTCATCTCATGTTTTTGATACTTATTGTTTATTAATTTGTTGTTGTTATTATTATTATTGTTATTACTTATTGTTGTACTTGCACTGTTTGTTGTCTTCTGCACCCTGGTTGAAAACCCTAATTGGGCAGTCTTCCATTGACTTTGTTATGGCTATTATTCTATAGGCTGATTGAGTACTCCCAAAAAAAAATCTCAGGTTTATATATGGTAACATATATTGTACTTTGATGATAAAATTTATTTTGAACTTTGAACTTTTTTGAACATTCAGAAGTTGCAAACTCTGGGAACCTACCCTTGTTCACATGCAATCCTATAATGCACAGTAACACACACACAGTGCTGGAGGAACTCAGCAGGCCAGGCAGCATCTATGGAAGGAAATAAAGAGTCGACATGTTGGGCCGAGATCCTTCATCTGGACTGAACAATAAAGATGAGGTCAGAGTAAGAAGATGGTGGGAGGGAAGGAAGAGGTACAAGGAGGTAAGTGACAAATGAAAGCAACATGGCTTGAAGCTCAGCAGCATTTCAGTTCTTAGTGCCTCAAACTTCTTTTCAAAACATCCAATGGTTTATATAATCTTAGTTAGACAAATTGACCTGAGGCACAGTTAGTCTCATGCAGCTCGACACAAGGGGATTCAGTATCCAGTTTAAGAAAACTTTGGTCTACGTTTCTGTTTGCAATTGTAATCTATTTCAATCAATTAAATCCACCTGTCAAACCCTCCACCTATTCCCTCATAATTGGCCACATTAAGTTCTCACCAATCAAACATGGTTTATCAGGGAACTTTATCCAGAGAAGCTTCATTTTCAGAGAGTAAATGTTGAGGGAATTGAGAATGAACTGTGTGAGAGCAGCTCTGTGTTTCTATATTTGTTAATGGAGTTTCATTATCAGCAGTATGAGAAGTTGTAATCCATTTCTGATTGCAAAGTTTTGAACTGTGTTAATTTGCAGGGAATGAGTGGTGAGGAGGTAAGTTCAAACTTAAATTTCCAGACTTGAATATTGGCTTTGTTACTTCACTGGGCTCTTTATTTCAAATGTACATCAATATGATACCCTCAGTGGCCACTTTATTCCGTACACCTGTACAAATATCTCTTCTCCGTGGATTGTCACCTTGTCATGGTGGAGAAGCTTGTGTGGTTCTGAGATCCCGAGAGCGATGTCGTCTGGAGCTATGCTCCTGGTAGGGTCACCCATGGGGGTAAGGTCGAGGGTGAGGTCCCTGACGAGGAACAATCCAACCAAGACCTCAACGGTGGAACAGGTGGACAAAATTACTTGGAACTCAACAGCTGTGAAGCCGGATGAAGGCTGCAACAAATCCATCAGCTCCAATTGTCGTGGTTTCCATGCTATTGGAATCAGTTGGTTGATTTGTGAAGTATCATGTGCTTCTTGGAGTGCAACGTCAAGTACACGTAAAACAAATACACGTGCAGGCATCTTCGCTCTGTGGAAACAGAATGAAGACCATCATCCTCAACCTCCAGGGATAGCCATGACGACTCATATCTAATCAGCCAATCACGTGGTAGCAAATTAATGCACAAAAGTATGCAGACATTCAAGATTGTGCAGTTGTGATAAGGAAAAGAAAGGATGACATTTATATAACATTCAAAGGATGGTGGGAACTCAACTGGTAGATGAGTATAAAAGGAGAAAAAAATTATATTCACAAATTTATGTATTGGGCATAATTCCCATTCAGAATTAATATGCATGATACTGACGTCTGTAGGGAATGTCCTGAGGAAGGGTCTTGGCCCAAAATGTCGACTGTATTCTTTTCCATAGTTGCTGCCTAGCTTATTGAGTTCCTCAACACACACAAATGCTGGTGGAATGCAGCAGGCCAGGCAGCATCTATAGGAAGAAGTACAGTCGACGTTTTGGGCCAAGATCCCTTGTCAGCATTATTGAGTTCCTCCACCATTTTGTGTGTATTGTCTGTAAGGAGTGCACTTGTCAAGAAATAGTGCAGCATGTATTGTTTGAATGCTGTTCCTATCAGGTGTAAAGGACATATTTAAATGCAAAATTGAGATCTTTGGGACAGACAGAATTTAACATTGAAGGTTTATTAGGATATCACTGGCATCATAATGTATATGTGCATATTTGATTTTCTGAAAAGCAGTAAACTTTTTAATATAATTTGAGTTTTTTGGGGGACAGTGGAATTTAGTGGGTGTACTTCCTGCCTCTTTGCTCCACGCTCTAATTCAGTAGGTGGCGGTAATTCGACTTCTGTTGGTCTGCCGGCCGCCATAAAACATTACAAGAAGATCAAGATTGTTTAATGTCTTTTCCAGTACACAAGTGTAAAGGAGAATGAAATAGTTGTTACTCCAGATCCAAAACAGCACAAAAACACAATAATAATGAAAAAATTGCAAATATAAATATGTAATTTAGCTTATGTACATAGAGTGGCGTGAGGTACAGACATGTCTGTCCATAAGGTGGTTGACAGGAAATGATAAAGTACTGGTGGTTGGAGGTGTGAAAGGATGGGTAGTGGGTGGAGGTGTTAATCAGCTTTACTGCTTGGGGCAGTTAACTGTTTTTGAGTTTGGTAGTCCTAGCATGGACGCTACGTAGTCTTCTCCCTGATTGGAGTTGGGTAGACGGTCCATGGGCAGGGTAGATGGGATCCTTCACAATATTGCTAGCCTCTTTTAGGCACCTTTCTATATATGCATCCTTGATGGCAGGTAGGCTGGTACTGATGATGTATTGGGCAGTTTTGACTAGAGCCTTCTTGTCGGCTGCAGTGCACTTTTTGTACCATGTAGTAACGCAGTTTGTTAGGATGCAGAATTACATGAGTGTAAATATGCGTACTTCATCTCTCTTCAGCCTCCTCAGAACCACTGGTGGGCTTTCCTGATTACGTATAAGACGTTCTTGGACTATGAGTGGTTGCATGAGTTTGGAACTGCTTGCAGTTTCCACTGCTATGCCACTGATCTAAAGAGAGGTGTAAGCAGTGCAGGCGTTCCTGAGGTTGATAACAATCTCCTTTGTCTTGTTGACAGTGAGGAAGAGCTTATTTGCTTTGCATCAGGCCTTGAGCTTTCCCAGCTGCTCCCTTTGCTCCCTTATCATTGTTGGTGATGAGCTGCACCACTGTTGGATTATCGGCGAAATTGACAATGTGATTACTCCGATGTACAGTTACGTGTGAGCAGAGTGTACAGCAATGAGCTCAGCACACAGTTGGTGCGCCACCTGACTATCTGAGGTCCATTGGTTAGGAAGTCCAGCACTCAATTGCACAGTGGTAGGTTTAAACCAAGGAGTAGGAGTTTGATCACTAAGGTCTGTGGCACAAATGTGTTGAGAGGTTCAATGTAGTCAAGAGGTTCTGTTGTTGTTCAGAATGGGGAGAAAATGTAATCTAAGTAACTTCAATTCAATAGATGCACTTAACACCAGAGAAATGTATACAATACACATCCTGAAATTCTTTTACTTCACAAACATCCATAGAAACAGAGCGGTGCCCCAAAGAATAAATGACAGTTAAATGTTAGAATCCCAAAGCCCTCCCCCCCAGCACCCCTCTCCCACGCACAAGCAACAGCAAAGCAATGACACCCCCTCCTCCCCCACCAGTAAAACAGCATCGGCACCCCCCACCACCAAGCACTCAAGTGTGCAGCAAAGCATCAATAAAGACACAGATGTGCGGTACCCCAAAGACTACTCGTTCACCGGGTAATCTGACATACCACAAGCTCTCTCTCTCTCCCTTATAAGGGATAAAGAGGCGTCCCGTTTCACAGCAAGAGGGGAAACATAGCAAAAATAACTGGTTGATTTATGGTGTTAAAAGTCTTTTTCCGAGTTCTGTGCCCAAAGGATTCAGATCTCTGGGCACACAGGCAGCAGCCAGCTCACTACTTTTGATCTTCCGTGTAATCCCACAATGCATCAGGCAGTGGCGGCACTGACCTCGCATCAACCCACCTCCAGAGCCACGAAAATCTGGAGCCCTGAAGGTGCACTAGTCTTCCAGGCCATGTCCTAGGAATATCGAAAAGCGGCCAGTTGTGAGGCCCTGAGAGCGGGTCCCATTTCCACAAAGAGGTCAGCGTGTAACTCAAGGTCAGGGTCTTCAAAAGAACCCTGAAAAAGGGGGGAAAAAGAGGTATTAAAGAGAGAAATAAAGCTGTTTCTGAAGATATAAGCAAAGGAGTTGCCATCAGGTGACATTAATCCTAAACTCTGCCCTCCATGAATCATCCTTGTTGGTGTCAGCAAGAGGGGTTTGAGTAACTCAGAAACTGCTGATCACCTAGGATGTTCATGCATAAAAGTCTCCATTCACAGAAAAAATATGTGAAAAACAAAAAAAAAATACAGTGAGTGATATTTCTGTAGGCAAAAATGCCTTGTTAATGAGAGAGGTCAAAAGGGAATGGCAGGAGAACCACCGTGATAACAACAGTTGTGTGCAGAAGAGCATCTCTGAATGCACAACACATTGAACCTTGAAGTGGATGGTACAGCAGCAAAGACCATGAACATACACTCAGTGGCCACTTTATTAGACAAAGGGCATAACTAATAAAGTGGCCACTGAGTGTATATTCTGCATTAGATCCAGAAATCCAGTCTTCTCCCATATGATACCCCTTACTAACTGTCAAAAACCAATGCTAATAATATACACGCACAACATGCTTGACAAGTTTCTGGTTTCTGTTGCAGTTTTGGGACTAATTCCCTTTCACTCTCAAACTCAGTGACATTATGCAAAAAAGGAGAACAGTAATGCTCTCATCTGAGTGCAATGTCAAAGATGCATTGACCAATTGTTCCCCTTAATCCTGTGGTCAAAACTCAGGGTGACTGTGAACTTTGTCATTTTGTGTAGAAGTGACGTGATAAATGTGGGTATTGGTGTAACTGCTGTTTCCTCCCAATGCACTGCTTCCAAAAACCACTAATACTGTGAAACTTTCCTGTTCATAAGGTTCCTACAGTTCCTCTTAGGCTCGAATCTGTCTTTTTATTAAGCTCACCCTGTCCTGTCACAGTGGACAGGCAGAGACTTTTCCCCAGGGCAGGGATGACTAATACCAGCGGGTATACTTTTAAGATAATTGTAGGAAAATATAGAAGGGACATCAGCGATATGTTGCTTTTTTTTTAAACACAGCATGGTGGGTGCATGGAACGGCCTGCCAGGGATGATGATAGAGGCAGATACATTAGACGCATTTAAGAAACTGTTAGATAGGCACATAGAGGACAGAAACATGGAGGGTTATGTAGGAGGGAAAGATGAGATTGATCTTAAAATAGGTTATAAGGTTCACAGAACATTGAGGGCTGAAGAGCCTGAAATGTTCTATCTTCTAAATATTCTAGAAGATAGAACACTTCTAGAATAAATGTTCCTAGAATAATTACAGCAATTGAATCATACAGCCATGCAGCTCAAAAATAGGCTTTTGGCTCTCCATGACATTTTGCCTTCAGTGTCCTCCTTATTTAAATATCTCTTTAAATGATTGTATTTTAACTTAGTGCTTGTAGCTGACTCCACCACCTCATCTGGCAGTGAATCCCTGCCACTGTCTGTAAGGAATTGGTATGTTTTCCCCATGACCATGTGGTTTCCTTCAGGTGCTCCAGTTTCCATCCACAGTCCAAAGACATACCGGCTGATAGGTTGATTGGTCATTGTAAATTGTCCCGTGATTAGTCTAGGATTAAATCAGGGGATTAATGGGTGGTGTGGCTCAAAGGGCCTATTTCCAGTTGTATCTCAATAAATAAATAAATGAATTTGAGATAACACCCACTCACTTTGCAAAAATCTATTCCTTAGACTCCCTTTAAAACTCCATCCTCTCACATTGAACCTAATGCCCTCTTTCTTTTGATACCCCTATAATGAAAAAATAATAATCTAAGCCGCTCAATTTTTTTCCATCTTTCTTTATTCCTTCCATTAATAGTACCATACTAATTTATTTCAGGAGCTTTTTCATCTTAAGTAGAACTGAGTTTACTTTATTCTCTTTTAAATATTTATTTCCTCCTTTTTCTGCAGTACTCTTTACTCCACCCACCCACCCCCCCCCCCCTTAACCTGCATCCTTTTTACTCTTCTTACTTTGTAGCAGCTATGTCTTTTGGCTCTTGAACATTTTCCCCATATGTACAGAGCAAGATCCTACCCTTGGCTCCAAATCCCAGAGACTTCTTGTGACATTAAATGACAGAAATTGACGGGGACACTTCTGGATGCTTCCTGACATGCTGAGATCCTCCAGCACTTTATGGGTGTTACTAGAGGTAACCCCCCCCCCCCCATTGTCTTGTAATCCAAGGCTCTGGAATCTTCTGTATCTAAGTGTGAGGGAGATAGGTTTAAAGATAGCAAGTCCATCACCACAGCGTTCCCTCCCTGGTGTGTCATGGAAGGCAGAAGTATACAGCACAGGAACAGGCCCTTCAATTCCCCTATCTCTGGCCAAGGTTTTGAGCAGTGGATAAAATTTGAGTCACATCCTCCTGACTCAGACGCAACAGCTGTTTCTGTTTCACGGTTTCTATTTTCTGCACTGTCCTTCTTCACTCTGTAATATTTTCTCTAATCTGAACTGAATTTCATCTGCTTTCATTGTTGTTGTTCTTTTTCGTGCCTTGTGACACATCGGACAGCCTTTTTTGCCATTTCGTAGCATTTGACTGTTTTTTTTTACGAGACTGAGTTGCTAGCTTGATGCTCAACCCAGCATGGATGGAAAGCGTGCAAGCAGCCAACCGGATTCACAATCAGGTCATTCACCTTGCAGTCCAATGCTGATACCACTACATCACCGGCCGGCTTATCAGCTTTCATGGAGTCATAGACACCACAGCACTGAAAAAAAGCCCTTCTATCCATCTAGTCCATGCCAATTTCAATTTGTGCCAAGTCTTATTGGCCTGCATTGAAACATAGCTTTCCATACCCCTCCCATCCATGTACATAACCAAACTCTCTTGTGTTGAAGTCAAATCTGTATCCACCATTTCCACTGGCAGCTCGTTTTACATTCCCAGCACCCTCTGAGTGAAGAAGTTACCCTGAAATTTTTCAACATTCACCCATAACCTTTGACCTCTAGTTCTAGTTTCATCCAACCTCAGTGGGAGAAACCTGCTTGCATTTACCCTATCTCAGCCCCTCGTGTTCCAACCTGAATTCTGGCTCAGCCTCCAGGCTGCCAGCTTTCTTGTTTAACTGTCCGATTGTGGTAAACTATGTATACCTGTCTGGACACACCCGTCTGCTGACTGCTCCTGTGGCTCCTCCCACAGACCCCTGTATAAAGGCGATTGGAGGCACTGCTCCTCCCTCAGTCTCTGAGATGCCGTGCTCCCTTTTGCTGCTAATAAAAGCCTATTGTTCACCTCCCGTCTCTGAGAGTTATTGATGGTGCATCACTGATCGTTCCCCCACCTTTGACAATATGTTGTATCAAAGCCTTTTCTGCCCTCCCAGGTTGGATGTCATAAGAAAGGACAGAAAAGAGTAATCATGAAACAAAGAGCTGTTGCTTCTCAGAGGCGTGTGACTCCAATCTTATCTACTTTTCAAAACCTTAGTCAGAGAAGGTGGATTGAAGAACCTATTCCTGAGCTGAGTTGTTCTATGTTCTGACACACCAGGGATGGAACGCTGTATTTATTTATTGAGCTATACCACAGAATGTGTCCCTTTGAACTGTGCCACCAAGCAATCCCCAATTGAACCTTAGCCTAATCATGGGACAATTTAGAATTAATCTACCAACCAGTATGTCTTTGGACTGTGAGAGGAATCTACAACACCTGGAGAAAACCCTCCTTCCACAGGGAGGATGAACAAACTCCTTACGGATGACACCGGAAGTGAATTTCCAAACTCTGGCGCCTTGAACTGTCGTGCTAGCCAGTACACTGCTGTGTAGTATTGAAGGTGCTGTCTTGGAACCCCTCTCCCATACACTTAGCTACTAAAGATTCCAAGGCTTTATATTAAAACACAAAAGGTGGGTTTATCTCTAGCAACGCACACACAAAGTGCTGGAGGAACCTAGCAAGTCAGGCAGCATCTATGGAGGAAAATAATTTTTTTTGCTGGGTGTCCCATTCTTCTTAAGAATCTCTCGAAGGTGAGCACAAGCACCCCCCCCCACCCCCCCCCACCCCCGACGCCGTGGCTAATGCTTGTATCATAATTGCTGTTTCAGTCATTTTCCATTTGAAAGGAAATCAGTACAGTTCTGTCATAACAAATATTACACAGCAACCGCAGATCTGATTAACCAATACTAACTATATCCTGCCATATTCTCAAGATATGATCACCGTTGCACTTTCCAGATTGTGAGCTGTCTTAATAAATGCTGTGAGCTCAAATCCCACTTTGGAGGTCTGTTACTTCAGCACACCATTCCACCACTTTAAGTATACCCAATGACTTGCCCTCCACAGCCGTTTATGGCAATTAATTCCACAGATTCACTACCCTCTCGCTAAATAAATTCCTTCTCATCTCTGTTCTAAAGGAAGGTCCTTCTATTCTGAAGCTGTACCCTCTAGTCCTAGACACCCCCACTATAGAAAACGTTCTCTCCACTTCCACTCTCTCGAGGCCTTTCAATGTTCATCAGGTTTCAATGGGATCCCACCCCCCTCATTCTTCTAAACTTCAGTGACTACAGGCCCAGAGCCATCAAATGCTTCTCGTAAGTTAACCCTTTCATTCCTGGGATCATTCTTGAGAACATCCTCTGAACCTTCTCAAAGCCAGCACATCTTTTCTTAGTTAAGGGACCTATGAGGGGAAACCAGAGAATTTGGAGAAAACCCAAGCACAAGGGGCCCAGCACATTGGTCCCATCTGTTTGTGTTTGACCCATAGCCCTCTATGCCTCTCCTAACTATGTACTTATTAAGATTGCTTTGAAATTTCACTAATCTGCCTCCCTCAACCACAGTTTATGACAGTTCATTCCAGACAGGCATCACCATTTGAGTTAAGAAGCTGTGATTGATCTCCATAGGAGCATAAGATATAGGCACAGAATTTGGCCATATGGATCAAAGAGACTGCTCTGCCATTCCATCATGGCTGATTTATTATCCCACTCAACCCCATTCTCCTGCCATTTCTCTGTAACATTTGACACATTTACTAATTAAGAAATTATCAACCTCCACTTTAAATATGCTCAATGACTTGGCTTCCACAGCCATTCATGCAAATGAATTTCACAGATTCACAATCCTCTGGCTAAAGAAATTCCTCCTCATCTCTGTTATAAAGTGTTGTTTTGCCTCTGTTTAAACCTATGTCCTCTTGATTTTAGCAAGACTTTCACCCTGTCTAGGCCCCAAATAACGTTACATATCTCCATCCAGTTACCCCTCATTTGAGGGAATAAATTCCTAGTCAAGACAACCTTTTCTTTATAACTTGGGCTTCTACGTCCATGCAACATCCTGGTAAATCTTTTCTGCATTCTTTTGAGGTTAATAACACACTTCCTATAACAGAGTGACCTAAACCCCCAAAACCTATCTCAGCCTTAGCTCTATCACAGGCTACTCCAGCATCTGCAGAACAACATTTCTTCTCATCTTTTTTTACAGTTGCGTGGACCAACCAGTGTTCTGAGCAGGAAATTTTTACATGGCCAGAAAACTGTGCAGTGCCTTAATAAAACATTATATTAAAGAAAATTTCAGCTGCATGGCAACAAAGGCTATTTACACGGGAGCATTTCAGTTACTGCGCGGCCATGCACCTACACAGCAGAAACTCTTCTGTTTGTATTTATGAGTTCTGGGCTGAAAGGCCTGCTCCTGTGCTGTATTGTTCTATGTTCAAGGTGGGATGAAGGGCCTGTTCCTGTATTGTATGAATGTGACAGCTCCTGTCTCAACAGGAGGAGATGGTTGATGATCAACTACGTTGTTCGGTCTGGATCTACAGGCTGGCCCAGTAAGGACAATAGATTTCCTTTCCAACAAGATGTGAACGACAAAGATGGGGCCGAAACCCTCACTGGACAGTGTTGTTCAACAGGTTTCTGCTGCTTGTTCTGGGAAGACAAAGCAAAGAGCCACTGGAAAATCACATGTCTCACACAAGAGAGAGAGTAAACTGCACCCAACAGTGTGTCATTCATCTCGGCCCAGTCTTCGCCCTTCACCCTATAACTGGTTGCGTCATGGTCCGGTATGGAAACACCAATGCCCAGGAATAGAAACATTTACAGAAAGTGGTGCACACAGCCCAGTCCATCACAGGAAAAGCCCTCCCCACAGTTGAATACATCTACACGGAGCATTGCCACAAGAAGGAAGCATCTATCATAAAAGACCTGCACCATCCAGACCATGTTCTCATTGTGCTAATACCATTGGGCAGGAGGTACAAAAGCCTTGGGACACTCACTACCATAATCATTTTACCCACCTACCACTTTCTCTTCCAACTCATTTGTTTGTTTATTGGGATACAGCGTATAATAGGCCCTTCGAGCTGTGCCACCCATAATTTAACCGTAGCCTAATCATGGGACAATTTACAATGACCAGTCAACCTACCAACCTGTGCATCTTTGGAATGTGGGAGGAAACCAGAGCACCCGGAGGAAACCCATGCGGTCAAAGGGAGAACGTACAAATTCCTTACAGGCAGCAGCAGGACCAGAACCTGAAACTACAAAGCAGTGTGCTAATCATTATGCTACTGTGCCGCCCCAGAATTACCATATACCTACCACGCTCTGAGTGGGGAAAAGAAAAATGCCACTCAGGTCTCTTTTAAATCTCTCCCCTTTCAACTTAAACCTATGGTTTTAGATACCCTGCCCTGATTAAAAGACTATGACCATCTTTACCTTTTCTATGCCCCCTATCTAGGTCATCGCTCAGCCAGCTTCACTCTAGAAACATGATTGAAGCATTGGACAGGAACGGTCCCACCCTATCCAGTCTTCCCTTATAACTCAAGCTGGCCAGACCTGGGAACATTTTTGTGAATAAAAGAGGCTCTGCTGAAGCTGGAAATCCAGAGGAACAACTACAAAACGCTGGAGGAACTCATCAGGTCAGGCAGCACTGATGGAGAACAGGGTGTCCAACTTTTTTAATACCATGGACCACGAAGCAAGGATCTGTGGACCTCAGGTTGGGAACCTCTGATGTCGAGGAATGAACAGTCAATGTTCTGAGCCAAGGCCCTTCTTCAGAACTGGATAGGAAGGGGGAAGGTGATGCGAGGGGGAGGAGTACAAGCTGGCAGATGTTCGGTGAAGCCAAGTGAAGGGGAAGGTGACTGGGTGGGGGAGAGGGAGTGGTGAGAAGGTGGGCGGGGATACGTGGAAGAGGTAACGAACAGAAGATGGGGGAATCTGACGGCAGGGGAGAGTGGATCATGGGAGGAGGGGCACCAGCAGGAGATGATGGGCAGGTGAGGGGAGGGGTAAGAGGGTAAGCAGAAGAGATAATGGAAAAATATTCTTGTGCATCTTTTCTGCACCTTCTTCATATCCTTCTTTGGTGTAACAGTAGGAGGTAAAAGATAATTTCTTAAAAGCAATCATGTCCCAATCATACAGATTGTTTTTGGTGATTCGATATCAATGCAATATATGGTGAGAGGTCACCACACCAAGAAATAGGTGCAATCCTTTTTCTGGTTATGTTACGGGGGGGGGGGGGGGGGGGGTGGTGGTCGCTGAGGCTCCGTGCCGTGTCACTGACGGTGAGATGATTGTCACACGAACCGAGGTTCATTGAAAAGCCTATTTGAACACTTCATACAGATAAATTCAGCGGTAAGGTAGTACGAGGTAAAACAATCGCATGAATGAAGGGTTATTAGTGGTCGTGTGTCTTAAAGTTGCTGCATTCAGTCACGAACAGGGGTTGTGTTGGCTTATCAAGCACCAGGGAAATGTGGTCCGAGTCCAGACCTGTATACTTCACCAACTCTCCTGCGACTGGCTGGTTGAGTTCGCCAGCCGAGAGAGCAGCACCGCAGAGATACTCTACGTCAGTTCCTTGCCTTTCTTCGGGAAATGTCACTAAGTTTTGGGTGTTCTTTCTGTTCCTGTAACAAGATTTCTTTGCCGGCCCTCTGGTTCATTTCCTCTGGATGTGTTTTCCGGGTTCTGCCTCTCTGTGGATGTCGATGCTTCCTGTGTTTGTCAGTTAGACTGGGGCAGAGTGAGAGAGAGAGAGAGAGAGAGAGAGAGAGAGAGCGAGAGATTCACCATGAACTGACAGCGCCGAGGTGACCCTCTAACTACTCGCCCAAGTGGGGGGCGGGGGTAAGGGGGGGGGGTGTTGAGGATCTGAACAACTTTTCACTCGACTCGGAGGTTGAAAGTAGCCCAAAGATGGCTCGAGACTTCCCAGCCAAGAGCCTCGATAACATTGATCTGTCCTGCTTGCGGGTAAGTTGCATTTAACGCGTGTGCACTGTGGAGAGAGTTGGGCTGCAGATCTCCGAATCTCTGAGGTGAATTAACGCACAAGTCTTCTTTGCTGGTAAATGTTAATGCTATTTGATCACGCTCAGGCCAGGTTAATGAGATCTTTAGAGATGCAACCTCTCAAACCCAGTGCGTAGGATCAGGCAGGCGTTTAAAAATGAGTCTATTGGTGGAGAGCTTTCTGGGCAGAGAGTGCTCCGTCACTCCTCTCCGTTATGAGGTTGCTTGCCACTTACAGCCGACGTTTCGGGCCGAAACCCTTCATCAAAAGTTCACGAATGTTGCCTGACCTGCGGCGTCTGTGTGTTACTCTGGATTTCCAGCATCTGCCGGATCTCTTGAGTTTCTGATTTCCTACTTACAGTTACTGATTGAGCGTCTTGTCACTTCAGCCTACTGCCACGCTTTTGCGCTTCTGCCTAAGATTAAAACCACTTGAGGAACGGGACCGGCGTTCATTCTCCGGCAACTGAATTCAGCGACGGGTTACTCACCTTATTCCCGATTCACCTGTAAAACCATGAGGGAAATAGATGGGATCTTTTCTCCAGGGTTGGGAATCATGAACCAAAGGTTTTAAATGAAAGGGACATCTTTTTTTCCAGACAGAGAGTGCTAGCTCTGTTCAACGGGCTCCCTGAGAAAGTGTCTGAGGCGATTACGATGATCATATTTAAAAGACATTTTGAATATGAATAGAAAAGATTTAGCGTTTGGGGAAAACGTGGGCAAATTACACTAGTTCAGATTGGCATGCTGGCCTGCCTAGATGAGTTGGGTCTATAACCATTCCTATGAGTCCTTCAAGTTGAGCTAATCACACAAGGGCCTCTTGAATCATGTGTGTCAGACAGAGTGAAGATAGTTGAGTTTCTTCCTTGAAGGATATCAGTGTTTTCGTAGCAGGCCATTGAGCCCATCAAGTCTAGACCAGCTGTCATTATCAGTCCCACTCTCCACATATTTTCCCTGAAACACCAAGTTCTCTGTCCTAGATCAGAGAGCACTTCCAATGAGGAAAGGTTGAGTGAGCTAAGCCTTTTTTCTTCCAAGTGAAGGAGGATAAGAGGTACACCCATAAAACGTTGGAGGAACTCAGCAGGTCAGGCAGATTCTATTGAGGCTGTTGTTCAAAGTCAACCATGAATGTTACTTCTCAGCTGTCTATGTGATGCACAAGCCAGAAGCCAGAGCAGTACGTTATGAAGAGCAGGATGTTAAAAATTTTGCAGGCTCCTCCTCTCCACACAGCTGATGATTAAAGGAACGGCAGAGACCAATACAGTTTGTCACCAGCAGCATTGCGGTTGCCAGTCAGTGTTGAACACAATATAGAGCTGCCTTAGGGACTCCAGCTCTGGATTTTTCATCAGCATTTACTGCCGAAGCCTTCGCCATGAGAGGATATAGCCAAAAGAGAGCAGAGGTTTGAGATCGGAGTTTTGCTCCTCCTAGATGAGCTGCCAACCACAGATGACTAGCCTCATCTGCCTGCAGTGACAGATTTTAAGTCATCAGTAACGCAACTTTGCCCCTTCTCCTGTCTAGCAATTGTTCTGCTGGGCTTAGCAACTTGGTCATCAGAGGCTATTTGAGATACACAACATTGGGAGCTTTTCCCCACAACCCCCTCCCCTATTTCCTTAACACAGCATCTATGGAAACAAATAAAGAGTTGACATTTTGGGCTGTGAACCTTAATCAGAACTGGAAAGGAAGTGAGGAAAGGGTAAGAATAGGAAAATGGGGGGGGGGGGGGGGTGGGTTTGGAAGGAGTACAAGCTAGAAGGCGATTGGTGAAGCCAGGTGGGTTGGAGAGGGGGTATGAAGTAAGAAGCTAGGAGGTGATAGGTGGAAAAAGGACTGGAGAAGAAGGAATCCGATAGGAGTGGAGAAGGGACCATGGAAGAAAGGTGAGGAGGAAAGGCACAAAGGGACGGCAATAGGCCAGTGAGGAAAGAAGAGGTAATGTAGGGAGAGGTTCAAAGTGAGGAATAGAAGAAGAGGGAGGGTGAGGGGAATAATTTACCAGAAGGTGAAGAAATCAATGCTCATGCCAGCAGGTTGGAGATGGAATATAAGCTGAATGCAGCGTCATTGTGGCAGTAGAGGAGGCCATGCTACAATACATTGGAATGGAAATGGGGATTAGAATTAAAATGGTTAGCCACTGGGAAGTCCTGCTTTTTGCAGATGGAGCAAAAGTGATCGACAAAGCAGGCCCAACTATACGTCGGGTCTTATCAATGTGGAGGAGGCCGCACTGGGTGCACCAGAAATGGTTCCTGGTGTGGTCAACCATTTTAATTTCAATTCCTCAGAACTGTGGCTTGAGTCCTGCCAAAAGCATATTGGCTCCTCGACTTCCTCAGAGTACTGAGACTTGACTCGTCTTGGTGAACCTTACCAGTTTTTACAGATGCACTGGAGAAAACATTCTGGCTGGATACTTTGGTATGGAAACTGCTCTGCACAAGAACACAAGAAATTGCAGAAAATTGTGAATATAGCCCTGTCTATCACACAAACCAGCCTCCCCTCAATACTTCCACTACCCTGGGAAGGCAGCCAACATTATCAAAGGCCTCTCCCACCCCTTTCATTCTTTCTTCTTCCACTACCCCCCCCCCCCATCGCCTAGTGATAGAAGAGCTTGAGGATGCATACCACCAGGCTCAAGGACAACAGTTATAAGATACTCAAACAGACTTTGACAATCTTCCTTGTTTTGGCCCCGTGCTTATTTGTACACCAGGACTGCACTTCCTCTGTAAATGTAACACAATATTCTGAATTCTGTTTTCGTTTTACCAACTCAATCCAATCTGAGTTATTAGTCTGGATGACACATAAAAGCTTGTTACAGAATCTCGACACATAGACTTATTGGGCCAAAGGGTCTGAGTCTCTGCTGTATTGCTCCATGACTCTATGCTACAATAATAAACCAATTGTCTGAACCACCACTCCACAGTACCCTCATTTTAATATATGCAGTATGGGGAAGCAGATGTGTGTGTATGGTTTTTATAATCAATTTGATTTGGAATTGTGCATCTCTTCAGAGGCTGGTGAATGAACGGTTCTATTATTTATTAAGTGTGGTTTTCTTCCCTCAGGATCCTGCAGGGATATTTGAGCTGGTTGAAGTGGTCGGCAATGGGACCTATGGCCAAGTCTACAAGGTTAGAATCGTTCCAATTCACAGGAATTCTGCTGAGTGAAATTGTTTGAGTTTGATCAGTGTAATGTGGCAGATTCTCATATAATGTGTCCATTCATAAATTATATGTTTTATCCATTTATGCATTTTGTCTTTGTATGGTTCAGTCTGGAGGGTTTCTTGTGTGAAGCAGGATATGTTGTTTCAATCCCTGCCACCTCAGTGACCACAAGGATATTTGAGATTGGGCAATATTTCTGTAGGTTGTCATGCACAGTAGTGGTTAGCATAGCACTTTGAAAAGCACCAGCAATCGACATTCAGAATCTGAATCACGATTAATATTGCCCGCATATGTCATGAAATTGGTTGTCTCGTGACAGCAGTATATTGCCATACATAGTAATAAAAACTATAAATTACATTAAAAAGTACATTAAATTAAATAAGTATACATAAAAAGGAGAGGGACTAATGCTGAGGAGGTGTTCTTGGATGCATTGTCCATTCAAATAAATAGATGGGTTTAATGAGAAAAGCAAACGTTATTTACATGACTTCCATGAGTTACTTGGAATTGTATCCCAAACATCAGAGGGCAGTGGCAGCAGCAGGAACTCTCACAAGATGTAAACGAGCACAGGTTTGTGTCCTTGGCCCCTACTCTACTCCCTGAACACTCATTAATGCTCTGCGAGATTCTACTCTAATTCCATCTACAAGTTTGCAGATAATGCCACCATATTCCAAATCCTTTTCCAAGCTATGAAAGTCGATACCAAGTGCTGCTAGAAGGGATTATTGCAGATGCAAGCAGATAACATGCAGAAAATGCTGGAGGAGCTCAGAAAGTCAGGCAGCATCTATGGAGGGAAATAAACAGTCGATGTTTTGGGCCAAGATCTTTTATCAGGGCTGGAAAAGAAGCCAGAATAAGAAGGTGGAGGGAGGGGAAGGATAAAGGCTGCCAAGTGAAAAATGAGACCAAGTGAAGGGGAAAGGTGAGTGGATGGGTGGAGGAGGGTATGCGAGGCAGGAAGGTGATAAGTAGAAGAAGTAAAAGGCAGAAGGTGAAAGAATCTGATAAGAGATGCTGGTGAAAGAAAAGAAAGAAGGAGAGGAACCAAAAAGAAATAATACAGGTGAGGAGAAGAGTGGAAGGTTAACCAGAATAGGGAATGGAAAAAAGAGAGAGAGAAGAGGAGGGAGAAATTACTGAAAGTTAGAGAAATCAATGTTTGTGCCAATGGATTGGAGGCTAGCCAGATAGAATACGAGGTGCTGCTTCTACAACCCGAGTTTGGCCTCATTGTGGCATTAATAGAAACCGTGGACCATGGACAAGTCAAACTGAAATGGGTGGCCCCTGGGAGAGTCTGTCAGAAAGAGCCAGTGATCAACAAAGTGGTCCCTCAATCTGATGGTGCAGATGTGTACTTGAAAGTTGGCATGGACAGGTGAGGCCATAGGGTCTGTTTCTGTGCTGTAAAACAGATGAAAATTCTATCAGATGAAAAAATTTGTTTCCCAGTTGTGCTGAAAAATTTGGAAACCCAGATCCAATCAAACTGCGATCACTTCTCTGGGTGGACACAATTATTCATCATATCAGGAATTACCCTTCACCCCTAACTATTTCATTTGCCTTTACATAGCCGGTCATTGGATGCCTTCAGTGCAGGAGTTCCAAGTGGATAAGGAAATGACATCAGTCTTGAGGGGCTTTACCACTGGAAGGGTGTAGAACTGGTGGGTGGGGCTTGAACACTTCAAAATATGTTTGAAGTCCTTGTAATGCGTTGTCTCTGGCTGTGCTGCTGCCCTTTACCATGTTGTTGACCTAGGGTCAATTGTACACAGGAGCTGGATCCCATGTTGCCACAGAGCTCTGTGAAGCAAATATTAGACAGTGATTGGTAGGGCACTGAGGAGTGCAGTAGATATAGATCCATCCATACAGATCCATAATTTCTTGTAGGTGGCATCATGGGTAGATAGGGTCATAAAGAGAGCATTGGCCTTCTGAAATCAAAGTATTGAGTACAGGAGTTGGGATGATATGCTGAAGTTGTTTAAGATGTTGGTAAAGCCTAATTTGGAGTTCGGCGGATTCCAGTTAGTTGGGAAACACCGGGACAAGTGCATTTTGGCCCAGTTAAGCGGCTGTCCCAATTAGCTGACGTTTCAAGGAAGTATTTAAAAAGACAAACTGAGTAACAAATTGTGTGGTGTATTTACATGAAACACAAACAAATTAGAACACTACCAATAGTACTACAGTACTATAAAACTGTATATTAGCTCCCAATGCAACACACACAAAATGCTAGAGAAACTCAGCAGGTCAGGCAGCATCCATGGAAAAGAGTAACAGTCGATGTTTCGGACCGGCTGCTGAAATCCTCCTGCATTTTGTGTGTATGGCTTTGGATTTCCAGCTCTGCAGATTTTCTCGTGTTTGGATTAGTTCCCAACAATTATTGACGGAAGAATTCATCCAGAGCAAGATCAGCGTAGACATCTAATGAAGATAATGGACTGCCTTCATACAATGCTTTTGATGGTTACATCCTCCAACTCTTCAGTTTTGTTGTAATATTCAAGATGATTGTTGATACCTTCAATTCCTTCATAGTTCCTAACTTGTTGAAATAGTGAAATAATTTCATTTTCACTCTTGGCTGTTTCTGGCATCTCCAAGCCTGAATACTTGAAACTGTAGTGAGCAAAACAGTTCTGAATTGTCTTACTGCTTATTTCTCATCAATTATCAGTGACAAAAATCACTGTTCTGTTTGAACACAAACACACACAACTGATGTTATTTATAATCTATTTGCTCTATGTATTGTGTAATGACTAACAGCCACAAAAGTGCGTGTGACTGACACTAGATAGGACCAGTTTGGCAATGGTCTTCTGTCCCAAACTGAAGAGTTGGAGGATGTAACCATCAAAAGCATTGTATGAAGGCAGTCCATTATCTTCATTAGATGTCTACGCTGATCTTGCTCTGTGTACACTGGATGAATTGAGCGGCATAGTGTCCCAAATAAAAGAAGGGAATCCTGGCTATTTTCTAATTATTTTTGCCCTGATTTCCTGATGACCCAATTAACCAGAATCCACTGTCTTGTGTGCTGTTCTGGTCACTTTTCTACAGGAAAGATATCAATAGGATTGAAAAAAATAGACAAAATGTACAGTACATATGTTACTGGGACTTGAGGACCTGGGTTATAGAGAAAGATTGAATTGGTCAGGAGTGTAGGAGAATGAGGGGAGATTTGACAGAGGTACTATATACAAAATTATGAGGGATGTAGGTAGGGTAATTGCAAGCAAGCTTTTACCATTGAGGTTGGGTGAGACTAGAACGAGTGGTTATGGTTTAAGGGTGAAAGGTTTCTGATAAGATGGCAGTGCCCTTGGTCGCAGTGGCCACTCCAGGTCCAAACAAAGCGCAAATGTTCATCCTTTACATCTTCTTCACAATTGAAAGACACTGCTGGATATTAAGAACACCAAGGACGGCAGGTCTACCCCAGTAGCAGGTTGCAGAATAGCGATGGAGCTGGACTTGTTGCACTATTTTGCAGCCTGCTTCAGCCTTCCAAGCAAGTAGGCAACAACAGCGGTGCACAATCCAATGAGTGGTGCAGGACATTTTTATTGTGCTCACAAGACCCTCTTGAAAATTGGTAATATAGAATACTGTGAGTCCTATTCACTGGTTCATTGGTGAATCCGACAGCAGGGGAGCTGCATGGCCTTGGTTGTGGTGCGGACAGGCCCTCGTGCCTCAGGGCTGCCTGTTATGATCTATTTGCTCTTTGTATTGTGTAGTGACTAACAGCCACAAAAGTGCGTGTGACTGACACTAGATAGGACCAGTTTGGCAATGGTCTTCTGTCCCAATTGAGCGGCATAGTGTCCCAAATAAAAGAAGGGAATTCAGATCCAGGAGAAGGAGAAGCCGGATCCAGCTGTGTGTGGCTGGATTCTGAGCTGGGTTGTCAGCTAGGCCCTCCCATCAGTGCTGCTCTCCTGTGTTCGCTCAGTGGGAGGCAAGTAGGATTGCATTCATCTGCAGCTGCTCTGTTGATATGAGGAACTGCTGTAGGATGATCATGTAGAAACATGGCTCCAGGACAACATCCAAGCACTATCAATCTACAGACCATGAAACTTGGGACTTGGGCTATATCATTACATTTTAATATTGTTTTTATAAACCGTGTGTTTCTCTGCTATCATAATTATCTGTGATACACGTGCTGTGTATGACTGCTGGTTCTATGTTTTGCACCTTGGTATCAGAGGAACGCTGTTTCATTTGGATCTATTCATGCGTATGGTTGAATGACAATTAAGTTTAAACTTGAAAGGTGAAATAGTTAGGGGGAATGGCGGGGGGGACTTCTTCACTCAGAGGGTGGTGAGATTGTGGAACGAGCTGCCAGGGGAAGTGGTGGAGGCGGGTTTGATTTCAACATTTAAGAGAAGTTTGGATAAGTATGTGGATGGGAGGTATAGAGATCTATGGTCCAGGTGCAGGTCAATGGGACTCAAGAGAATAATAGTTGGGCATGGACTAGATGGGCCAAAGGGCCTGCTTCTCTGCTGTAGTGCTATATGACTCTATCTGCAAGCTGATCGACATTTTGTCTCAATGTGTACTGTTATTCCCTCGTGCGCCACCTATGTGCAGCTCAGCAAATCATGGAAAGCAGGCTCTGCTCCATAGAATCTGCCTCAGTAAAGCAGCCAACATGCTCAAACACCACTCCCACACTGGACATTCTCTCTTCTCTGCTCTTCCACTGGAGCCTGAAAGCACATACCACCAGGCTAAAGGACAGCTTCTACCCTGTTGTAATACAATTGAATAGTTCCCTAGTCGGGTTCTTAATCTTACAATCTGCCTCGTGGTGCTCTTGCACCTTAATGTTTACCTGCGCACATTATTCCACATCCTGTTATAATTTTACTGTGTTCTACCTCAATGTGCTGTGTAATGATTTGATCTGTATGAACAGGTTTTTTTTGTTGTGCCTGTTGCACTGCTGGTGTTTAGACAGCAATGAAGGTCCTCCATTTCAGGGCTTCCTTTGTGGTGTCAGAAGCTTTTCTTCTCAGCTTTCACTGTCAGTCATGTAAGTCCAGGGTGGAGACTCAGGAAGACCATCAGACTCAGATGTAGAAGGATTCTTCATTGCTGGTTGATAGCCCTGAGCTGAGCCCCTGAAACTGGAGGGCTAATGGGCAATTATTATTCTGTACTCTACTCTTTTACCTATTTGGAATGGGTGACCCTTCCAAGAGGCAATGCAGAGAGCCCTGACTCCAGCCCTGTTCTCTGGGTCATTGAGGTATGCAAGACTCCAAACCACAATGAGGTTGTGGTCCACTTGGAGGAGTATGAACAGCATGCAAGATAAACTATGTGGATTCAAAGATTCAAAGGACATTTATTATTAAAGAATGTATAAATTATGCACCTTGAAATTTGTTCTGCTTACAGATTCACCAATATAAATGCTCCCATCTCTGTCTGTGGAGTGCTCAATGTTCTGATTATCTTCATTTTCAAAGTATGCAACGTTACCATATACTGTATTAAGATACATTTTCTTGCAGTCATTTACCTAAAAAAAAATACAATAGAATTTCTATAAAAAAAACGATATATAGAAACGAAGACTGACAAGCAACCAAAGTGCAAAAGAAGACAAACTGTGCAAGTAAAACTAACACTGAGAATATGAGTTGTAAAGAGTCCTTGAAAGTGAGTCGGTAGGATGTGGAATCATTTCAAAGTTGAGGTGAATGAAATTATTCAGGCTGATGGTTGTAGGTGAATGCCTGTTCCTGGACCGAGTGGGATGGACCTACAACTTTTATACTTCCTGCCTGATGTTAGTAGTGAAAAGAGAGCGTAGCCTGGATCGCGGCATCTTAATGATGGATGCTGCTTTTTTGTTGCAGTGCTCCATGTAAATGTATTCAATGGTGGGGAGGTTTTTGCCTGTGTTGAACTGGACTGTATCCAACCCTTTCCATTTACCAGTTGTATTGCTCTGCCTAAGTTGGGAGTACTGTATGTTATTACAGCTAAGAAGTAGTTCACTGACTACATGCATAGAGGATGTTATGAGAGATGCTTCATAAATGCAGGTCCTTATTTTATTAAATTGCTTTATCACTTTATTCTCCAGGAAATCTCACGAATATTTCAATATAGTACTCCATTTCTATGCATTGGTAATACTGGAATTAGTTGTTTTCTTTATTGCAGAAGCAAGTTAGTTATGCTCCACGTTTCTCACCCTGCATTTGTTCAGTCATCCTTACCCCATCCTGGTAGATTGTCCTTTCAGATTTATGTTACCATAAGATATAGGAGCAGAAGTAGGCCTTTTGGCCCATTAAGTATTATCCACCATTCAATCATGGGCTGATCCAATCTTTCCAGTCATCCCACTCCCCTGCCTTCTCCCCACACCATTTGATGCTCTGGTTAATCAAGAACCTATCTATCTCTACCTTAAATGCACCCAATGACTTGGCCTCCACAGCCTCTCGTGGCAACAAATTCCACACATTTACCAACCTCTGACTAAAGTAATTTCTCTGCATCTCTGTTCTAAATGGACATCCTTCAATCCTAAAGTTGTGCCCTCTTGTCCCAGATTCCCTTACCATGGGAAATAACTTTGCCATATCTAACCTGTTCAGGCCTTTTAACATTTGGAATGTTTCTATGAGATCCTCCCTCATTCTCCTGAACTCCAGGGACTACAGCCCAAGAAGACATGAACGTGCTCCAACCTGATGACATGGATATCAGTTTTCTCCTTCTGGTTTAAAAAAAACAAAATTCCCGTCCATTCCCCTCTTCTTCTGTTACCCACTCTGGCATCTTAACTCTTCTCACCTGCCTATCACCTATACCCTACCCCTTCCCTTTCTCCTATGGTCCACTCTGCTCTCCTATCAGAGCCCTTCCTCTGTAGTCCTTTCTCTTTACTACCCACCTGCCTTCACCCATCACCTTCTAGCTACCCTCCTTCCCCTCCCACCACTTTTTATTTCTGGTGTCTTCCCCTTTCCATTTCAATCCTGAAGAAATGTTGACTGTCTATTAATTTCCATAGATGCTGCTTAACCTGCTGAGTTCCTCTGATATTTTGTCTGTTTCTTAATCCCAGGTGATTTCTTTGCTTAACATCCCCCTCTAGTGGGCAGGTATGCTTATGGTACCTGTGAGGGGTCCATGAGCTTCTCACACTATTGCATATGCGCTAATGAGCACGCTGGTTACATAGTGTGCTTTTTCAACACTAGCTGCTCAGTTTTATGCTACTAGAGTAACACGTACAAAATGCTGGAGGAACTCAGCAGATCAAGCATCTTCTGTGGAAAAGAATAAAGAGTTAAGGTTTTGGGCCAAGTCCCTTCATCAAGACTGGAAAGGACAGAGGAAGAAGCTAGAATAAGAAGCTCTATGCTGCTAGCTACGGAGAAAAGGGCAGGCAAAGGATCTGATCATGCCAGTGAAAACCAAAGCTTAACAACTAATTACCTTTAGATGGTAGAGTTAATATTGGAAAACGTCTCAAGAAACTGAAACATCTTCCTTCGTTCTTTCTCTTTATAGATATATATCGCGGAATAGGCCTTTCTGGTGCTTCAAGCCACATCACCCAGCAATCATCCGATTTAACCCTAGTCACGGGACAATTTACAATGACCAATTAGCCTGCTAACCGGTACATTTTTGGGCTGTGGGGGGTAACTGGAGCACCTGGAGGAAACCCACATAGTCACAGGGAAAACGCAGAAACTCCTTACAGGGGGAATTGAACCTGGGGCGCTTGTACTGTACAGCATTGTGCTAACCGCTATGACACGGTGCCAAGAGATATTAAAATTGAATAAAAGTTTACAGTAAATAGGAGGGGACATTAGAACTTGTAGGCCGTAATTATCCCCTCACGTTGTAGGGAGACGAAGGAGAAATGTGGGAAAATGTGCGGTCTGGGAAAAGGCTCCAAAGCATTTGGGCTGTCACGACCAGACTACGTAACAGTTTCCTCCCCCAGGCTATCAGACTCCTCAATACCCGAAGCCTGGACTGACACCTTGCCCTACTGTCCTGCTTATTATTTATTGTAATGCCTGCACAGTTTTTGTGCACTTTATGCAGTCCAGTGTAGGTCTGTTGTCTAGTGTAACTTTCTCTGTTTTTTTTATTACGTAGTTCAGTCTAGTTTTTCGTATTGTGTTATATAACACCATGGTCCTGAAAAACGTTGTCTCATTTTTACTGTGCACTGTACCTGCAGTTTGGTCGAAGTGACAATAAAAGTTGACTTGACTTGAAAAGTAAAATGAAATCAGTGTACATGGAAATTTGATGGTTGGCCAAAGAGTCTGGAGCTCTAGGTAATTCAAGATTTCATTACTGACTTTAAATATACAAAGGGGCTTAATTTTAAGATGATTGGAGGAAAGTAGAGGGAGGACTGTGAGAGGTAAGTTTTCTTCTTGCACAAAGAGTGGTAGGTGATTTGAATGCAGTATCATGGAGGTGTTAGAGACTGATACATGAAAGACATTTAAGAGACTCTTAGATAAGCACATGGATGATAGAAAAATGAAGGGAAGGGTTAGCTTGATCATAGAATAGATTATAAGGTCAGCTTCACATTGTGGGCAGATGGGTCTGTACTGTGCTCTAGTATTCTATGTTCAAAGCTTTTTTCTCCTCGCCATTGCTCTACAGTTGATTATGCAACAACCTTCTATTTTCTCCCGTCCTAATTTTAAACCAGATGTAGTGGTTGGAATACAATTCAATTACATTTTGCTTGATTGTTTGCACAGATTGCTGTTTCCTTTTCCATTCGACCGATTGTTGTGTCCCGGGGTCTTTGCTCTCCTTCCTGAGTGTGGCTTGAGTAAAGTTTAGTGCTGTGACTCTGTTCAGTTTGAACTTCCATCACAAGCTCTCAGACAAACCTGTGATTCATATCTGCAAATGATTTTCTGAAATATTTGTGAGCTCATTTAAGAGGGTGTCCCGAGCTAGAGTAAACACTTCAAGCAAGTGTTATCAGTACTGAGGAAAAGGAGAAAGAATTGTTTTCGTTTTGATAAAACTGAGAGGAAATGAAAGCACTATGATAACAAATAATCTGCTGGAAGAACATAGTTGGGTCTTGTTGCAGGGTTTCGACCCATAACATCGACAATTCCTTTCCTCCCTCAGATGCTGCTTGCCCTGCTGAGTTCTTCCAGCAGATTACTTATTGCACACAGCGTCTGTAGTCGCCTGTGTCTCTACTTAGAAACCACGTTGGAAACTGAATTTTTAATGGAGTTGTGACTCAAGAGGTGAGGATGAGTAGATACTAACCCAGCTCCAACCTCACGGCAAAGCCTATACGTTGGTCGGGGTTGACGTAGGATGTCGCGCCATGGGTGCCTACTTTGCCAGTATGGAAGCCAGGACAGCACGAAGTGGAGAGCAAGCTGTTGCCCTTGCAGCAGCCTCCTCTCCACACATCTAATGGATCCAAAGGAACGGTAGAGACCGATTGCTCAGCGCCAGCAGCGTCGCAGGAGATGAAGTCAGCGTTCACTCTCCATAGGACTACCTTAGGGACTCCAGCTCTGGATTCTTCTTCACAGTTTACTCCCGAAGCCTTCCCCATGAGAGGATCTAGCTGAATGGTAGCAGAAGTTTGAGATCTGGGTTTTGCTTCCCCTAGATGAGCTGCCAGCCACTGCTGATGAGCCCTGTCTGCCCGACTTCAGACTAATAATTGTGAAAGAAGGTTCTTCCCAAATTTGAACAGTAATAATCCTTATTTGTAAATCAGAGTAGGCATTCTTCCGTAAAAACAAGTCCATGCCAACATAGCAAAACAATTACGACCTTCAGTAAAAAGATTTTTAAATTGGCGTATCTGTTCCACCTTTCTAAGTAAAGGAACAAGTTATCAAAAGTTTTATGTTTAGCATTGTCAATATCACCTGGTTTTCATTTTGTCAAATTCCGGTTGCTTCATTATTGGAAGGATGTCGAGGGATGAGGGTGCAGAGAAGATTTACCAAGATGCTGCTGAGTGTGTCTTATGAGGAGCTAGGGTGTTTCTCCTTGGAGTGAAGGAGGATGAGAGGTGATTTGACAGTGGCATATAAGATGAAAAGAGGGATACTTAATGTGAACATCCAGAGACTTTTCCCTGGAGGGTGGGAATGATTAATATGAAGAGGGTCATAATTTTAAGGTGATTGGCAGAATGTATAGGGGGGAATATAAGAAGTAGGGTATTTTGCACAGAAATATGCTACCAGAAGTAGTGATAAAGGCAGATATATTAGAGACATTTGAGGAGCTCTTAGATAGGCACATGGATGAAAGAAAAATGAATGGATATGTGGGAGAGATCCACGAGATTGATCTTAGAGTAAGTTAAAAGGTTGGCACAATGTCAAGGGCTGAATGGCCTGTACTGCAGTCTATGTTCAATGTTCATTTGTGTTTCTGCAGTAGGAGTGGATTAGTTAGATGTGACTACCTTGGACCTAAATAACTTGCAGGACGTGAGTGAGAATGAACAGAACCTCCAAGTTTTGGATCACATCTCCAGGAATCATTTGTCAGCTTGGCTCAAAGTGAGTCACCAATCCTAAACTGCCTGGGTGGGCGACTGGATTTTCCATGTTGCACACTTAATGAACAATGTTTGGATGAACAATAGCATGGCATTGTTCAATACTCTATCCTAGAGGCAACTAATTCCAAAGGCCCCAGATCATTTCCCATTGGACTTGAGTTGAGACAGTGCCAGAGGCAATGATTAAAAGTGCTGAACAGCGCAGCTTGCTCTAAATGGAGAACATAATGCAATCATACTTGTTAGGAAAGGACGAGGTCACTTGGCTCCTCAAACCGGCTCCACCTCTCAAATGATTGGGATCACAGCTTTACATTGCTGTCCACTGTCACAGAAAAAAATCTACTTTGGTATTGAAAACTTTCAAAGGTTCTTTTTGACTGTTCTTCAGGGTCGTTTTTGTTCTCTGAGTGGAATGCACTGCCAAAGGTGGTGGTATAGTCAGATATATGAGGCACATTCAAGAGACTCTTAGATAGGCACGAAGATAAAGGGAAAATAGAGGGCTCTGCAGGACATGAGGGTTGAACTGATTTGGAGTAGGTTTAAAAAACTGGCATGACCTCATGGGCTGAAGGTTCTGTATTGTGATGTTCTCTCTGCAGAGAATTCTTAAGACTCACAACCCTCTGTGAGAAAATCTTTCAAAACATTTCTGTCTTATCTAAACAATCACACCTCATTCTAGATTCTCCCTCAACAGAAAATATCTTGACCACATCCAACCACACTGGACCTCATATGTTTCAATCAATTTCCTCTCGTTTATCTAAAATTCAGCAGCTGTGAGACCAGTCTGTCCATCTCTTTTTCAATAAACACCAGATGTATTCCTTCATCAATAACTATTAGGAGCTGATACACAGTTTTATAGTAGTATTGATAATGTTCTAATTTGCTCTATATTTCATTTAAATATATAATTTGTTAGTCAGTTAAAGAGTAGTTTGTTTTTTATATACCTTTTTAACTATTTGCATGAAAGTTTGGATAATTGGCCCAACTGCTTAAATTGAGCCAAAATGTACTGGTTCCACTGTGTTCCAATTAATTGGAATGTATTGTATTTGTTTGGCAAGCATCTAAACTAGTTCTAAAGCTTTTACATCCTTTCTTAAGTAAGGAAAACAATGCTCTGCACAACTTTCCACATGGTGCTCTGACCAATGCCACTGTAAGTGATGCATAACCTCTTAAATTTGTATTCAATTCTTCATGCACTAATCAATAATACTCTATTAGTTTTGCTAATTATTTACCATATTTGATTCCTAGCTTTTTATGAAATGTGCAATGGACCATTGAGATCATTTGCAAATCAGAATGCTGTAATCTGTCCTTGTTCAAATAATATTTTTGCTTGTCAAAATGAACCATTTCACATTTTCCCACATTCTGCCCCATTTGTGGATCTTGCCCACTCACTTAACCTACCCGTAACCCTTTGTAATCTCTTTAAGCCTTCTTCAAAATTTGCTTTTGGCCTTTTTATGCCATTGTCAATTTAGCACTGACCCCTTCACCATTCTTAGAAACTTGAGAAATTTAAGGCACCAATATTGACCTATGCTTTGCTTGTGACAATTTATTGAGCAGAGTAAGATCTATTTCTGCACAAACTCTTTCCTGTTAGCCAACCAAATTTCTGTCCACATCAATATGAATTTTCCTCTCTGTTATCTAGACCCACGTCATCCACATTCAAAAATGATTTACTATTTTAGCACAACAGAGCTTCAGCAGAAGGTTCCAAACCCAATCACCCATCTACTCCCAATTGTCAGCGGAATTTGGATACAAGAATGTGTTCGTGCAGCCAAATTCCAGCTGACTGCTCTGGCTCAAATTCTCTTAAAGTCCCCCTTTAGCAATATCATCCATATTTGAAGAAGGTGCCCAACGAAAGGGAAGGGTGGAATTCCTTTCCGCTACTGATGCTGCTATCACCCACATCCCCATTTCCTGAACATCTGTGCTCACCCCATCTTCCCACTACCTTGACAGTGATAGTTCCTCTTGTCCTTAGCTACAGCCCCATGAGCCTCCATATCCAAAACATCATTCTTCACAACCTCCACTATCTTTAAAGGAATCCTACCACTAAACATATCTTTACTCCCTCCCTCTCTCCGCTTTCCATAGGGATTGCTCCCTCTATGATTCCCTTGTCCACTCATCCCTCCCCACTAATCTCCCTCCCAACACTGATCCCTGCATGTGGCCTAGGTGCTACATTGATCTCCTCCCTAATATCCATTCAGGGCCCCAAATAGTCTCTCCAATAGACAGCTAGGGTCATCTATCATATCCAATGCTCCCAACGTAGCCTTCTCCACATTGGTGAGACCAGTTGTAAATTGGGTCTCATTGGGGAACCACTTCATTGAGCACCACTCCATCCACCAAAAGCAGAAATTCCCCATGGCTAACATTTTAATTCCCATTCCTATTCCCATTCCAACATGTTGTTCCATGATCTCCAATTATTCCAAGATGAGGCCACTTTCAGATTGGAGGAGTAACACCTTGTATTCTGTCTGGTTAGCCTCCCACCTGATGGCATGAATATCGATTTCATCCAGTTTAAAAAAACTTCCCTTCCCCTTCCCTCTCCTTCTATTCCCTGCTGTAGCCTCTCACTGCTTCTCACCTGCCTATCACCTCCCCGAGTTGCCTTCTACTTCCCTTCCTCCTATGGTCCACTCTCATCAGATTCCTTTCTCTCCAGCCCTTTATCTTTCCAACCCTCCTGGTATCACCTAACATCTTTTAGCTATCCTCCTTTCCCCCGCCCCAACCTTTTTAATCTGGCATCTATCCCCATCCTTTCCAGTCCAGAAGAAGGCTCTCGGCTCAAAACGTCAACTGCTTATTCATTTCCATAGATGCTACCTGACGTGCCGAGTTCCTCCAGCATTTTGTGTGTGTTGCTTTGGATTTTCAGTATATGCAGCTTTTCTTGTGTTTATAATCCACATCTGCTTGGGTGTCATGTAATATTGCTCACAGTACGCTTGCCATCTTGATCTCCAGACAAAAAAAAACCTTGTAGATTTTAGCTTTAATGGGAAATGAGTAAAGTCTCTTTATAATCATGAAGAAGTTTGTTCACATTACGCATGACACAATCCTCACACGTCCATAATTGCTGTATATATGAGACTGATGTCTCTAATGTTTTCTTTATGATATCATCAAGGCCTCTAGAAAACCCTCAGTAGCACACCGAGGGAATCTGTTGTAGTATTGCATTTTGAATATGGAACACTACAGCCCAGCATATAAATTATATATTAATTATACATGGTGGTGTGTGACTTCAGGTTTCTATGCACCCTGCCTGATGGTAGTAGTGAGAAGAAGGCATGAGCCAATGACCCAGATGGTGAGGATTCTTGATGATACATGTCAGCTTCTTTAGGGAGTGACCTTCTGTTGATGAAGTTAGTGCTGCAGAGGGTGGTTCCTCTAATGGATTGGGCTGTAGCCATGACTCTGCAGTCTCTGCAGTCTGGACCAATGTTCGCAAGCAGCTGACCGTAGAGTGAATTTTGGAGTAAGTGCCAAAGAACCATAGAATTGTTCTTGCGCAGAAAGAGGCCATTCTGCCCACTAACATTTTGCCAGCTCCTCGGAGAGAAATCCCCTCCATCTCATTACCTTGCTCTTTCCCTATGGTACTGCAAATTATTTTCCCCCAAATGCTCTTCCAATCCGCACTTGAAAGCCTCATGTAACTCTGTTCCCACCATTCTTTGTTTAAAAATAAGTTTTTTTCATTACATCCTGTTTTTAATTGTTAGTCTAAATTCATGCCTCCTGATCCTTAAGCTGTCTGGGAATGTGAACAGCCTAACTCTCTTACCATATCTTACATTCCTCTGTTGCCTTTTTTGCTCTATGGTTCTCCTTGGTTCTCCTATCCTCTCTCACACAAAATCTCAAAAATAAAAAAGGGTCAGAGAGCAGTTAGTGCATGAGGAAAGGTTTCCAGTATGAATTAGAATCTGCAGGAAAGGGGGTGTATGTGAACACTATTCCTAACCTTCACTTTAGTCATTTAGGCTAAGAGCTTCAGAGTTCATATTGCTTGCAGGTCGGCCTCTGCTGACAGCTCAAACACCATCTATAAATTCGCTGATGACAAAACTGTTCAAACATTTTCAGATGATGAAAATTACGCATACAGGAGTGAGATAGATAGGCTGGTTGAGTGCTGATGGACCAATAACCTGGCACTCAACATCAGTAAGACCAAGGCATTGATCGTTGACTCTTTGAAAAGGAAATCCCTAGAATTCACACCAGTCCTTATCAAGAGAACAGCAGTTTATAGGATGATCCTGGGTGTGAACATCTGAGGATTTAACTTGGTCCCAACATATTGATGCAGTTATGATGAGGGCATACTAGTGGCCACATTTCATTAAAAGATTTGGTATGTCACTAAAGGCTGCACAGATATATGGTGGAGAGCATTCCATTTGGTTGCATCACCATCTGGTAAGGTGACACCAATGCACAAGATGGAAAAAGCTGTAGAGGGCTTGAAGAATCAGCCAGCTCCATCATGAGCACTAGCCTCCCTTACATGATCGAGGACTTCTTCAGAAGGTGGTGCCTCAGAGAAGTGGCATCCATCATGAAGGTCCTCACCATCCTCTTCTCATTACTACTATCAGGGAGAAGACATGAGGCCTGAAGACACAGACTCAATGTTTTAGGAATTGCTTCTTCCCAGCTACCATCAGATTTATGAACAGTCCATGAACCCATGACCACTGTCTCATATCTCATTATTTTTCTCTCTTTTTGTACTACTTATTTTACGTACATGTACAGTATATAATGCAATGCCTTCAGAGATGCTCTTCTGCACACCACTGTTGTAACACACGGTTATTTGAGTTATTGTCACCTTCCTGTCAGCTTGAACCAGTCTGGCCATTCTCCTCTGAACTCTCTCATTAACAAGGTGATTTTTCCCAGTGAACTACCAATCACTGAATTTTTTTTGTTTTTCACACCATTCGCTGTAAACTCAAGAGCAGGGGTTCCCAAACTGGGGTCCATGGTGTTGTAAAGCAGGTATTATTAAAATTAGGTTTTTACCATTCAGGAAGCAGTTGGTAACAAAAGGCTGGTTCCAGGGTCAGCGGGGTTTTTACTTCTGGCGTGCGTTGTATGTAGTCCCACCATTCATGCTGCACGAGGTACCCGAAAGCCTCTGTATTGTAAATATCATTTACCGTCCCAGATAAAGATGTTCTTTTGGCCATAAAATTGTCGAGTGGTCCTTTTGTAAAGTAGAAGTTACCACACATGGCATAAAAAAAGTTAGTAACACCTGCTCTAGAGACTGGTGTGCATAAAAATCCCAGAAGATTACTAGTTTCTGAGATACTCAAACCACCCTGTCTGGCACCGACATTTATTCCACAGTCAAAGTCATTTAGATCACATTTCTTCCCCATTCTGATGTTTGAACAAATGAACCCATTGACCATGTCTACATGTTTTTATGCATTGTGTTGCTGCCACGTGATAGGCTGATTAGATATTTCCATTAACAAGCAGGTGTACCTAATAAAGAGGCCACTCCGTGCATATCAGTGATAATAAACCTGATTCTGATCCTGATCTGAAGAACTGCCTGTTGGCTGCATTTTGATGAGCATTCCTTCTGATGGAAACATCGGTCTAAGTAGTGTGTATTTATCTGGTATGCACCACAGACCTTTGTAATTATTGTAGTTCACTGCAAGAACTCTGGAATTGCACCTGTGTTTGTGCAGTTGAGTAATATGTTAGCCAGAACCTCAGCTATTTTCTTAAATATTACAGGACACGGCTCAATAGTTTGAAATGCATATTGTTTTCATTAGTTGATGGCAATGGTTTGTGTTGGCAAGCACCTTTCCCTCTGATGCAACCCTTCGGTTGATGCTCTGAAGCTAAGCCATCATTCCTCTTTCAACGTGTCTGGCGTGACTTTCTTTAAAGTCGGATGTACAGGAAACAAGGGGTTAGCTGCTGGTCACCGTGGTTACTGCAGAAACAAAAGGGTGAGAAGTTTAATTTGGCCACTAGGTTAGGAAATAAGTCATGCATCAACCAGCTTTATTTGTGATGCTGATGTTAAAAAGTAGTGTGAGAAACACTGTATAATCGGTATGTTATGATCATATGAGGAAATACAGGTCTGTTCTACTCAGTAGCTGTCATATCCAAGTTTTTAAAGAGATGAATGGCTGTACTTCAAAGTGGAGATAGTTCAGATAAAAAGATAATTCATCAAAACTATGGATAGAGACAGATTCTATAGCCTGAATGTGCTAATAGGCAGTTGATTAATGCAAGAATGAATATGTACTTACTTTGGCATACGTAAGCCCATCACACCTACTGGGGAATAGGCCACCAACGGCAGATCATCAGAGTTCTTCATCCTGGGCCACTCTTTCATGTTGTCCCCAGGTATAGTTCATCTTCTAAGATCCTTTCTGGCCCAGGCATGAGATCTTTGGATCTTCATTTGGTGTTTTTGCAGCTCTGGTTTTATGGGATGGGATTGCTAGCCCCATGCCCAACCCTCTTCCTTTTTGAGCTGGGCTTGGGACCATCCATGGCAGAGCTTGGTTCGGCTTGGTTTGTGAAAAATGTTGAGGTGCAGTAGTAGTGCTGTTATTGGGTCCCTGGACAGGTAAATCAATGGACTGCACTAACAACCCAAAGTCTTGAGTTCAAATCCCACCTAGGCAGCAAAGGAATCTGACTGCCATTATGAAACTAAAATCCCACACCACCTGGTTCAATAACAGCAACTTATCTACAACCATCAGGTTCTTGAACCAACCTGTACAACTCTAACCCTACTTTAGTAACAGAACACCTTCTGCATTACCACGGACTTGTCTCTGTAGGTTGAGCTAACATTTTGCTTTGTGCAGTGTTCTTTATCCCACTATTGTGTATAATGTATGTATTGTCTGAGTGCCCATTTTATTAGATACTTCCTGTACTTAACAAAGTGACCATTGAGTGTATGCTCATGGTCTTCTGCTACTATAGCCCATCCACTTCAAGGTTCAACATGGTGTGCTTTCAGAGATGACCTTCTGCACACATGGTTGTCTGATTTACTGTTGCCTTCCCTTCAGCTTGAACCAGTCTGGCCATTCTCCCCTGACCACTCTCATTAACAAGGCAATTTCATCCACAGGACTGCCACTCACTGGATGTTTTTATTTGTTTTTCACACCATTCTTTGCAAACTCTTGGGATTGTTGTGCGTGAAAATTGTAGATCAGCAGCTTTTGAGGTACTCAAACCACCTTGTCTGGCACCAACAATCATTCCAAGGTCAAAACCATTTCAATCACACTTCTTCCCCATTCCGATGTTTGGTCTGAACAACAACTGAACCTCTTGACCATGTCTGCATGGGTTTATGCATTGAGTTACTGCCACACTTTGGCAGATTAGGTATTTGCATTAACGTACAGGTGTACCTAATGAAGTGGCCACTGAGTGTGTTTAGTTATGATTCAGCTACAAGCCAGTTTGTTACTGCACTAGCACCTCACTTATCTTCTACATATGACAGAAAACTCAACTTGAACTTAAATTTAAATAACCATTTGAAACAAGAAAAATTGTCATGTCAGATATCATGTCATAAAATAAAAACTGAAAATATTGGAATTACTCAGCAAGTCAAGATTGGCCAAAAGAGAAACTGAGTTGATGTTTCAGGTCAAACACCCTTAATCATTAAACCCACCTGGATTCCCATTGATGTGGAGGGTGATTGACAGGGAGAAGTCCCACACTTACCTTGTCTGGCTTACATGTGACTCCAGACCACTTCAGGAGGTAGATTCTTCACACAGCCTCTCATGGAGCTCCTGCAAACTGATGTTGCAGCCACCTTCTCAAGGACAATTGGGGATGGGCAAGAAATGTTGGCTAAAAACAGTTGACGTTTCAGTCTGAGACCCTTTTTCAGGACTGAGAAGGAAGGGGGAAGATGCCAGAATAAAATGGTAGGGTAGGGGAAGGAGCCCAGCTGGAAGGTGATTAGTGAAGCCTAGTGGGAAAGGTCATGGACTGAAGAAGGAGGAATCTGATAGGAGAGGAGTACTAAAAACAGGTTCTAAACTATTGTAGGCGTCATTATACAGCCGGGAATCAACCAATTAGAAAGATCAGTATCAATTCTCATGATTAGCATAACATAGTAGGCCAGATGGCCTGTCTTATGCTGGACTGTTTTATACTTTTTTTTAATTCTATGTTTTATATTCTATGAGATGGTCACAATATGACACAGAAAGTGGAATGTAGAGATTATTGACTAATGAAACAAGGAATTCTGGCCCCAGCTAAGCCTGCTTATTGGTTAGCGACATAGGACAGTCCATGTTTGAAGCTTTCCCTAGTAATACTCATCAACCCTGCCTCCATTACATTGTCAGCTGCTTTGGTGCTCATTAATGCACCCATGCTGAGCTATCAATTTTGTCAACTTTGCCTTTAACTTTCACCCTGCTCTTAAAATCACTGTCTATCTCTGACACCTGCCTCTCCTTTCTTGGTCTCTCTGTCTCCATCTCTGGAGACAAACTGTCGATCAACATCTTTTATAAACCTACCAATTTCCTCCTCCTTTAATAAACAGGCTCTCCTTTTCTCCACTATTTATGCCACCCCCTTCCACAGGAATTTCTCCCTATGTAATTCCATTAACCATTCAACCCTCCCCACTAATCTCCCTCCTGACTCCTATCCCTGGAACCAGTCTAAATGCTCCACCTGCCCATACATCTCTTCCTTCACCTCCATTATGGGCCCAGGCTGTCCTACCGAGTAAGGCAGCACTTCACCTGCGAATCTGCTGGGGTCTTCTATTGTGTCCTGTGCTCTCGATGTAGCCTCCTCTACATTGGTGAGACCTATTATAAGTTGAGGTCTGCTTCGTCGAGCACCTCTGCTCCATCCGCCACAGGCGAGACTTCCCAATGGGTGGAGGAGAAAAACCTTATGTGCTGTCTGGGTACCCTTCAACTTGTTGGCATGAATATTGATTTCTCCTTCCGGTAAATAAATTTCCTCACCTTCCCCCCCCTCTATTCTCCACTCTCTGACCTTTTATTCCTTCTCACCTATCACTTCCCCCTGGGCCCCCTCCTCCTTCTCTTTCTCCTAAGGTACACACTCCTCTCCTATCAGATTCCTCCTTCTTCAGTCCATGACCTTTCCCACTAGGCTTCGCTAATCACCTTCCAGCTGGGCTCCTTCTCCTACCCTAACATTTTATTCTGGCATCTTCCCCCTTCCTTCTCAGTCCTGAAAAAGGGTCTCAGACTGAAACGTCGACTGTCTATTCACTTCCATCGATGCTGCCTGACCTCAAGTTTCTCCAGCAGTTTGTGTGTGTGCTTTCGATTTTCCGCGTAAGCAGATCTTCTCATGTTTCTGATACTTAGATTGCTGACAGTTCTCTGACAGTGGAACCAATGCCCAAATGAAATAAAAGTCTTTAGTTGTGGTTTTGTGGATATATTGTAAAAATTAGAGCCAGAATTTTTAGTGCAGAAGTAAGGAAACAATCTTTATCACAGAGGGTGGTGGAAATTTGGAAACCCCTTACAGAAAAACTGATCAACCCTTGCAGAAAAAATTATAGAATCATGGAAATTGACAAAGATTCAAAGTACATTTATTATCAAAGTGTGTATGCAGTGTATAACAGCAGAGAAGGACACCAATTTCCCCTTCATATCATCGCTGACTTCCTATCCCATTCCCCTGTCCTTTCCCTGTTGCTCTTGATAGTTTACAAGCACTGATTCAGTTCTTAAATGTTCTGAGAGCTAACCTTGGAGATGGAATTCCTTCTACCTGGAATAGGGATTTGATTAGTGCCTGGAATGATATTCCAGTGAGGTAAATTGTTTCTACCTTGCTCCAGGAAGGGGAGCTGAATATTATGCAGTAAACAACATAGAGAACAATTGAAAAGAATATATATAACCTTTTATTTTTGTTCAAAAATCAAAAATCACTGGGTGTAAAGAGATATTTTATTACTGTTGAGAAAGCAGTAATACTTAGAAAGTGAGGAAAAATTGCATGTCTGGTCATCTTCTTCCCATCACATCGCATCTACAAGATATCCTGATGTATTTGCACTGTATTGGTGTTTATTTTATTCTAATTGCTTTCCTGTAGGAATTGTGTGAAATTTATGTTTATATCTTTCCCGAGTGCTGCTTATCTGACAATGTGTGTCTGTGCTGCTGCAGGTCAGCTTTCTGTTGCAACTGCGCATGCGTGCAGTAGTGAATATGGCAATAAACTTGACTTTGACTTTGCCGGTACCGTTGCTTTCTGGTGTTGCTGCAAATACAGTATTTCTTGCCCATCTCTAGCTGCCCTTGAGAGGAACGTGATGAGTGCAGTAGTGCAGAGGTTATCATAAGGCTTTACAGCACTAGCGATCAAAAGATGAAACCATGGTCTGTAAGGAGTTTGTACATTCTCCCTGAGACAGTGTGGATTTCCTCTGGGTGCTCTGGTCTCCTCCCACTTTCCAAAGGTATATGGGTTAGTGTAAGCAACTTGTGGGTGGGCATGCAATTTTAATTTATTTTTTATTTTGAGATGTAGCACAGAACAGGCCCTTCCGGCCCAGCAAGCCTGCATAGCCCAGTTACACCCCTGTCACTAGTTAACCTATGTCTTTGGGATGAAGGAGGAAACGAGAGCCCAGAGGCAACTCACACAGTCACGTGGAGAATGTACAAATTCCTTAGAGACAGTGGTGGGAATTGAACCCATATCACTGAGGCTATATTAGTGATACGCTAACCCTATAAAGAAGGTGGGGGGAGGGTGGGAAGGAGAAGGCTGGTGAGTGCCAAGTGAAAAACCAGTAAGGGGAAAGGTCAAGGGGTGGGAGAGGGGAAGCAGGGAGGGGATAGGCAGGAAAGGTGAAGAAAATGTAAGGAGAAAGCACTATGGGTAGTAGAAGGAAGGGGAACCATGAGGGAGGTGATAAGCAGCTGTAGGAGGAGGCAGAGTGAAACTGGGATGGGGGAAGGGATGGGGAGGGTATTAATGGAAGTTGGAGAATTCAATGTTCATGCCAAGGGGCTGGAGGCTATCCAGACGGTATATGAGGTGTTGCTTCTCCAACCTGAGTTTGGCCTCATCATGGCAGTATGGACATATCCAAATGGGAATGTGAAGCAGAGTTGAAGTGGGTGGCGACCAGGAGATCCTGTCTGTTGTTAACCCGTATGTCTTTGGGATGTGTTTATTTATTTTTTGAGACACAGTGCAGAATAGTCCCTTCTGGCCCTTCAAACCACGCAGCCCAGCAACCTCCCGATTTAACCCTAGCCTGATCACGGGCAATTTAGAATGACCAGTTAACCAACGAAATGGCAGGTCTTTCCACTGTGACAGGAAGCGGGAGCACCTAGAGGAAGCTCACACGGTCATGGGGAGAACATATAAACTCCATACAGACAACAGCAGGAATCTGACCAAGGTTGTAGTTGTAATAGTGTTACGCTAACTGCTCTGCTATGCACCGCTCTGTAAAAACAAAGTAAAATAATGAATTAACTTTGACTTTGATTATTGTAACTTTGAGGAGTTAGAGGTGTGCACTGTATCAAAGGTGGTGATGGATCAGCATACAGGAGGGAGACTGAGAATTTGTCTGAGTGGTGTCATAACAACAAGACCAAGGAACTGATTGTAGACTTCAAGAGAGGAAAACCAGAGGTCAATGAGCCAGTAATCATCAGAATTCAGAGGTGTAGAAGGTCAGTGACTTTAAATTCTTGAGTGTCACTATCTTAGAGGAACTATCCTGGACCCATCATATAAATGTATTTGTAAAGAAAACACAACAGTGTCTTTACTTCCTGAGGAGTCTGAGGAAGCTCGACATGTCATCAAAAACCTTGACAAACTTCTGGAGATGTGTGGTGGAAAGTGTTGACAGGTTGCATTACAGCCTGGTTCAGGAACTCCAATGCCTTTGTGTGGAAATTCCTACAAAAGGTAGTGTATTCAGCCCAGGACGTCACAGGTAAAGCCTACCCACCCATTGAAATGTTGGCGTAGAAAAGCAGCATCCATCATCAAAGATCCTCACCACACAGGCCATGCTCTTTTCTTGGTGCTGCCAACAGGTAGAAGGTGCAAATGCCTCAGGACTCCTACCATCAAGTTCAAGAACAGTTACTACCCCTCGACCATCAGGCTCTTATAAAAAAGGGGATAACTACACTCATTCTACTTCTGCTATTCCCACAAGCAATGGTCTCACTTAATGAACTCTTTATCTTATTATTTCACACTCTCATTATTTATTGCTATTTATTTATATTTGTATTTGCAGTTTGTTGTTCATTGATCCTGTTTACAGTTTCTGTTCTACGTATTTACCGAGTACGCCTACAGGAACTCGCAGGGTTGTTTGTGGTGACGTGTACGGTCTGATAATTTTACTTTAAAATTTGATGTTTTAAATCTTTGCAATTGGCATTTTGAATATTTGCAACTTTAGCAGCCAAAGTGTAATGCAATAGGAATATTGTGTTGGCATGCTGCCACTTAGTTTCATTATGAAATGGACTAACCAGAGTGCCGGTATGGAGCTGAGCATTAATTCAAAGTCTACAGTTGATAGTGAAATCTGTAATGCACATTTTAACATTCGTAGTTTCAGACTCATGAGTTCTATTGAAGTGTCACTGTTTCAGATTCCTGAGTTCTACCAAAGGGTCTTGGCCCGAAATGTCGACTGTTCACTTTTTTCCATTCATGTTGCCTGGCTTACTGAGCACCTCCAGCATTTTGTATGTATTGCTTTGGATTTCCAGCATCTGCCGATTTTTCTCGTGTTTGGAACTTAGGATAGGCTAATGGCTTTCATGCTTGAAAGTCTGCTGATTTTTTTAAGCATGCTTTGTACTTTATTTGAAGGCTTGAGCGGCCAAGGCCGTCATGGAAGATAGAACAATACAGCACAGGAAATGCACACGTGCGCACACACATGCACAAAATGCTGGAGAAACTAAGCAAGTTAGTCGTCATGTACAAAGAGGAGTAAAAGGTCAATGTTTCAGGGTGAGACCATTCATCAGGAGAAGGCAAAGTCTGTGCTGACCAAGATGTCAATTCAAACTGCTGCCAGTTTATCTCCCTCAATCCCCTGTTCATGTGTCTGTCTAAATGTCTCTTGCAATTTATGATCTGAATGATCTAAAATCCCATTGTGTTCACTTAAGTTACTTTGATTGGCAGAGGCTACCAGTCCTGGTTGGACGGTCCTTTACCTGGCAAGTTCCGACAAACAAGAATGTCCATGTATAGTAGAAGTGTGACCGGCACTATGCGCCGAACTGAGGGTGAGGCTGTGGCCTGCACCGGGCTTCGTGTCTGAATTCTAAATGCTATTTGCTTACTTTTATTGTTTGTATGATTTGCTTTTTTCTCTCTGTACATTGGGAGCTTCTTGTTGTTCTTTTTAATGGGCTCTTCTGGGTTTCTTTGTTCTGTAGCTGCCTGTAAGGAGACAAATTTCAAGGTTGTATAATTTATCCATACTTTGATAATAAATATATTTTGAACTTTGAACTTTGATCACTTGAATCAAGTATGAGGCTTTCTTTAGTGGTTGGTTGGTCTTCAGTCAGCTATGGAGGCCAATCTGGGATATCTCACAACCCTGTGCATTTAATCACTTGCTGATCACCACAGAATTTAATTAATAATATCTAGGAATGGAGGGTACAGCCTTAGAATAGAGGGGCATACACTTAGAACAGAGATGAGGAGAAATTTCTTTTGCTCGAGGGTAGTGAATCTGTGAAATTCATTGCTAGACATGGCTGTGGAGGCTAAGTCACTGAGTGTGTTTAAAGCAGAGGTTGATAGGTTGTTGATTAGTCAGGACATCAAAGGTTAAGGGGAGAAGGCAGGAGAATGGGGTTGAGAGGGATAATAAATCAGCCATGATGGAATGGTGGAGCAGACTTGAAGGGCCGAATAGCCTAATTCTGCTCCACTGTCTTATGGTTCTATATTAGGCTGGATTCCCTTAATGGAGAATAACTGTGTGTATGTGAGACTTTGTTTAACATGGGGAGGCTGCTGCACAGGCAGCCACCACACAATCCTTGACAGATTCAGGGTCAGGATCCAGTGGCATGGAATGCAAGATGACCTGGGACCCTTCAGTGCTGAAGCATTTCCTCTGACTTCACTGCAATTGTCATCATCTTTTGCCAACTCGACCATCCATGTCTTGGTTGGATTGCTCATTGTCTAGAGCCTCTGCCTTGACCTTGCTGTATTGGGTGACATTACCAGGACGTGACCTCCTGTCAACATCAGTCTTGGGATCTCAGGAACACACAAGCCTCTGCATCACGACAAGGTGGCAATCCTTCAGGAAGAGAACAAAGGCACTCCAAGGTATTTCACACCGATGTTATCAAACAGCATTTGGGCAGAGTCACATAAAAAGATATGAAGACCGATAGTTAAAGAGGAGTGGCACATTGCTCACCTGTTCACAGTGCCAAAGACAAAGTCCAATCCTGACCTTAGGAGCTGCATGCGTGGAGTTCGCCCGTTCTCTCTGTGACTGCAGGACTTCCCTTTGCAAACCTCATTTTCCTCACACATCCAAAAGGGGGGCATGATAGTGAGAAAGCCACAGTGGTGTAATTGTTAGTGTAATCATTGTACAGCGCCAGCAATCGCTGATCAGGGTACAATTCCCACTGCTGTCTGTAACAAATAGTCAACGTGACTGTGTGGGTTTCCTCTGTGTACATCAGTTTCCTACAGTCTTAAGGGTTAGAGTTAGTGAGTCGTGGACATGCTACGTTGACACCGAAAACACGGTGACGCTGGCAGGCTGCTGCCAGCACGATCCTTGCAGATTTACTTTGATGCAGATTACGTATTTCTCTGTATGTTTTGATGTACATGTGGCAAACAAAGCTAATCTTTAATCTCAGCTTTTTACAAAGTCACTACAAGAACTACAAATACATTTTTGTAAGAGGTTGGTAAATAGACAACTTGGGGATCCAGGACGGATAGCCTCTCCCTTACACTCGCGAGTGAAGTTTGCATAACAAGAAATTAATACCAGCACCAATGATTTTTTTTGGGGATCTGGCAAGTCAAATAGAAATGAAGAGACCAGTGAATGTTGTGCTTTGTAACAGCATGTGGAATTAGGGATGTTATACTGTGGATTAATTAAGAGACTGTTGCATTAATAGTTCCATTGAATTAAACATGCAAGAAAATCTGCAGGTGCTGGAAACCCAGGGTAACACACATAAAATGCTGGGGGGATGCCGAAGGTCAGGCAGCATCTATGTAAAGCAACAACCAGCCAATGTTTCAGGTTCAGGCCTTTCATCAGCCTAGTGAAGAGTCTCTGCCTGAAATGCCAACCCTTTGTTCTTCTCCCTAGAAGCTGCTTGACCTGCTGAGTTCCTCCGGCACTTTGTGAGTGTTACTCTAAATCAAATTTAAAAATTAGTTGAATGACCATTTGTAATCTCAGTTATTGATTTGGCTGAGACCAAATCTCGGCCATTGTTGCCTTTGGGAAGGTTCATTTTCAGGCCAGTGCTCATTTCTGTTTTCATCCAATCCATTGTTAGCATTATGATCCACAATTCCAATGAGTTTCCAAAGCACTGACTAATCATCTAGAGATTTACTGAGGGATTCAGTTAATTAAGGCGTTCAGGAATTAAAGCATTTAAGGGTCATAGGGACCATACCAAATCATTGGTGCTAGTCTGGTTGACTAATGCTCTACCTCTTGGTTCTTCCGCAGACTGCCTTTAAAGAGACTTAATAGGTCATTCATTTCCAGGGGAATTATGGATGGATGTTAAATCACTGGCCTCGCGAAATCCGGCAAATATTTTGGTATCACTTTCTATTCTAAATTTTCCTTCATAGAAATCTATTTCTTGTTTTGGCACAAGTAATTCCTTACAAAAAGTCACGGTTGGTGTTCTCCGATCTGCAAGATGTGACCTATTGACGAATGAATCCTTTGAGCCGACCACTGCACAGTCTTATTCTCACAATCCTTCAGGGTTGTGTCGCAGCTGACTCATTCCTTTTAAAAGCTGAAATATTTTTCCTCAAAGCTTGCAATTGATTCAACAAGTCATGGTCTACACAGAGTGACACTTTTATTTCTATGTATAATATACTCTCTGGTATTCAATAGTGTCTATTAATCTTTCAACCAGCTCCCAGTACATAGAGGTAACAAGAACCATAATTGCTGACAATTATTTTAAGGCCTATAATTTTCTGATAAATTTCTCTCTCCAATTTAATATCTCAATATATTAGTGATTGCACAGATTAGCAAAGTTCTTTTATTGTTGCCGGTTGAGTTCAACTAACAAAGGTCTTACAAATTCCAGCAATAAGCAGGAAGACACGAATCCTATTTTTGGAAGCATTATATAAAACTTCAATAAACCGAAGTCACAGTTTTGTAAAATAATAAGGAAAACATTTTATGGTGTCATAAATTTCAAATTCACTTCTATTAAAAAAAACTGCAAAGGTAAATTAGTTTGGTAATGGAAAATTTAATTTACAGGTTTTTGTTTAAAGTATAATGTGATTAATGTTCCTGTAATAAAAGGAAGCAGTTTAACACCAAGTTGAAAGAGTAAAATTTGTGCAATTTAGAAGATGGGTTTCCTTTATTGGGTTTCTATGGGTTCTGAAGACAAAACAGCGTTTCATCGTAATGATGCGAAGAAAAATGTTCACAACAAAGTAAAAAACTTCAAGCTTCATTACACTGCTTAATGTGTGTCTCTGCAAAAGTACTTCTGAAGTGCTTCTGCTATTTAATTGTGGTTTTACTATATCTCAGAGCAGAATACACCTTCAGAACGTGCTGAAAATGAAAATCAAAATGACTGCAGTTGCTGGAAATCTAGAATAAAACTCTGGAAAATCTCAGCAGGTCAGGCAGCATCTGTGGAAACATAAACAGTCAACATTTTGGTTGTCTTCTTTACCAGTTCAGGCAGCACTTGTGGAACAGTTGACGTCTTGGGTCTGCTCTTCTGCTCTTTTCCAGTGCTGCAACATCAGCTACTTTTTTAATTCCACAGATACAGCCTGACTTGCTGAGTCTTTCCAGCACTTAATGCTGTTATTACTAAGTGTGCAGTTCCATGAAGTTCAACTATATTTTTCTGGTTTGTTTCAGAGCTAAATTTGTTTCTCTTGCTTACGTCTCACTGCCTTTGTCACTATCAATACTGTTCATGGACGATGTTCCATCTATTGCAGCTAAAGTCAGAATATTGTTGAGGTGTTGCCATCCATTGTAAAATGGCTGAAGTTGCATGTGGAATGATGATCAATAATTGTTAAATAGGACATTGCCATTATTGACAATGAGGCCTGGTTGTTCTTCTGATGCAATAGAATAAATAGCATAGGAATAAATTAGTTTTAGTTGACTGAACATAGATGGTGAAGAGTTGAAATCTGCTGGAGCCAACATTTTAAGACTATAAGACAAAGGAGCAGAATTAGGCCATTTGGCCCATCAAATCTACTCCACATTCCATCATGCCTGAGTAATTATCCCTCCATATCTCTTTCTCCTTCCTTCTCCCTATAAATTTTGATGCCCATACTAATTAAGAACCTATCAACCTCTGCTTTAGATATTATCGATGATTTTGCTTCCACAGCTGTCTCTGGCAATAAGTTCCACAGATTCATCACCATCTGGCTAAAGAAATTCCTGCTAACCTCTGTTCTAAATTGACCTCTTTCTATTTTGAGACTATAGCTTTTGGTCCAACTTGACTTCACTATTGGAAACATCCTCTCCACATCCACCCTATTTAAGTATTTCAATATTTGATAGGTTTTAATGAGATTCCCCCCTCATTCTTCTAAACTCCCATGAGTACAGGCCCAGAGCCATCAAATGCTTCTCATACATTAACCCTTTAATTCCCGAGATCATTCTTGTGAACCTCCTCTGGATTCCCTCCAATGACAACACATCTTTTCTCAGAGAAGAGGCCTCAGAACTGCTGACAATGTTCCAAATATGATCTGACTAATACATTTTGTAAAGCCTCAGGTCTGATAATGAGATCTGATGACCCTCAGTGAGCATCACATGGTCAGTCTCATGTGACAAAATTTTTCTGCATTCTGACCCGACAATGACTTCATTATCATCTGATTTTTTTTTTGCCTACAACTTATGAACGAACAGTTTCAACTCTTGAACTCCCTGGTGCTCCAGGGAAAAGTCTCTATCAAGAATATTTGTTGTGTAATCTCAGCAAACAATGATTACGATTTCCAAGTCAATTTTGTTTTGTTTCTATGCATCTGACTTTTGATCTGATGACATTTATTAAAGTAATAAAAATGTAAGTAGAGCAAAAGACCCTTCAGCCTACATATTCATGCTGACCCTTTTGTCAGACTCAAAATCAGGTTTATTATCATTGGCATGTGTCGTGAAATTTGTTAACTTAGCAGCAGCAGCACAATGTAATACATAATCTAGCAGAAAGAGAGAAAAAAATAATAATCAATAAATAAAATATAACAATAAATAAACAAGTAAATCAATTACATATATTGAATAGATTTTTTTAAATGTGCAAAAACAGAAATACTATATATTTTTTTAAAAAGTGAGGCAGTGTCCAAAGCTTCAATGTCCATTTAGGAATCAGATGGCGGGAGGGAAGAAGCTGTTCCTGAATTGCTGAGTGTGTGTCTTCAGGCTTCTATATCTCCTACCTGATGGTAACAATGAGAAAAGGGCATGCCCCGGGTGCTGGAGGTCCTTAATAATGGACGCTGCCTTTCTGAGACACTGCTCCCTAAAAATGTCCTGGGTACTTTGTAGGCTATTCCCCAGGATGGAACTGACTAGATTTACAACCTTCTGCAGCTTCTTTCGGTTCTGTGCAGTAGCCCCTCCATACCAGACAGTGATGTAGCCTGTCAAAATGCTCTCAAGAGCATAACTATAGAAGTTTTTTAGTGTATTTGTCGACATGCCAAATCTTTTCAAACTCCTAATAAAGTATAGTCGCTGTCTTGCCTTTATGACTACATCAATATGTTGGGACTAGGTTAGATCCTCAGAGATCTTGACACCCAGGAACTTGAAGCTGCTCACTCTCTCCACTTCTGATCCCTCTATGAGGGTTGGTATGAGTTCCTTCATCTTACCCTTCCTGAAGTCCACAATCAGCTCTTTCATCTTACTGACGTTGAGTGCCAGGTTGTTGCTGCGGCACCACTCCACTAGTTGGCATATCTCACTCCTGTACACTCTCTCATCTACCAACAGCGGTTGTATCATCAGCAAATTTATAGATGGTATTTGAGCTATGCCTAGCCACACAGTCATGTGTATACAGAGAGTAGAGCAGTGGCTCTGAAGTGTGCCAGTGTTGATCATCACCAATCCGCACAGACTGCAGTCTTCCAGTTAGGAAGCTGAGGATCCAATTGTAGAAGGAGGTGCAGAGGCCCAGGTTCTGCAACTTCTCAATCATGTTATTCCTAAGACTTTTGCACAGTACTGTACATTATAAGTATTACTGAGAATGTGAGTTAGACTACTTGAAAGTAAGTCTGTAGGTTGTGGAATCAGTTTAATGTTGACAACATTTTGTGGGGAAGGAATACATTGTTAACATTCATGTCAACAAATCCATTTTCTTGTAAAACTGCACGACTGTGTACCGAAGAGAATTGATGCAGTTTTAAAGAGGGTCACCAAATATTGAGTTGATCTATCCATTGAGAAACTTTTCCAGTCCTGATGAAGGGTCTTGGCAGGACTGTACCCTTTTCCATAGATGCTGCCTGACTTGCTGAATTCCTCCAGCATTTTGTGTGTGTTGCCTGACTCTTGCCAATATAGCTCTCTGGCTCTCTAGTGTTTGCAATCCTCCAAACACTATGACAAGGTTGTGGTCCTTCTGGAGGACAATTTCCTTCTACCTTAGTACAGTACATAGTTTTTTATTAAACTTTAAATTGATTCAAAAGACTTGCACTACCATTTCTTTGAGGCAAGATAATGAATTCTTTCAGCAAATGTCGAAACTCCCTTCTCGATTTACAGTGGGAGTGGCGCACTTTCATAATTTGTGCACTTTACTACACAAATTAAGAAGATTCTTGAAATAAAGTAACTGGAAATGTGTTACATAAAGAGCTTCAAAAGGTTGAACCAAGATTTCATCATTCAGAATTGCTTGCAGTGTTGGCAATCTTGTGTAATGTTACTTTAATAAGTAGACAGTAATGGGAAATAGAAACAAGCTGAGGGGATACATTTTATTCATGAACAACGTGTCTGATTCACTGTGGTTACTCTTTTATTAAGATACAGAAAGGATCAGTTTCTATTTCAACGTCAAAACCTTGTGGTCGCCCCTCAACAATAAGTACTCCATTTTGAGAACTGTTGAGGCAGATGGCCTACCTGGGGGAAGCAACAATAGCCGTGCATCTGACACTGTGGCTCAGAAGGGCAGGAAACTGAAGAGGATGGTAGCAGTAATAAGGGACTTTATTTTTAGTGGACAGGTAGGCGATTCTGTGGATGCGAAAAAGAAACACGGATGGTAGTTTGCCTCCCAGGTGCCAGGATCCGCAATGTTTCTAAACGCGTCCTGAAAAGGGAGGGTGAGCAGCCAGAAGCTGTGGTACATATTGGCATCAATTGCATAAGTAGAAAAAGGGTGGAAGTCCTAAAAACAGAATACAGGGAGTTAGGAAGGAAGCTGAGTACCAGGAGTCAAAGGTAGTAACCTAGGGTTTGCTGCCTGTGTCATGCAACAGGGAGAATAGGAATAGAATGAGCTGGGATAAATGTGTGGCAAAAGAATTGGAGCAGGGGGCAGGGATTCAGACATCTGGATCATTGGGACCTCTTCTAGGGCAGGCGGGACCTGTACAAAAAGGACAGGTTGCACTTAAATCCAAGGGGGACCAATATTCTTGTGGGTAGGTTTTACTAGACTATTGGGAGTGATTTAAACTAATATGGCAGGGGGATGGGAACCAGTGTGATAGAGCTGAGGATGAGAGCAGGTTTACAAGTAGGTGATAGGTGTAAGATGAATGTAAGGAAGGACAGGCCAATAATTGGATACAATTGTAGAAAGAGCAAAGTGTTAAATTGTACCGCAGAGGCAAAATTCAAAACGGCCAAGAATGCAGGACTAAAGATGTTATATTTAAATGCACGTAGCATTCAGAATGAGGTGGACTAACTCGTGGTGCAATTAGAGGTTTGGTCGATATGATGTGGGCATCACTGAGTCGTGGCTGAAAGAAGGCTGAGTTGGGAGCTTAACATCAAAGGATATATTTTGTATCAAAAGGACAGGCAGGAAGGCATAGACAGTGGTGTGGCTCTGTTGGTAAAAGATGGAATTACATCTTTAGAAAGAGGTGACACAGGGTCAAAGAATGTTGAATCTTTGTGGGTAGAGTTAAGAAACTGCAAGGTTAAAAATCATTATTGGAATCATATTTAGGTCTCCAAATAGTAGCCAAAATGTGGGGTTGAGATTCGAAAGGGAGCTGGAAAAGGCATGTAACAAGGGTAATACCATAATTGTAATGGGGGTTTTCAATAAGGAAAAGGATTGCAAAAATCAGATTGGTGTTGGATCACAAGAGAGGGAATATGTTAAATGCCTACAAGATGGCTTTTTAGAGCAGCTTGTGCATGAGCCTACTCGGGGGAAGGGCAATATTAGATTGGGTACTGTGTAATAATCCCAATCTAATTATGGAGCTTAATGTACAGGAACCCTGAGGAGGCAGTGATCATAATATGATTGAATTCATACTGCAATTTGAGAGGGAGTAGCATAAGTCACATTCATTAGTATCATGATAGCATAAAGGGAATTACAGAGGCATGAGAGAGGAGCTTGCCCAGGTGGATTGGAGAAGGATACTGGAGGGGATGACAACAGAGCAAAGATGGCCGAAGTTTCTGGGAATAATTCACAAGGAGAAGGATAGATGTGTCCCACAGAAGAAGTAGTTCTCAAGTGGCAGGGGTAGGCAACCGTGGCTGACTGCAGAAAAGCCAAGGGAAGGGCATATAAGGTAACAAAAGTGAGTGAGAAGTTGGATGATTGGGAAGCTTTTAAAATCTAACAACAGGCAACTAAAAAAAGCTATAAGAGGAGAAAAGATTAAATATGAGGGCAAATCAGCCAATAGTAGAAAGCAGGATACTAAAAGTTTTTTTTTTCAGTTATATAAAGAGTAAAAGGGAGGTATGAGTTGGTATTGGATCCCTGGAAACTTATGCCGGTGAGGTAGTAATGTGGGACAAAAAATGGCAGATGAACTTAATAAGTACTTTGCATCATTCTTCACTGATGAAGACACTGGCAGTGTGCCAGAGGTCTGTAAGTGTCAGGGAGCAGGAATGAGTGCCATTGTGATTTCAAAAGAAAAAAATGCTAGGCAAACCTCAAAGGTCTTAAGATGGATAGGTCACCTGGACCAGATGTACTACATCCCAGAGTCCTGAGAAAGGTTGCTGAATGGAGGCATTGGTCCTGATCTTTCATTAATCATTTGATTCTGACATGGTTCCAGAGGACTGGAAAATTGCATATGTCACTCCACTCTTCAAGAAGGGAGAAGGCAAAAAAAAGGAAATTATAGGCAAGTTAGTCTAACCTCAGTGGTTGGTTAAGTGTTGGAGTCTATTATTATGAAAGAGGTTTTGAGGTACTTGGTGACTAATGATAAATTAAGTCAAAGTCAGCATGGTTTCTGTAAAGGGAAATTCTGCCTGACAAATCTGTTAGAGCTCTTTAAGGAAGTAACAAGCAGGGTGTTGGATGTGCTTTGCTTGAAAATTCAAACATCAGAAAATACAGAGGAACTTACGAGTCCTCATGCAAGACTCCCAGAACGTTAATTCACAGGTTGAGTCTGTGGTAAAGCAAGCAAATGCAATACTGGCATTTATTTCAAAGGGAATAAAATTAAAAACAAGGACATAATGCTGAAGCTTTATAAGACTCTAGTCAGGCCACACTTGGAGTATTGTTAACAGTTTTCAGCCCCTTATCTCAGAAAAAATGTATTTTCATTGGAGAGAGTCCACAGGAAGCTCACGAGGATGATTCTGGGAGTGAAGGGGTTAAATTATTAGGAGCGTTTGGCAGCTTTGAGCCTGTACTCACAGAAATTTAGAAGAATGCATGGGGATCTCATAAAAACCTACGGAATGTCGAAGGGACTAGATAAGGTGGATGTGGAGCGGATGTTTCCTCTGGTGAGATAGATTTGACACTGTGGCCCCTGCCCATCCCCCACATGATACATCTGTTGTCGGCCCCCAACCAACACATACTCCACTCTCCCCTCCTACCCCTCCTCACAGCCCCCCACCCTGCTCCCGTGACTACAGCCCTCCCTCACCTGAAACCACCACAGTGGGCTTCACAGCTGAACAGGTGAGAAGACAGCTGAAACGTCTCCACCCAAGCAAGGCTGCAGGCCCGGATGGTGTCAGCCCCAGGGTGCTCAAAGCCTGTGCCCCCTAGCTATGTGGAGTACTTCACCACGTCTTCAACCTGAGCCTGAGTCTCCAGATGGTTCCTGTGCTGTGGAAGATGTCCTGCCTTGTCCCTGTACCGAAGACGCCGCGCCCCAGTGGCTCCAATGACAACAGACTGGTGGCATTGACCTCCCACATCATGAAGACCCTGGAGAGACTTGTTCTGGAGCAGCTCTTAGGCCACACTTAGATCCCCTCCAGTTCGCCTATCAGCCCCGACTAGGAGTTGAGGATGCCATTGTCTACCTGCTGAACCGTGTCTACGCCCACCTGGACAAGCCGGCGAGCACTGTGAGGGTCATGTTTTTTGACTTCTCCAGTGCGTTCAACACCATCCGCCCTGCTCTGCTGGGTGAGAAGCTGACAGTGATGCAGGTGGATGCTTCCCTGGTGTCATGGATTATTGATTACCTGACTGGCAGACCACAGTACATGCGCTTGCAACTCTGTGTGTCAGACAGAGTGATCAGGAGCACTGGGACTCCACAGGGGACTGTCCTGTCTCCCTTTCTCTTCACCATCTACATCTCGGACTTCAACTACTGCACAGAATCTTGCCATCTTCAGAAGTTTTCTGATGACTCTGTCATAGTTGGATGCATCAGCAAGGGAGATGAGGCGGAGTACAGGGCTACTGTGGGAAACTTTGTCACATGGTGCGAGCAGAATCATCTGCAGCTTAATGTGAAAAAGTCTAAGGAGCTGGTGGTGGATCTGAGGAGGGCTAAGGCATCGGTGACCCCTGTTTCCATCCAAGGGGTCAGGATGGACATGGTGGAGGATTACAAATACAGGGGGATACGAATGGACAATAAACTGGACTGGTCAAAGAACACTGAGGCTGTCTACAAGGAGGGTCAGAGCCATCTCTATTTCCTGAGGAGACGGAGGTCCTTTAACATCTGCCGGACAATGCTGAGGATGTTCTACGAGTCTGTGGTGGCCAGTGCTATCATGTTTGCTATTGTGTGCTGGGGCAGCAGGCTGAGGGTAGCAGACACCAACAGAATCAACAAACTCATTCGTAAGGCCAGTGATGTTGTGGGGGTGTAACTGGACTCTCTGACGGTGGTGACTGAAAAGAGGAGGCTGTCCAAGTTGCATGCCATCTTGGACAATGTCTCCTTTCCACTCCATAATGTACAGGTTAGGCACAGGAGTACATTCAGCCAGAGACTTATTCCACCAGAAGTCATTCCTGCCTGTGGCCATCAAACTTTACAACTCCTCCCTCGGAGTGTCAGACACCCTGAGCCAATAGGCTGGTCCTGGACTTATTTCCACTTGGCATGATTAACTTACTTTTATTTAACAATTTATGGTTTTATATTGCTATATTTCTTAATTATTCTTGGTTGATGTAACTGTAATGAAACCCAATTTCCCTCGGGATCAATAAAATATGTCTGTCTGGTGGGGTTATCCAGAGCTAGACAGCACAATCTCAGAACTGAGGAGCAACCTTATAAGTAACCTCAGAAGTAAGGACGATTTTTCTTAGCCAGAGAATCTGTGGAATGCTCTGCCACAAATTGCGGTGGAGGCCATGTCCGTGGGTATATTTAAGGTGGAGTTTGATCATTTCCCTGATCGGTCAGGACATCAAAGGATATGACAAGAAGCCAGGTGTATGGGATTGAGTGGGATCTGGGATCAGCCATGATGGAATAGCAGAGCAGACTCGATGGGCTGAATGGCCTAATTCTGCTGCTATGTTTTAGGGTCAAAGTGAATTTATTATCAAAGTACTGTATGTCACTATATACTACCCTGAGATTTATTTCCTTGCAGGCATCTATTAAAAAATAAAGAAATGCAATAGAATTTATGAAAAACTATGAATGAAGACTAACAAACAAGCAATGTGTGTGTGTATATATATATATATATATATATACATATACACACACATACACACACACACACACACACACACACACACACACACACACACACACACACACACAATACACAATAAGTACTGAAGTCTTAGGCACATATATAGCTAAGCTGCCCAAGACTTTTGGACAGTATATTATGTCTTCCTATTTACTAAATAACTCTTATTACTACTGAGCTATCAATGCTAAGTGCTCTTATTTCTGTTTTCCAACTCTCTGCTTCAGGGTGCAAGGGGGTAGATTTAATAGGAATTCTTTCATCCAGTATGTGTTCAGTTTATTGAATGAGCTGCCCAAGGAAGTACTCAAAGTAGGTCCGTCAACAACATTTCAAAGGTATTTGAATGGGTACATGGACAGGAGAGGTTTACAGGAATATGGGCCAAATGCAGACAAATAGGACTAGCTTAGATGGGAATCTTAGTCAGCATGAACCAAGTGCTTGCTGTATTACTCCATGACTCTAAGTATTGTGAATCAATGATGTGTTTGCTTATTTATTTATTTACTGGGATAGAGCATGAAATAGACCCTCCCAGCCCTTCAAGCCGTGCCAGCACAGAAGTCACTGGATTCAATCCTAGCCTCATCACGGGACAGTTTACAACGACCACTTAACCTACCAACCGGTATTTCTTCTTAGTGTGGGAGGAAACCCACATCGTCACGGGGAGAATGTACAAACTCCTTACAGGTAGTGGCAGGAACTGAACCCATGTCACTGGTACTGTAAAGCATTGCGCTGACCACTACGCTATTGTGTATTTAGTGGCAGCCAGTAAAAGGTAGCCGTTGTTTTAAGGTTGTCGTTCCAGGTAAGTATGAAGTTCTATGATGGGTGGATCACTGGGTTGTAACAAGTTGGGAGGAGAGCGTCTTACAAATAAATAGCTGTATTGCATTGTTAGCACTGAATCTGTTCAGTTCCTCATCAGTAACTAACAAAAACAAAGAAATATTACAAAAAATGATGCAGATGCTGGAAATACTCAGCAAGCCAGACAGCAACTGTAGAGAAAGGAACTGTCAATGTTCTGAGCAAAAGTCTTTCAACAAAGAACTCAGAAGGGCAGATTTGAAGTGTTACTGCTTTCTCTCCCTGCAGATGTTGCTCCACTTGCTGAGTGTTTCCAAAATCTTGTTGTGTGTTTAGATTCAGATATTACAGAGATGAAGTTCTGGCATAGTAAATAGATCACAGCGATGTGGTTACTAGGACACAACAGTTCATAGAACATAGACCAATAGAGCTCCGTTCAGGTCCTGTTGACTGCCAAGAAGTATCATGGTAAATCTCATCTTCATCCTCTCTGAAGCTTCCACATCCTTTCTATAATGAGACAACCATAACTGAACATAATATTCCAAGTGTGGTCTATCTAGAGGTTTATACAACTGCGTCAGTGCCTCACAGCTCTTGAACTCAATACCTGCACTAATGAAGTCCAGGATACCATACACCACCTTAACATAAGACCATAGCATATAGGAACAGAATTAGGCCATTTGGCCCACTGAGTCCACTCTACCATTTCATCATGGCTGATTCATTTTCCTCTCAGCCCCAATCCCCTGCCTTCTCCCCATATCGCTTTATGCCCTGACTAATCAAGAATCTATCAGCCTTGGCCTTAAATATATAGAAATATAGAAAAACTCCAGCACAATACAGGCCCTTTGGCCCACAAAGTTGTGCCGAACATGTCCCTACCTCAGAAATTACTAGGCTTACCCATAGCCCTCTATTCTACTAAGCTCCATGTACCTATCTAAAAGCAATGACTTGGTCTCCATTGCCAACTGCTTACAACTTTGAGAGATCTATGGATGTTGATGTGGACCCCAAGGTCCCTTTGTTCTTCCACACAGCTATGAATTGGATTCTAACCAATATCACACCTCTATCAAAATTATCAAAAGACATTACCAGCCTATTATCACATCGCTGTCTGTGAGATCCTGAATGCAAACTGGCTGCTGTATTTTGTATTTTACACCAGAAACTACACCAATGGAACAAATTGACCATAAAGCAGTTTGAGAGAAACCAGAACGGATGTGACAGGTTCTGAAGGACGGAAAATGGATGTAATAATTTGCTCCTCATTGAAGGAGATTCTGTGGATGCAACTCGGCTCATAGAGGGGCCACAGTTAAAGTGAAATGCTGAACAATAAGCAACTTACACCATATATACGTCCATAAATACCTCCTTGTTTGGAGTAAGAAATATAAAGATTAATTTTACTCAGTGCCAATTCCAAACTTAGGCTATACTCTCCAGGGCCTAAGAAAGAGCCTTTCATTACTAACTTGTGATTTAATGGTGGAATTTTGCTTTTGGGTTATGCCAAGGATTTTCAGAAAAAAAGAAGAATTTATTTCCAAAGTGCTTTGAGAAACCACTGTCACACATTAAAGCACCATGTAGAATAACAAGGAAATGTAAGATAGTTTTAATATGTAAAACTGTTCATTATTAAGAACTCAAAGCATTGTAAGGTTTATCATGCACTCCATACTCAAGACCAATTAACTTTGAGCGAAGTCTCCAGCTGTGAGAGTGCCAATTTGAATAGCATTTTGCAGATTAATTCTGGTTTTGCAAACTCTCCTGTCAAGCATTGATTATCATCAAGGGTGGTTTATTGAAAACATACCCACTAACAACAGTGGCAGCTTACAGTCAATAGCCAGTCCTTTACATCCATTTATGTCTCTGCACAATGTACTGGTTACGTAGGTTGCAAAACATTTCTGTGATTTTGGAGGGTTTTTGGATGCTCTATAAATCCAGGCAACTTTTATTTTTCTTATTCTGCAGAAAATTATGCAGGAATAACTTACTTTTTCTTTTGTGGAAGGAAAACATACAAGAACTTTATTTCAATATGCTGGGGTAAATGTTTCACACAACTAACATTCCGGGATAGGGGTCCATGGACCCTGATTGGGATCCATGAACCATTGACTGATCTCATGAAGAAATAAGGGACAGAGAACTTGAACGTCTGCCAATCACATTCCACATGCAGCAGCTCATAAGAATGAAATCTACTCAGTACTTCCCAATCACAAATGAAAGAAAATCTGCAGATGCTGGAAATCCAAGCAACGCACACAAAATGCCGGAGGCACTCAGTGGGTCAGGCAGCACCTATGGAAAAGAATACAGTTGACGTTCTGGGCCGAGACCCTTCAGCAGGATTAAATGCTGCCCAGCCTGCTAAGTTCCTCCAGCATGTTTTGTGTGTCAATGCTTCCCAATTTCAATTCATATTTCTTTTTCTGATAATAGCTGGAGATGGAGTAGGTGCTGGGAATAAAATGATAGGCACTATTGTTGGCATCATGTTGTAGATTTTCAATGTGTGTTAAGAGCTTGCGAAACAACTGCCTGCTCTTGAGGTCATCTAAATTTTGGTTCCATCAATGTTCAATGTTCTAATCTCTAAATCGGGCAATTTTATAAATGCTACCAGAATATCCACAGTAACTTCACCATTACATTTAGCAAACACAACAATTACTTTCCTAGAAATTTTCTTGGATACCTGGATTAGAGAGCATGTTTTATGAGGATAGGTTGAGCAAGCTGGGACTTTCTTCTTTGGAGCGATAGAGAGGAGAGGTGTACAAGATGATAAGAGGCATAGATCCAGTGGGCATCCAGAGACTTTTTCCCAGGGTGGAAATGGATAATATGAGGGAGCATAATTTTACGATGATTTGTAGAAAGGGTAGTGAAGATCTCAGCAGTATATTTGTTACATTGAGAGTAGTGGATGGGCGGAGTTGCTGGCAGGGATGGAGGTAAAGCCAGAGACATTAGGACATAAAAACACTTCGATAAGCACATGGGTGATAGAAAAATGGAAGGCTCTGTAGAAACAAGGAATTTGATCGATCTTAGAGTAGGTTCAGAGTTTGTCGCAACATCGTGAGCTAAAAGGCATGTACTGTGATGTACTGTTCTATATTCTATATTCTAGAACAGCAGGCACAGCTCTGAAACCTGCGATCATAATGCTTATTGCCCTCTGAAACATTCTGCATGTACAGTACTCTGCAAATGTCTTAGGCACATATATATATAATTAGGGCGACTAGGATCTTTGCACAGTACTGTAATCATTTTGTATTCCACTGTACTGCCACAAAAGAAAAACACATTTCCTGACATACGTGAGTAATGATAAACCTGATTCTGATATGGGTCTCTATAGTGGACTGAGAGTAGGAAGGGGGCAGGGAGATGGAAATCATGACTGGGAAAAGGGGAAGGGAGAGGGAAGCACCAGAGAGACATTTTGTAATGATCAATAAACCAATTGTTCCTCCAGCATTTTGTATCAGATGCATCTTGATATTTCCACATGATACCTTCTATAGGATTCGCTCTAATGTTAGTAGAAGTTCGAGAGAATCCTGGCAGACAAGCCAAATCTTCTCAAATGCCGAAGGTAGTACACAAGCTGATGCACTTTCTTGATAACTGTATTCACATGACCGACCAGGTGATATTGCTGGTGCAGTGGATGCCTTGGAACTTGAAACTTTTGGCTGCCTCTACGACAGCTCTTAGGTTGTTTGTCTATCACTTTATTAAATAGTGTTTTAATGACAGACATTTGAGCTTGGCTGCTTGGCAAAATATAAATCAGTGCCAGGTGGAGGAAGCAGTCATTGAACCAGGCTTCAAGACTGCGTTTTTAAAGGGTGAATCATTTCTCTGCTTTGCGGCAGATACCGTACTGATTTTCCATAAGCTCCTGGGGGCAGAATTTTGGAAGCCAGCAATTCCAAAGTAGGATACAGTAGCTTGGGGGGACAGTGTCAAGAAAGAACATATTAGATGTTCAGTTTTGATGTAATGAAGATATTGCAGTGTTGAATTGAGATTTGAGCCAACTTTGAAGATGGAGAGGATTTGATTTTTTCACAGTCTGGTGTTGTGAGGTGGACTGCATTATCTAGAAGTTTAGGGATGAAAATAAATTTAGTGACAAGCTTTGCAATAAATTTGAACATAACCTTCGATAATGAATAACTGCTGAATGTTGTAGAAGATAGGACTACTTGGATAGTGTCCATGAAGACAAATGCAATGAGCCTCTTCCAGTTTATAGTCTGGTGAAACAGGGCAAACTCACAATTTGCAAAAAGGAGAAGCATCCAATTCTTTCAAAAAAAAAAGTTCACATTTAAGTTTATTGTTGTGGGCATATATTCCCAGGATATAAAAGCCACAAAATTAGCTTTTTGTAGCAGCAGCACAGTATATTATAAATATAAATATAATATAAATTACATAAGTGTAATATATACTGTATTATATATAACATGTATAACAATATAAAATTAAATATATTGACAATCCCTCAAATTGAGGGAATACAATCTAAGGTAGAATTAGAGTTTTCAGGTTGGTTCCAGAACCTGATGTCAGTGGGGAAGAAGCTGTTGTTGAACATTGAGTTGTGGGTCTTTGGGCTCCCATATTTCCTGCCTGATGGTATCAATGAGAAGATGGCATGGCCCAGATGCTGGGAGATTCCTGACAATGGATATCATCTTCATGAGGCATTCCCTCTCGTAAATGCCCTGAATGGTGGGGAGAGCTGTACCAGTGAAGGGACTATCTGAATATGCTACTCTCTGAACCCGCTTAAGCTCTTGTACATTGGAGTCACCAGCAAAGCCAGCACCAGTTAACCTGCTGAACCGAGAGTGCACCAGATTTATCATCATTTCACTCCAGAGGCAATGTTAGAACATAGAATAGTACAGCACAAGAACAGACCCTTCAGCCCACGATAATGTTCAGAACCAATTAAATTAACAAACAATTTGCTAACAAATGTTTTCTGCCTACACCAATGTCCAAAGCCTTCCATTTTCCTCACATCTAAACATCTCTTAAAAGTCTCTCATGTACCTGTCCCTACTACCACCTCAGGCAGAGCATTCCAGGCACCCACCACGCTGTGTAAAAAAACAAACAAACACTTGTCTCTCACATCTCCTTCGAAATTATTCTGTCATCTTAAATGGGTATTAGACGTCTCAACCCTGGGAGAAAGATACTGTCTGTCTACTCTGTCTATGCCTCTCATATTCTTCTATCAGATCTCCCCTCAGGCTCCACTTCTCCAGAGAAAACAACTCAAGTTTGTCCAACCTCTTGTGATAGCAAATGCCCACTAATTCAGGCAGCATCCTGGTAAACCTCTTCTGCAGACTCCAAAGCATCGGCATCCTCCCTATACTGTGACTTATTGTACTTTTGCACTAGGACGAACAGAAATTCTGATTCTCATGGAGAATAGGATATTGTGGGAAAGAGTCATTGAAGGATTGATAGTCCTTCCAACGTGGATCGGCAGGGTGTAGTCAGATCTGAGTATTAACCGGACTGTGAGATGTTCTGATGCTTCTCACTAATATGCTAATCAGATTGTGCTTTGCTCACTGGAAGATATGGCTTAGCACTGATCTTCTGTACTTCATTTTAGAAGAAATTAAAGCCTTCTCCGCAGGAGTAAGAACCGCTGACTACATCTACTGCAGGATGCAATTGAGGGAATCATTGTCGCTGTGTTCAAAGAGCACATTCTTTTTGTAACATTTAGATAGTTCACTTGCAAATATCATTATGAATGAATGTACATTCAATAGCCACTTTATTGGGTACATCTGTACCATGTTAATGCAAATAACTTATCAGCCAATCATGTGGCAGCAACTCAAAGCATAAAAGACATGGTCAGGAAGTTTAGTTGTTGTTCAGACTAAATCAGCACGGGGAATAATGATAAGTGATTTTGGCTGTGGAAATAATTGTTGGTGCCATTCAGGGTGGTTTGAATATCTCCAAACCTGCTGAACTCCTAGGACTTTCACACACAGCAGACTCTGGAGTTTATAGAGACTGGTACAAAAAACAAAAAAAAATCCAGTGAGTTGCAGCTTTGTGGGCAAAAATCACCTCGTTAATGAGAGAGGTGAGAGGAGAATGGCCAGACTCATTCAAGCTGACAGGAGAGCAACAGTAATTCAATAACCACGTGTTGCAGAAGAGCATCTCAAAATGGACAGCAAGTTAAACATCAAAGCGGATGAGTTTTAGCCACAAAAGACCACATGGGATTCCACTTCTGTACCTATAAAAAAAAGTGGCCACTGAATTGGAATCAGAATCGGGTTTACTATCACTGGCATAAGTTGTGAAATTTGTTGTCTTTGCAGCAGTGGTACAATGCAATACATAATAATGGAAAAAATGTGAATTACAGTAAATATATATATAATAAGTAGAGCAAAAATAGAATTTCAAAAAATACTGAAGCAGCATTCATGGGTTTCATGTCCACTCTGAAGTCAGCTGGCAGAGGGGAAGAAGTTGAGTGTACATTTCTAACATTTCTACCCTCATCTATTCACTTAACTTCAATGTTGCAAATGCACCATATAGGAAAGAAAACTAATTTCTGTAACTAAATCTTCAAGTTTCGTAGTAAATTTATTATCAAAGTTCTATACTAGATTCGCTTTCTTTCAGGCATTCAGAATAGAACAAAGAAATACAATAGAATCAGTAAAAAAAACGCACAATGACTGACAAGCAACCAATGTGACCAAGAAGACAAACTGCAAATGCAAAAAAAATCAAATAATCATACATAAGCAAGTAAATAAATCCAGAAATCCTGAAGGCTTGTTCACTCATCTCTTCATTAATTCATATATTTGTCTGGTGTTGCTTTCTCATCTTTCATTATTGCAGTCTCATTAACAATGAATGGGATTGCAGTGGCTATGCTTCAGAATTAGCAGTGATCCGCACCTCTTGGGAATGTAAATCTGGAAGTTACACAGACCTGCTGTAAGTCTGGAGCATATGGAGTGAGAAATGCTGTGTAGTTGGCACCTCGTTCCATCACCACAGTCCAGGTGGAACCTAACAGTGGATATCAAACTGGAATTACTCAACTGGGAATTCCTTCACTGGATGTTAAGAAGGAAACAAGATATTTTTTATTGAAGCAAAAAGTGCTGGATACACTCCACAGCTCAGACGCGTCTGAGCAAAGAGAAGATTAAAATATTAGCTTTATTTGTCACATCAAAGTCAAATCATTGAAACGTGTGAAATGCGTCATTTTGCGTCGTGACCAACACAGTCTGAGGATTGTGCTGTGGGCACATCTGCCACCAACATAGCATGCCTACACACACCAACCCTAACCCTACTCTATGTTTGAGTTATTTATTGGGCATCATTGTGTTACCTTCACAAGCAATATAATCCCTTTCTTCAAGCAGCAGTAATGGTTAAACTTTCTCTTAACCCTGCAGCCAGAAATAAATAAACACACAATATAGACCAAAGGTTTCCAGCCTGGGGTCCACAGACCCCTCAGTTAATAGTAAAGATCCACGGCATCAAAATGGTTGGGAATCCCTGACTATAAACCAATACAACACTGGGCAGGCTATTCGGCCTACAATGTTGTGTTCATCTTCATGTCAATTTGTACTAGGTATCTTCTTCAAAGTGCAAAATTTCGAAGTATTTTTATTATCAATTTATATTATACAAGCTTGAGGTTTGTCTCCTAGCAGGCAGTCACAAAACAAAGAAACACAACAGAACCCATTTAAAAAAAGGACTGTCACAGACCCAATGTGCAGAGAGAGAAAAAAATCAAATCATGTAAACAATAAATGCAAGGAAATAGCATTCTGAACTGAAGTCCACAAAGAGAGTCTGTCCACCGACCCTCAGTTCAGTGCAGAGCAGAGCAGAGAGCTGAACTGATCTGACCCTCGCCTCGGGTCTCAACATCCTGAGCTTTTTCAATCTGGCCCAGTGCATAAATTGTTATCGAAACATCATGTTCAGTTGCCTTGATACGCTCTGGAACCTGGACCCAACGGCCTCAATTCGACCCGACCTTTCCAATTCAGCACGGAGCTTAAATCGTCATCCAAACATCGGGTTCAGTCGCTTTGATACGCTCTGGGACCTGAACTCCACCACCTCGATTTGGCCTGTACCCAACCTTTCTGGTTTTTCTGGGCACTTACATCAATCAAGCCTTGGGGTTTCCTCCAATGGGCCGGCTGCCTTGCCTCACCTCAGTCCTGTCTGTTCCTCTACATCATCCACATACTTCCATTCCTATTATATTCATGCATCTATCCATGTGTCTGTTCAGCCTCCAGCACTTCAGGGAGAACAACCTGAATTTGTCCAACTGTTCCTTATAGCGTATCCAAGCAGCATCCTGGTAAACCTTTTCTTCACATAAACTCTTCTCGGGCTTCCAGCCGGGTATAAGTGTCAATTTTAACCGACATTTCAATGACAAACTCTGCCATCTTCATCAGGGATAATGCCTGGGCATGTCTAGTTTGGTGGTATATATACCCCCGTCACCTCTCCTTCCTGATTGGTTAGAACTCATCCAATCAGGTTTCTGCTGACCCACCTTCTTTACAATCAAGTTCCAGTTCTTCCTTCGAGTGAGACCTTCGTCTTTATTAAAATTCTTTTCTCTAGTTTTATTTCAATGGCTTCCTTTGCCCGGCATGCCGAAAGCCACTGGTGTGTCACAGTGACAGAAGTCTCTCTCTAAGTAAGAACTGGAGTTTGATTGTAAACAAGGCGGGACAGCAGAAACCTGATTGGATGAGGACTAACAAATCAGGAGCCATGGACAATGGGGGCATATATACTGCCCAGGCATCATCCTGATTTAATATGGCGAAGTTATTAATCGAACTGGCAGTTAAAATCAATTCCTGTACCCACTTGGAAGCGTAAGACGAGTTTCTTCGTCATGTATGGCAGAACAGCACTGGATCATTTTTCATATTCTCCACATTTTCCACGGTCAACACATCCTCCCTATAATGGGCAACCAGAACTGTACAAAGTATTCCAAGGATGATCTGACTGAAGTTATATATGTATTTGCGGCATGATTTCCTTACTCTGACACTTAGCACTCCTACCAATACAGGCACACATGCCAATATAGCATCTTTACTACCTTATCCACTTGAACAAACATTCTCAGTTAATTATGGACCTAGACCCCAAGATTCGTCTGTACTTCAATGCGATGAAGGGGCTTGCCATTAAATGTATATTTTTTTCTTTCATTTGACCTCCCAAAGTGCAATACCTCACACTTATCTGGATTAAATTCCACCTGCCACTTTTCTACTCATATCTGTAACTCACTATATTGTTGATAGTTCTTTATAATGTCCACAACTCTGCCCATCTTTGTGTTATCTAAATCATTGATATACAGTACATCAGTTAATGACTGAGGTCTCAGCATCAACCCTCGTGAACACTACAGGTCACAGACCTCCAGACTGCATAACAATCTTCCAAACCTACTCATCTATGGGCAAGCCGGTTCAAACTCTGAGCTTGCAATTCAACTGGATCCCATACAGTATATCTTCTGGGTCAATCTATCATAAGAGACCTTATCAAATGCCTTCCTAAAGCCCCTGGAGATGCACAGTGTGGCCACTTTATTAGGTAGAATTCTATACCTAATAATGTGTCCACTGAGTGTATATTCGTGACCACGTGATAGGCTGATTAGAAATTTGTATTAGCAAGCAAGGGTACCTAATAAAATAGACATTAAATGTATGTCCACTGCCTTATCTTCTTTAAGCACATTTGTCACCTCCTCAAAGGAACTAAGTCAAGTTTGTAAGTCATGGCTTGCCCTGCACAAGGTGTGGCTGACTGTCCATAAGCAGGCCATGTCTTTCCAAATGCACATAAATCCTATCCCGTCACTAATTATCCTCTTTGATCCCCATTTCCTTTCTTGAACAAAGGCATATTTGTTATTCTCCAGTGCTCTAGGGCTCACCTGTTGCTAGCAAGGACACAGAGATCTTTCTAAAATCCCCAGTCATCTCCCTCAATATTCTGGAATAAATGCCATCAGGCCTTGGGAATTTATCCATCTGAGCATCATAAGAAGACCAGCAATAACTCATCCTCAATCTCTAAATGTCCCAGTATGTTCACACACCCCTCTCTGTTTTCAGAGACATTTAACACATTTCTTTTTGAATTTAAAGTGAAATTGAAAACATTTCCTCTGCTTACAGAATCCAAAAGGAAGAAGTAATTTTGAAACTTGAACTGAGTCATTGATAAGTGAAATTAGAATTAACTTTTCCCACACAAGGAATATGTGAGATCCTAGATTTTCGTGGTGGATTGATGGATTTTGAGAGGCAGAGGAAATAGTTTGTTCATATCGGCCCATCGCACCCCTTAAACGTTTCAAATGCTTCAATGAACACAGCCTTTAACCTTCCAAACTTGAGGGATTTCAAACTGGGCAATTTGCCTTTGTAATTTAATCTCAGGAAAACCAGGAATGGTTGAGAACAGAAACTGGGAAAGCAAACAAAGAGAATTTTTACTAAACCACAGGAGAAAAATCTATCCTCAGAAAATGAAGAGGGGCACAAAATGCAGGTCTGTCAGCATTTATGGAAATGAATAAAGAGTAGTAATTTTGGGCTGTGACCTCATCTGATCTTTGGTCAATAAAGCATTCTATTCGCAGGACCCAATTTAACTTTCTTTGTCCACTAAGTTCTATTACAAGTCTGAATGTAGAATTTTTAACATCCTAAAATGCTTTTTAAAAGAGGATATAGTTGATTTGCATACAGACTGCTGGAGAAAATTGGACAGTCAACCTTCAACCCATTGAGTCCATGATGAATATCAAGCATCCATTTCTCCAACAAGAGAAAATCTGCAGATGCTGGAAATCCGAGCAGCACACACAAAATGCTGGAGGAACTTAGCAGGCTAGGCAGCATCTATGAAAAAGAGTACGGTTGAAGTTTCTCTTCAAAGTAGCTATCAACTTTGGAGAGAGCACAAAATTGACTTTGGTGTACAGTTTCACACACAAAATGCTGCCTGGCCTGCTGTGTTCCACCAGCATTTTGTGTGTGTTGTTATTTGAATTTCCAGCATCTGCAGATTTCCTCATGTTTAGTGTACAGTTTGTTCAGGCCTACAGAACTCTGAATAGAATGGTTTAAAATGATCCCAGGAATGCAAGGGTTAACATGGAAGGAGCATCTGTTGGCTCTGGGCCTGTACTCACTGGAGTTTATAAATCTACCAAATATTGACAGACCTAGATAGAGTGGATGTAGAGAGTCTAGGACCAGCAGGCATAGCCTCAGAATAGAAGGATATTCTTGTTTTACAGAGATGAGGAAGATTCGTTTTTTTAGCCAGAGGACGGTGAATCTGTGGACCTCATTGCCACAGACAACTGGAGAGGCCAACACTGGGTATACTTAAAGCAGAAGTTGATGAGTCTTTGATTAGTAAGGGTGTTAAAGATTTCAGAGAGATGACAGGAGACTGGGATTGAGAGGGTTAATAAATCAACCACGATGGAATGGCAGAGTGGACTCAATGGGCCAGATGGCCTAATTCTGTTCTTATATTGTAGGGTCTTATGGTCCAATGTTTGTGCTGAAACAGATAATACATGTTCAATTCAGATCCATAATTTTAGGAAGTTAACAAGTCTCAGATGAAGCAAACTGCCAGGGGAAGAGAAAGTTTATCTGTTGCCCAACGGTTGAGTGAGCTAGGGTTTTCCTGAAAGGTGAGCTCGGAATCTTTGGAGTAAAGGAAGATGAGCGGCTATTTGAGAGAGGTGTGTAAGGTTATAAAAGGCCCAGATAGAGTGGACAACCAGTGACTATTTCCTTAGGCAATAATGGCTAATACAGGAGGACATCCTTTTACAGTGATTAGAGAAGTGTGTAGGGGAGATGTCAGAGGGAGCTTTTTTTTTTACACAGAGAGTGATCATTGCCTGGAATGCACTGCTGGGTATGGTGGTAGAGCTTGATGCAATGGGGACATGGGGACATTGAAGTTTCTTAGATGTAAGGAAAATGGTGGGTTATGGGTTATGTAGGATGGAAGAGTTAGATTGATTATGGAGTAAGTTAAGATGGTGGTATCTATCATGAAGGACCCTCACCATTCAGGGCACACACTACCATCAAAGAGGAGCTAAAGGAGCCTGAAGTTGCACACTCAATATTTTAGGAACAGCTTCTCCCCCTTCATAATGAGATTTCTGATCTGTCTGTAAGTGGTATCTCATTATTGTGCTTTTTATTGCAATATTAATCATCTTTAAGTATTGCCCTGTACTGCTGCTGCAAAACAATTTTCTCCACATATGTCAATGATAATAAACCTGATTCTGATTCTGGGTTGATCAATAGTTTTTTGTATACAGCAAACCTCCACAAGAAGCATTTGAAATATTGACTAGGCTCTCTCTTTATTAATATTTTGGGTTGAGGAATATCCATTATCGAGGACAATTGCAGTACTGTACAAAAATCTTAGGTACATATATATAGATAGGGTGGCTAAAACTTTTTCACAGTATGTGAGCTTTTTTAATGTAATTTTTTGCATGGGTTAATTTTGATTTGATCTGAAGCACATGGTGGACAGACATCTATCTCCATCCTCTCTTTATTTGCCCTCGAAACAGCAATATCTGTGAAGATACTGACCCGGTGAAGGGTCTCAGCCAGAAACATCAACTGTTTACTCTTTTCCATAGATGCTGCCTGACCTATTGAGTTTCCTCCGGCACTTTGTGTGTGTTGCTTAGATTTCCAACATCTGCTTATTTTCTCTTGCTTGCAATATTTGTGAGTCTTAAATGTTAATACTGGTAAACATTACATGTAGATACAGTACTGTGCAAAAGTCTTTAGCACCCTAGTTATATCTATGTACCTAAGACCTTTGCACAGTACTGTATAATCTTTATGAAAAGTGCCTGTTGGGTACTTTGCGTTCGTCCAAGGGACCAAACAATGTAAGCACTGACAGTGCTGATGAGGTGATTTTCACTTTGTCCTGCACCAAAAGAATAGTTTCAATTTTTGTGATCAAGTCTCAAATGTGGGACTTGATCCTACAGTCTTCTGATCAGAGGTAAGAGTTCCAACATCTTAAGCCCCGAATCAGAACTAGAATCAGATTTAATAATATATATCATTAAAATTTGTTCTTTTGCAGGAGCAGTACAGTGCAATGCATTAAAATGTTATATCATCATCATCATGGTTTGGCTTCGCGAACGAAGATTTAGGAAGGGGACTGCCCACGTTGTTAGACATGGGCATGTCTTTCGGCCTGCACAATGGGTTTTTTTAGGTGGAGTGCAGAGTGTGCGGTACTGGCTCATCCTTTACACACAGGGTTCACCTGCCATAGCCTAGCAAGCTGGGACGGTGACAGCGAGGTCCTCAGGTCATAGGAGTTACATCGGAGTGTCCTTCTCCTAGCTGGATGGCCTGACGAGGCTGACGAGCCCCACCTGCCCGGGTTTGGGGTCAGAGTTGCCCTTGTCTTAGGCTGGCTGCCAACCAAGGCCTACCCGTCCAGTTACACCGCCGGACACTCGGTCACGCCATGACATAGCAAACTCAGCGAAAATGGGGGGCACCAACGAAAAGGTGTTGCAGTAGTGTAGGAGAGGCCATCTGCAGTGGCCTCCTGCCTAGCAAGCCAGACTGTGACCGCCTGGCAATCACTACACCGGGAAAAGAGAGGTGACGTATTGCATGTGCACTTCCCCTGGGTGAGCGGGACGTCAGGCCCAGACCTCACCCGCCCCCCAAAATGTTATATATTACATTAAGAAATGTATATTTTAAAAATAAATTGAATAAAAGTGCAAAAAGAGAGTAGAATAATGAGGTAGTATTCAGGGGTTAGTTAGTTGTCTGATGGTGATTCTTATGACTCAGCAAGTCATGAGATGGTACAATAAGTCGGGATGGATTTGGTTGCTAGCGTGTGGACTGTGTAGAGGGAGGAACGTCAATATCTTTAACCACACACATTCAGCAGCCACTTTGTGAGGTAGTCCCGTACGCTTGCTCATTAATGCAAATATCTAATCAGCCAAAGATGTGGCAGCAACTCAATTCATAAAATCATGCAGACATGGTCAAGAGGTTCCATTGTTATTCAGTCTAGACATCAGAAAGGACAAGAAATGTGATCTAAGTGACTTTGATTGTGGAATGATTGTTGGTGCCAGACAGGGTGGTTTGAGTATCTCAGAAACTGCTGATCTCCTGGGATTTTCACATACTACAGTCTCTAGAGTTCACAGAGAATGGGGCAAAATACAAAAACTTCCAGTGAGTGGCAGTTCTGTAGGGAAAAATGCCTTGTTAAGGAGAGAGGTCAGAGGAGAATGGCCAGACTGGTTCAAGCTGACAGGAAGGCGACAGTAACTTAAATAACCATGTGTTTCAACTGTGGTGTGCAGAAGAATATCTGTGAATACACATGTCGTTTCATGAAGTAGATGTGTTACAGCAGCAAAAGACCATGAACATACACTCTGTGGCCACTTTATTAGGTACAGGAGGTGTCGAATAAAATAGCCACTGAATTTATTGCTAATTTAGCTGAATTTAATGCTCCAGCAAATCAGAATGCGTTCTGAATTGATGTCTAAGTTGCTAAACCTAAACAACTGAACTACGGTGGCCCCAGCATATAATGTGTGCTTGTTAACTGCCTGTAAACCAATAAATCAGCAGAGAATTGGAGTTTTTATTCTGTTGGTTTATGAGAAGTGGATGTTGTTGGTAAGGGCAGCTTTTATTGCTCAGCCGGAATTATCCCAGAGGGAAGGTGCGGGGGGGGGGGGGGGGAGGATGGGAAGGAGGAGCTGAATTGGGAAGGATTTCCTGGATCCAGACCCAGCAACAAAGGTGAAACAGCAAAGATCAGACACACAAAATGCTGGGGGAACGCAGCGGGTCAGGCAGCATCTATGGAGGGGAATAAACAGTTGATCTTTCACCCCTCATCAGGACTGGAAACGAAGGGGGAAGAAACCAGAATAAGAAGGTTGGGGGAGGGGGAGGAGTACGAGATGGCAGGTCTTCCTCAAAATGTTCTGCAATTGTAGAAACTCTTGTGTTTATGTTTTACTGCTCCACTGCAAAATCTCTTCAAGATGTTCCTCACCTGAAGAAGTTTAAATGTTCACTTCAACAGGAGTTCAGTGAGACCATCTCTCACTGCTCACCCTCTGTAATCTCTGCCGCCAGCTTGTTCCCCTTTCCCTCCCCCAACCTTCTCATTCTGGCTTCTTCCGCCTTCCTCTTCAGGGTCTTGGCTCAAAATGTAGTCTGTTTATTCCTGTCCAGTTGCCTGCTGAGCTCCATAAGCATTCCGTATGTGTGTGTTCCTCAAGATTTCCAGCATCTGCAGAATCTCTTGTATTTATTGATATATTTCCAGGTCAGAGTAATATGAAACTTGGAGGAAAAAAGTGATGGTGTCTCAAACAGGCTTCTGTCCATGTCCATTTAGTTGTGCTGTCGGAGGAGTTGGTACAGAATATCTTGTATATGGTAGTCCCTGCACGAACATGGTGTGCCTGTTTGGAATGGATGGGGGAAACAGCTGGGTGGGGTGTTTTATACTGCATGATGCTGAGATTCTTGAGTATTTTTAGAACTGTACACATCCTGACTTATACCTTGCAGACAGGAGAATCTCAGGGATGCCACTAAATGACAGAGAGAGGTGTTTAGGATCACTCTTATTGGAAGTTATTGTTCAGTGCACATAGAACAAAGTACATCGAACTCTACAACACAGTACAGGCCATTCGGCCCATGATATTGTGCTAACCCTTTAAGCTACTGGAAGGTCAACCTAACCCTTCCCTCTTACATAGTCCTCCAGTTTGCTATCATCCATGTGCCTATCTAAGAGTCTCTAAAATGTCCCTAATATATCCACCTTTACTGCCACCTCTGGCAGCACATTCAATGCACTCACCACTCTCTGTGTTTTAAAGAAAACACTTACTTCTGACTTTCTCCCTATACTTTCTTCCAATCGCATTACAATTAAGCCCCCATGCATTAGTTTTTGGCTGTCCACATGGTCTATGCCTCTTATCGTCTTATACATCTCTATCAAGTGACCTCTTATCCTTCTTCAATCTAAAGGGACAGGCCTGAGCTCACTCAACCTATCCACATAAGACATGCTCTCTCATCCAGGCAGCATCCTGGTAAATTCCCATGCAAATGTTATTTCCTAATTATTTGCTTCTGCCTGCACCCTTGCTAGTTCTTGTTGTGTGCAGTCACAGGCCTCTTGATTATCTAGAATAATGGACTGTCCCAAAATAGCCAAAGGCAACAAATAAGTCCAAATGTGATTAAATTATCTCTAGCATTACTGACCCCATTACCAAGACTGAGGGCATTACTTTCTTTCATCACTCCTCAGTATACGAGTGGGTGGGTGGGTGATTGGGAGAAATGGGGCCTGTTTTGCTGCTGGTGTTTTGTTGCTTGTTTTGTAAATAAATAATATCCAGGACTCTGCAATTGAATTTCTCACCTGTCTTTCTTTCTTTTTTTTTGTATTTGCACAGTTTGTCTTCTTTGGTACACTTGTTGCTTATTAATCTTCATGTGTAGTTTTTCATGGGTTCTGTTGTACTTCTTTGTTCTACTGTGAATGCCCGCAAGTAAATGAATCTCGGGGTTGTATATGGAGACATATATGTACCTTGATAATAAAATTGCTTTGAACTTTGAACTTTTGTTCCATTGCATTGTGTTCGGTGTTGTGGTGCTGAGCACTGTGGGCACGTTATGTTGGCTCCAGAATGTATGGCAACACTTGCGGGCTGCTTGGGTTGTATTGGTCGTTAATGCAAATGACACATTTCACTGTACGTTTCGATGTATATGTAATAAATAAATAAATCTGAATCCTATACATTTCTATGGCACGTTCTTTAAACTAGAAACGAAATCAAGTGTGTGAAGCACAAGAGGAAAAGCCTTGCTTTATTGTTGAACGTCACTGGAACAGAAAGGCAGAAGGGGAAGCATCTCGTTCATCTGAATACAATTTAATGTCAGATCAGGAAATTGGTGATTTCCTTTCATAAGATGTTGTTGATTCTGGACTTGGGAAGCAAGTACAATGAACGAAAAAGGGGGGTAAGATTTGTACAGTACTTTTCATTACTTGGGACATGCCTAACACCTTGCAGCCAATCCTTCACTGCATCAGCAGTGCTGTTATGCAGGATATGCCGTCTCAGACAATAGGATGGCACAAACAACGATATAACAATAACTAAACCACATAAATCAGATAATTGTGTTAAGGTTACGCAATGGCTGAGATGGATAACACCGTGGCATGGCTAGTAGAGCCACTGCTTCACAGCTCCAGTCACCCCGGTTCAATCCTGACCTTCGGTGCAATCTGTCTGGTGTTTCCATGCTCCCACTGTGACTCGGAAGATTCCTCCAGGAACTCCAAAGCAAAGATGCGTGGGCTAGTAGGTTAATCAGCCACTTTACGATGATACCCTGATACGATGGCACAGCGATTAATGTGACACTACTACAATGCCAACTCTCGGGGGTACAATTCCACCTTTGCTTTTCTCTCCCATTCCAAAGACGAATGGGTCAGGGTTAGTAAATTGTGGGCATTCTACCTCAGAAGCGTGGCGACACTTGCGGGCTGCCCCCAGCATATACTCGGACTGTGCTGGTCATTGAAACGAGTGGCTCATTTCACTGTATGTTTCGACGTACAAATAAAGCTCATCTTTAATTTTTGTGTACTGGTGAGTGGTAGGATCTGGGAGGAGTTGATGGGAGAAGAAGAGACTATAAGGAAAATATGTGAAGGAATGGGATTATTCTGAGACCCAGCAAAGAGTTGATGGGCCAAATGGCCTCTTCATTTAATGTAGAGAGCAAGTAGAGATGTGAGATGTTGGGCAGCGCTCCCATGATCTTTAAACAGAGCTGAGGAGCAATCCCTTGAGAGGACATACAGAGGCCTGATTTAATACTTCATTGGAGAGATGGTCCCTCCAAAAGTCAGCATAACCTTGTTACAGCAAGGGATTCTCAGCCTTGATTTTATTCTCCAAGGGCTTGAACCCGCAAACCTCTGAATCAGATCCACGAATACAACACACAGAGTGAAAAGGACTGGAAACCTAAAGAAATCAGACTCAGCTGGGAAACACGGTTGGGTGTGTGAAAAAGCCCAATCAGCATATTTATTGTAAGATCACATCAGTGTTTTGTTAGTCAATGTGTTTCCTGGACGTAAATCCCTAGTAGCAGTGAGCTGCTGAAAATCGTGGGAGCAACATAATGCTCTTACACTGGAGAATAACTGGATACTGTGCTAAATATTTCTTTACCAATGCTGGTGCTGAAGTATCACATTCTGAAGTATTGCAAATATTTAATTCCCTTTATTATGGTCACCATAAACTGCTAATGATGGTGAGCTGCTTTTCTCTTTATCCTTTACTTGAATTTGACAGTGCATTTTTTCGATTTATACTTAGATTTAGAGAGCATGATAACAGGGCCCTCTGGGGTCTGACCCAACTGGCCCATGCTTCCCAATTATACCCATGTGACCAACCTGCACATGTTTGGAATGTGGGAAGAAACAGGAACCTTTGGAAGAATCAAGACGTACAAAAAAGCTGGATGAACTCAGCAGGTCGGGCAGCATCCATTGAAAGAAGCAGTCAACGTTTCAGGTCGAGACCCTTCGTCCAGCTTTTTTGTACGTCTTGATTTGACCACAGCATCTGCAGCGTACTTTATGTTAACACTTGGAAGAAACCAGGGAGAATGTACAAACTGCTTAAGACAGTGGCAAGAATTGAACCTGGGTCACTAGCACTGTAAAGCCTTAGGCTAACCGCTACTCTACCATGCTGCCCTGTCAGGATGAATGAAATAAAGTAATTTTGATCCACTCACTCCATTTTCTGTTATCATAGTACCAACACTTCAACCATAAAAGGATGCCCTGGATTTAATCCTGTGATATTTTGTGCTGATATGAATTTCTCTGCAATTACTAAATAGCAATTAGACCACTAGACTGATGTTTCTATCGGAAGGAATGCTCACCAAAATAAGACTAGAAGACATAGGAGCCGAATTAGGCTATTCTCTGTAATTCGATCATGGCTGATTTATTTTCCCCCTCAACCCCATTGTTCTGCCTATTCACCATAACCTTTGACAGCTGGACTAATCGAGAACCTTGGGGTACCATGGTAGCGTAGTAACTAGCATGACACTCTCATTGCTCAGGCCGCCAGAGTTCGGAGTTCAATTCTGGTGTCCTCTGTAAGATAGTTTGTGCATCCCTCCCATGGGCACGTGGGTTTCCTCTCGGTGCTCCTGTTTCCTCCCACAGTCCAAAGATGTACTGGTTATTAGGTTCGTTGGTCATTTTAAAGTGTCCTGTCATTAGGCAAGGGTGAAATTGGTAAGTTGCTGGGTGGTGAGACTCAATGGGCCTAAAAGTTCTGATCCACGCTGCATCCCTAAATAAAATAAAATAACAAATACAGCACCCAGAGTGTTAGATCTCAGTGCTCGGAGTATAAGATCACAGTGGATGATCTTGTTGCGCTGTTGGGTATAATTTTGTGGCCATCACTGAATCGTGACTGAAGGATGGTTGTAGTTGGAAGCTGAGTATCCAAGGTTACCCATTGTTTCAGAGGGATAAGAAGGTAGGCAGAGGGGCTGGTGTGGCCCTGCTGGTAAGGAATATCATCAAGTCATTAGAAAGATGTGACCTAGGATCAGAAGATGTTGAATCCTGGTGGGTTGAGTTAAAAAGTTACAAGGATAAAAGGATCCAGTTATGTACATACCTCCAGCAGCAGCTAGGACGTGGACAACAGAATGCAACGGGTACTAGAAAAGGCATGTCAAAAGAGCAATGTTATGATAGTCATGGGAGATTTTAACATAAATGTAGATTGGGAAAATCAGGTTGGTAATGGATCTCAAGGGAATAAATTTGTTGAGTGCCTACAAGATGGCTTTTTGGAGCAGTTTGTAATTGAGCCTATAGGGGATCAGCTGTACTGGATTGGGTGTCATGTAATGAACTGGAGACGACTAGGGAGCTTAAGGTAAAGGAACCCTTAGGAGACAGTGATCGCAATATGATAAAGTTCAACTTGAAATTGAATAGGGAGAAAGTCTGACATAGAATATCAGTGAAGTACAGGAAATTATAGTGATATGAGGAAGATGTTGACAAAAGTAAATTGGAAGGAAATTCTGGCAGGAATGACAGCAGGGCAGCAATGGCTTGAATTTCTGAAAAAAACAAGGAAGGTGCAGAATAAATGTATTCCAAATTCTTAGAAAGGCTCAAATGGCAAAATCGTACAGCAGTGGCTGAAAAGGAAAATAAAAGCTAATGTGAAAACAAAAGAGAGGGCATACAACAAAGTAAAAATTAGTGGGAAGGCAGAGGATTGGTAAGCTTTTAAAAACATGCAGAAAGCAGATAAAAGATTTATTAAGAGGGAAGAGGTGAAATATGAAAACAAGCTAGCAAATAATATCAAAGTTGATAAAAAAAGCTTTTCAACTATATAAAGCATAAAGGAGAGATGAAAGTGGATATTGGACCACTAGAAAATGAGGCCTAAGAAATAATAACAGGGTCAAGGAGCTAAAGGAACTAAATGAGTATATTGCATCAGTCTTCACTGCGGAAGACAGCAAAAGTGTGCCAAGTGTTGAAGGGTGTGAGGGAAGAAAAGTGAGTGCAGTTACTATCACAAGGGAGAAAATGCTCAAAGATCTGAAAGACCTATAGGTGCGTAAGTCATCCGAACCAGATGAACTACACCCTAGGGTTCGGAAAAAGGTAGTGGTAGAGATTAGTAATGCTCTTTCAATAATCACTGGACTCTGGCATGGTTCCGGAGGATGGGAAAATTACAAATATCACTCCATTCTTTAAGAAAGGAGGGAGACAGCAGAAAGGAAATTATAGACTAGTTCACCTGATCGCAGTGGTTGGGAATATGTTGGAGTCAATTGTTAAGGATTAGGTTATGGAGTACTTGGTGACAGAGGACAAGATAAGACAAAGTCAACATGGTTTCCTTAAGGGAAAATCTTGCCTGCCAAATATGCTGGAATTCTTTGATGAGATTACAAGGGGATAGGTAAAGGGGATATAGTGGATTTTGTATATTTGGATTTTCAGAAGACTTTTGACAAGGTGCCACACATGAGACTGCTTACCAAGTTAAGAGCCCATAGTATTTATTACAGGAAATTTACTGGCATGGTTAGAGCATTGGCTCTTGATAGGAGGCAGTGAGTGGAAATAAAAGGATCTTTTTCTGATTGGCAGCCAGTGACTAGTGGTGTTCTCCAAGGGTCAGTGTTGGGACCATTTTTTAATGCTGTTTCTCAATGATTTAGATGATGAACTAGATGGCTTTGTTGCCAAGGTTGCAGATGATATGAAGATTGGTGGAGGGGCAGGTATTGTTGAGAAAACAGGAAGGCTGCAGAAGGACTTCGACAGATTAGGAGAATAGACAAGAAAGTGGCAAATGAAATACAATGTTGGAAAATGCATGACCATGCACTTTAGTAGAAGACATAAATGTGCAGACTATTTTCTAAGTGGGGAGGAAAATCCAGGAATCTGAGGTGCAGAGGGACTTGGGAGTCCTAGTGCAGAACACCTTAAAGTTAAATTGCAGGTTGAGTCAGTGGTGAGGAAGGCAAATGCAATGTTAGCATTCATTTCAAGAGGCCTAGAATATAGGAGCAGGGATGTGATGTTGAGGCTTTTTACGGCACTGGTGAGGCCTCACATTGAGAATTGTGAACAGTTTTGGGCTCCTTATCTAAGAAAAGATGCGCTGGTATTGGAGATGATTCAGAGGAGATTCACAAGGATAGTTCCAGGAATTAAAGTGTTATCACATGAGGAGCATTTGATGGCTTTGGGCCCTTACTTGCTGGAATTCAGAAGGATGAGGGGGTACCTCATTGAAACATTTCGAACGTTGAAAGAGATAGAGTAGATATGGAAAAGACATTTCCCATGGTGGGAGACTCTAGGACTAGGGGGCACAGCCTCAGGGTCCACTTAAAACAGAGATGCAGAGAAATCTCTTTAGCCAGACGGTGGTGAATCTGCGAAATTTGTTACCACAGGCAGCTGTGGAGGTCAGGTCGTTGGGTGTATTTAATGTGGAGATTGTCCGATTCTTGATTGGCCGCTGCATCAATGGCTACAGGGAGAAGGCCAGGGAGTGGGGCTGAGGAGGGGAAAAAAGTATCAGCCATGATTGAATGGCAGAACAGATTTGAAAGGCCAGATGTCCTAATTTTACTCCTAGGTCTTATGGTCTTAAAATAAACCTATCAGCCTCCGCTTGAAGTGTACCCAATATTTCGGCCTCCACAGCCGTCTGTGGCAATGAAGTCCACAGATTTTACTACTTGCAAACTTTCTTCTGCTCTTTTTGAATGGCAATTCCCTCAAATTCTACTCTGATGAAAATGTAAGTGAAGAAAGAAGGTCTCAGCATTCAGAAAAAAACTGGCATGAATATCACATTGAAATTATTTGGAACTACAGACAGTGACCCTAAGGGCTAGACAGACAAATCTGGAGGCATTGCAGCAAGGAAACTTAAATGCAGCTCGTTAATTCATAAAATTACAATTAAAGACTAGACTTGGTAGCGATGACCATCAAACCACAAGATTGCATTATAAGCATATCTGGTTCACTAATAACCTCAGGAAAGGAGATCTATTATTATCATAAGAGATTCTGCAGAAGCTGGAAATTCTGAGGAACATACACAAAATGCTGGTGACTTCCTCTTTCTCTACCTTTGCCTCCTGGAATCCTCTCAGAGACTTCAGAGTGGTGGATCACCCAGCCGATCTCCAAACTGCAAATCCCAGGCTCCAACAGTACCAGGATCACACTCAAGATGAAAAACAGATGTAAAAGATGTAAAGGAGGCAAAGTAGTTTCATGGTCCACACAGAAGATGTCGACCATGGGAGCATTGTACATGGGCGCTATCCTGACCATTTATTCCTTTCCGAGATGCTGCCTGACTGCTGAGATCCACTATCCTTGCTCAATTTGACCTTTATTTGGCTCTAAGCTCTCTGTTGTCCTCTGTAAAGGATGAACAAGTTTACCAGTTCACAGGTGGCTAGAGCAATTAATGTGTTCCACACTGTGAATGAATCCTTATAGAGGGATCAGAGGTGGAGAAAATGTTAATGTCTCTGGGGGCCTAACCTGGCCCCAGAATATCAATGCAGCTATGAAGAAGGCAAGACAATGGCTATATTTCATTAGGAGTTTGAGGAGATTTGGAATGTCACCTAAGACACTCCAAGAGTTCTAAATATGTACTGTAGAGACCATTCAGAATGGCTGCATCACCACCTGGTATGGGGGAGTGGGTACCACTGCACAGGATCGAAGTAAGCTGCAATCAGCTCTGTCATGGACACTGTAGTATCCAAGACATCGTCAAGGAGCAGAGCCTCAAAAAGGCAGTGTCCATTCTTAAGGACGCCTACCACCCAGGATATGCCCTCTTTTCACTGCTAACTGCAGGAACAAGGTACAGAAGCCTGAAGGCACACACTCAGCGACTCGGGAACAGCCTCTTCCCCTCTCCCATTAGATTTCTGAACAGACATTGAAACTATGAACATTGGTTCACTACTTTTTTTATTTCTGTATTTGCACTACTTATTTGATTTAACTATTTGTTATACATATACATACTTACTGTAATCCACAGTTTTTCCCTGTATTATAACGTATTGCATTGTACTGCTGTTGCAAAGTTAGCAAATTTCATGACATATGCTGGTGATTATTAAACCTGATTCTGATTCTGAATATAAGATTCAGAAATGTACAATTTATTTTCTCTCTCTACACTCATTGGGTGTTTTAACGGGTTCTTTTGGGTTTCTTTGTTTTATCGTTGCCTATAGAGACAAATCTCAAATATATTGTATACCATAATTTGATAATAAACATACTTTGTACTAATAAGCTATAAACCAACCTTCACCATAATCAAAGTGTACATATCCTCACATACTGCTCATTGAATCAGGATTCCCTGCATTATGATGTGAGGCAGATCTATGAGATTGCTGATCACAGTGGGGTGCAGTTAAAGAAGATTTGAACAACTCTATTTGTCACATGTGCATCTAAAAGTACAGGGAATGCATTGTTTCCATCAACAAGCAACAAAGTTCAAAGTAAATTTTATTATCAAAGTACATATATGTCACCATATACAACTCTGAGATTCATTTTCTTGTGGGCGTATTCTACAAATCTATAGAATAGTAACTATAACAGAATCGATGAACGATTGCCAAACTAGGGATTTCAACCAGAGTGCAGAAGACAACAAACTGTGCAAATGCAAAGAAAAGAAACAATAGTAATAAATAAATGAGTAAAAAATATTGCCAACATGAGATGAAGTCCCTGAAAGTGAGTCCATTGGTTGCGGGAACATTTCAATGATAGGGCAAGTGAAATTGAGTAAAGTTATCAGCCTGATGGTTGAAGGGTCGTAGTTTGTGATAAACCTGGTGGTACAAGTCCTAAGGCGTTTGTGCTTAACCCTAGATGGTGCAAGTCCCTGATGATGGATGCTGCTTTCCTGTGACAGCATTTCACATACATGTGCTCAATGTTTATGAGGGCTTTACCCGTGATGGACTGGGTGGTACAGCCCTGCCTTAGAGTTTCGGCCCAAAACGTTGACTGTACTTTTTTCCATAGATGCTGCCTTGCCTGCTGAGGTCCTCCAGCATTTTGTCTGTGTTGCTTGGACTTCCAGCATCTGCAGATTTTCTCTCATTTGAGCCATATTCAGTACTTTTTGTAGATTTTTCCGTTCAAGGGCATGGCTGTTTCCACACCAGGCTGCGATGTAGCCCATCCAAGCTGTGCTGCGGGCAGCCCACAAGTGTTGCCATGAATCTAGAGCCAAAGTAGCATGCCTATAATTTACTGACCCTAACCTGTACATCTTTGGAAAACAGAACACATAGAGGAAGCCAAAGTGGTCATGGGGAGAATGTACAGTCTCCTTACAAACTGTGGCAGGAATTGAACTTGGATTACTGCCACTGGTAGGCATTAAGCTAGCCTCTACACTACTGGGCTGCCCATTCTGCTGCTTTTGATAATACACAATGCCTTATGAATGCCCAGATACTGGCTGCTGCATCTATTCTGATTCCATGCCGCTGAGCGTGATTGCAACACTTCCCAAATTAATGGTGAATGGCTTCCGTGTTTAACTTCACAAGACCACAAATTTATTGCATGATACTGCAGTGTAAGCATTGGTTTCCATTTTTCCTGCATTACAGCAGTAACCACATATGTATCAAATTTGCTTACCTGGTTGTGGAGCACTTTTGAATTGTTTGGTGGGGATGATAAAGGCACCAAATAAATTCAAGGCTTTTCCATCATTAATCACAACACAGTATTTTCCATTATTTTAAGTTGAGTGTCCTGCAAAAATAAGTCGGTGTGCAAATCACAATTGAAGGAAAAGAGTACTTACGATCAACCTGTAGTAGCGAGAGCTTATTGGCTTTAAGTTTATTCCAGTCGGATTTCACATGATAAAAAAAAATGTTGTTGGACTTTAAATAGAAACATACTCATTTAAAGTCTATAGTTTAGGAAGTCTATGTATTTTAAGCTTCCCCTCAGAATTCTTATTTCCTCTTAATGTTATCTGAATATAAAAAATCTTAATCACTTGCTTTCTAAAACTTGGCAGCTCTTCAGTAGATTTCTGGCACTTGACTGTGCAGTCTTCTGGACTTGTTGTCCAATGCGTTTCCTGAGACAGAGTGTGGCTCAGGAATTCCTGGAGGTGGGCACCTCACAGGGTGTGCTATCAGAATGGACTTCTTTCCTCATCCTTTGGAGTACTGTTGTACTGCAAATTGCTGAAGTTGATAAAGGTGCAAGAAGGCATCTGGGACCTTGGTTAATGATGAGACCAAAGTAGGTCTCATTAATCACAGGGATGTATCAATGGAAATGGGGTAAAGGGAAAGGAAATTCACTCCGTGCCCACTGAACACCTGCTTGTTAATACAAATGCATACTTAAGCAGCCAATAATGTGGCAGCAATTCAATGCATAAAAGCATGCAGACATGGTCAAGGGGTTCAGTTGTTGTTTGTACCAAACATCAGAATGGGAAAGAAATATGATTTAAGTGACTTTGATCATGGAATGATAGTTGGTTTGATTATCTCAGAAACTGATGATCTCCTTTGATTTTCATGCACAACAATTTCTAGAGTTTAGGGAGAAACAAAAAGCATCCAGTGAGCAACAGTTCTGTGAGCAACAATGCCTTGTAGTGACAGAAGTCAGAGGAGAATGGCCAGATTGGTTCAAACTACAGGAAGGTGACAGTAACCAGAATGACCAGAACACATCAAACCTTATAATTTATAGGTTTCTATTATTATGTATTCCACTGTATTTTTGCCACAAAATTGCAAACTTAGCAACATAGGGCACGATAGTAAAACTGATCCAGATTCTGACTCTGAATTGCTTTATTATTGTCACAAGCACCAGTGTCAAACTTTGTTTTGCAGGCCATCCATACAGATTATTTCATCACATCAGTGAATTGACATAATTCGGGGAAAAACAATAACTGAATTCAGAATATAGTGTTACTGATAAAGTGCGGTGTGGACAGACCAGAAGATACAAGGGCATGGTAGACTGTGAGGTCAAGAGTCCATCTTATTGTAAACCAGGTCTGTTCAGTAGTCTTATACCAGAGAGAGAAGTTGTCCTTGAGCCTGATGCTTTCTGGCTTCTACCCAATGAGGACATGGAATAGGAGAGAATGATTGGAGTAGAAGGGGTGTTTGAATTCAAGGAGTCCATAGCATGCTTCAGAAATTATTGCTTTTGTATCTTTAATGTTTAATAGCTATAACATTTCTTAAAGTGTCAGAGATTTGCATGGTGCAAACAAATAAGATACAAGGTAACACACAAGATGCTGATGGAACTCAGCAGGTCAGGCAGCGTCTATGGAAAGTTGACATTTTGTGCTGAGAGCTTCATCAGGACTCAGTCAAATAAGATACAAGCTAGGTTGGACAGATACATGGATAGGAAAAGTTTGAAAAGTTATGGGCCAAGTGCGGTCAGATTGGACTGACTTGGATGGAACATCCTGATTGGCCTGGACCAGTTGGCTTGAAGGGCCTGTTTTTGTGCTACGTTACTCTATGACTGTCTGTTAGTCAATGTGCCAGAACTTCCAGTTTCCTTACAACAAGAAATCAACTATATTTACTCAGGAAACGAAATTACCGACTCGATAAAATTACAGCAAAGCTTCATGAGTAATTTTGAGCTCCCTTCTCCTGATGGGTGATGTGAATGGACCATTGATAAAAGATATAAATTATGTATGCAATAGCAATTCCTGAGCATGGCTGAGGAATTCCTCACCCAATTATCTCCATGCTAGCTAGGAAAAATAGTGCAGCTATATGCAGGCAAGCTTAGATACAGTGTATATATAGAGAAGTATATGTAGAGGGTATTAACAACTTAATCTCTTCAAGTAGAATTACATTGCAATCTTAAACATCTTAAATTATTCTGACCCATGATCTTCATAGCTTCAAAAAAATTGCAACTTAATATTATCCCTTTTAAATGGAATAATTGCCTCTACCTAGAAATCTAATCACATTAAATATAATGGAGAATCATATTTTACAAAAAATTATATCATTTTATTTGCCCATGTTACATCAAAAATTGCACTTTAAAAATATTTATTTGAAATGCTACGATTAGATGAATATTCATATCAATAAAATTCACCAAAATTCTTCCAATGAATATTCTTTCTTTTGCTTTTATTACAGGGGCGTCATGTGAAGACAGGACAGCTAGCAGCCATTAAGGTCATGGACGTCACAGAGGTAAGCTTGTAATTTTTAATGAGGCTGTCGGTTGATAAATTTTCATATTGAATATATTTAAAACCCTTAGAGATTCATTTGATTTCTTGTGTGTTGTGTAAAATGGATAAATAACAGTTGCATCCCAAAATGACCTGCAATTAACATTACTCCCTTTGCATTCATATTTCATAAATCTTTCCTAAAATGCTTCAAGCTAATTTGAGGTGAGGGAAGACTTGGTAAAAAAAAATTCATCTGCTTTGCTTCAGACTTCAGTGGACAGTCTGTCTTGAAGCGATGATTAAGTTCACTTGCTACTGAAGAACAAATTGCAACGTTGCTTCTCATCAGAGCATTATTTTAACTTTAAAAAATTGGTTTCATTATTTTGCATTATTGCTAGTTGCTTTGCCTATAAAAATGACCTGTTCAGCTATTGCTGTAGTAACCACTAACAAATAGTATCGAAGACGTAAATCAAAATTTGGGATTTGGTTTACGATGGAAGTTGGAGGTTTGATGTCTGTGAGTCCACGAGTCATCTGGAAGCTAAAGGCCCAGAGGTGGCCTGGCATGCTGTTGGAGGCTTGTCTATGTGTATGAATGGTTGGCTGTGTGGGATAGAGGGAAGGGGCTTGTTTTACTGTTGTCTTGTTGTTGTTCTGTTGTTGTTGCTTGTGTTGTCTTGCTGAACACGGTGTGCATGCTGTGTTAGTACCAGAATGTGTGGCAACACTTGAAGGCTACTCGTCCCCCACCAGCACATTCTTACTCTGTGTTGGTCGTTACTGTAAAGTATGCACGTCACTATTTGCTTAGATGTACATGTGATACGTAAATGATTCTGAACCTTCCTCATTTGTCTAATTTTCAATACCTGTTAGAGCAATTAACCAGAAATGATAAAGACAAGAGATGCTGGAAATCCAGAGAATCACACACAAAAACTTGGAGGAACTCAGCAGGTTAGGCAGCATCCATGGAAAGGAATAAACATTTTGGACCAAGACCGTTCATCAGGAAAAGATCTTGACCTGAAACATCAACTATTTATTCCTCTCCAAGAAGTGCTGGCTAGCCCCCAGACATGTGTGTGCTGGCCAGAAATAACCCTTGAATCCACTCTTCTTCATTCTCAATGTTGCCCCCACAACCCATTACGTCCAGAGCATGCCCTTCAGATCAGCATATGCAGCTCACAAGTCTTCTAGTCCCAGGCATTGCAAAGGCCAAATGGATTCATTTCCCCTACAATGTAGTAAATTAAAATGGTAAGCTGTTTTATTATTGTTAAAAGTACCAAGATGCAGTGAAAAACTTTATTCTGCATGTTATCCGTACAGATTACATCAATGTAATAATTACATCAATGCATTGAGGTAGTACAAGGAAAATTCCATATTACATTATTTTCTACTCTACCATCACAGTGCATTGAAACAATCAAATAATTTGCATGCAGAATATAGAATGAGATGTTACAGTTAAAGGGAAAGTGCATTGGAAGCAGACAGTGAGGTGCAAATCCATAACAATGTTGATTGTGTGGTCAAGAGTCCATTTCGTTATGCTGGAGGACCATTCGGTAGTCTTATCACGGGGGAGAGAAGCTGTCAACCAACGCTTATCATTTCAAAGTCAAAGTAAATTTATAATCAAAGTACATATTCTACATATCACCATATACTATGTTGAAATTCATTTCATACAGCAATTCGAGGATCCAATTGTATAAGGAGGGTTTTACAGGAAAAAAAGATCACAATAGAATTTATGATAACTATACATAAACAAAGATTGACAAAAAATCAATGTGCAAAAGACATTACACAAAAATAAATGAACAAAGTTCAACTTTCAAAATAAATTTATTATCAAAGTACATAAAAGACACTGCAATCTTGAAATTCATGCTCAATAAATCTAACAGACTGTGCAAATATAAAAAGAAATAATAAAATGAATAAATAAGCAATAAATATAGAGAATATGAGATGACAAGTTCTTGAACATGAGTTCATAGGTTGTGGCAACATTTCAGTGATGGGGCAAGTGAAGTTGAGTGAAGTTACCCCCTCTGATTCAGGAATCTGATGGTTAACGGGTAATAGCTGTTCCTGAACCTGGTGATGTGAGTCCTGAGGCTCCCGTACCTTTTTCGTAATGGTATAAATGTAATGTGACTAGAGCAGCGGGCTAAGCACACAACCTTATGGTGTGCCTGTGCTGATGGAGATTCTGGAGGAGATGCTGATGCCAATCAGAACTGACTGAGGTCTGCAAGCGAGGAATTCAAGGATCCAGTTGTGAAAGGAGGTATTGAGGCTAAGGTCTTGAAGCTTATTGATTAGTTTTGAGAGGATGGTCGTATTGAATGCTGAGCTGTAGTAGATAAATACCATCCTAATGTATGCATCTTTGCCGTCCAGATGTTCAAGGGTTGAGTGAAGAGCATCTGCTGTGAACCTGTTGTGCCAGTTGGCAAATTGGAGCTTCTCAGGCAGGAGTTGATGTGTTTCATCACCACCCTCTCAAAAGACTTCATCACAGTGGATGTAAGTGTTACTGGATGATGGTCATAGAGATAGCTTACCAGGTTCTGCTTAGCTATCGAAATAATTGAAGTCTGCTTAAATAGGTGGCTGCCTCAGACTGCTGAAGCAAGAGGTTAAAGATCTCAGTGAACACTCCAGCCAGTTGATCAGCACAGGTCTTCAATACACGGCCAGCTACCCCATCTGGGCTGGATGTTTCCACCCTCTGGAAACTGAAATCACAGGATCATCGGGAGCTGTGGGAGATCGTGATGATTCCCCCATGTTTTGATGGTCAAGGGGGTCCTCAAAGGTACTGAGCTGATCTGGAAGTGAAGCTCTGTTGCCACCTATTGTATGCTGCTTGATTTCACTTTGTAAGTGGTGATGACATTCAAGCCTTGCAGCGGCTGTTGAGCCTCCCTCAATAATTCGACTTTTGTCTGGATTTGCCACTTTGCCATTGAAGTGGCCTTCCTGAGGTTGTACCTGGGTGTCTTGTAACTGTTTTTGATCAGCAGACGTGAATACCACTGGTTTTTGCCCTCAGCAGATTCTGGACCTCATGGTTCATCCTGAGCTTCTGGCTGTGGAAGTCTCTAAATGATTTTGTTTTGTCCCACTCAGTTCAAAGATGCTCGGCTGCACAGTGATGAAAACGCTCTAGTTACAGTAACACCAAACAGTGGATCATTACATAACTGACAACAATTTTTTATCCATCTTCAGTTTTACTGCCCGAGTTATTATGGAACTGTTTTGTTGAAAGTAAGTGCAGGCTCCTTGGAAAATAATGTTCTCTCTAAATCACTAACAGACGAGTAAATAGTGACAAGAATGAATGCTGTTAACTGCTGGATTGTTTCAGATTCAATTGCCACAGATGAAAGTAAAAATGATCAGGGATTTTGCCTTAAGTGGTTAAATAGAGTACACTGTACAATATTGGGAATTTCATGTGCATCTAATAGATATAGAAAATGATGGCTACTACCATCAGGATGGAGATGCAGGAGCCTTAGGTCCCAAACCATCATATTCAGAAACAGTTATAACCCCTCAACAACTGGGTTTCTGGACCAGTGTGGCAACTTCACCCACCTCAACAGTGAATTAATTCCATAACCTATGGACTGAATTTCAAAGGTACTACATCTTCTGTTCTCAATACCATTTATCACTTATTGATCTATTAATATTATTTTGTTTTTCTTTTTGTATTCGTACAATTTGTCTTCATTTGCACATTAGTTGTTTGTCCATCTTTGTTTGTAGTTTTTCATTGATTCTATTGTGATTCTTTGCATACATTGTGAATGACCCACAGGGAAATGAATGTCAGTGTTGTATAAGGTGATATATATGTACTTTGATAATAAATTTTCTTTTGACTTTTGACTTCTTTTAGAGGTGGTTAAACCGTAGAAATTGCTGACCCATGGTCGATAAGCTGCATCGAAGTATTTTGTTTTTCACTAAGTAGGATTTGGGGTGCATCACAAAATGGTAATGTTACTGCTAGCTGTAATTGTAGTGCCATCAATCATTTAACTGTGTTAATGTTCAACGGGCCAGTAGTTTGGTTACTTAAATAGTCTAATCCTTGCCATCAATCAACACACCTGTCAATTGAAGAAAAGGTAATTACCTGGTGGCAGTAGAATGATCACTCGCTGCCATGGTGTCTTGGTGATTGACGGACAGTCCTACCTATTAAAGATGTGCATGCTTTAACCTCAGAAGCCTATAAAATGTATGAGGAGAATTACACCATTTGGCCCATCGAGTCTGCTCCATCATTCCATCATGGCTAATTTATTATCCCTCTCAACCCCATACTTCTCCCTGTAACCTTTGACACCCTGAAAATTGAAAACATATCAACACCTGCTTTAAATAAACTTCAAAGCCAGGACCAACAGGCTATGGGACAGCTTCTTTCTACAAGCCTTTAGACTTACAAATTCTCATGTCTGTGTGTTGTGACAGAATCATAACACAAAGATTTTTACTCCCTCACATTGTGGGATGGATGTAAGATTTAAATAAATTCAAATTAAAATTCGAAGTAAATTTATTATCAAACTACATATATGTCACCATATTCAGCCCTGAGATATGTCTTCTTGTGGACATACTCAATAAATCTATGGAATAATAATCAGGAAGAATCAATGAAAGACCACACTAACTTGGGTATTCAACCAATGTGCAAATGACAACAAACTGCGCAAATACAAAAATAAAGAAATAATCATAATAAATATATAAGCAATAACTATAGAGAACATGAGATGAAGAATCCTTGAAAGTGAGTCAATAGGTTGTAGGAGCATTTCAATGATGGGGCAAGGAAGAAGGTACAAGACCCTTAGGACCGACACCACCAGATTCAGGAACTTTTATTACTCCTAAACCATCAGGATCTTGAACCAAAGTTCCTGAATCTGGTGGCGTAAGTCCTAAGGGCCTTGTGCCTTCTTCCTGATGCAGCAGTGAGAAGAGGGCATGCCCTGGGTGATGATTGAAAGATGTCATGTGAGCATGTTGGTAGCTGGAGTCAACCAGCAGAAATCCCTCTTTTCTTCGCTCTGCTCAGAATATACTTACAGATGAAAGTGACTCATAGTTACTGCTGCAGCAGACTGCTCCTGCTGTGTCACATCATTTCCTCTTGACAACAGGCACATTGCAATGCACATTGCTCCTCTCGCTTACATCCTTCCCCTCCTCAGGAAACGAAGGTCTGGGACATTTTCCTCTCTCTCTCTCTCTCTCTCTCTGATAAATACTGGTACAATTCTACACTGTGGTCATAGAGAGCATCCGCACATGAGGCCACTCTCAAGTTGGAGGAGCAACAACTTCTATCCCATTTGAGTAGCTTTCAACTTGATAGCATGAACTTCAATTTCTCTAATTTCCAGTAATTTCTCCCATCTCCCCCTTCACATTTCTTTCCATTTAACATTCTGGTCCCCCTTTTATCCCTTCTCTTCTCCTCACCTGCCTAACACTTCCATCTCCTTCCCTCACTCCCGTCATCCACTCTCCACTCCGATAAGATTCCTTCTTCTTCAGTTGTTTATCCTTTCCACCTATCACCTCCAGCTTCTCATTTCATACCACTTCCCCTCACCTGGCTTCACCTCTTGCCTTCCAACTTGTACTCCTTCCCCTGCCCCTACCTTCTTATTCTGGCTTCTTCCCGCATTCTTTCCAGTCCCGCTGAAGGGTTACGGTTGATATATTGAATGTATATTCTTCTCCACAGATGCTGCCTGACCTCCAGTGTTTTGTGTGTGTTACTCAGTCATTACTGTCTGATATAGGGGAGAGTCTTCTCATACTGTAGTAAACTGTCGGGTCAACAGAAAAGGGCATTAGCTGCAGTCTGCCTTCACTGCAGTACATGTATGTGTCCAGGACAATGAAGTGGGCAGGAAAATCATTGTGGGCAAGACCCACCCAGCAAGCTGCCTTTTCCAAAAGTTCCCTTCTGGAAAGCCCTACAGGATATTAATATAAAACTTCATGCCATCTGACAAGTTTCTCTCCCAGGCAGTTAATCTGGTCAACCATTTCAGTTAGCCCTCCACCCCCACCCCATCTATCAATTACCTAAGTCACTGCATTGTACTATAAACACTTTAAACTGGTGTTTTACTTTGTAAATACATGCTGATATTTATGTATTTATATTTTATTCTATATCTGTACTTTAATGTTTCAGTTCATATTTTATATAATTCTTTATTCTTTATAATTATTGAATGCTGTTTTTTGTGGCAAGTCGCACCCTGACCAATACACCACACCAATTTCCTAATACATGTAAATAAATATGGTGAATAAGGATTATTACCAGCAAAAAAAATCATAAAACCGCCCACTGTAATTGAAGAACCCTGTTTTCGAAAGCCCAGCATCCTTCCCCAAATACTTGACGTTAAGTGTTAATGTTCAACATCGAGCATTCAACTTGACAAAAATATGGGCTGAGCAAGATACTTGTCTCTCAGCTGTGGGAAGGCAAGATCAGTTCTCATGCAGATCAAATTGATCTGCGGCAACCACTGACTTGCCAATGACCCCTTCGGCAATGTACAAGTGACAAGATTTTTAAACAAGTTTGCAAGAACTTGGCATGACATCTAAAACTTTGATAATCTTCTATAGATGTGTGGAAGAGAGTATATTGACTGGTTGTATCACAGCCTAGTATGGAAACTCCAATGCTGTGAGCAGAAACCGCTACAAAAAGTAGTGGATACAGCCCTGTCCATCACAGGTAAAGTTCTCCCCACCACTGAGCACATCTACATGGAGCATTCTCGCAATAAATCAGCATCTATCATCAGGGACCCTCACCAGCTAAGCATGCTCTCTTTTCACTGCTGCTATCAAGAGGAAGTCACAGGAGCCTCAGATCTCTCACCACCAATTTCAGGAACAATTATCACCCCTCAGCCATCAGGCTCTTGAACCAAAGGGCTTAACTTCACTCAACTTTACTTGTCCCATCAGTGAACTGTTCCCACAACCTATTGGCTCGCTTTCAAGAAACTTCATCTCATGTTCTCGAAATATATTGCTTATTATTTATTATCATTATTTCTTGTTTTTTTTCTTCCTTTCTGTATTAGAGTTTGTTATCCTTTGCACACTGGTTTCCACCCTGTTGGTGTGGTCTTTCATTGATTCCATTATGGTTTTTGGGTTTAATGAGTATACCCACAAGAAAATGGGTTGTCTATGGTTCTTTGAAATTGAACTTATTTTAACTTGCTCTCAAGTTATTTTAACTTTCAAACACTCACTTGACTCTACCACTGCTTTGCACCCTCAAACCTCCAAAGTATCACCAGGGCTGCCAGCTAGTTGGTCCTCTTTCCAGGACTGTGAATGAGAGTACCGGGTTGTACTCTATTGCTGCGTTCACTGTCAAACTCCACTGTCCTGTACCTGTGTTCTCCACCAGATGCAGCACCTTCAGTGAGTGTGCCTCTTCTCGTGTCTTCATGCCCTTGCTCACTTTCCCAAGGTGGACACAATGCAGGAACTCAACTGTTAACTCAGATATGTTACTATTAGGCTAGTGCCAGAGAGAAGGCAAGGGAACACTTAAGTATGTCGTGAATATATTAAATTCAGATTCACCACCCTTTGGTTAAAAAAATTCCTCCTCATCTCTGTTCTAAAGGAATGTCCTTCTTTTATGAGGCTTCCCCACTACTGGAATCATCTTCTCCACTTACACACCATCTAAGTCTTTCTGTATTCAGTAGAATTAAAGTAGATCCCCCCCCCCCCTTTATTCTTCTACACTCCAGTGAGTGCAGGCACAGAGCCATCAAACGTTACTCAGACATTGATCTTTTCATTCCCGGGATCATTCCCGTAACCCTGCTCAGGAGCCTCTCCAATGCCAGCACATCGTTCCTAGATATGGGAGGCAGAGCTTCTCCAAATGTGCATGACCAATGAATAAATTCTAAAAACTGACATACAACATTGTGAAGTGTTAAGACTGGAGTCCCAGAGGTTTTGGCATTCCAGTGTACCAATGACAAAACCTATTGCAGATGGCAGTTAAGCCTTAGGCTAAAGGCTGACAGTCACGTTCATTGTGATAGATAAGATGTGATCACCATGACAAAACCAAAGGTTGTAAGGTAATCATTTAACTCCTCCTCATGCAGGAAACAATTGGAAGTGCTGGGTTGTGTTTGTGTCTGGCTGTAACTAAAATCACGGCTGGGGCTGGCTGTGCACCTGATCATTAATGCAAATATCTAATCAGCCAATCATGTGGCAGTAACTCAATGCATAAAAGCATGCAGACATGGTCAAGAGGTTCTTTTGTTGTTCAAACCAAACATCAGAATGGGGAAGAAATGGGATCTAAGTGACTCTGACTGTGGAATGATTGTTGGAGCCAGACTGGGTGACTTGAGTATCTCAGAAACTGCAGAGCTCCTAGGATTTTCAACTCTGTATATAAAAAAAATTAATCAGTAACTCTGATATTATAGAGCCGCAGAATAATAAAACACAGAACTAGTACCTTCAATCCATTGGTCCATCCTCAGATGTGCTGGTTGTTAATACAAATGACACATTTCACTGTAAGTTTCAATGTACATGTGATAAATAAATCCGAATCTGATGAGGCCTTGGCTATATCAGCTCTGACTGTTATTGAATGCCAAGGAGAGGCTCGAGATTTCAAGTCTTCTGCTCCCATTATGTTCTTCAGCTTTACTCCCTTCTTTCAATATCCTTTCTTTGCTGCATTCTTTATTGTTATTTTTATTTACATATGTGGAATAAGCCCTTCTGGCCCTTCAAGCTATGCTGCCCAGTAACCCAATTTTTTAATTCTACCCTAGTCACATGACAACTTAAAATGACTAATTAGCCTATAAACCAGTACAATTTTGGACTGTGGGAGGAAACCCGAGCACCCAGAGGAAACCCACGCAGTCATGGGGAGAATGTACAGACACCTTGCAGGCAGAGGTGGGAATTGAACCCGGGTCACTGGAACTGTAAAGCATTGTGCTAACCACTACACTACCGTGCTGCCTTAACTTTGTAATTGGAAAGGATCAGTTGCTTATATCAAGGAATGAGTCAATAAAGTGTGGAATTACTGACTGCAAGTCATCTCAGCCAGCTATTACAACTTGCATAAAATCAGCACTGATTTTGGCTTCAGGGAAGCTGGATCAGATTACTCTGAAAGACACAGCTGCAATCTTGCACTCAATGTCAGTAAGACCAAGGAATTGATTGTGGACCTCAGAACAAGAAGTCGAGGAAACGCACACCAGTTCTCAGCAAGGGATCAGAGGAGGAAAGGGTGAACAGTTTCAAGTTCTTGGGTGGCAACATCTCTGAGGATCTATCCTGGCTCAACATATTGATGCCATTACAAAGAAAGCATAACAGCAGCTATATCTTATTAGGAGTTTAAGGCGAACTGATGTATCACCAAAGTCACTCACTAATTTCTACATATATACCAAGGAGAGCATTTTATTGGTTGCATCACTGTCCGGTATGGGTGGCACAGGATCGGAAAAAAGCTGTAGAAAGTTGTAAACTCAGCCAGCTCCATCATGGACACTAGCCTTACCCGCATTGAGGGTAGCTTCAAAGAGCAATGCCTCAAAAAGGCAGCATCTATTGTTAAGGACTCTCATCACCCAAGACATGCCCTCTTCTCATTGCTACCATCAAGGAAGGGGTACAGAAATCTGAAGAGACATGAATCAGTTTCTACCCCTTCGCTGTCAAATTTCTGAATGGACAATGAACCCATCAACACTTACTGCAGAATTTTTCCCCCTCTCTTTTTCCACTATTAATTTGATTTAATTTTCTTCATTTTATATACCTTTTATAATTCATAGCTTTTATTATTATAGAATGCAGTGTACTGCTGCCTCAAAATAACAAACTTTGTGATGTATGCCAGTGATATCAAACCCGATTCTGACCCTAACCAGAAGGGAGCCACTGCTAAAGACTGGTGTGACATGTAGAAGTGAGCAGAACCTTCAATACTCAATTATTCATTAATTATGTTTATTCTTTCAAGTAATCAACTCATTACAGCCTGTGAGAACTCTTGCGTGTTTATAGAAGAGAAATTAATTGTCAAATTATAGGATCGGACTCTTGGACTATATATTTTTTGGATGACTGCATTTTTCTGATATCTTACGTGCTATATGTGCCTTGTGCTGTATATGACAGTTGGTACAATGTTTTGCACCTTGACCCATGAGTAACGCTGTTTCATTTGGCCTTATTCACAGGTATTCATGTATGGTTGAGTGACAATTAAACCAGAGTTCTAAGTAAAATTTATTATCAGAGTACATACAAATCACCATATACAACCCTGAGATTCATTCTCTGCGGGCATACTTAGCTAATCTATACTACAGTAACTGTAAGCAGGATCTGTAAACTATAACATGCACAACATGTTGGAGGAACTCAGCAGGCTGGGTAGCATCTGTGGAAACGAGCAGTCAACGTTTCGGGCCGAGACCCTTCGTCAGGACTGAAGAGGGAGGGGGCAGGGGCCCCATAAAGAAGGTGGGGGGAGGGCCATGGACTCACTTGCTTCTGACTCAGACCTCAGTTCTGGCACCCTGCAGGCCACAGCCATGGACCTCTATGAACTATAAACAAACTGTGCAAATGCAGATAGTAAATAAATAGCAATAAATAACGAGCATGAAATAACAAGATAAATGAATCCTTAAATGAGTGTAGTTATCCCCTTTTGTTCAAGAGCCTAATAGTTGATGGGATGTAACTGTTCTTGAATCTGCTGGTACAAGTCGTGAGGCACCTGTACCTTTTATGTGATGACAGCAGCTGAACTTTAACTTAACCTAACTTGGAGTACTGTAAGTAGTTTTGGGCCCTCTATCCACGAAAAGATAGAAAACATAGAAAACCTTCAGCACAATACAGTCCTTTCGGCCTGCAAAGTTGCGCCAAACATGTCCCTACCTTAGAAATTACTAGGTTTACCCAGAGCCGTCTATTTTACTAAGCTCCATGTACCTATCCAAAAGTATCTTAAAAGACCCTATCGTATCTGCCTCCACCACCGTTGCTGGCAGCCTATTCCATGCACTCACCACCCTCTGAGTAAAAAACTTACCCCTGACATCTCCTCTGTACCTACTCCCCAGCACCTTAAAGCTGTGTCCTCTTGTGGCAACTATTTCAGCCCTAGGAAAAAGCCTCTCACTATTCACACAATCAATGCCTCTCATCATCTTATACACCTCTATCAGGTCACCTCTCATCCTCCTTTGCTCCAAGGAGAAAAGGCTGAGTTCACTCAACCTGTTTTCATAAGGCATGCTTCCTAATCCAGGCAACATCCTTGTAAATCTCCTCTGCACCCTTTCTATGGTTTCCACATCCTTCCTGTAGTGAGGTGACCAGAACTGAGCACAGTACTCCAAGTGGGGTCCTATATAGCTGCAACATTACCTCTCGGCTCCTAAATTCTAAGAAAAGACTAAAGCAGGTTCAGGAGGATAATCCCGGGAATTAAAGTGTTAACATATAAGGAGTATTTGATTGCTCTGATTCTATACTCATTGGAGTTTTGAAGAATGAGTGCAGATCTCATTGAAACCTATCAAATTGTTCTCATGCAGGATTCCCTAAAGGTTGATTTGCAGGTTGAGTCAGTGGTGAGGAAGGCAAATGCAATGTTAGCATTCATTTAGCGAGGACTTGAATATGTAAGAACAAGGATGCAATGCTGAGGCTTTATAAGGCACAGGTGAGGCCTCACTTGGAGTATTGTGAGCACTTTTGGGACCTTTTCTAAGAAAAGATGTACTTAAATTGGAGAGGGTTCACAGGAGGTTCACAAGAATGACTTTGGGAATGAAAAGGTTATCATATGAGGAGCAATTGATGGCTCTGGTCTTCTACTCACTAGAATTCAGAAGAATGAGAGGGGATCCCGTTGAAACTTATTGAACTTTGAAAGGTCTGTGGATGTGAAGAGGATGTTTCCTATGATGGGTGAGTCTAGGACCAGATAGCACAGCCTCAGAATAGAGAGATATCCATTTAGAAAGGAGATAAGAAGAAATTTTGTTAGCCAGTTGGTGGTGAAGCTGTGGAATTCATTGCCACAGGTAGCAGTGGAGACCAAGTCACTAGGGGTATTGAAGGTGGAGGTTAGTAGGTTCTTGACTAATCGAGGTGTGAAAGGTTATGGGGAGAAGACAGGAGAATGACATTGAGAGGAAAATGGTTCAGCCATGATGAAATGACAGAGTGAACTCAATGGGCTGAATGGCCTAATTCTGCTAAAACATCCTATGCTCAAGTATTGAAAGAGCTGGATAGAGTGAATGTGCAGGGGATGCTTCCTACTATTCGAAAGTCCAGAAGCAGAGGGCACAGCCTCAGAGTAGAAAGGAGTCACTATAGAACAGAGATGAGGAGGAATTTCTTTAGCCAGAGGATGGTGATTCTGTGGAATTCATTGCAACAGATGGCTGCAGAGGCCAAGTCATAATCAATTCATAGTCTTTATCATATTCTTTGATAATAAATATACTTGAATCTGGGTCACTGGAGCTGCACCACTGTTTCACCCTGTGCCATTGTTCTGAAGGAATGTCTGTCTTGTGCAGCATTGCCTTCCTGGTGACCACTGTAATAACAAAGAAAGCACAGCAAACTTCCTTAGAAGTCTGTGAAGATTCGGCATGACGTCTAAGATCTTGATTTAAATTTTCTAGACGTGTGTTCGAGAGTATATTGACTGGCTGCAACACCAGTCGAAGGACCCGATTGAAACCTGATGGGCAATCAGAGGTCTAAGTTAAAGCCTGCAAGTCGATTGGTGGTCCAGAACGAAGCCTGAAGGGTCAATCAGAGAGTCAGGTCTTAGCCGAAGTTTGACTGGAAGTCCAGAACCCAATGCCAGGTCCCTGTCTACATATCTCTGTGAATCCAATGGGGGATGTCTGGGCTCAGTTTTTGCAAATCGATGAATCTGCTGGGGGAAGTCGGGGCTCAGTGTCTGCAAATCCACAAATCCACTGGAGACCTGACCCTAGAGGCAAAAAAAACAGCCTGCCTGGTGTTAGAGGACTGTGAACATTTTTGGGTAGGTGGGAAGGAGTGAAGAATGAGAGCTGTTGTTGCTCTGTTGCTTGGTATGCCCTGTTTTGCCATGTTCCATGTTCTGCAGAGCACTGTGGGCATGCCATGTTGGCACCAGAATGTGTGGCAACGCTTGCCAACTGCCCCCAGCACAGCCTTAGGTTTGTGTTGCTTGTTACCACAAACAGCACCTTCTACTGTATGTTTTAAAGTTCTTTGTGATAAATCAATCTGAATCTGAATTTTATGATAGAAACTGAACAAAGTTATCCAGCCTCCTCTTTTAGTGTCCATGTTTAAGCAACAGTGTACCTTTAAGAACCAAATGTATCACATTGTGGCGACCCACTTTCTACGCAGGCGAACCGGCTCACGAAATGGTGCGTGCATCTGCAGAGAGGCCAGCCCCAAAATAGCGCTGGGCCTTCTTCTTCACCAGCAAGGGGAGAAAGCCCACGCGTGGGAAGAGACTTTTGTAATACACCTCTGACATCATTGCCGCCCAGAGAGGGCGGGAACGGAACTGCGTAAAAGCCAGTGCCGCGAAGTTTGAATAAACTAGTCTCGAGTGCAACTTACAGACTGCGTGTCGTTACTTCTAGCTCTGTGTGTAGCACATCGCTACAACATTATGTGACGTCAATAGTTCACTGCTGTTCACTTCGAGGGTCAGTGTTTTTGTTGAGGGAGATCCTGCTACTTGTTGAAGAAGTAAGTGATGATACCTGTAGTAAGAAAAATGAAAACTACAGTCACACCACACGATCGATGATCTGTTTGCTAACTTTAACTATCCCTGTCATTCCAGTATACCATTCATTCATCTGTTATGTGCCATGTCGTATGACCTGGGCAATCATGGTCTATTTATGACCATGGTTGTTCTGGGCATATTTTTTGAAACAAGTGGCTTGCCTTTGCCTTCCTCTGGGCAGTGCCTTTACAAGACAGGTGACCCCCAGCAATTATCAAAACTCTTCAGAACTTGTCTGCCTGGTCTCAGGACTTGTGATATTCACCAGCTGCTCATACACCATCCACTACCTGCTCCCATGACTTCACATGACCCTGAATGGGTGGGCAGGTACTACACCTTAGCCTCGGCTAGTGGAGGGAAGGAACACCTTACACCTCCTTTCATAGAGGTGTATTTCCACCCCACCACACAACAGTACCATTAGTTAGCAGAAATTTGGTAATCTCAGATTTAATATAATTAATTGAGATAACATCATCTGTTTGTTGTTGAAGGACATATATACTCCTGTTGCAGAAAGAAACATTTTTATGTTTTTCTATAAAATAGCATGACATTGATTTTTTTAGATTATGAAACCGAGTTCAAAGCATCCCAAACAAAAGAAGTTTCCATTGGTCCTGCCAACTTCATTAAACATCCTGAAAACCCTTCTAAACCCCTTTAAACTCATGTTCACCATGGAATACAACTGAGTTTACACAAAGGGAAAGTATTATGACAGCTAGTTTATGTAACCACTTCTTATTCTCTAACGTTTAGAGCCCTGGTAATTACTGATGGAATAAAACTGAACTTTGAAAGTCTCTGAAAACTGAAAAAAAGCTATAGCATTTCCATGAAATTTTTCCTGCTCTTTAGCTGTCAGTTTTAAATCTCGTTTACAATTTCTGCAGGAATATTGTTAAAACAATCAATTTTTTAAAAAGTTCTTCAATTTTGTCAGCTCTGTTGTTTAGAATGATTTAATTTGATGCGTTTAAGAAGTTATGGCAATCTGGGTGCCATGGTAGTGTAACAGTCAGAACCACACTATTGCAGCTCAGGATGTTCCAAGCTTCAGAGTTCAATTTTAGCACCTTATTTAAGGACTTTGTACTTCTTTCCCAAGGATTGCTTGGTTTTGCTCCAGGAGCTCTGGTTTCCTCCTACTGTCCAAAGATGTACCAGTTGTTAGGTTAATTGGTCATTGTAAATGGTCCTGTGATTAGGGAAGGGTTAAATAGGTGGATGTTGGGCAGGAACTGCCTATTCTGCAGTGCATCTCTAAATAATTAACAAAAATCTCAGTAGATTCAAGGTTGTTTATTGCCATTCTTCAGTACATGAGTGTAAAGGAGAACAAAATGGTTGTTACACGGTATGAGTTATGTCCTGAATATAGGAATGGATCACGCCACGGAAACCGGTATAAGCACTGGCATGATGAGCCTATAAGGCTCGGGACAGACTTTAACTTATAGAAATGGATGTTCACTCGTCTCTCCGTGGCACTGAGGCTACGACTCTAATCCGACTGCTACATGCTTTGTGTCTGCGATCTTCGCATCGGCTTGCCCCGCTAATTGATGAACTTGAGACCAAGGCTTTGGGCCTTCTCTGGCTGCTCCAAGGATTCGTGTCTAAGGAGTCAATGAGGTTCAGACTGCTGTTGCTTGCTTCTAGAGTTTGCATGATTTGTGTGTGTGTTTGTTTTTTCACTTTCACTGTACATTGGCTGTTTTTTTTGGGAAGGGGGGGTGGTTTGCTTTCTGGCTGCCTGTAAGCAGACAACTCTCAAGTTTGTATAATTTATACATATTTTGATTCTTTGAATCTTTGATTCTGAATACAATATAGCTTTTACTTGAGCAATACGATCTGATTGTCTTAGGACCAAACAGGATCAATGAGATCAATGTAGTACGTTACTCATCTGTGAATGGTTAATTGGAAGCACTTAGGAATAATACCTTACTCACACTACATTTAAGAATGCACATTTTGACTCAAAGGAGACTTGGATCTTTTATAATGTAGCGATCACACCTTTTCTCAGATACGATCAGGGCAATCAATTACCTGTAACTTTCCTTTTGGAGTAGAGCTGTATGACGTTGCATTTTTGCAGTGTGAACAGAGGTCTCTAAAGTACAGGATGGTTGTGGCATGACGTGCACAGGACAATCGAGGTGCCTTACCCTGGGCATAAGAGCAGGCAACAAGGCAATGTTTGGGCCATTGCTGGAGTAGACTTGGAGGCAATTCAATGTGGCTGACCTGAGGCGAGACGAGGCGAGCAGAGATGATTCAGAGTTGAGGCAGCAGGGTCTGAGCCTGGACCCTGAAGCAAGGAAAGAGTCGAGGTTTGATTGATTTAAGTGCCAGGCCAGATTTGGAAATATTGTGTACGGGCTGAATCATGCTGGCAGGTCTCGGACCTGAGAGCAGATTGTAATGACTGATTGTGGGTCCAAAAGCAAGGGGAAACCCGTGTTTTGAATGATTTATGCGCTGAGCCAGATTGAAAATGTCAGGGTGTCGGGGCCAGAGGTGAGGGACAGGTAGTTTCAGCTCACTGCTCTGTGACATTTACTTGCCTCTGTGCTGAACTGAGGCTATGGTCTGCAACGAATGGGCTCCTGAATCGGCTGCAGTGATGACTGGATTCGTGACAGTGGAATCACTTCCACGAACTTCAGTTCTCAATGTTATTTGCTTATTTTTATACTTTGCACACTTATTTTTTTTTCCCAGCACAACGGGCATTTGACAGTCTTCGTTTTTTAATGGGTTCTACTGGGTGTCTTTGTTTTGTGGCTGCCTGTGAGGAGAGATTAATCCTAAGGTTGCATAGAGTATGCATACTTTGTTACTAAATGTATTTTGAATTTAATGGGACCTAGTTCACTGTTAACTCAAGTTAGATTATTGGGAAGAGGCCAAGATGATAAATATCTGTAAACACACTTGTGTATTTGCGTGATGTACTCCAGATATAATTTACATCAAAACCCCCATTTGGTTAGTTCCAGAAGATAATGGCTTAAGACCAAAATTGTGGTTATGAGATCATTATGTATTATGAGTTCTTTATTTTCAAACTCACTAGGTTTGTGGGGCTCTCCATTTTTGATACAAGGAACAAGCGATACTTCACTTTCTCTGTTGCAAGTAAGCATTAGGGACCATTAAGATAGACTAATTCCCATCTGACATTTAATGTTCAAAGTTCAATGTATTATCAAAATTCATATGTGCCACCATATATAACCCTGAGATTCATTTTCTTGTGGGCAAACCCAACAAATATAAGAAACACAATAGAATCAATGAAGAGCCCCACTCAACAGGGCAAACAAACAGTTCAGTGATGGAGCAATTGAAGTTGAATGCAGTTATCCCACTGGTTCAAAACAAAAGCCTGATGGTTGAGAGGTAATAACTGTTACTGAACCTGTGGTGTGGGTCCTGCGGCTCCTGTATCTTTTTCCTAATGGCAGCAGGGAGAAGAGAGCACAGGCTGAATGGTGCTCCTTGCTAATGGGTGCCATTTTCCAACAACAGCACTCCATGTAGATATGCTCGATGATGGGGAGGGCTGCACCCACGAAGGTCAGGGCCATTCCCACTCAAGGGCATTGCTCTTTCCATAGCAGGCTGTGATGCAACCAGTCAATATACTCCCCAACACACATCCATAAAGCTTGGTCAAAGTTTTAGATGACATGCTGAATCTCCGCAAACTTCTAAAGAAGTAGAGACATTGTTGCGCTTTCTTTGTAATGGCACCTACATGGTGGACCTAGAACAGATCCTTTGAACTAATAACACTGAAGACCCTCTCTACCTATGATCCTCCGATGAAAATTGGCTCATGGACCTCTGGTTTCCTCCTGCTCAATTCAATAATCAGCTTCCTGGCCTTGCTGACATTGAGTGAGAGGTTGTTGCTTTGGCACCATGTAGCCAGATTTTCAATTTCCCTCTATATGCTGATTTATTACCACTTCTGATTTGGCCAATGACAGTGATGTCATCAGCAAACTTAACTATGAAGGGTCTCGGCCCGAAACGTCATCAGTGCTTCTTCCTATAGATGCTGCCTGGCCTGCTGCATTCCACCAGCATTTTGTGTGTGAATGGCATTGGAGTTGTGTTTAGCCACATGGTCATATGTGTAAAGCGAGTAGAGCAGGGGACTAATCACACAACCTGTGCTGATGAAGATTGTGGAGGAGATGTCTTTCCGAAAAGACGGACGTCTGCAAGTCTAGAAGTCAAGGATTCAATTTCACAGGGTGGTATTAAGGCAAAGTCTTGAAGCTTATTAACTAGTTTTGAGATGATGATAGTATTGAATGCTGAGCTGTAGTCAGTAAAGAGCATTTTGATGTATGCATCTTTATTGTCCAGATGTTCCAGGGCTGAGTGAAGTGCCCCTGTTATGGACCTGTTCTGACGTGAAGCAAATTGGAGCAGATGTAAGATGCTTCTCAAGCAGGAGTTAATATGCTTCATCTTCAATCTCTCAAAGCACTTCATCACAGTAGATGAGAGTGCTACTGGCCAATAGTTGTTGAGGCAAGATACCACATTCTTCTTTGAAATCAGTATGATTGAAGCCTTCTTGAAGCAGATGGGTACCTCAGAGTGCCAATGTGAAAGGTTAAAGATATTGCTGGACACTCCAGCCAGTTGATCAGCACAGGTCTTTAATTCTTGGCCAGGTACCACGTCTGGGCCAGATGCATTCCGTGGGTTCACCTCCTGATGGATGCTCTTGCATCGGCCTCAGAGACTGTGGAAATTTATGAAGTTTCCTCCACGTTCTGATAGTCAAAGAGAGCATAGAAGACATTGAGCTCATCGGGGATGAAGTCTTGTTGGCGCCTATGTCATCAGATTTCATTTAGCAGTTTCAATATAAATTGATTAGTAAAGATGAGTATCACCACCACAGAATTACATTCTTTTTTCTTCAACCTTTTAAAGCACTGAGAAGTTCTCATTGTGCAGTTCTTGTTGTGCAGGAGAGTGTTCAGTAGAGACTCACCATGTTCAAAGTCAAAGACAAAGTAAATTTATTATCAAAGTATAGTTATGTTACCACAATCTACTTTGAGATTGGTTTTCTTGTGGACATTTACAGGATAACAGAGCAATAAAATGGAACTTATGAAAATCTATACATAAACAGAATGACAAAAAAAATCAATGTGAAAAAGAAGAAAAATTGTGCAAATAAGTAAGTAAATTCTGAGGATGAGTTGTAGATTCCTTCAAAGTGAGTCTATAGATGAGGAATCAGTTCAGAATTGAGGAGAGTGGCGTAATCCACACTGGTTCAGGAGCCTGATGGTTGAAGATAATAACTGCTTTTTGAAGCTGGTAGTGTAGGACCCAAGGCCTCTGTACCTTCTGCCAGAAGATAGAAGCAAGAAGAGGGCAGGGCTTAGATGATGTGAGACCTTGATGAATGATGTTACTTTCTTGTGGCAGTGGCAATGGTCCTTGTAAATGTACTCAGTGGTGGAGAAGGATTTGCCTGTGATGGACAGGGCTGTGTCCATCACTTTTTGTAGACTTTTCCAATCCTGGGCATTAGTGTTTATATACCAGGCCATAATGCAAAAAGTCAGGTTACTTTCCACTGTGCAACCAGTCAGGGCACTCCAGTCTGCACATGCTGCTTCTAATGAAAGACTTTTGCTATGGGGAGCAATTGGATAGGCCAGAGCAACACACAGAAAATGCTGGAGGAACTCAGCAGGTCAGGAAATTTCTCAGGAAATTAATAAACAGTCGAGGTTTTGGGATCAGAAGAAAGGTCTCAGACTGAAACATTGACTATTTATTCACTTCCATAGATGCTGCCTGACCTGCTGAGTTCCTCCAGCATTTTCTGTGTGTTGCTTTAGATGCCCAGCATCTGCAGAATCTCTTGTGTTTATGAATAGGCTGGACTTGTTTTCCCTAGAGTGAAGGGAGCTGCAGGGTTAAGAGACAGAGGTAGATAAAATTGCAGGATGTATAGATAGGATGAGATAGTCGGTCAGAATCTTTTCTCCCCATGGTAAGTGTGTCAAAAACTAAAGGGCATACTGCACATACACACAGATACAAGAGGTTCTGCAGATGCTTGAAATCTTGAGCAACACACATGCAATTCTGGATGAACTCAGCTGTTCAGGCAGCATCTATGGAGGGAATAAACTGTTGATATTTTGTGCCGAGACCATTCATCAGGACATAGGCGTAAGGTGGAAAGGAGTAGTTTTGAGGGGGAGGTTTCCCACATAGAGAGTGATTGATCTCTGAAACCTGGCAGAGATGGAATCCAACAGAATAATTATGTTTAAAGGGCATGCAACCATCAGGCTCCTGAAACAGAGTGGATAACTTCACCCATCCCAATACTGAACTGACCCTACAACCTATGGATTTGCTTCCAACTCATTTTTTCTGTATTATTTATTTATTTGTTTATTTACAAACCCCCATTTCCAGAAAAGTTGGGATGTTTTCCAAAATGCAATAAAAACAAAAATCTGTGATATGTTAATTCATGTGAACCTTTATTTAACTGACAAAAGTACAAAGAAAAGATTTTCAATAGTTTTACTGACCAACTTAATTGTATTTTGTAAATATACACAAATTTAGAATTTGATGGCTGCAACTCTATGCTGTAAAACTCCATGACTCTCTGACTCTGCAGTTCATTCCTCGAATCTTCACCTTTCGATTGCAAGGCATATTTTTCTTCAATCTGCACATTAAATACCTAATATATATACATTTTATTTATTTATTGAGATACATTATGGAATAAACCCTTCTGGTTCTTTAAGCCAAACCTCCCAGCAATCCCCTGACTTAATTCTAGCCTAATCATGATACAATTTACAATGACCAATTAACCTGCCAACTGGAACACCTTAGAACTGTGGGAAGAAACCAGAGCACTAAAGGGAAAACCACGCGGTCATGGGGAGAACGTGCAAACTCCTTACTGGCAGCAGCGGGTGAATAAAGTTGATCCTTGGGCTTTGAAAAAAAAATTATCACAGTAGTCCCGATGAAGGGTCTTGGCCTGAAACGTCGACTGTTAATTCCTTTCCACAGATGATGCCTGACCAACTGAGTTCCTCCAGCATTTTGTATGTGTTACTCTAGATTACAAATATCTGCAGATTATCTTGTGTTTAAATATTACAACATGTGTCAACGGTAATAAGTTCTGATTCTGGTGTTGTCCATCTCCCATCTTTCTACCTGCCCTTTCCAATAGGGCTAAAAAATGCTATATTTCTATCAAAAAGAACCAGATGAGATTTCTGCAAATCCAAGCAAATGTTACTTCTCAACTTCCAACAGATAATTTGCACATGGTTCTTCTGCCAACAGCAGAATCCTGTTGTTTACTAATGGTCTGTTGTTTAGCCTGCAGCAATTGGTTGTAAATGCTTTGGGATTTTCTGTGGGAAGACATGAAAGGTGACCTGTGAATTCAAGTTCGCTTCTTCTTTCCTTTATTGACAGGAATATTGATTTGGATGGGAGGATTTTAATGAAAGATTATTTCTTCCTGCCCTCTGCAAGGGTATTTCTAAATGTTCACTAAACCTCCTTTATCCGAGTATGATTCCCAGGAGAATTTGTCACATGCATGGCATACACTCAATTTTCACTTCATTAGGTGCCTCCTGTTGCTAATAAAATGGACAATGAGTGTATGTTTGTGCTTTTCTGCTGCTGTAGCCCATCCACTTCAATTTTCAAAGTGTTGTGCACACAGAAATGCTCTTGCGCACGCATCTGGTGTAACACGTGGTTACTCGAGTTATTGTCACCTTCCTGTTAGCTTGACCCAGTCTGGCCATTCTCCTCTGACCTCCTTCATTAACAAGGCATTTTCTCCCACAGAACTGCCACTCTCTTGTTTTTTTTGTTGTTTCTTGCACTGTTCTCTGTAAGCTCTAGAAATGGCCGTGCATGAAAATCCCAGGAGATCAGCGGTTTCTGAGATACTCAAACCATCCCGTCTGGCATCAACAATCATTCCACAGTCAAAGTCACTTAAGTCACATATCTTCCCCAATCTGGTGTTTTGTCTGATCAACCACTGAATCTCTCGATCACGTCTGCATGCTTTTATGAATTGAGTTGCTGTTACATGAGTGCTGAGTGGATATTTGCATTAAGGAGCAGATATACAGGTGTTTCTAATGAAGTGGCCACTGAGTGTAGAGTCAAACAGCACAGAAAAAGGCTCATTGGTTCAACTCATCCATGCTAGCTTGTCCTTTTTGCTTATACCTTCATACACCTCCCAATGTTTCTTATCCATGTTACTGTCCAAATGTTTTTCACGTCTGACTACATGAACACATAAGTGTAGGTACCAGGAATTAAGAGGTCCAACTGGAGGTTGACCTTAATGACAAAGGGCATAGAGAATAAGTATTGGGTGGTGGTTAGAATATCTAAGAAACTGCTGATCTCCTGGGATTTTCATGCACAACCATCTCTAGAGCTTACAGAGAATAGTGCAAGAAACAAAAATACCAAGAGAGTGGCAGTTCTGTGGGTGAAAACACCTTGTTAATGAGAGAGGTTACAGGAGAATGGCCAGACTGGGTCAAGCTGACAAGAAGGCGTCAGTTTCAAGTTGCTGGGTTTCAAGAACTCTGAGGACCTAATGTGGTTCCAGTATATCAATGCAGTTATAAAGAAGGCAAGACAGTGACTATACTTCATTCGGGGTTTGAAGAGTTTTGGTATGGCAACAAATACACCCAAAAGCTTCTATAGATGTACCGTAGAGAGCATTCTGGCAGATCTGGTATGGGGGAGGTTGTGCTATTTCACAGGACCAAAAGAAGCAGTAGAGGGTTGTAAATTTAGTTGGCTCCATCTTGGGCACTAGCCTACAAAGTACCCAGGACATCTTTAGGAAGCGGAGTCACAGAAAGGCAGTGTCCATTATTAAGGACCTCCGGCACCCAGGGCATGCCCTTTTCTCACTGTCACCATCAGGTAGGAGGTACAGAAGCCTGAAGGTGCACACTCAGTGATTCAGGAACAGCTTCTTCCCCTCTGCCATCTGATTCCTAAATGGTCAATGAACCTGTGAACCCTCACTTTTGTAACTTATGTTATCTCTGTTTTGCACGATTTTAATCTTTTCAATATATATATACTGTAATTGATTTTCTTATTATTATTACTACTACTATTATTTTTATATTTATTTCTTCTTCTAAATTATGTATTGCATTGAACTGCTGCTGCTAAGTTAACAAATTTCACGACTCATGCCAGTGATAATAAACCTGATTTTGAAGTTCCAGTAGAAATATACAGGATGGTGGTGAGACTGCACTTGGAATATTGCACACAGTTCTTTCGACAGTGTTTAAGAAAAGTTATACTTGTGTTCGAAACAGTGTCACTAGCATGCTTCTTGAGATCAATAGGTTAATGCACACTCAGTGGCCATTTTATTAGGTACACCTGAAGGCACACACTCAACAATTCAGGAGCAGCTTCTTCCCCTCTGCTGTCTGATTTCTAAATGGACATTAAACTCATGAACCTCACTACTTTTCATTTGTTTTTTTTCTCTAATTGTTAAATAGACATATATTTACTGTCATTCAGTTTGTTGCTCTATATTTATTTATCATGTCTTTCTGCCATAAAGGTACTGCTGCCATAAAGGTAACACATTTCATGACATATGACGGTGATATTAAACATGATTCTGATTCTGATCTCCTGGGATTTTCACACACAACTGTCTCTGGAGTTTATAGAGAACAGCACGAGAAACAAAAGCATTCCAGTGACAGTTCTGTGGGTGAAAACGCCTTGTTAATGAGAGAGGTCAGAGGAGAATGGCCAGCCTAATTCAAGCTGACAGGAAGGGGGTAGTTATTCAAATAACCACCTGTTATAACAGCAGCGTGCAGAAGACCATCTCTGAACACACAACACCTTGAACCCTGGAGTAGATGGGCTACAGCAGCAGGAGACCATGAAAGTACACTCAGTGGCCACTTTATTAGGTACAGAGGATACCTAATAAAATTTCCATCGGGTGCATAAAGAAATACTGAGCAGTTCAGGCCTATATCCATTAGAGGTCAGAAATATTAGAGGTGTTATTGAAATGGTTAATATTCCATGTGGATTGACAGGGAAGCTTCCCTGAGAGATGTTTCAGTGTAATGTTTCACTTATATTCAATGGAAGTTAGAGGAATTTATTGTGATTATGCATTCCTTTACAGTACAGAGGTGCAGAAATGAATATGTTGAATATATTCAAGTCAGTAGTGAACAGATATTTGAACACCAAGAGAATCATAAAGTTATACAGCTCACTGGCAGCTCGCTCCACGTACTGACCTCAGTCTGGGTGAAAAAGTTGCCCAGCATCATCCTCTGTCCTCTTTACATCTTAATGGCATCTTTCCTAGAGCAGGGTAACCAGCACTGTGCACAATATTCCAAGGCTCTGGGGTAAGAGTGAGCAAAGAGTGTTGAGTCCAGCACGGGAGCAATCGTGATTTTATTTAATGGTGAAGTAGGCTGAAGAAACTGATTGATCCTGCTCTTAGAGTCATAGGGTCATCAAATGCCACAGCACAGAAACAGGCCCTTCAGCCCATCAAGTCTGTGCCAAACTCTTCATCAACTTAGTCCCATCGACCTGCACCTGGACCATAGCCCTCCATACCCCTCCTTCTCAATTTCTCTTAAATGTTGAAATCCACTTCTGCTGGCAGCTTGTTCCACATACTCAGCACCGTCTGAATGAAGTAAATCCCCTCAAGTTCCCCTTAAACGTTTCACTTTTCATCATTAACCTATGACTTCTAGTTCTAGGCCCATCCAATCCCAAAAGCCTGTTTGTATTTATCTCATCTATACACCAAATAAAGTTGTATACATTTTGTATTTTTTTATTCTTTTGTGTTATTACTTGGACTCATTCTAAGCAACACATGCAAAATGCTGGAGGAAATCAACAGGTCAGGCAGCAGCTATGGAAATGAATAAGCAGTCACTGTTTCAGGCCGAGACCGTTCCTCAGGACTGAAAAGGAAGGGGGAAGATGACAGAACAGGGAGAGGAAAGAGGATAGTTAGAAGGTGATAGGTGAAGCCAAGTGAGTAAGAAAGATAAATGGTTGGAGAGGAAGGAATCTGACAGGAGAGGAGACTGGACCATATGAGAAAGGGAAGGAGGAGAGGACCCCGGGGAAGTGTTAATAGGTGGGAAGGGGTAAACAGCCAGAGTGGGGAATAGAAGAAAAGGGGAGAGGGAGGGATTTTTTTTTATCAGAAGGAGAAATTGATATTCATGCCATCAGATTGGAGATTAAACAAATGTGTTGCTTCTCCACCCTGAGGGTGGTTTCATCTTGGCACAAGAGGAGGCCATGGACCAGGAACAGGAATGGGAATCAGAATTAAAATGATTGACCACCGGCAGTGAGTTCCACCATTGGCAGGTGGATGGCCACCAGGAGGTTCGGCTTTTGCTTACTGAAACGTCCCACAATTTACGACGCTTCTCACCAATGTAGGGAAGGCCGCATTGGGAGAACAGGATACAACAGACAACCCTAGCAGGTTCGCAGGTGAATTCTGTTATCCAACATGGAACATTAACATACATTCCCCTGTCTGTGACGCATTCTGTAATCCTGCCATTCAGTATTCATTATTATAATTATGGGGGGGGTGGGGGGCGGCACAGTAGCATAGTATTAGTGAATCACTTTACAGCTCCAACAGTCGATGATTGGGGTTCAATTCCCACAGCTGCCCTACAAGGAGTTTGGACATTCTCCCCACGAACATCTGGTTTCCTCTGGGCCCTTTCCAAAGACAGACAGGTTAGAGTTAGCAAGTTGTGAGCATGCTAGTCAGGTGCTAGAAGCTTGGTGACACTGCAGGCTGCCCCCAAGCACATCGCAAACGATGACACAAACAGCACATTTCACTGTCCGTTTTGATGTTCATGTGACAAATAATGAAGCTGAACTAATCTAAGATTATCTCCGCTATGTGGTAAACATTCCAATCCCCATGACTTAAACGTGTGTCGGGCCAAGCATGTGATGAGGTATCTCCAGCTCGTGGAGTGTGACATGCATGACCAGGTCACCCTTCACCCTTCAGCTGCCTATGAGTGTCAATTGCTTGTTATTGTTTTCACCAGACGTAACAGATGGTCTGGGTTCTCAGACACAATCACAATGAGTCAGAGCCAAACAGTCTCACTTAACACTGAAACTCCATTGTTGTACATCCGAGAAGGAAAGCAGGCAAACTACTCTCCACTCTTTGCCATTTGCAGATAACATCACAGCTGCTTTTTAGTAGTCTGCTGGTTTTTCACCAAAGATTTCTTTTTCCTGAAAACACTGCCATATTATACTCACGCTTCCTACAAACTAAGTGCAAGGTCATGTAAGGAGATCCATCCCACAGCAAGTCCATTAACGCAATCCTCTTAAAAGCACTCCCAAGGCACAAGTGAAAAGGGAAGAGAAACCACACGCTCCCTCCTGATCAAAGCTAACGTGGCATCATAAGCACGAGAGGTTCTACAGATGCTGAAAACCCAGAGTAACTCACACAGAATGCTGGAGGAACTCAGCAGCTCAGGCAGCATCTGTGTAGAGGAATAAACAGTTGATGTTTCTGGCTGAGACCCTTCATCAGGAATGGAAAGGAAGGGGGAAGAAGCCAGAATAAGAAGGGGAGAGGGAAATTAGTGCAAGCTAGCAGGTGATAGGTGAAACCAGGTGAGGGAGACGGTGGGTGGGTGGGAGAGAAGAGTGATGTGATTGGTGAAGCTGCAAGGTGATTGGTTGAAGAGCAAAAGAGTTGATGAACAAGGAATCTGATTCGAGAGGAAAGTGGACCATGGGAGAAAGGGAAAGAGAAGGATGAGCAGAGGAATGTGATAGGCAGGTGAGGAGAACGGAAGGGGAAAGAGGGGAGCCAAAATGGGGGAATAGAAAAAGAGAGAAGGGGGAGAAATTACTGGAAATCGGAGAAATCAATGTTCATGTCATCAGGTTGGAGACTACCCAGGCTGAATATGAGGTGTTACTCCACCAGCCCAAGAGTAGCTTCAACATGGCCGTAGAGGAGATCCTGGAATGACATGTCAGGATGGGAATGAGAAGTAGAATTCAAAATGGGTTGCCAGTGGAAAATCCTGCCTGATGTGGCATCAGCTCCCTCTGCAGAAAGCTAAAATAAAGTAAGTGGAACTCCTGCTTCTGCCAAATTTATTTCTGCATTATAACCATGAAAGTTACAACAGATTTCAAGGGTGTATATCCTTGAGGGACTGTAAAGAAAACATGTGTAAGGTTTGTAAGGTATAAAACTTCATTTGAAGTTATCAAATGTTAATCAATCTTGAGATGCTCTACAGTGTTGCTATCAAAGAGCAAACTGTTGCTATTAATGTTCTTGAAAAAGAAATAAAGGAAATAGTGAAAGAAACTTAGGAAAGATTTTGCATTTACTTCTCGTTTTAAGGAATGTAGTATATTTGAACATAGAAAAGTATGGAAGAGAGAAAGAGGAAGGAATGGAAAGGAAAGACAAAGAGAAGGAGAGTGGTGGGGAAGAGAAAGGAGGAAGAGAGAAGGGGTTAAGAGAGAGGGAGAGTGTAGGAAAGAGAAAGATGAGGGTAAGAGGGAGAAAGAAAAAGGGGGAAGTGTGGGGGAGAGAGAGGAAGAAGAAAGAGAGGGGAGGGAGAGGGAGGAAGAGAGAAAAGTGGGGAGAGAGAGGAGGTAAGAGGGGAGAAAGAGGAGGAAAGAGGGGAGAAAGAGAGGAGGAAAGTGTGAAAGAGAGAGAAACGGGAGAGAGGGACAAAGAGAGAGGCAAAGAGACAGAGAAGGGGAGAGGGTGAGAAAGAAAGTGGGAGAATGGGGGAGAAAGAGAGGTTGGAGGGATAGGAAGAAAGAGAGAGAGAGGGCAAATGAGAAAGAGTAGATGAAGTGTCTAGAATTCAGTAATCTACAGTGGGTAGAATATCTAATGCAAATTATTTCTATATTTAATTATTTTTACTTTTGGCATATCCTGACCAAATGTTCAGTTGAAACTGAGAACATGAACGGTTTAGAATGTGCCACTGCTGCACTTGAAACTGTTTGCTGATCAGAGTAATGTACTGGAATCAAGGGTGAAGGAGAGAAATGGAATTATTCCCAACTGAAAAGTTTAGATCAAAGAGAAAGCTGGTGACATGTGGAAATAAAGTTATAAAGTACTCAAATGTAAAAAGGTAACAGGTGGTTACCTCTCGGAAACGTCACTGGTGGTCCTCCAAAGGCAAACTCTGTGTACTACATCTTACAGTCATACGGACCGAATACCGAATCAGCATTCAAAAACACCATTGAAGTGTGTCAGTGTGGTTTTACACCCATTTAACCAATAGGATATTGAAACCCAGTCACTCTCAGAAGTCATAGGCTTACGAAGTGTAAGAATTTCACTGAGTGGTCATGCAATTTTAAAAAGCTTGAGAACTCTAATCAAAATATATGATGTAGAAGAATTCTGTGCACACTGTTTAAAATTTAACCATGTTGATTAACTCCGGGGTTTTGGTCAGCATCCCTGTACACAACAGCTCTTCAAGAGTTTGTCGAGATACCTTTTAAATGCTGTAAAGTTTTCTACCTCCATCACTTTCTCAGGAAGTGATTTCCAGATCCCAGTATTTGTTGAGTGGGAAAATATTTTCTTCAATTTCTCTCTAATCGTTGTGCCAATTCACTTCAACTTACATTACCTAGTTGTTTCTGAGAAGGCAAAAATGATCTTTTTGATTACCCTATCCATGTCTCTCAGAATTCTACACAGTTCAATAAAATCTCTTTAGCTATAATGGAAACAGACAATGAAGTCTCCCCTCATTGTCGATAATTTTTCAATTCTGGCAATATCTTCTTAAATTGCCTTAGTGACATATACAGCCTTCCAGCTTTGTTTGAACTGTTGGGAAGGAGGATTTGATTTGAGGTGACATAACAAGCTCTTCCTGGATTTGGCCTAGGTGACCATTCACAGATCTAAATCCATCCACCCATACTGAGTCCAGATGAAGGGTCTTGACTGTTGACTGTCCATTTCTCCACAATGATGCTGTCTGACCTGCTGAAATCTTCCAACATTTTGTGTGTGTTGCCCCAGTTCCCAGTGTCTACATGTTCCTGTGCCTGCCCTTTAGAAAATTAGGTTTTTGCTGTGTATCCCTGGAGTGGGAGCATAGATGTTTACAATGCACCTGAAACTTCTGTAAACCAGGGAGTGCATCTTGGATAAAGGGCATTAAATTAATTCATAGAATTACAGAGGACAGAAACAGGCCCCTTGAATCATCTCATCCATGCCAACCAAAATGTCCCATCTAAGTTAGTTCCATTGGACAGTGTTCAGCCCATAACCTTCTAAACCTTTTAAATGTTGTAATTGGGTGGTGTTGTGGAGATGGGTCTCTACCAGAGGAGGTGTGAGGCGCTCCTTCCCTCCACTAGTTTGCAGGTCACCTTTGGGCAAAGTGTCACACCTGCTTAGCCCCCCCCTCCGCCCCTCCCAATCAGGATCACGTGAAGCCATGGGAGGAGGTGGTGGATGGTCGTATGAGCAGCTGGTGCATATCAGAATTCCTGGTTATGCATCTACTGATCCCAGGCATGATACGGCTGGGGTCACCCACCTTGTAAAGACGCTGCCCTGAAGAAGGCAATGGCAAACCACTTCTGCAGAAAACTTTGCCAAGAACAATCAGGGGCATGGAAGGAGCATGATTGTCTTTGTCACGTGACATGGCACATAATGAACAAATAAGCTGTATCGACCTCATCCACTTTCTCTCGACTCTCATTCGAGATGTATATAATCTTTTGTGTGAAATAAAATTTTTCCTAAACATCTTATTAAATCTTTTCCCACCACCATAAACCTGTGCCTCTAGTTCCAGATTCCCTTTACAAAATTAGGTTTTTGCTGAGTCACCCCAGAGAAAAGGAGAATAGGAGAAAAGACAGAGTCCCTTCTTGTCATTTTATACAACTCTGTAACACAATTTATTCATGTTTTTGTTTTGTTGTGCAATAAAGTAAATTTGTAAATAAAGTATGTACATTATAAACACAAGAGATTCTGCAGATGCTGGATGGAAATCCAGAGTAACACTGACAAAATGCTGGAGGAGCTCAGCAGGTCAGGCAGCATCTATAGAGAGGAATAAACAGTCAACACTTTAGGCCAAGACCCCCATTTTAATGAAAGCTAACTGTTTAACTAGAAGTTGAAGCATCTGTTTGAAAGGGTGGAATGACAAGGATATGAGGAGCACCTTATGGCTCTGGGCCTGTACTCGCTGGAGTTTAGAAGAATGAGGGGAGGGGGAGGGATGTCATTGAAGCCTATCGAATATTGAAAGGCCTAGATAGAGTGGATGTGGTGAGTATGTTTCCAGTAATGGGAGAGTCTAGCAGCAGAGGGCACAGACTTAGAATACAAGCTAGCTTAAACCATAAAACCATAAGGCATAGGAGCAGAATTTGGCTATTCATCCCACTGAGCCTGCTCCACAATTTCATCATGGCCGATTATTATCGCTCTCAACTTCATTCTGCTGCATTTTTCCCAAGATCTTTGTCGCCCTTACTAACAGGAACATACCAGTCTCCACTTTAAACATACTCAAAGATCTCCACAGTCATTTGTGGCAATGAATTCCACAGATTCTACACCCTCTAGCTAAAGGAATTCCTCCTCATCTGTTTCGAAAGCAACACGCTCCCATTCTAAGTCATGTTCCCTCTGGTGCTAGACTCTCCCTTTATTGGAAACATCCTCACCACATCCTCCTTATCTAGGCCTTGCAACATTCAAGGAGATCTCTCCCCCTCATTCTTCTAAACTCCAGCAAGTACGGGCCCAGTGCCATCAAATACTCCTCATAACCTTTTCATTCTACCCTTTCAAACAGTTGTGTCAGCTTCTATTTAAGGTAACAGGTAGCAGCTGAAAGAGGTGAGAAATTTTTGAAGTCTCAGCCCATTAATGGGAATTGATCATACATTTCTGTAACAGGATATGCATTTAGAGTGCTGAGGGTGTGGTAGCAACACCCAAAGACTTGACCGTAATCTGATAAAGTCTTTGAGTGATGTGGTGAAGACATGTCACACATTTTCATCTCTATCATTGCTATTTTGATATATTGATTTCTTTTTTTATATATATCAAGCTCTTTCACAGGTTGTGTGTACCATAGGCAAGGCTTCTTACATTTGACATAACAGCAATTTGCTGTTCTTTTTTAGAGGGCATTTAAAAAGTTAGCCACATGCCATTTAAAGGTCAGATTGGGTTAGAAAAGTTGGTTTCTTTCCCTGAAAGGTTTTAGAGAACTAGTTAGGTTTTCGCAATAATGGTCACTATTACTGGTATTAAGCATGTAAATTCCATCCTGCATTTCATTACATCATTAATTTGCTTGTCTCAAATAGCCACAGTTTTACCATACCCTTATTCCACATTGTTTTGCACACCAGCTATCCTTTGGATAGATGCTACAGCACCAGCGATCATGAGCAGGATTAAGCTCCTGCCGCTATCTGTGAAAAGTTTGTACGTTCTCCCCGGGGTTCCCTCTGGGTGTCATTGACGGCACAGAGTTAACGAACACAATGCCGAGCTAAACAGAAGCTTGGGTTTCTTCCCGCATTCCGAAGACCTACTTTGGCAAGCTGCGTTGGCACTGGAAGCATGGCAACACTTGCAGGCTGCCACCCGCACATCCTCAGACTGGGTGACACATTTCACTGTATATTTCAATGTACATGTGACAAATGAAGCCAATCTTACTTTATAAATGTTTTAACAATAAATAGCTATTGTTGCACAATGGACTGATGTTTTTTAGCACTCGGCTTAACTTTGAGGGTAAGGTTGATGGTTGCTAATCAGTGATTTGTATCAGAAAGAGATCGAGATTGTGTTTCTTTCCTGTCTTCCGTGAAGTTAGATTTTTTTGTGTCTTTATTCAACGATCTACAAACTGCATGCTGTTCCCAGCATTCCTGCATGAGGTTCTCAACTCACTGAGCCAGGGAAAGTTCCACAGGAGACTGCCACAAATCCATCAGAGCAGTTCCAGGTCACTGCTCACAGCTGATTCCACTCCACAGGACAGTCACATTCGGGGAACGACAACCACACTATTGCTCATTGAGATCCCACCACAAGATGCTGGTGGAGTCCAGAGCCTCCTGCTGTAGCAGCCCATCCACTTCAAGTTTCAATGTTTTGTGTGTTTGTAAATGCTCATCTGTACACCAGTACTGCTATGAGTGATTTTCCGAGTTACTGTTGCCTTCAAATTAGCCTGGCTATTCTGCTCTGACCGTTCTCATTTACAAGGCGTTTTCATCTACAGAACTGCTGCTCACTGGATAGTTTTTTCGTTTGCTTTTTTTTGGAAAAAATTATCTGTAAACTCTGGAGTGTGAAAATTGCGGGAGATCAGCATTTTCTGAGATACTCAAAACACCCTGTCTGGCACCAGCAATCATTCCATGCACTCATTTTCTCTCCATTCCGATGTTTGGTCTGAACATCAACTGAACCTCTTGACCGTGTCTGCATGCTTTCATGCATTGAGTGGCTGCCACAGGATTGGCTGATTAGATATTTGCATTAACGAGCAGATGTATAGGTGTACCTAATAATGTGGCCACTGAGTGTATAAACTGAAAATTCTGGGAACACTCAGGAGGCCAGATGGCATCCATGGAGAGAGAAATATTTCGTGTTACTGGTTGAAAGGTCGTTGGTGTGAATGATCCTACCTGTTCTGTTGAGTATATTCATCCGTTTTTGTTTTCAATTCAGACTTCCAGCATTTACAGTTTTTCTTTATTTTCACATTTCTGAATCTTTTTCCCTTTCATTATTTCTGCAATTACAACCAGAATAAACGGATTTTGTTTAGTGTTCCAAAGCTGACTGGAAAAGAGCCATCCATCCTAGAGCCAAATCCGAGTAACCTTGTGGGTTACAGCACATCAAGTGCTTATCGAATTGAAAATTTTGGGCTAATTTTCTACTTAAAAATCATCATACCCGTTATTGTGAAGGACATTTGACAGAGTACATGAGAGAGAGCAATGCATCACTTGTTCCAAGGGTGCATCTAATCCTTGGAAATGTATTAAGGATTGTAAAGCCATCAAACTGTAGTGAATTCATGCAGTCACTGTTAGTACATTATGCGGGAGAAAATGTGCAGTCGCAAGAGCCTTTTGATGGTCTGCCGATGCCTCAAAACACATTATAGCTGATGAATTACCCTTGCTGGATTAGAGTGTATTTTTGAGCATTTTCCTTGTAGTTTAACTCTCCTATACTTATATGTTTTATATAATTGCCTACAGTATATACATTTAACTGTTCAGTAACTTTTATAGTAACTGTAGTATAGCTACAATTATAGTATAAGGCAGCACAGTAGTGTAGCGGCTATACAGCGCTAGAGGTCAGGTTCAAGGCTTCAGGACCTGTCGCTGTCTGAAAAAGAGTTTGTACTTTCTCCCCATCAAAATGTGGGTTTCTTCTGGGTCAGGGGTTCTTAAGCTTTTTTTATGCCATGGGCCAATGCCATTAAGCAAGGGGTCCATAGGCCCCAGGTTGAGAACCCCTGCTCTGGGTGACCTGCTTTCATCACGCATTCCAAAGATGTACAGGTTAGGATTAGTGAGACGTGGGCAAGATATCTTGTTGCCAGAAGTATAACGACATTTATGAGCTGCCACCGGCACAATCTTTGCTAAGTTGATGCATTTCACTGTAGGATTCGATGTTTCAATGTACATGTGACAAATAAAGCTAATCTTTATCTTTAGCTGATCGGTATTTTCCAGCAGCTTCTCAGATTTTTTTCCTCTCTGCAGCAGATGTTACTCTGCTTGAATCTGGCTATTTAGTAGTTCATTGTTATCACTGGAACGTGCTTTTATCTTTAGTCTGAGAATGAGATGGTCACGATTTCTTTTTCTTCATTCCTTTTTTCATTCTTTTGTTCTTTTAACTTCATAAAACCACCATAACCACCAAGTTCTAACCTTCATTCTTGATTTCCAAAAAAACTTCTGGATCAGTATCACCAGATCCGACAACAGCTTCTCTTATGTAGCCTGGCAGAGACAATCTCTGATAGTTCCATATTATCTACCCTACTGAGTTGCAAGTGCTATCAACTGAGTCAATGGGATGACTTTCTTTGAGATACCGACACACTCATTACAAACTCAGCCAGTTTTACTCTGCTGAAGTTCTGTATGTGATACTCTTTCAGCTCTGATTAAAATTCAAAATTCAAAGTAATTTTATTACCAAAGAACATATATGTCACCGTATACAGCCCTGAAATTTGTTTTCTTGAGGGGCATTTGCAGTAAATACAAAGAAACACAATAAAATTAATGGAAGACCATACACAACAAAAGACAAATAAATTGTGCAAATACAAAATAAAAAAATAAACAAATAAATAAGCACTAAGTATTGAGAGCATGAGAGGAAGAGTCCTTGAAAGTGAGTCCATAGGTTGTGGGAACAGTCTTGTGATGGAGTGAGTGAAGTTATCACCCCTGATTCAAGTGTCTGATGGTTGAGGGGTAATAACTGTTCCTGAAACTGGTGGTATGGGTCCTGGGGCTCAAGTACCTCTCTCCTGATGGCAGCAGCTAAAAGAGAGAATGGCCTGGATGCCAGGGGAGGGGAGGGGCATCCATGATGATAGTCACCATGGAACAGGCCCCTCGGGCCCACGACATACAGAACGTCAAACACGTACCGATCCTATATTGTAATCCCAATAAAAATCAGAATTTAAAAAAAAACTCATTGATGCAGGAAATCTGAAAATGCTGGAATTCCTCAGCAGATCTGGCAGTGCCTGTAGAAAGAGAAGTCGTCAACTATCTGGTGAAATGTACCCAGACTTGAAATATTATCTGCATTCTGTCAATTCTTTGAAGAAATATCCAGCAAGATAGACAAAGGAAAGGCAGTGGATGTTGTTTACATGTATTTGGATTTTTAGAAGACCTTTGACAAGGTGCCACACATGAGGCTGCTAAACAAGATAACAGACCATGGTATTACAGGAAAGATACTAGCATGGATAAAGGATTGGCTGACTGGCAGGAGGCAAAAAGTGGGAATAAAAGAGTACTTTTCTGGTGGCTCCTGGTGACTAGTGGTGTTTCACAAGGGTTGGTGTTGGAGCCACTTCTTTTTATGTCAATGATTTGGATGACAGAATTAATAATTTTGTGTTTGCAGACAATACTAAGATAGTTGGAGGGGCGGGTAGTGTTGGGGAAGCAGTGAATCTGCAGAAGGACTTATACAGGGAAAGGGGCTTGTAAGTCCACATGCAGGATTCCCAAAAGGTTAACTTGCAGGTTGAGTCGGTGGTACTTGGTTAGGATTAATTTCAACAGGAGCAGAATGTAAAAGCTAGGATGTAATGTTGAGCTTTTGTAAGCCATTAGTCAAACCACACTGGGAATATTGAGAACAGTGTTAGGTCCCTTATCCAAGAAAGGATGTGCTGGCATCAGAGAAGGTCCAGAGGAGGTTGACAAGAATGATCCCGGAAATGAACCAGTTTATAATGTATGAGAAGCATTTGATGTCTCCGGGCCGGTACTGTGAACCCAAGTTGTCAACTTGTGACCTTGAAAGTAAAACTCTGAAATGCTGAAACACGAAAATAAAATTAGCAAATGCAAGAAACACCCAAAAGGTTCCACAGTCTCTGCATAGTTTGCTTTTCACATCAAGAACCTTTTTGGAGATTTGAGAGCCATAAATTAGCTCTTATATTTGTCAGAGATACAACCGAGTAATGCTTAGCATCAATAATATTTCCCTTTCCCTCCCGGCTTTCCTTTTTCTTCAGGAGGATAAACTAAAACTCCTTCAGTGAATGAATTATTAGTGCTTAGGTGACTTTGCAAAATTCAAAAGCTCTCACTCGATTAAAAATTTAAAATTATTAATCTTGCTCCCTTTGACTTTTCAAGTTGCTGCTTCTATTTTGTTAGCATACTTTGTGCCAGGAAACAAAGTTAATATCCTAAAATTCCTACAAAGTCCATGGAATGGAGGAAATTATTATTTTCACTCACTATGTAAAGTGACTGCAGTTAGATGTATTTTGCCAGGCTCAGTTCAATTTTTCCAATCTTGTACTCAACCTTATTTCTTATTATTTATTATTTATTATATTTCTTTTTTTAACTTATAGCAATCTGTTTGTATGTATTGCACTGCAAAACAACACATTTCATGGCATAGGTCAGTGATAATAAACCTGATTCTGATCCTGAACCTTCGCCCAACATGATTAAAACAGATCCTTTTCTGGACTCATTCCCTGTCCTACAATAATGACCACACTCAACACATTGACCCTTCATTTGAGTTATGCCCTCTTCTCACTGCTACTGCTACAGAAGCCTGAAGCCCCACAGCACCAGGCTCAGGAAGAGCTACTTTCCTACAACCATTGGATTCTTGAATCAATCTGGACAACCCTAAGCTGGACCTCAGCAATGGAACACTGTGGACCAAATTTTACACTACCATGGATTCACCTCCATTGTGTTTTGCTTTGCACTGGTGTCTTGTTTTACTCAGACTATTTTTCTCTAAACTGTCTTATATAATTAATATTCTGTGTGCTGGCTGAACTTACACTCAATGGGCATTTTAATAGTACAGGAGAGGAACTCAGCATGGTCTTCTGCTGCTATGTGTTGGACATTGAGATGCTCTACTGCACATCACTGTTCTAATGCATGGCTATTTGAGTTACTGCCATCTTCCTGTCAGCTTGAACGAGTCTCTGATTAACAAGGCATTTTTGCTTTCAGAACTGCCACTCACTGGATTTTATTTTGCCTTTCACACCATTCTCTGTAAACTCTAGAGACTGTTGTACATGAAAATCTCAGGAGATCAGCAGTTTCTGAGATACTCAAATCAACCCATCCGGCATGAAGAATGATTCCATGGTCAAAGTCTGAGGTATACAAAATTATGAGGGGTATAGAGGGTAAATGTAAACAGGCTTTTTCCACTGAGGTTGGGCGGGACTACAACCAGAGGTCATGGGTTAAGGGTGAAAGGTAAGAAGGTTAAAGGGAAGATGAGGGGAAACTTCTTCACTCAGAGGCTCGTGAGAGTGTGGAATGAGCTACCAGTACAGCTGGTACATGCGAGCTCAAATTCAATGCTTAAGAGAAGTTTGGATAGGTACATGGATAGTAGGGGTATGGAGGGCTATGTTCCCAGTGCAGGTTGATGGGAGTAGGCAGTTTAATTGATTTCAGCATGGACTAGATGGGCCAAAGGGCCTGCTTCTGTGCTGTATTTCTTTATGACTTGTTGGGTCATATTTCTTCACCATTCTGATATTTGGCCTGAGTAATAACTGAACTTCTTGACCATGTCTTCATGCTTTTATGATACATGATTGGCTGATTAGATAGTTGTATTAATATACAGGTGTGCAGGTGTACCTAATAAAGTGGGCACTGAGGTTATGCTTAGGATGGTGGTGAATATTGGCTACCCCTAATTGAATTCAAAGGTCAACTGAAGAGGTACCCAATCAGGACTGAGGCAAACGAATATAAACATGCGCACTGCCAAAGATAAACTCCAACAACTCCGCACTGAGGATGTCACCTCAGCTAGTGATGAAACATCTGCAAACTAATTGCCAAGCTCAGCAAACACTGCAACATCAAACTGACTGTATGTGCCTGTGATGCTGCTGTAAGCAAGGTTTTCATTTTACCTGTACCTCACCATAAACTTGTCTTGAAATCCTTCAATGGGTGTAACGTGCTTTGAAATGGTTGAACATCTCTTAGTGTTCATAACCTTCAGCTGAGTCGGTAAATGGCAAAAGGAGAAGTTATAGCAAGAGCTGAGCTGCTCTATACAAGGAATCAGGTTAATGAACACTGATTCACTTCTTACAGGATGAAGAAATGGAAATTAAGCTGGAGATTAATATGCTGAAGAAGTATTCACATCACAGGAACATTGCAACATATTATGGGGCTTTCATCAGAACAAATCCTTCCAGTCATGAAGATCAGCTCTGGGTAAGTGCTTACCTGAGTTTAACCGTGTGTAACAACAGTAAGTCTTCTGTACTGTAAGCTGCAGAAACACAAATGGAGTAAACCAAACAACTATACAAATTTATGTCTTTATGACTATGTCGGCTTGTATGTCCACAGAGTACATTTTAATCTGTTAATGTTATTGTGCTAATATTGTCTTATGAGCCGTATATGATTGAAGTACGGTGTTTTGTACTTTGGGCTCTGAAGAACATTGTTTTGTTTAGTTCTGTGCATGTGTACGGTTGAATGACAATGAACTGAAACATGTATTTGATCAGCGAATCAAGCACATGTAGTCCTCTGGGCCAGAATTTGCAAAAGTGAAAGGCATTAAAGCTGTCATTGTTAATGGTTATTGATGCTATTGGGGTGACACAGTGAAGTAGTGGTTAGCGCAGTGGCTTTACAGCACCAGTGACCATCAATCGGGGTCAATCTGCTATTAAGCATCCTACTGATTTTAGAAAGGTGCTTGACAACATCCCTCATGAGAGGCTCATCCAGGAGATTTAAATACATGGAATCTATGGTAGGTTGGCCATTTGGATTCAGAACTGGCTTGCCCACAGGAGACAAAGGGTGGTGATCAAAGGGACTTATTCCAGCTGGAAATCTGTAAATAGTGATGTTCCCCAAGGCTCTGTCCTGGGACCTCTGCTGTCTGTGATGCAAATGACCCGGATGAAAATGTAGATGGGTGGATTAGAAATGATTAGTAATGTGGATAGTGTGGAAGGCTGTCAAAGAATACAGCAGGATATAGATCAGTTGCAGATATGGATGGAGAAACGGCAGATGGAGTTTATCCTAGAGAAACATGGTGTTGCATTTTGGTAGATCAGGTGTAAAGAGACAGTACACCGTTAAGGGCAAGACATTGATGAGCAGAAGGATCTTGGGGTCCAAGTTCATAGATCCCTGAAAGCGGTAGCACAAGTTGGTTAAGAGAGCATATGGCTTACTTACCTTTATTAGTCGAAGCAATGAGTTCAAAGGTCACAAAGTTATAATTGCAGCTTTATCTGGAGTATCGCATGGTCACTCTGGTCACTCCTTCATAAAAAGGATGTCAAGGCTTTTGAGAGGATGCAGAGGAGGTTTACCATGATGCTGCCTGGATTACAGTGCATGTGCTATGACAAGAGGTTGGACAAACCTGAGCTGTTTTCTCTGGAGCAGTGGTGACAGAGTGCAGATCTGTACAGTACTGGAGTGGAGTTTTATAAAATTAGAGGCATAGGTAGACAGGCAGTAGTTTTTTCTCCAGTGTTGAAATGTCTAATACCAGAGTGCATGCATTTAAGGTGAGAAGGGGTAATTTTAAAGGAGGTGTGACGGGTTCGTTTTTTCTCACAGAGCATGGTAGGTGTCCAGAACGTGCTGCCCAGGGTGGTGGTAGAGACAGCTATACTAGGGAATTTTAAGAGATGTTTAAATAGGCACATGAATGGGAGGAAAATGGAAGGATATGGACATTGTGTAGGCAGAGGGGATTAGTTAGGTTGCCCATTTGATTACTAACTTAATTGCCTTAGCACGACAGTGTGGGCTGAAGGGTCTGCTCCTGTATTATACTGTTCAATGCTCCGTGTTCTAAGCTGTCTATAAGGAGTTTTTACGTTCTCCTCATGACCATGTGCGTTTCCTTCAGGTGTTCCAGTTTCCTCCCACCTTCCAAAGATGCACATTTAGAGTTAGACATGCCAGGTTGGCACCCCAGCACAATCGTCGGACTACGTCGGTCATTGATACAGAAACAACTTATTTTATTTTTGAGTTTCGATACACATGTGAAACATAAAGCACTAGATCCTTTTGCACTAAAATTTGAATCTTTATCTTATCTTTATAACAGCAGCAGGTTCATTTCTGCTCACTCATTCCTGTCAGTGTTATTCTCGGTTATCTTCAATACTACATTCTAAGAACTGGAATCATTATCAATCATTTCAACTGAATTAAAATGGGGAAACGAGAAAGCTTGTTTAAAATAATGGCATCCTAAAAACATTCTAAGCCATCAAAATATAATGAGAGTACCAGAAGCACTGGGCATGCTCACAGAGCGCCAATGGTGGAGTGGGGGAGGGGGAGAGGGATGGAAGGAGAGACAGAGGGAAAAAGAGGAAGGGAGAGAGAGAAAAGGAGAGGGGAGGGAGGGAAGGAGGAACAGTGGGAGAGAGAAAGAGGTGGGGATAAGAGAGAGAATGTGAATGTTAATATTTTAGGTTCTCAGAACTGGAGAAGTAAGAAAATTAGCATGTTACATTCCAAAAGGGGGATACAGAGGGAATGTCTCTGATCAGGTGCAGACCACCTATCAGAGTCAGGAGAGAAATGAAACAAAGAGCTACAATTGAAACTGAAATGTCCAGTAACCTATGTGGAGAGGAAGTAAAACTGGTTACCTGAAGTTGAGGAATTCAATACTAAGTCCCAAGGGCTGTACAGACCACAGAGGAGATGTACTGTTTGTTATGTTTACTTTGGGCAGCATGGTTTGTATACTTAAACAGGGACCTCTTGGGTTTCCCCCTGTACTCTGGTTTTCTCTCACACGCAAAAGTGACGTGGGTAGATTATTTATTGGCTATAAATTTCCCCGGGTATAAATGGGTAGCAGGAGGATTGAGGAAGTTAACACGTCATAAAAATGGGCCATACAGGCCAGCTGCTCCACAACAACCAAGATTCATATCTAAGCTTCTCCCATCGGCCTGTATTTTTAAAGAATATAGAGTAGCTTTGTTTGTCATACGCATACCAAAAGATACAGTGAAATGCGTGGTTTCCATCAATGATGTGCGGGCAAAGCCTGCTAGTGTCACACTGCTTCCAACACCAAGATAGCACGCCCACAACTTACTCACCTTGGACCCCAGGTTGGGAGGCTCTGTTCTAAATTTAGTTCTCGATTCCCCAACTCAAGTTGATGGGCATTGTGAGAAAAGAGATGGGGAAATTAGCGGGAGAATACGACTGAAGAGAATGTTCTGATAACAGACAGAGACTTTATCGGCTGATGGATCTTCATGAGACATGAAAAGTATGATCAGTGTAGGAGAATAAAAGCAAGCAGCGCCAGGAAGAGTGGGGAAAAGAACTAACAGGATAGGTGAGTGAAATCTCAGGGTCACATTTGCAGACTAAGCAGAAATGCTCTGGCAAGATGCCACAAATTCTGTGTTTCATTAGAGGAATTATGTGAGAGCTATAGAGAGAGTGCAGAGGGGGGTTTTCAAGGATGCTGCCTGGATTAGAGAGCATGTTATATGTTTGAGTGAGCTTGGGCTTTTCTCTTTGGATCAAAGGATGATGTGCGGTGACTTGATAGAGGTGTGCAAGACAATAAGAGGCATAGATCAAGTGAGTTGTAAGAGATTTTTTTCCCCCAGGGTGAAAGTGGCGAATATAAGGGATCATAATTTTAAGGTGATTGCAAGAAAGTATAGGGGGCATATCAGAGACGAGTTTTATTTACACAGTGAGTAGTGGGTGTGTGGAATGCCCTGCCAGGGGTAGTGGTAGTGGTACCTTAGGAACATTTAAGAGACTCTTAGGTAAGCACATGGATGATAGAAAAATTAAGGGGTACATGGGAGGGAAAGGTTAGATTGATCTTAGAGTTGGCTATATAGTTAGCATAACATTGTGGGCTGAAGGGCCTGGACTGTGCTATAATGTTTCACTTCTCCAATGTAGAGGAGGTCATATCACGAACAATGAGCTCATGATATAAATTTGGATGCTGTGCAGGTGAACTGCTCCTCGACCTGGAAGAACTGTTGGCTTTTCCTCACCACTGGTTCAATCTGCAAATTGGCCTTCAGGGAATCCTGCACGATGATTCCCAAATCTCTTTGCAACTCAATTTTTTTAGTTTATTCCTCATTTAGAAAGTCTATGCCTACATTCCTTCCACCAAAGTGCGCAATCATACAGTTCCCGACACTGTATTCCCTGTACTTCCTCTTTGCTGATTCTCCTAATCTGGTTAAGTCCTTCTGCAGCCTCTCTGCTCCTTCAACACTAACTACCCTTCCACCTATCTTCATATCATCCATAAACATGGCCAGAGAGCCACCAATTTCATTATCCAAGTCGTGTATACAACGTAAAGTGAAGCAGTCCCAACACAGATCCCGGTGGAATGCCACTAGTCACCAGCAACCAATCCAAAAAGGATCACTTTATTCCCACGCTTTGCCTTCTTCTAATCAGTCAATGTTTCTACCAATGCCAGCGCCTTTCCTGTAATACCCTGGCCTCTTAGCTTGTTTAGCAGGCTTGTATGTAGCATCTTGTAAAAGGCCTTTTGAAAACCCAAGTACATAATATCCAGGAACTCTCCATTGTCTATCCTGCTTGTTATTTCTTTAAAGAATTCCAACAGATTTGTCAGGCAAGATTTTCCTTTAAGGCCCATTTTATCATGTGCCTTCAAGTACCCCAAAATCACATCCTTAACAATCAATTCCAATCATTGAGATCAAGCCACCTGGCCTATAATTTCTTTTCTTCTGGCCTTTCTCCCGCCTTGAAGAGAGGAGTGACATTTGCAATTTCTCAGTTCTCCGGAACCATTCCAGAATCTCGTGATTCATGAAATGTGAGTGTACTGTACATTTAGCTCTCTCTGAGGTCATTTAGAGTTGAACTGTTTCCCCTGAATATTTTGTGTTACATATGATATCCTTCAACATGATTGACTGATGGTCTTGTCCTGAAGGTGGATGTCAAGGATTTGTTTGACAGGTGTTAAGTCCAAAAGCACGGCAGATAGAAAGCAAATTTGTTCTCTGGTGTTGTGGCTCCTTGACAATCATCAGCAAAGTACTCTCTCCTCCACTAACTGAAAATATAGATTAAAACCACTGTGGCCTCAGCATAGATCACTGTGGAAGCCATCTGACTCAGGAGGTCAGGCAGTATCTATGGTGAGGAATGAACAGTCGATATTTTCAGCCGAGACCCTTCATCACAGTCCAAAGTGCCAAGCTACTCCAGCACTTTGTGTGTGTTCCTCAAGATTTCCCAGCATCTGCAGAATCTCTTGTGTTTATAGTTTATGACTCTGACAGTGGCCTATTTGTCCCCAGTCTTTGTTTTCTGTTAGATAGCTAATTTTCTGTCCATGTTAATAGATTATCAAAATTCTAAGAGGTTGGTCATATCACTGCTGCTGGAATAAAATATTCAAATGTCCAAACAATATGGGGACTGCAATAAAGTATTTACCTGTGTTGCATTCAGTATTTCATCATTAACACAGATCTTCTCTGAGGATCTCTGTTCCGTCATGCTCTTTAGATAGTTGCTCAGCAATACCTAGGCCTGTTGCAGCAGGGTACCATAGCAATTAGTGTAACCGTTCACTGTGTAAGATCAGGGTCCAATCACCATTGCTGTCTGTAAGAATTTGTATGTCATCCATGTGACCTCCCATGTTCCAAAGACGTACAGATTAGGGTTAGTAATTTGTGGGCATGCTATGTTGGCACTTCCAGCATGGCAACTCTTGAGGGCTACTCGGACAACACACCTTGCACTGCGTTAGTCTTTGATGCAAAATGAAGCCTACCCCATTCACTCTTCAGGCTCCCTCCCATTCTTTGGGTCATTAATTTCCCTGCCTGCCCCTAACCTTTGGAATACTTGACAATTATTTTTATACTACCCTTGCCTCCCTGAACAGTGGCCAGTTGACCTTGTCTCTAAGGTTTCTAAGAAGAAATTGTTTTCCATATGTAGATACTGTCCAGTGCCCTGAATCTTGATGCCAGAATGTAATTAAATCTATGAAAGGAATTTCTGTAAGGTCACTTCAAAATTAGAGCTTATTTTTTCAGTCAACCAGCATTCAAGAAATGTTTATATTAAATGGCTTAATTGTTCATTTTTCACAAAACCACATCTTAGTTGTTAACAACATACTTTATTTATTGGGTTTAATGTGGCCATTTAATTAATTGGGCTGAATGGATTGACAGATCTTCATTTTTTTTGTTCTGAGGAAGTGGAGGAAAAGGAAATTTATAGGCACAACCCCTTAAGGTTCATTTTTGCCCTGAACATCATAACTTGTGTACAGATCCTCCTTTCTCCCATTGTCCATTCTCGTCTCCTGTCAGATTCCTTCACCTTTCAGCCCTTCACTTTTTCTACAAATCACCTCCAAGCTTCTTACTTCAACCCTCCATCTCCCACCCACCTACCCACCTTCCCCCTGACCTGGCTTCACCTATCACCTTCTAGTTGGTATTCCTTACCCTCCTCTCACCCTTTTATTCTGGATTCTCCACCCTTCTTTTCCAGTCCTGATGAAGAGACTTGGTCCGAAACATCGAAGTTTTATCCCTTTCCATTGGTGCTGCCTGACCTGCTGAATTCCTGCAGCATTATTTGTGTGTTACTCAGGATTTCCAGCATCTGCAGAATCTGTTGTTTTTGATATCCTGTGTCCTATTTGTATTGATGGAATCAACGTACACACAGTAGTCACATTATTATGTACCTCCTGTAACTAATGAAGTGTCCACTGAGTGTATGTTCATGATCTTCCGCTGCTGTAGCCCATCAACATCAAGGTTCAATGTGTTGTGCATTCAGAGAGGCCCTTCTGCACATCACAGTTGTGATGCATGGTTATTTGAGTTACTGTTGTGTTCTCATCAGCTGAAACCAGTCTGGCCACTGTCCTCTGACCTCTCTTATTAATAAGACATTTTTGCCAACAGAAATGCCATTCACTGGATTTTTTTTTGAGTTCACACCATTCTCTGTAAACTCTAGAGAATGTGAAAATCCCAGAAGATTGGCAGTTTCTGAGAGGCTCAAAACATCCCGTCTGGTAACGACAATCTTTCCACTGTGAAAGTCACTTCTCACCTCCCCATTTGGATGTATGGTCTCAATAGCAATTGAACCCCTTGACCATGCCTGCATACTTCTACATATTGAGTTGCTGCCAGATGATTCGCTGATTAGATATTTTCATTAACAGACAGGTGTACAAGTGTTCCTGATAAAGTGGGCACTGTTTGTAGATGGTATTATCCAAAGCACAGTCAGATTGTTTGTAGCAGCAATTACAGACAATCAGGAAGACTTTGCTTCAGTGTTTCAAAATATCAGATTTACTTAACAAGATAGTGCTGTTGTCTACTTCTGTGATCTTCTTCCGTGCTGTCACACAATTTTCTTCACAATCTCTTTGTATCTGCAGATTTTTGGCAGGGGGATGAGAACCAGAGTGATAGTGCTGAAGATGAGGTAGTTGTTTTACTAACAGAGGCAATGTGTAGTGAGGATAAGCTGTTGATAGGCAGAATTGCAGTCAATAGGGTGAGTGGCCATGTAAAAGGTGGACAAAATCGAAAAGAGTGAAAAGGAATTGAAGGGGTTAAATTTGAATGCGTGCAGTATATGGAATAAGGAATGTGAACTTGTAGCACAATTTCAGATTGGTATGCATGATGTTGTAGGTATCACTGAATCATGGCCAAAAGAAAATTTTAGCTGGGAGTTTAATGTTCAAGAATACACATTGTATCAAAAGGACAGGCAGGAAGGCAGAGGGATGGCATTGCTCTGTTGGTAAAAAAATGTAATCAAATCATTAGAAAGAGGTAAATTATGGATGGAATTATTGTGGATAGAGCTAAGAACTGCAAGGGTAAAATACAGATTTCCAAACAGTAGTATGGATGTGACCACCAAATTACAATGGGAGATAGAAAATGCATGCCAAAAGGACAATTTTACAAAGGTCACGGGTGATTTCAAAATGCTGGTAAACTGGGAAAATCAGGTTGGTGCAGGATTCCAAGAGAGGGAGCTTCTAGAATGCCTACAAAATGGATTTTTAGAGTAGTTAGTGGTTGAGCCCAATAGGGAATCAGCTATTCTAGATTGGGTGTTGTGCAATGGATTTTAATGGATTAGAGAGTTTAAGGTAAAAGAATGCTGAGGGCAGGTGATCCCTTAGGAGAAAGATGATAAAATGATTGAATTCACCCTGAAATTTGAGAAGGAGAAGCTAACTTCAGATGTATCAGTATTAGAGTAGAGTAAAGGTAATTACAGAGGCATGAGAGAGGAGTAGGCCAGATCTGACTGGCAAAGAACACTGGCAGTGATGATGGCAGAGCAGCAATGGTTAGGATTTCTGGAAGCAATTCAGAAGGCACAGGATATATACATCCCAACGAGAAAAAGTATTCTAAAGACAAGATGACACAACTGTGCCTAACAAGGGAAGTCAGAGCAAACATAAAAGCGAAAGAGAGGGCATATAATACAGCAAGAGTTAGAGGATTGGGAAACTTTTAAAAACCAACAGAAGGCAACTAAAAACATCATTAAGAAGGTAAAGATGGAATATGAAATTAAGCTAGCCAATAATATTACAGAGGATTTCAAAAGTTTCTTCAGATACGTGAAGTCTAAAAGAAAGGAGAGAGTAGATATTGGACCACTGCAAAATGTTCCGGGAGAGGTAGTAATGGGGACAAGAAAATGGCGAACAAACTGAAGGAGTATATTATATCATTCTTCCTTTTGGAAGATGCTAGCAGTATGATGGAATCTCCAGGTATCAGAGGTCATGAAGAGTGTGAAGTTATCATTACTAGAGAGAAAGTTCTTGGGAAACTGAAAGGCCAGGTAGTGTACAATCCAGAGTTTTAAAGAGATGGCTGAAGAGATTGTGAAGGCAGCAGTAATGATCTTTCCAAAATCACTAGATTCTGGAATGTTTCTGGAAGACTGGAAAATTGCAAATGTCACTCCACCGTTCAAGAAAGGAGATGCAGAAAAAGTAAAGATATTATAGGCCAGTTAGTCTGATGTCAGCGCTTGGGAAGATGTTGGAGTCGATTGTTAAGAATGAGGTCTCAGGGTACTTGGAAGCACATGATAAAATAGGCCATAGTCAGCATGGATTCCTCAAGGGAAAATCTTGCCAGACAAGTCTATTGGATTTTTTTGAAGAAGTAGTAAGGATAGGCAATAAGGAATTTATTGATGTGTACTTGGCTTTTCAGAAGACTGTTGATAAGGTGCCACACATGACGTTACTTAACAAGCTATGGCTTTGCGGGAAAGATTCTAGCAAGCATAAAGCAGTGGCTGATTGGCAGGAGGCAAAGAATGGTAATAAAAGGAACCTTTTCTGGTTGGCTGCTGACGGTTTTCCATACAGGTCTTTTTTGGAAGCGGTTCTTTTTACGTCAATGATTTAGATAATAGAATTGATGGCTTTGTTGCAAAGTTTGTAGATCATATGAAGGTAGGTGGAGGGGCAGGTAGTTTGAGGAAGTGGAGAAGCTCCAGAAGCACTGAGACAGATTAGGAGAATGGGCAAAGTGACAAATAGAATACAGTGTCAGGATGTGTACAGCCATGCACTTTGGTAGAAGAAATGAAAGGGTTGACTATTTTCTAAGTGGAGAGAATATACAAAAAATGAGGTGCAAATTGACAGATTACACTTCACTCTGAGGGGGACCAATATTCTTGCAGGCAGGTTTACTAGAGTTTTTGGAGTGGTTTAAAGTGATATGGCAGGGGTATTGGAACTAATATGATAGAGCTGAGGATGAGCCAGCAGGTTTACAAGTCGATGATGAACGTAAGGAAGGACAAACCAATGATGGGATACAAATGCAGACAGATCAGAGTTAAGTTGTACCATGGAGGCAAAATTCAGAAAGGTCAACGAATGCAGGACTGAAGGTGTTGTATTTAAATGCATGTAGCATTTGGAATAAGGTGAACAAACTCCTGGCTCAATTAAAGATTGATCAATATGATGTTGTGGGCATCACTGAGTCATGGTGGAAAGAAGGCCATAGTTTGGAGCTTAACGTCGAAGGATAAACTTTGTATGGAAAGGACAGACAAGAAGGCATAAGTAGTGGGTGGCTCTTTTGGTAGGAGATGGAATTACATCTTCAAAAAGAGATGACAATGGGTTAGAAAGTGGTGATTTTTTTGTGGGTGGAGTTCAGAAATTGCAAGGGTAAAACAACATTATGGGAATCAAATAGGCCTCCAAATAGTAGCCAATATATGGGGTTGAGATTGCAAAGGGAGCTGGAAAAGGAATGTAATAAAGGTAATGACACATTTGTAATGGGGGTCTTCAATATGCAAGAGGGTTCGGAAATCAGGTTAGTGTCAGGTCGCAAGAGAGGGAGTTTGTTGAATGCCTATTAGATGGTTTTTTAGAGTAGCTTGTGCTTGAGCCCACTTAGGAAAAGGCTGTCTTATATTGGGTGTTGTGTAATAACCCAGATCTTATGAGGGAGCTTAATGGAAAAGCACTCTTAGGTGGCAGTGATCATAATATTATTGATTTCATACTCAATATTTGTGAGGGAGGAGCATAAGTCACATGTATCAATATTGCAATGGAATAAAGGGAATTACCGAGGCATGAGAGAGGAGCTTGCCCAGGTGGATTGGAGGAGGATTCTGGTGGGGATGCCAGCAGAGCAGAGGTGGCTGAAGTTTCTGGGAATAGTTCACAAGGCGCACAATAGATAAGTCCCACGGAAGAAATAGGCAAAGGGCAGGGGCAACCATGGCTGACAAAGGAAGTTAAGGACTGAATAAAAGCCAAGGAAAGGGCATATATAGTAGCAAAAGTGAGTGGGAAGTTTGATAACTGGGAAGCTTTTAAAATCCAACAAAAGGCAACTAAAAAGCTATAAAGGAAAAAATGAAACATGAGGGCAAACTAGCTAATAATATAAAGCATGAAACTGCAAGATCTTTCAGTTATATAAAGAGTAAAAGGGAGGTGAGAATTGATATAGAACGCCTGGAAAGTGATGGTGGTGAGGTAGTAATGGGGGACAAAGAAATGGCAGATGAACTTAATAAATACTTTCCATCAGTCTTCAGTGTGGAAGACACTAGCCATGTGCCAGTGGTCCATGAGTATCAGGAAGCAGGAGTGAGTTCCATTACTATTACAAAGGAAAAAGTGCTAGGCAAACTCAAAGGTCTTAAGATAAGTCACCTAGACCAAAGTTTGTGGGTGATACAATGATAGATGGGGGGGGGGGGGAGTAAGTAATCCTGAAGAACCAACATGATTACAATAGGACTTAGATAAATTGGAAGAATGAGCAAAAAAGTGGCAGATGGAATACAGTGCTGGGAAATTTTCGAATATGCATTTGGTGAAAGGAACAATACAGTAGACTATTATCTAAATGGGGAGAAGGTTCAAATATCAGAGGGACTTAGGAGCCCTCGTGCAAAATTCACAAAAGGTTAATTTACAGGTTCAGTCTGTGGTAAAGAAGGCAAATGCAATGTTGACATTTACAGTGTTTCAAGAATATAAAAGCAAGGAGATAATGCTGACCCTTTATAAGACACTAGTCAGGCCACACTTGGAGTACTGTCAATAGTTTTTTGGCCCCTTATCTCAGAGAGGATATATTGACGTTGGAGAGAGTCTAAAGGAGGTTTATGAGGATGATTCTGGGAATAAAATGGTTAACATATGAGAAGCATTTGGCAGCTTTGGGCCTGTACTCACTGGAATTTAGAAGAATGTGGAGGGGGGAGCTCATTGACACCTAGCAAATGTCGAAAGGACCAGATAGGGTGATGTGAAGAAGATGCTTCCTATGGTGGAGGTATCCAGAAATAGAGGCACAGACTCATAAGTGAGGGGCAAAGGACAGAACAGAGCAAAGGAGGGATTTTGGTAGGAAGAGTAGTGAATCTGTGGAATGCTGTGCCACAGACTGTGGTGAAGGCCAAGTGCATGGGTTTATTTAAGGCGGAAGTTGAAAGTTTACTGATCGGCCTCACTTGAAACATTGTGAGCAGGTTTGGGCCCCTTGCCTTAGAAAAAATGTGGTGAAACTGGAGAGAGTTCAGAGGAAGTTCACGGAAATTATTCTAGGATTGAATATTTTGTCATATGAAGAGCTTCTGATGGCTCTGAGCATGTATTCACGTATGATCGATAGTCTAATTGAAACCTAACGAATGGTGAAAGGCCTTGATAGTGTGGATGTGGAGAGGGTATATCCCTTGATGGGAGAGTCTAAGACCTGAGGACATAGTTTCAACATAGAAGGGTGTCCTTACAGAATGGAGATGAGGAGGAATTTCTTTAGCTAGAGAGTGATGAATCTGTGGAATTCTTTGACACGGGCAGCTGTGGAGGCCAAGTCTTTGTGTATTTAATGCAGAAGTTGATAGATTCTTGACTGGTTAGGACAGGAAGGAATACAGGGGAATGGCAGGAGATTGAAGCCGTGAGAAAAATTGGATCAGCCATGATGAAATGGCAGACTCAATGGACCAAATGGCCTAATTCTGCTCCTATATCTTATGGTCTTATGACTTGAGGCTTCATGCTTTCTCAGGAACTGGGCTTGTTTAAAATTTACAAGGTAACAAAGCTTCTTTATGGATGCAGTTACTTACTAAATTTCTTAAATGGATGTCATGTTACTGCGGCAGGCTGGATCACATCAAGAGATGGAAAATCCTGAATGGTTACCTTATCTTTTTGCAAAGGCTGTGTAGTCATTGAACACATTAGTATTGCTTACAGAGCAGTCCAAGGCCAAGTCTTCTCTCTTATTTGGATGAATGAGTGGGGCATCATTGTGGCGAAGTAGTTAGTGCATTACAGTTACAGTTACTGCTATTACAGTTCGGGGGGTCAATTCTTCCCACAGTCCAAAGACTGTTCGTACATTAATTAGTCATTGTAAGTTGTCCTGTGACTAGGCAAGGGTTCGATAGGTGAGTTGCTGGGCGATGCAGATCGTTGGGCTGGAAGGGCCTGTTCTGCACTGTATCTCTAAATAAATAAGTAGAATCTCAGTAGATTCAAGATTCAAAATTATTTATTGTTATTCTTCAATACATGAGTGTAAAGGAGAAGAACAATGATTGTTACACAGTATGACTAATGTCCTGGGTCTTTATAAGTGAGTTTAACATATCTTTCATGAGAGCAATACCATCTAATTGCCTTTGGACCAAACAAGGGTGGAAGTGAGATTGATGCAGTACGTTACTCATCTGTGAATGGTTAATTAGAAGTACTAAGGAAAAATACCATATTCACATAACACCAATTACTATCCCCTTTTCTTTCTAAAAGCTTTGTCGTCAATCTTAGAGACACAAAAAAATATTGAGACAATTTAGATGTTGACCAATGTAGTCTGGGGGCTTCTCTGGCCACAACGCTAAGGCTGAGAGGCTGTCCCTGGCTGCTGTACTTTGAGACTGCAATCTTTGTGGTGATTTGCCCCGCTACTGTGATGAAATGATCACTAAGGCTTTGGTCCTGCTCCGGGGATTTGGATCTAAGGACTCAATTCGGTTCGGAATGCTGTTGTTGTTGCCTGCTTCAATTGTTTGTATGATTTGTTTTGTGTTTTTTCTATCTTTCCCTGTGGAATCTGGGGGTTGATCTTATTTTTTTAATTGTTTTGCTTCAGGTTCCTTGCTTTTCTACTGCCTGTAAGCAAAACAAATCTCAAGGTTGTATAGTTTATATTTTCGTTGACAATAACTTTGAAGTTCAGCAGAATATTTCCTCTTATAAAGGAGTAATGAAGGAATATCTGTGCTTGTGACCTGGAATTGTGAAGGCACCAGATCTTTGCTGTGGACATTTGACTCCGATTCAAATTCATTAATTTATTACATGTACATCGAAGCATACAATGAAGTGTGTTGTTTGCATTAACAACCAAAAACAACATAAGGATGTGCTTAATAATGGAAACTCACCTTCCCATGTTTCCTTTTACTTTTATTTACAGCTGGTAATGGAGTTCTGTGGAGCAGGCTCTGTCACTGACCTGGTCAAGAAAACCAAAGGCAACAGCTTGAAGGAGGACTGGATAGCGTACATCTGTCGGGAAGTTCTACGGGTAAGTTGAAATAGCAATTAGAAAACTCATTCTATAAGATTGCTACTTCAATCATTTTACACTGGACCACTTGTGACCATTTCTCAGTCGCTGTGTATACTTTTTCATTGATGCTATTGTATTTCAATGTTTTCCTGTGAATGCCATCAAGAAAATTAATCAGTATAGGATATGGCAACTTATGAATTATTTTGAAAATAAATTTACTTTGAACTGTGAAGCTTGTGATTGTTATTAACTGTATCCTCCAAGGTGAAATTGTGTATTCAGTCCAACAATCTGAAGCCTAAGCAATGGCTAAAGATTTTCAAAGAATATGACTCAATCATTATGCTTTGCTACAATGTGGGGGAGGTATCACATTTTAATCCTATCTGCTCGTTTCTTATATTACACTCTACCCTCTTGTTTTCACTCTCCCCTCTCCAACTGGACAGAAGATACAAAATCCTGAAAGCACATACCACCAGATTCAAGTACATCTTCTATTCCATTGTTATAAGATTATTGAATGGTTCCCTCGTATGATAAGATGGGCTCTTGACCTCACAATCTACCTCGTTATGATCTTGCACCTTATTGTTTACCTTCACTGCACTCTCTCTGTAATTGTTGCACTTTATTCTGCATTCTGTTATTGTCTTACTTTGTACCACTTTTGTGCACTAAGAAATGGGTCTATCTGAACAGTATGCAAGACAAGTGTATCACTGTACCTCGGCACACGAGATATCAATAAACCAATTTCTATTCCAATCCCAATGATAAATAGACGACCTCCCTTCGAAAGGTATGTGACCTGTGGTTCATAACCTCTGACTTGTGACCTTTGACTTCTCAGTGAATGATTAGTCATTGAAGAGCTGAGTGTTTGTGGGGAAAGTATACACAATGCTTGGTGGAGTTTGCTGAGTGGTTTATGAATCAGAATCAGGTTTAAGATCACCGGTATATGTTGAGAAATTTGTAAACTTTGCAGTAGCAGTACAATGCAATGCATGATAAATATAGAGAAAAAAAGAATTACAGTAATTATATATATAATAGTTAGTAGTAAGTAGTAAGTAATGCAGAACAGAATTTTTTTTTAAAAGTAGTGAAGTAGTGTTCATGGGTTCAGTGTCCATTCAGAAATCGGGGGAATGGTGAGGAAATGAGTCCTGAAGTGGTTGTTGAGGCCCCAGTGATTAAGGAGGGTGGGCATTAAAGGGATAGCTTTCGTGGGAGGGGCTCTGCCATTACAGAATGTCAGGTCCGATTTATTCATCTCATGTACATGGAAGCATATAATGAAATGTGTCATTTGTGTTAACAACCAACACACCCAAGGATGTGAAGGGAACAGCCCACAAGTGCTGCCACATTTTCCAGTGACAACAACACAGAACAGTCCACTTTCAGGTATCTGGTCCTTGGCCTCAGAATCTCAAAGTCACAAGAGAAAGGGCAGATTGAGTCAAGTAGACTTGCTTTATTATTGTACTGAGGTTTAGTGAGAGTCCATGCAACGAATCATACATGCCAATCACATCAGGATTTGCAGAGAAAAGCAATAACAGAATGCAGAATATGGTGTTAAGAATGAAGAGTGTACGCTTGTTTAGAAAATGAGTAGAAGTCTCATGGAAATATTTAAAGTTCAGATAGGATTGGATGCAAATTGGATGCTTTTTCTGGGAGGATGTTTCTTCTGGCTTGGTGAGTTGGAAGGACTGGTTCTAGATCAAGGGTCATAGTCTCAGGATGTGGTTATAAAGCTAGGACTGAAATGAGAAATGTCTACACTCAGAGGGCAGTTAACCTGTGGAATTCTCTACCACAGAAAGACAGTTAACATATTTAGAGATGTTGATCGACTTCTGAGTGTAAAAGACATCAAGAGCACAGGAGAAGAGCAGGAGCATGACACTGAGATAGAAAGTCAGCCATGAATGTATTAAATGGTGGAGAAGGTTCAAAGGCATGTTTATGTTGAGGCTGAAATAACTGAACTGATGATTAGGCGAGCCAATAATCTTAAATATCTGAAGTGTTATAAGTGCCTTGAATGGTGATTGGGGCTAAGCGCTAGAGTAAGCTTGAGAGTAATTAAAGGGGAAGTGGTTCAAGGGAGTTAGGTTCTTAACATTTTAAAGTAGTTGGTCATCCTTGTAGTTTGAAATCTTTGTAAATTATCTGAGACTTAAGCCTGAAAGATTTTTCATACATTACATATAGATGATCTCCCTCTATCATTCAGTCCAGATAATGGATCTTGGCTCAAAATGTTTCCTTCACAGATGCTGCCTGAACTGTTGAGTTCCTCCAGCAACTCGCATTTTTCCTCCAAATTTCAGCATCGATGTTGTGTCAACTTTTCAACCTACTTCAAGATCAATCTAATCCTTTCCTCCCATAGCCTTACATTTTTTCTTTCATCCCTATGCCTGTCTAAGTCTTTTAAATGTGCTTCTACCACCACCCATTGCAGTAGGTTCCATGCACCCACCACTCTCTGTGTGATAAACCTACCGCTGACATTCCCCCATACTTTCCTCCAATCACTTTAAAAATATGCCTCCTCATATTGGCAATTTCTGCCTTGGGAAAAACTATTTGACTATCTACTCAATCTATGCCTCTTATCATCTTGTACACCTTTATTTAGTCGCCTCTCATTCTTCTTTGCTCCAAGAGAAAAGCACTAGTTCACTCTACCTATCCCTTTAAGACATACTCCCTAATCCAGGCAGCATCCTGGTAAGTCTCCCCTGGATCCTATTTAAAGCTTCCACTGCCCTCCCCTAATGAGGTGACAAAAACCTGACACAATAATCTGTTTGTTTTGTTTTTATGCAGTGTACCCAGTTAATGGTTGCTCTTGTCTCCTTGTCATATGATCTAAAGCACATCAGTGATCAGTGTAGAGTCAAAGTAAATACCATCCCCGCCAATGTTTGTGGTCCATCATGTAATTTACACTGTTCCATTTCATTAAATTGTACCTGCAGGGACTGGCCCATCTTCACTCTCACCACGTCATCCATCGTGACATCAAAGGACAGAACGTGTTATTGACTGAGAATGCAGAAGTAAAGCTTGGTAAGCATTTCAGGACAGTTAGAATCTTCATTAGCGTTCTGTCAACTGGGAGATGTTATCTGACACAAGAATCCGGGACATCTCCCTGTGAGGATATGAGAAATTGCAATTTCAATAGGCTCTTAGCTATTCTGCAAACATACTATATAACAGGCTCTTCAAAGATAAGTCATGAGGATTAACTGTCCTTCCAGTTAACCTACTTTATTTTGAGATGCAGGCCCTTCCAGTGCAAATACACCCATTTGACCAATTAACCTACTAACCTGCACGTCATTGGAATGTGAGTGGAAACTGGAGCACCTAGAGGCAACCCACGTGGTCATGGGGAGAATGTACAAAGTCCTTACGGACATAGGTGGAATTGAACCTAGAATGCTGCTGCTGTTGTAGTTATGCTGACTGCCACGCCATCCTGCCACCCAGAAATATCTATTTTGCTTAAAGCCCATTTCTTACAAGGATATCTATTATTCTGTGAGTCTACGTGATGCATAGTTTGTGCAGCAAAGTGGCTCAGCGAGTAAGTTGGTGTCTCACAGCTGCAACAATCCTAACCTCCAACTGCATGTGTAAGGTTTTCTTATTCTCCCTGTATTTTCCTGGGTGCTCTGGTTTTATCCCAGTTCCCGAAGTTGGCACTGTAAAGTGATTCTGCTAACTGAGATGCTACCATGCTACCCAGTGAAGAGCAGGGCCCTGAAGAGTGAGTGTTCTGGAACAGAGCAACCTAGGGGTGCAAGTATATATTGTACTGTCCAAATCTTAGGCATCCTGGCTATATGGTATATGTCCCTAAGACTTTTACACAGTATCTAATTCACTGAAAGGAACGTCACAGATAGCCAGGATGGTGAATAAGGCATTTGGCATAAGACCTTAAGACATAGGAGCAGAATTAGACCATTTGGCCCATCGTCTGCTCTGCCATTCGACCATGACTGATCCATTTCTCCCCTCCTCAGCCTGGTGTTCATCAGTTGGGACATTGAATATAGGAGTTGGGGAGTTATGCTGCAGTTACTTCAGATATTAGTGAGGTTTCACTTGTAGAAAAGATTTACCAGGACATTGACTGGACTTGGAGAGCTGAGTTACATGGGGAGTTTGTGTAGACTAGGACTTTATTCCCTAGAATGCAGGAGATGAGAAGGTGAGAGAGGGTTACCAGATCATGAAGGGCATAGACAGGGTGAAAGCACGTAGTCTTCTTCCCAAGGAGAAGGTACAAAAGCCAGGAAGACATAGACTTAAGATCAGAAACAAGGGATTGAAAATAAATATGAAAGGCAGCTTCTTCACACAAAGGGTGGTTCATATTTGGAAAGAACTGCCAGGATCAATGGTTGGGGCAAGCACATTACCAACAGTTTAAAATATACCTATATAAATTCATGGATAGGAGAGGTTTAGACAGCTAAGAGCTAAACAAAGATTGATGGGACTACCTCACTGGCCAAAACATTTAGTGTGGATGAGTTGAGCCAAAAGACTGCATGCATGCTGTATGACATTATGACTACTGTGCCTCCAATTTCTACGTTCTTATGGTACAGAAATTGGGGTTGCCAGGTAGTGTAGTGGTTAGTGTAACAACATTATAGTGCCAGCAACTTAGACTCATTTCTTGCTGCTATCTATAAGGGGTTTGTACGTTCTCCCCGTAGCCACATGGATTTCCACTGGGTGCTCCAGTCTCCTCCAACATTCCAAATAAGTGTAGGTTAGTAGGATAATCGGTGACATGGGTGTGATTGAGCAACATGCGATCATTGGACCAGAAGGGCCTGCTACTGTGCTGTATCTCTAAATAAAATTAAAATAACTGTTTCCATGACTGTTTGTTAAATTAGATGTAGTAATGGGCTCAACCTCGTTAAAGTTTAAGATATAATGGCTATACCATTCAAATGAAGGCAGTGTCCAACATAATACAGACAAAAAAACCTCAAGTTTGGGTAACATGAAGAGCATTAGAAAAGGATGCCATCCTGCCCATTGTATCCATGTACCAAGCTTGTTGTTCATCCTTCATCTTAGAATGATTGTGTGAATACTCCATGTTTTCACTTCTCTTACCCAATTAGACCCTATAACCTTTAAGAAAAACAGGATGTGTGCTTGTGTGTGTGTCTGTGAGAGAGATGAGATTTTAAGGCAATGCCCTCTGACTGTCTGATGGTCTCTCTGCAGTTGATTTTGGAGTCAGTGCACAGTTGGACAGAACCATGGAGAAACGGAATACTTTCATTGGGACACCTTATTGGATGGCACCAGAAGTGATAGCATGTGACGAAAATGCGGATTCCACGTACGATTACAGAGTAAGCAAAGCGCGAGGGCACCTTACAAATAACCGCTAGGGTAAACGTATCTGGATCAAATTTGGTGGTGCTGTGAAAGCAGATGAGCTGGGAGACTGGTACCACCAGCCATGATCTGGAAGACACAGCCAACGAGGCTGAAGGAAGCATCATTACTGCTGTGAAAATATCATTGACAATATGGATGGTCACGGTCTTTCTTCCAGGATCGGGGAGTCCAAAACTAAACATCATAGGTTTAAGGAGAGCAGCAAAAAGTTTAAAGCTTTTCTCACAGAGGATGGTGGGCTGGTGGAACAAGCTGCTGGCAGAAGTGGTAGGAATGGTGCAAATACGATGTTTAAAAGACACTTGGATGGGTTCTTGGATTTAAAGAAGATTTAGAAGGGTAATGGCTAAACGCAGAGAATCAGAATCAGGATTTGATATCACTGCTATATGTCATAAAACTTGTTAACTTTTGCAGCAGCAGTACATAATACTAGAGAAAAAACTGTGAATCACAGTGGATATATTTATTAAATAGTTAAATTAAATAAGTAGTGCAAACAAATGGAAATGAAAAATGTAATGAGGTTCATGGGTTCAATATCCATTCAAAAATTGGATGACAGAGGGGAAAAAGCTGTTCCTGAAACACTGAGTGTGGCCCTTCAGGCTTCTGTGCCTCCTTCCCAATGGTAACAGTGAGAAGAGGGCATGCCCTGGGTGATGAGGGTTCTTAATGATGGACACCAACTTCCTGCGGCATCGTTCCATGATGATGTCCTGCATACTACAGAGGCTAATGCCCATGATGGAGCTGACAGTTCTGCTTCTGGGGCGCCACCAAGAAGACAACTCGTGTGAGCAGCTCTGATGAATACCATCAAATACTTCCACTTCAGTCTGCTACACCTGGCGCTCAGCTCTCACCTGTGGCTCCAAGTAGCTGCAGCACGCGTAGTGGCCACACCCAGGTAAACCATCTCGGCAGACGGGCCAAACCAGGTGAGGGAAGCCGACTGGTCTTCGACCCTCGGTGAGGTAGGAGATCTGCCTATCCCAGTGTGTGAAGCCTGGCCATGGCAGATTTTGCAGAAGAGACCGATTAATGGTCCAATGATCAAGAAGGCAGGCCAGCAGGTGTTATGGAGAGCTAAGAGCACGACAAGGCACTTAGACGTCCTGGTCATCCCCCACAAGAGATGGTGATCTCTTTAAACTCACCCGGCAGAGGGCAAACTTGCCACGTACATGATTTCCCAATATGTCAGTGCGGCGTGGAGGGAAATCGTTCACCATCTGGAAATTCCAGATGCGATCTAATGATGACAGCTGAAAAACAGGACAAACTCAGGTAGATAGTTGGGCAGTATTGATAACTTGGCTTGAAAGAGCCTGTTTCCATGCTGTGTAACTCTGTGGATCTAAATCTTCAAAAGGGAGCTAGAATGGAATATAGAGCATAGAACAGTATGGCCCTTCGGCCCACAATGCTGTGCCTACCCATATAAACCTACCACAAGATTAATCTAATGTTTCCCTCTTATACAGCCCACATACCTTCCATTTATTTTTCTGTCAATGTGCCAGTCTAAGAGTCTTTTAAATGTCTCCTCTGTATCAGCCTCTAAGATATCCAAGTGTCCACCAAGATACCACCAAGATATCCAAGTGTCATAAAAGGGTGGACACCACAGTAGCATAGCAGTTAACACAACACTATTACAGCTTAGGGCGTTGGAGTTTGGAATGCAATTCCTGTGCTGTCTGTAAGAAGTTTGTACGTTCTCCCCATGAACCACATGGGTTTCCACCTGGTGCTCTAGTTCCCTCCCACATTTAGTAGGTTAATTGGTTAATGTAGATTGTCCCGTGAGTAGGCTAGGTTAAATAAGTTGGTTGCTGGGCGGGTTGTTGGGCCAGGATGGATGGTCTGTTTCACACTTTATTTCTAAATAAAAATTTTTTTAAAAGACCTTTCCTTATGTGAATCGTCTCATTAGTGGACCTGAGGAAGTTTATCATAGATTGCAAAGGGATCTGTGTGGGCTGGAAAAGTGGCTGAAAAATTGTAGATGGCACTTAATGCAGCCAAGAATGAGGTGTTGCACTTCGGTAGGACCAACCAGGGTAGGTCGCACGCAGTGAAGAGCAGGGGACTGAGGATGTATGGTAGAACAAAGGGAATAAGGTACGTAACTCATTGAAAGTGGCATCACAGGGAGATAGGGCCATAAAGGCAGCTTTTGGCACATTGGTTTTCATCAATCAAAGTACTGAGCACAGGAGATGGCATGTTATGTTGAAGTTATATAAGATACAGGCAGTCCATGGGTTACGTATGAGTTCCATTCCTGAGTCTGTCTTTTAAGTTGGATTTGTACGTAAGTTGGAAGAAGTACATCCAGTATTATTTAGTGTCAGTTAGTCAAACGTTTGTCTTAGTATACGGTATATATTTTACCTTTCTATGCATATAAAACACTTAAGAAACATATGTATTCCAATATTTAAGCCACTGTGTTGCTTAGTAATAATTGTAGCTTTCATCAGGGCAGGGCCTTTCACATGCTCCATTATTCTCACTTTATTCTTTATCCTTTAAAATTGTTCTGTTCGTTGACCGACTGTGCCTAACGCTTTTCCAATGATCAATGGTGTTTCACCTCTTTCCAAACGCTTTATTATTTCCACTTTATTTTCAATCGCGATCGCTTCCCGTCAATGGAACAGAAACACTGCAGATGGTGGGTCCCGAGCTCTGCCGGTTCTCGAGATCTGCTGGATCCTAAGGACAACCGCACTGAGACAGGCTAAATGGGACAAGTGGGGGCTGTGCTGGGTTTGGGTATTTGATCCTCCACAATATTCTATGTGGGAATTTAAACTGGAGGTGGCAGTGTTTTTTTTACGAGGTCGAGTTGCGAGCTCGACATCAACCCGGCATGGATGGTATGGGATTCACTGGATCGACATCAACCCAGCATGGGAGTGGTCTGTCACTAGATCGAACTCGGAAACCTCCATTCACCAGCCCAGAGCTGATCTCACTGTGCCACTAGCTGACCGGAATGGGGGTGGGGTGGGGTCGGGGTGAATCTTACTTAGAAAAATTTAAGCCAAAGACAAAGTTAAACACTCAACACAGTGTCAACGGCAACGACTTAAAATGGCAGATGGTGTCGCGATCTGACTTAAAATGGCAGACAGCGTTCTTCTTCCTCGGTTTGTAAGTACGAGTTGTCAGTAAGTTACGAACTTGGAGACTACCTGTATTGGCGTAGCCTAATTTGGAGTATTGTTTGCAGTTTTGGTCACCTACCTACAAGAAAGATGTAAACAAGGCTGAAAGAGTACAGAGAAAATTTACAAGGCTATTGTCAGATCTGAAGGACTTGAGTTATATGGAAAGAGTGAATAGGTTTATTCTTTAGAACATAGAAAACCGAAAGGAGTTTGATAAAGATATACAAAATTATGAGAGCTACAGATAGAATAAATGCAAACAGGCTTTTTCCACTGAGGTTGAGTGGGACTACAACCAGAGGTTATGGATTAAGAGTGAAAGGTGAGAAGTTTAAACGGAATATCAGAGGGCTGTGAGAGTGTGGGAAGAGCTGCCAGTACAAGTGCTGCATGTGAGTTTTGTTAAGTATATAGACAGTAGGGATATGGAGGGCTAAGGTCCTGGCTGATGAGAGTAGGTAGTTCAAACAATTTCAGCATGCACTAAGTGGGCTGAAGGGCCAGTTTCAGTGCTGTACTTCTCTTTGACTGTATTATCGGAAGGATGTGGAAGCTTTAGAGAGGGTGCAGAGGAGATTTACCAGGCTGCTGCCTGGATTACACAGCACCTCTTCTGAGGATAGGGTGAACAAGTTAGACCCTTTCTGTTTGGAGTGAAGGAGGGCTTGTTGGAGGTATACATGATGATAAGAAGCATACATCCAGTAGACAGCCAGCGCCGTTTTTTGCAAATTGGAAATGGCTATAGCAAGGAGGCATAACTTTACGGTGATTGGAGGAAAGTATGATGGGGATGTCAGAGATAAGCTTTTTACAGAGAGTGGTGAATGCATGTAAGGCATTAGTAAGGATGGTGGGAGAGGCAGATATATTATGAATTTTTAAGAAGCTCTTAAATAGGTACATGGTTGATAGAAAAATGTTGGAGGAAAGGGAACCGTTAGGTTGATCTTAGAGTAGGTTAAAAGGCACAACAATGTGGGGGTGAAGGGTCTGTACTGTGTTGCAGTGTTCTATGTTATTCGAGGCCTTTCTCTGTGTATGTTCAATCCTTGGAAAAGGGATTGGCAATGAATCTGACACCAGCACCTCTGTGTTCCCTACCACTTTGTTAGCATCAAACGACAAATCTGCTGTCTAGAATCGAGCCTCCATTGCTGGCTTGGGAGTAACACTTCCCGTCGATACCACATCCTCTGCTGCTGCTGTTTTCTCTCTCGTTTGTTTGCATAAATAAACAGTGATTAAGTGATCAGACTGTTTTTGGCCAAGGTACTTTATTATTAAGTGAAAAGGGGAAATGCAGGAACTTAAAAAACATTTTAGACTTAGTAAATAAAAAATATTGCAAATTCATAAGAGAACACAAGAGACTGCAACATGCACAAATGCCAAAGGAACTCAGCAAGTCAGGCAGCATCTATGGAGAGGGATAAACAGGCAATGTTTTAGACTGAGGCCCCTCATCGTGACCGGAAATAAAGGGTGAAGAAGCCAGAACAAGAAGGTGGGAGGAGCAGACGAGTACAAGCTGGCAGGTAATAGGTGAAGCCAGATGAGGGGGAAGCTGCATAGGTGGCTAAGAGGGTATGAAGTGAGAAGCTGAGAGGTGATAGGTGGAAAAGGTGATGTGCTGAAGAAGAAGGAATCTGATTGGAGAGGCGAGTAGACTATAGGAGAAGGGGCACTGGAGAGAGGTACCATCACACTACCTTAGCTTGAAAATGCATGTTTAGTTTATATTCAATGAAAAGTCCAAAAACAAACTGCTGGTATCAGTAAATGTGAGCACCAAACAGTCAAGACATAGAACATAGAAAATGACAGCACAATACAAGCCCTTCAGCCTATGATGTTGTGACAACTTTATAACCTACTCTTGAGATCAATCCAACTATTCCCTCTTACACAACACTGCATTTTTCTATTATCCATGTGTTTATCTGAGTGTTTTTTAAACGTCCCAAATGTATTTTCCTCTACCATCACCTCTGGCAGTGTGTTCTACGCACCCACCGGTCTCTGTGTAAAACAAACTTAAACCTGATGTCCCCTCTATACTTTCTTCCAATTACCCTAAAAAGTGCCCCTAGTATTAGCATTGTATCCACTCATATCAAATGACTGTAGTAAAGAAACTCAGACACTTCTCTTTGGAAAAGAGCAACAATCCCAAAATGCTGGCGGAATCAACAGGTCAAGTGGCATCCATGGAAATGAATAAATAGTCAATCTTTCAGGCCTCCTACCAGTCTACTTTCATATAACCAAGGTTGAACTGCTCAGCTGCCATTCAGTACCTACCCAAGGGGTAAGCTCTTCACTGCTTCCTCAGGAAGTCCAGTTTGCCAGCAATGCCCATTGCCCAAGGATAAACTTCCGTAGAAGAAACATTTCTGCCACTTCCAGCAATATCTCAACAGCTAACCCAGTATAAAGTCAGACACTCTCAGTTCCTGTTGAAATGCTCCTGATCTGATCACTGATTCTGGGAACAATAGAAAATGGATGGCCAGGTTCTGCTGCCAGCTGGAACAATTGTTGGGAATGTGGGGAATGCTGCTCTTGACTGCTGAATATGTATGGCCTTCTGGCAGCCTCCCTCCCCACTCTCCTACTCCCAGCCCAGAGCACCATAAATTAGTTTCCATTCCACTTTCCAAAACACCTAAAATGAGTCTTATTAACGGAGGTCACATGCAAATAAATTACTGATTATTTATCTATTTAGAGTTACTGCATGATTACAAGCCCATCCGGTCCAATGAATCTGCATCGCCCGTTTACACCCATGTGACTAATTAACCTACTAACTAGCATGTCTTTGGAATGTGGGATGAAACCAGAGCACCCGGAGGAAACCTACACGGTCACAGGGAGAACACACAAACTCCTTACAAACAGTGGTGGAGAATGGCCCATGGTCACTTGCGTTGCAAAGCATTACACTAGCTGCTAAGGTATCATCCCTCCACAAAGCACAGCTAAAGGGAGCGCAATCCAAACGTAGACAACAGTCAAGGATTTAAAGTTCCAGAAGCCAATGAATGGAACTGCAGCAATGTCAAAGTTCAGAGTTCAGATAAAATTTATTACCAGAGTACATTCACGTCATCACATACAACCCTGAAATTGTTTTTCTGTGGACATACTTAGCAAATTTATAGAACAGCAACTGCATTCAGTATCAATAAACTGTGCAAATGCAGATTTTAATAAATGGCAATAAATAACAAGCATAAAATAACAATATAAAAGAGTCTTTAAATGAGTGTAGTTACCCCCCTTTGTTTAAGAGCCTGATGGTTGAGGGGTAGTAACTGTTTTTAAACCTGGTGGTGTGAGTTTGAAACACCTGTACCTACCTGATGACAGCAGCGAGAATAGACAATAGACAGTAGGTGCAGGAGTAGGTCATTCGGCCCTTCTAGCCAGCACCGCCATTCATTGTGATCATGGCTGATCATCCACAATCAATACCCCGTTCCTGCCCTCTCCCCATATCCCTTGACTCCGCTATCTATCAGAGCTCTATCTAACTCTCTCTTGAAAGCATCCAGAGACTTGGCCTCCACTGCCTTCTGGGGCAGAGCATTCCACATATCCAGCACTCTCTGGGTGAAAAAGTTTCTCCGCATCTCTGTTCTAAATGGCCTACCCCTTATTCTTAATAGAGCCTGGCCTGGGTGATGATGATTTTTGATGACGGATGCTGCTTTTCTACGGCAATGTTTTATGTCGATGTACTCAATGGTTGGCAGGGTTGTCCTGGGCTGAGTCTGCTACCTTATGTAGGATGTTTCACTCAAAGGCAGTGGTGTTTCCATACCAGGCCATAATGCAGCCAGTCAGCACACTTTCCATCTACGGAAGTTTGCCGAGGATTTTGATGGCATGATGAATCTCCGCAGACTCCTGAGGAAGCAAAGGTCCTGCCATGCTTTCTTCACAATTATATTTATATGATTGGTCCAGGACAGGTCTGCTGAGATAGTGACACACAGGAATTTAAAGCTACTGACCCTCTCCACATCTGATCCTCCAATGATTACTGGCTCATGGACCAGTAATCCCTTTCCTGAAGTCTACAACCTTAGTCTTATTGACATTGTTGTAATAAGTCATATTGGTAATCCTGCAACATGGTCACAGGCCCTTCAGCCATGGAGTCCATGCTGACCATCCACCTCCCATTTACACCAAACCTAAACTTGTATATTTTAATCTTTGCAACACACAAAAACCGAACGAAGGGTCTCGGCCCGAAACATCAACAGTGCTTCTCTCTGTAGATGCTGCCTGGCCTACTGCGTTCCCCCAACATTTTTTGTGTGTTTTGCTTGAATTTCCAGCATCTGCAGATTTCCTCCTGTTTGTGATATTTTAATCTTTACCCATATCAATCCAATCCCCTTAGATTCTACCACTCCCCTCCACACTGCAAACAACTTACAGTGATGGAATCATTGAGTTACTGACCATGGAAATATAGCCTACTCAAACATGCCCACAAATATTTCCATCTAAACTCAATCTAAATCTTTCCCATCCAAGGATAGGAAGCGTTTTGAAGTCCAAACGTCTTTTAAGTGTTGTTATTGTACCTGCCACAACTACTTCCTCTGGCAGCTCATTTATGGTATGCACCACCCACTGCATAAAGAAGTTGCCTCAGAGAACACCTCTTAATACTTCCTCCTCTCTTCTTAAACCTATATGCTCTTGAGATTTAGATTCCCTTTTCCAGGGCAAAAAGAAGATATGCAGTTAGAACAAAGAACATGGAACAGTACAAGCACTTCAGTCCATGATGTTGTGCTGAGCCCTCAATCTTCTACAAAATTAGTCTATCACTTGCCTTCCACATAGCCCTCCATTTTTCTTTCATCCATGCATCTCTTGTATCTCTATTGCATCTGCCTGAACTAGCAACCCTGGCAGTGCATTCCACATACCCACCACTCTCTGTGTAAAAAAAACTACTACTGACACCCCATGGATGGGTGGTGTAGCAGTTAGCGTAATACTATTACAGCTTGGGGCGTCAGAGTTCAGAGTTCAATTCTGATGTTATCTGTGAGGGCTCTGTATGTGGAATGTGTGTTTCCTCCCGCAGTCCAAAGACTTACCTGTTAATAAGTTAATTGGTCATTGTAAATTATCCCATGATTAGGCTAGGTTTAAATTGGGGTGTTGCTGAGCAGTGAGGCTCAAAAGGCTGGAATGGCCATTTCCAAGCTGTATCTCAGTAATTAAATAGAATCCTCCCTGTGCTCTTTGCCAATCACCTTTAACTTATGTTCTCTCATATTAGCATGTCCTACCTGTCTACTCTAACCATTCTTCTTATCTTATACATCTCTATCAGGTCACTACTGATCCTCTTTTGCCCCAGCTTGCTCAACCTTTCCTCATGAGACAGACTCTCTGCTCCAAGACCCACTGTAAAGCTTCCACACCTTTCCGTTAACGAGTTGACCAGAACTGAACACAATACTCAAAGTTGGGTCTAACCAGGGCTTTATAGAGCTGCAGCATTACCTCATGGCTCTTGAACTCATTCACCTGACTAACGAAGGCCAACACACCACACGCCTCCTTAACCTGAGCGGCAACTTTAACAGACCTACGGACTGGTGAATCTCAAGATCCTTCTGTTTCTGCCTTCAAGTCTGACATTCCAAAATGTATCACTTCACACTTCACTAGAATGACTTCAAATGCCCAGCTCTGCATCCTATCAATGTGGGAGCAGGCAATTTAAATGGTTTGGCACAGACTAGATGGGTCAAGTGGCCTGTTTCTGTACTGTACTATTTTATGCCTCTGTGTCTTCTTGTAATCCATGACTACCTTCCAAGTTATCCACAGCGCCACTAACCTTTGTGCCATCTGCAAACTTACCAACCCATCTTTGCATTTCCTTGCCCAAGCTATTTATAAATAACTCAAAAAGCAGCATTTACCTCAACTATGTTGGGTTGATTTTATTCCCTGCTATAAAGTCACCCAAATTAACCTACCTCATCTTTAGCATGGGGGTGGAGATCTGAGCACCTAAGAGAAACCCACATTCTCACAGAGAGAGGATGTACAACCTCTGCATATGCAGCATCAGCTAGAAGGATCAAAGTCTGGTTTCTAGGACTGTTTTGCAGCAGCTCTAATTAGCTGTGTCACTGTAACCTCAACACTGGTGCAATAAGGACAAATGAAGTAAGATTGTGTGTTTACATGGTGCCTTTAAAACCTCAGATGTCCCATGAACTCGATTAATTATTCTTTGACATTTTGCCACTATTGTAATGTGACAGGCAATTCACACAGCAAACTCCACAACAGTAATGTGATAAAGACCAGATAATCTGTTTTCTTTTATCATGTTTGAGAGGTAAGTATTGACCAGAGCATTCTTACCTTCAGACTATTACCCTGGGACTTTTGTGTGCAAGAGGCTGACAGAATAATGCTGTATGTGAAGATAGTTACTGCTGTCATAACTTGGCAATTCTGAGAAGAGAATTTTGTGCTTTGTGGATCAAATTAACAGCCTCAGATTCACAAAACTCTACTTCAGGAAGATAAATAATAAAATGGAATTCATCTGCGATGCAGATGGACATTCAGAGACTGACAAAGGTATCTCTGATGAGAGAAGCACAAGCTAAAATATGGATACTTCGTGGGATAATTGCTTTAGAGCAAAGTCTGATTTTATACACTGTCATAAAGAGAATAGATTGAGGTTCATAGATGAACTCTTTGATTAGATCTAGGAGAAAAAAATGATTTCAGGGAAAGCTTGGTTATGACTGGCCCCAAAATATATTATTGTGAGCTGTTCACCTACATATTTCTTCCAGAATTTACAATTTTTCTGGTGCAATTCTATTAAAGTGGATGCTAAACTGTGAAATGGTTATGGATTGGGAAATTTACATTCAGGTAATGGTGGTCTTCCAGTGAATAGATGGCCTTTCTTAAATGGAAATTGTGCCTGTTCCATTTACAATCATTACAATGGATAATTCTGTAGAAAAAAAGAACATGAAAAATGGGAGATTTTTCTTCCATTGCTCACTTTCCCTGATCCTCGAATGACTTTTGACTAACTGCTTAACATATTTTGGGAACAGCTCTTTAATCTGCAGCTTCCATTGAAGAGGGGGAAACTGCAGTAGGTCAAATGGTATTTCTAGATGCCACACATGACAAGCTCTTCCTCAACATTATAGGCAGGGTATCCATTTTAAATCATAAACCCATCTCCGTGCTGTGTTGGTGCAAGGTGTTGGGTGCAAAAAGAAGTCACTTCATGATGGAGAATATCCAATAGGATGAAAATCATAAATATGTAACATTTTGTCAGGCAAAACCATGACTTCATCACAGGAGGTTATTTGTCAACTACTTGTATGAACTGTAGATATTGTTATGAGTGCAAGCAATTTTGCCAATCAACTTTCCAGCTCTTAGCTTCATCCCTCCCCTTCCTGTCTTCTCCTATCATTTTGGATCTCCCCCTTCCTCTCCCACTTTCAAATCTCTTATGATCTTTTCTTTCGTTTAGGCCTGCCGAAGGGTCTCGGCCTGAAATGTCAACTATACTTCTTCCTATAGATGCTGCCTGACCCGCTGAGTTCCACCAGCATTTTGAGTGTGTTGCTTAAGCAACTTTACTTATTATTTTCTTATTTACTTAGAAATACAGCGCAGAATAGGACCTTCCAGTCCTTTGAGCTGCATCACCAACAACCCCGGTTTAATGCTAACCTAATCACAGGACAATTTACAATGACCAATTAACCTACCCGGTACGTCCGTAGACCATGGGTGGAAACTGGAGCACTTGAAGGAAACCCACGCATTCCACAGGGAGGACGTAGTCTCCTTACAGAGAACACCAGGACCAAACTTCAAAAAGGTGGGTTACATGCATCTTAAAACCAGAGCCGCAGTTCCAGCAATATGGCACTAGTGACCGATGGCAACATCTTGCAGACAGCTTACAAAACTACTAGATACTCTTCTTCTAAATATACTACTACTCCTTCTTCTGAAATGCAATTGACTGCAGCCTGTAACTTCTCTTTTAAGAATGTAGCTCTGGGCTGTCTGAACAACTTGGCGCCTCTGCAGTCTCCTGGGGGATTCTGTGTGGATGAGATTCTATGTCGATTCATAATGACGGAATATAAACCTGTTGTTGGATTTCCTGGTGTCAATGAAAGCAGTAAGCAAGATAAAAATTGTTGATGACCAGAGTGGAAAATGGATATGTGTTCAGTGTGTTTGACTGGACTCACTCACTGTTGCCAGTGGCCAGAAGGTACGGGAGCCTTGGATCTTATGCCGATAGGTTCAGGAACAGTTGCTGCCTGGCAACCATCAGACATCTGGACGGGCTTGCCTCAGCATTGAACGTGCTCCACGGTTGTGGATTCGCTTTGTAGACTCTGCAGTTCATGTTCCTTATGTTTTTCATTTACTTTTTTTTTTGATTATTTGTATGATTTCATCAGGGCACTTCAGTGCTGAACTAACTCTGCAGCTTTGGCTTGCGGCCATCAGCACCACACTGAAGATTCGCTTTTGGGGACCCCATGATTAATGATATTGGTTTATTTTTAATTGTTTGCACAGCTGTTCTTATTTTCCATTGTTAGGGCTTTTTCTTTGAATGAGTTTGATTATGTTTCTTTGTTCTGTGGCTGCCTGTAAGGAGACAAATCTCAAGCTGTATACAATGTATACATTTTGATAATAAAATTACCCTGAACTTTCAGTTCATACCCTGCTCTCATCAGCTAACTCGGGACCCACAGAAGCAGAGCAGAAACAACTCACCCGATGTTATATTTTGTAGCTCCAGAAAACAATCAAAGAATAAAAACATGAGCCTGGGGATCTGGTGTAGTTAGATTTACTTTTAGTGAGGCAATCATCACTTATATATGCCATGGTGCCGTAGTGACTAAAGTTCGCTTCCTACAAAGCGAGATCCAATAGCACAAATGGCAGCGATGCTTCATTACCAAATGAACTCAACACTTTCTATCCCGCTTTGAAAGGGAGAATATAACTACAGCTGTGAAGATCCTGGTGACCCTATGATCTCTGTCTCAGAGGCCAATGTTAGGCTGTCTTTAAAGAGAGTGAACCCTCGCACGGTGGATGGTCCTGATTGAACCTGGTAAGGCTCTGGAAACCTGTGTCAACCAACTAACGGGAGTATTCAAGGACATTTTCAACCTCTCACTGCCACGGGTGGAAGTTCCCACTTGCTTCTAAAATGCAGCAATTATGTCACTGGCTAGGAAGAATAATATGAGCTGCCTTAATGACTATCGCCTGGTAGCACTTACATCGACAGTGACAAAATGCTTTGAGAGGTTGGTCATGACTAGACTGAACTTCTGCCTCAGCAAGGACCTGGGCCCATTGCAATTTGCCTATCGCCACAATAGGTCAATGGCAGATACAATCTCAATGGCTCTTCACATGGCTTTAGACCACCTGGACAACACAAACACCTATGTCAGGATGCTCTTCATCAACTATAGCGTAGCATTTAATACCATCATTCACACAATCCTGACTGAGAAGTTGCAGAACCTGGGCCTCTGTACCTTCCTCTGCAATTGGATCCTTGACTTTCTATCCAGAAATCCGCAATTGGTGCGGATTGGTGATAACGTATCCTCCTCGCTGACAATCAACACTGGTGCACCTCAGGCGTGTGTGCTTAGCCCACTACTCTACTCTCTATATACACATGACTGTGTGGCTAGGCATAGCTGAAATACCATCTATAAATTTGCTGATGATACAACCGCTGTTGGTAGATGAGAGTGTGTACAGGAGTGAGATATGCCAACTAGTGGAATGGTGCCGCAGCAACAACCTGGCACTCAACGTCAGTAAGACGAAAGAGCTGATTGTGGACTTCAGGAAGGGTAAGATGAAGGAACTCATACCAATCCTCATAGAGGGATCAGAAGTGGAGAGACTGAGCAGCTTCAAGTTCCTGGGTGTCAAGATCTCTAAGGACCCAACCTGGTCCCAACATATCGATGCAGTTATAAAGAAGGCAATACAGTGACTATACTTCATGAGGAGTTTAAAGAGATTTGATATGTCAACAAAATAACACTCAAAAACTTCCATAGATGTACCATGGAGAGCATTCTGACAGGTTGTATCACTGTCTGGGATGGGGTTGTGGGGGGTTACTGCACAGGACTGAAAGGAGCTGCAGAGAGCCGTAAATTTAGTTGGCTCCATCTTGGGTACTAGCCTACAAAGTACGCAGGACATCTTCAAGGAGCAGTGTCTCAGAAAGGCAGCGTCCATTATTAAGGACCTCCAGCACGCAGGGCTTGCCTTTTTCTCACTGTTACCATCAGGTAGGGGGTACAGAAGCCTGAAGGCACACACTCAGCGATTCAGGAACAGCTTCTTCCCCTCTGCCATCCAATCCCTAAATGGACATTGAACCTGTGAAGACTACCTCACTTTTTTAATATATATTATTTTTGCACAATTTTTATCTATTCAATATACTTTTACTATGATTGATTTACTTATTTATTATTATTGTTATTTTATTTCTTCTATATTATGTAATTTCGTGACACATGCTGGTGATAAACCTGATTCTGAATCTTACGTATGCCATTCTTGGAGTTCTTACGTGTATACAAGAATGAGAGGGGACCTGATAGAGGTCTACAAGATTATGAGAGGCATAGATAGGGTGGATAGTCAGTACCTGTTTCCCAGGGCACCAATAGCAAACACCAGAGGGCATATGTACAAAGTTAAGGGAGAGAAGTTTAGGGGAGACATCAGGGGTAAGTTTTTTACACAGAGGGTTGTGAGGGCCTGGAATGACTTGCCAGGGATGGTGGTGGAGGCTAAAACATTAGGGGTATTTAAGAGCCTCTTGGACAGGCACATGGATGAAAGAAAAATAGAGGGTTATGGGGCAGTGTAGGTTTAGTACTTTTTTTAAGGATTATATGGGTTGGCACAACATGGAGGGCTGAAGGGCCTGTACTGTGCTGTAGCGTTCTATGGTTCTATGGTTCTATCATCTATAATGAATTATGTGAAAAAAAACGTGCTCAATCAAACAATATACAGGTATTTACAAAATTACTCAAAGATTACTGAAATACTATATACACCACACCCTTCACCCTGAGAGATTGCCGAAGAAGACAGAGATAATCCCAAAGATTCACAATCCGTTGTACCATTTTAGCCCAGAACGGCCCCTCATGTAGTGCCAAAACATTCTCATTTTTTCTTATATTATTATCTGCTGACTGGTTGCATCACAGCCTACATAAAGCAGTAGATACTGCACATTAAGGGCATTAAACCTTTCCCTCCATTAAACACATCTACAAGGACTACTGTTGCAGTAAAGCATATCCTTCATGAAGGACATCCCAACACCCGTGATATGCTCTCTTCTCACTGCTGCCATCAGAAAGGAGGGACAGGAGTCTCGGGCCCTGCACTACCAGGTTCAGGAACAGTTATTGTATTTCAACCATCATCTTAAACCAGAGGGGATAACTTCACTCAACGTCACTGACCCCAACACTGAACAGATCCCACAACCTATGGACTTATTTTCAAGGTCTTTTCATCACACGTTCTTGATATTCATTGTTTATTTTTTTCTTTCTGTATTTGCACAGTTTGTTGTCTTTTGCACTTTGGTTGTATGCCCATCTTGTTATGTGTCCACTTTGTTGAGTGCAATGTCTCATTGATTCTATTGTGTTTCTTTGCATTTACTGTGAATACTTACAAGAAAATGAATAGTATAAGGTGACTTTGAATTTTGAAAGTACAGTTTAGTTTTCAAAATTTGAGAATCTTAAAAAAGGCTCTAAAAGTAATCCCAGAAATTATAGGCCGGGAAGTTTGACATCGGTAGTAAATTATTGGAAGAAGTACTAAGAGATAGGATCTACAAGTACTTGGATAGACAGGGACTTATTAGGGAGAGTCAACACGGTTTTGTGCATGGTAGGTCATGTTTAGCAAACCTATTAGAGTTCTTCAAGGAGGTTACAAGAAAGTGGATGAAGGGAAGGCAGTGGATGTTGTATACCTGGACTTCAGTAAGGCCTATGACAAGGTCCCGCATGTGAGGTTAGTTAGGAAGATTCAGTCGCTAGGTATACATGGTGAGGTAGTAAATTGGATTTGACATTGGCTCAACGGGAGAAGTCAGAGTGGTAGTGGAGGATTGCTACTCTGAGTGGAGGCCTGTGACTAGCTGTGTGCCACAGGGATCAGTGCTGGGTCCATTGTTATTTCTCATCTATATCAATTATCTGGATGGTAATGTGGCAAATTGGATCAGCAAATTTGCTGATGATACAAAGTTGGAGGTGTAGTGGACAATGAGGAAGGTTTTCAAAGCTTGCAGGGTGATTTGAACCAGCTGGAAAAATGGGCTGAAAAATGGTAGATGGAGTTTAATACAGACAAGTGTGAGGTATTCCACTTTGGAAGGACAAACCAAGGTAGAACATACATAGTAAATGGTAGGTCATTGAGGAGTGCAGTAGAACAGAGGGATCTGGGAATACAAAGAAAACATTCCCTAAAAGTGGCTTCACAGGTAGATAGGGTTGTAAAGAGAGCTTTTGGTACATTGGCCTTTATAAATCAAAGTATTGAGTATAAGAGTTGGAATGTTGTGGTGAGGTTGTATAAGGCATTGGTGAGGCCAAATTTGGAGTATTGTGTACAGTTTTGGTCACTGAATTACAGGAAGGATATTAATAAGGTTGAAAGAGTACAGAGAAGGTTTACAAGGATGTTGCCAGGACTTGAGAAACTGAGTTACAAAGAAAGGTTGAATAGGTTAGGACTTCATTCCTTGGAGCATAGAAGAATGAGGGGAGATGATAGAGATATATAAAATTATGATGGGTATAGATAGAGTGAATGCAAGCAGGCTTTTTCCACTGAGGCTAGGGGAGAAAAAAGACCAGAGGACATGGGTTAAGTGTGAAGGGGGAAAAGTTTATAGAGAACATTGGCGGGGGGGCTTCTTCACACAGAGAGTGCTGGGAGTATAGAATGAACTGCCAGATGAAGTGGTAAATGTGGGCTTACTTTTAAAAACTTGGACAGGCGCATGTATGAGAGGTGTATGGAGGAAAATGGTCCAGGTGCAGGTCAGTGGGACTAGGCAGAAAAATGGTTCGGCATTGCCAAGAAGGGCCAAAAGAAGGACCCTGTTTCTGTGCTGTAATGTTCTATGATTCTGAGAATGTTTACACTTTACCCTTTTGTACTTCCAGTACATAGTATAGTACATACGAGGCATTTTGTTACTTGGTCCTGCCACTCTCAATAAATTACCTTTCAGAATTCTCTGACACAATCACTGCAACAAACACAATCATTCTGTTCTATTTGCTCAGAACCAAGAATCTCAGTGAAACATCCCAAATATTGAAAGCCCTTGATAGAGTGGATGTAGAAATGATGTTTCCTATAGATGGAGAGTCTAGGACCAGAGGACACAGCCTCAGAAGAAGAACAGAAATGAAGAGAAATTTCTTTATTCAAAGGGTGGTGAATCTGTGGAGTTCATTGCCACAGATGGCTGTGGATATCTAGACATTTAAAGCAGAGATTGGCAGGCACTTGGTTAGTAAGGGTGCCAAAGGTTACAGGGAAAATCCAGGAGAATGGGGTTGAGAGGGAAAATAAATCAGCCATGATCAAATGATGGAGCAGGCACAACGGGCTGATAGACCTAATTCTGCTCCTATGTCTTATGTTCATGTGGACCCAATGAAAGCTCATTAGTCTGAAACATTACTTCTGTTCTTTTCCCCCATCTAGCACACACTGTAAAGTGTATTACCAATATATGTATTCTTTTTCAGTATTTTGACGGCAAGTTATTTTGATACTCAAGAGCTACCACAAATTAACGGCATCTTGAACATTAGGAAGTTAGATGTAAGAATGAAACTTGTTTACCAACTGTCTTTAGGCCGCTACATCCTTGTGGTTTGATTTTAAGATGAAATCAGTCTGGCAGACAGACACATTTTCTTGTAATCAAGTAACAACAATTTTGCATTATTTAAATTGTTACCGAAATTTTTTTTTATCATAACTTGCAATCATGACTGCCTCTGACGTTGGGGAATGATTGCCTGTAAATAAAGAGCAGGAAAACTTCAAAACAACAAACAGGGAGGCTATTCTACTCACCTACCTGCAGTGACGCTTTGAAAGGCAGATCCAATTAGCCCCATTTCTTGTCTTCTTTTCCTCTAGTCCATTATGAGAATATATCCAAGCTTTTGAAAATAAATAATTTATCTGCTTCCATCAACCTTTCGGGCAAGTATGCAATTTACTTACAAGAAAAATACTTAAAAGTAAATTTATTATCAAAGTACATAACTGTTACCATATACTACCACAATTCATCCTCTTGCAGGCGTTTACAGGAAAAATAAAAAATGCTATAGAATTTAAGAAAAACGATACGTAAATTGTGACAAACAGTCACAAAGCTGAAAGTGCATTTATTATTGAAGTATATATGCAGTACACAACTCAGAGATTCATCTTCTCCAGACAGCCATGGAACCAGTTCAAAGAAAAAAATCAACACCTCCCTAGGTGCGAAAACAACTTAATTGTACAAACGACAACAAGAAAGAATGAGCAAAAACGCAGAATATAAATACACGAACTCGAGAGGGTCTAAAACTGCAGTCCAATCCACAAACCGCAGACCCAGAACTTGGGTACCATCCTCTGAAAGAACACAGGGACTTTCCTTTGGGAGCAGCAAGCAAGAGAGAGAAAGAAACTGTCACACATAAACACCTTTCTCTGGCAGCACTTTTGAAATGTGGGAATACAGGGAATCAGATTTTATATAAAAGGAACGTGGTTTCTACACTTAGTAGCCACTTTATTAGGTACACCTGTACACCTGCTCAATAATGTAAATATCTAACCAGGCAACCATGTGACAGCAACTCAATAAGTGCGTGCAGACATGGTGAAGAAGTTCAAGTCGCTGTTCAGAACAAACATCAAAATGGGGAAGAAATATGATCTAAGTGCCAGGCAGGGTGGTTTGAGCATTTCAAAAACTGCTGATCTCCTCGGGTTTTGATGCACAACAGTTTACAGTGAATGGGTCAGAAAGAGTTTGTACGTTCTCACTGTGACCATGTGGTTTTCCCCCAGGTCCTCCCACATTCCAAAGATGTACCGGTTAGTAGGTTAATTGGTTATTGTAAATTGATCCATGATGGGGCTAGGATTAAATTGGGGGTTTGCTGGCTGGCGTGACTTGAAATGCCAGTAGGGCCTATTCCGTGCTATATCTTCATACAATACGCTAAAAAGATGTTGTAGCATTGGGGAGGGTTCAGAGAAAGTTCATGTGAATGATCCCAGGGTTGAAAGGGTTAACATTTGATGAGCATTTGATGGCTCTGGGCCTGTACTCACCAGAGTTTAGAAGAACAAGGGTGGTCTCATTAAACTTATCAAATATTGAAAGGCTTGGATAGGGTGGATATGGAGAGGATGTTCTAGTGGAGGAATCTAGAATTAGAGGGCTCTGGCTCTGAATAGAAGGATGTCCTTTTAGAACAGAGATGAGGAGGAATTTCTTCAGCCAGAAGGTGGCGAATCTGTGGAACTCATTGCCACAGACAGCTGTGGAGACCAAGTCATTGGGTATAGTTAAAGCGGAGGTTGATAAGCTCTGATTAGTAAAGGTGTCAAAGGTTAAAGGGAGAAGGCAAGATAATGGGGCTGAGAGGGATAATAAATCAGCCATGATAGAATGGCAGAGCAGACTCGATAGGCTGAATGGCCTAATTCTGCTGCTATATCTATGGTTTTATAAACAGCAAAGCTTTACTGACACCTTGGTGTCCACATATTGGACTGCTTACATAATCAAGGGTGAGAGGCGATAGTCGATTTGTAATAAATTCTCAGTTTGTCTGATATTTTGCTGGTAATTAAGGTGTTTGACTCCCCATTCATTATGTTATTTCATTTCCCGCAGAGTGACCTGTGGTCTTTGGGAATCACCGCAATTGAAATGGCGGAAGGAGCTCCTCGTAAGTAGTCTTGTTCATTGTTCACTGAAGCACGTCCAGGCAATTTAAGGGTCACGTGGGTGGCCCATTAGTGTAGCAGCCATGGGGGAATGCTGCCGACTGGCACATTCCTGGCTGCAGGAGTACGTGCTGAGGGACACACTCAAACTTGGTGCAGCCACCGCAAGGGCCCGGTGGGGAAGGACCACAGTCTAGGGTTCTTCTCCCATGGGAGTTGAGGGGTAGGACCCCTGAACAAGTATATGTAAATATGAAGTAACAGAGGGACACCTGGGTGGCGAAAAGTGTGGGAATGTAAAGACTGTAACGGAAACATTTGTAAAGGACTGAGAGTCATTGAATGGTTCATTGTACATAATTTTATTTTTGAATAAAGTATATATTTTTTTAAGAATTAGTGTAGCAGTTAGTGGAATGGCTATACAATGTACAATGCCAGTAATCACTGATCGGGGTTTGATTCCTACTGCTGTCTATATGGCGCTTGTACATTCTCCCCATGACCACGGGAGTTTCCTCTGGCTATTCTGTTTTCCTACTACATTCCAAGAATGTACAGGTTAGGGTTAATGATTTTGGATATGCTGTGTTGGCACCAGAAATGTGACAACACATTGTGAGCTCTCCTCAGCACAATCCTAGCTGATTTGATTTGCTGCAAGTGACTCATTTCCCTGTATATTTCAATCTTTCGATGTATGTGTGACAAATAAAGCTGATCTTTCTTCTTTCAACACACACTGTAATGAAACTTACAGGGTAAAGTAGGCCATTCGTCCCATCAGATTCCTGCATTGGGAACATATTCCCATTGCTCTCCATTTTTCTGGTATGTAGGGAGAAAGCAAAAAAAGGGGTGACTCATTTCAGAGGATCAGAAATGGGACCAGTACATAATTATCATCACAGAAAAGGCATGACACTGTCTCTACTTCCTTCGAAGCCTGCATAGATTTGGCATGTTATTTCTCTTCTGTTATTCCCCTACCAAAATCAGGCTCCTGAACTGACGTGGATAACTTCAATCGCTGCTACTCTGAACATGCACCATTCAGAAGGCGTAACGGAATAAGTTGTTCATAAAACTTTGAGTGTGTATTCAAGCTCCTGCTCCTCCTCTGTGATAGTTGTAATGAGAAGAGGGCATGTGGTGAGAGTCTTTAATGAATGATGACGCTTTCTTGAGGCTCTGCCTTTTGAAAATGTCCTTGATTGGGTGGAGGTGTGTGCCCATGTTGGAGATGTCTGAGTCTCTTGAGTAAAGTTTTTCCATTGTTCTGTATTTGATTTATTGATAATATATCTGTAGTTTTTATCTGCCCTTTTCAAAGTTTCCTTACTTCATTTCAAGCAATTTCACATCACAACCTTTATTTCACATCCCCTTTTAAGTGGTGCTGCCACTTTATCAAACAAATAATTCTATCTGTCTGTTATTTCATCATTTTCACATTGTCATTTCTTTTTGCACTACTTCAGAATGCACGGCAATCTTGAACCATTCTGTTGTTCAAAGATTTTGAACAGGATCTTTGAATTCAAAGATTCAAAGTACATTTATTATCAAAGTATGTACAGTATACAGAATATGATTCTGAGATTCGTCCTCCCACAGGGAACCACGAAACAAAGGAGCTTGAAGAGGCACACTCAAACATCAAACCCTGACGTGCAAAAAAAAAGATCAAATCGTGCAAATGATGAAGAGCAAGTGAACAGCTCATGGAATATCAAATGTCAAACCAGTTGTACAGTAGTATTCAGTTTAGCTCAATTCAGTGCCTGGTATGCATTGATTGCCCTGATAAAACTTCTCAAAAGCAGCAAAACAAACATAACTGGAATCCAATAGCACATGCAACATGAACCTCAAAGTCCCCCAAAATGAGCCATCAGACTTGCTGATTAAGCCTTGCAATGTGGATCCCAAGACTCCTGCAATTTCCTCTGGCAGCAGCTAGCGAGAGGGAGTGAAAGACCGGTCAAATGCAGATAGGTGGCACCGAACACCCACCTGCCCTCTTCTGTCATCCTCGTGAACCTCAACCCTTCTCAGTGCCTCAACTGGAGAGAAGCAATGGAGTCGATGATGCTCCCCTGGCTGGCCTCTGTGGCGCCCACTCCGCTCCAAACCTCATCGAACTCCCTCGGAGACAGCAAAGCGGCAGATTGCTCAATCGGCCCAAAAAATTCACCATCAAAATATAGATCATAGGTTCCAATCACACACAGCTTGGTAGGAGAATCATATTTAAAAGAAGAAGTAAAAGAAATAGTTTTGTGAACTGTCTGCAGGATGTCACTGTTGGTCACATGGTTTGCTGGCCCCTTCTTGAAGAAGATTGTTGTACATATGGTTGTTCTTATTATTACCATGTATACTATGAGCTTCACATCAAGTCAAAGTCAATTTATTATCCAGGTACATACACCATATATGTCCATATATGACCTTGAGATTCATTTATTTGCAGGTCTTTGCAGGAAAATAAAGAAATTCAGTAGAATTTATGAAAAACTATACATAACTAAAGACTGACAAACAACCAGTATACAAAAGAAGATAAACTGCAAATGAAAAAGAAAGCTGGAAATATGAGTTGTAAAGAGTTCTTGAAAGTAAATGTGTGGATCATAGAATCAGTTCAGAGTAATGGTGATTGAAGTTATCCACAGTAGATCAGGAGCTTGATGGCTCTAGGGTAATAACTGACAATAAACGATATGGTAACAATACAAATGCTGGAGGAGCTCAGCAGGTCAGGCAGCATCTATGGAAAGGGATAAACCGTTGACGTTACAGGCTGAGACCCTTCATCAGATAAATCACATGCTGAATCTACGAAAACTTCCAAGAAAATAAAGGTATTTTCATGCCTTCTTTGTGATGGCACTTACATGCTGGTCCCTGGACAGATCCTCTGATATGATCACACCAAGGAGTTTGAAGTTATTGAGCCTCTCTGCCACTGATCCCCTAATGAGGATTTGATTTGAATCAAATCAAATCCCCTCCTGTAGTCGATATAATCAGCTCTTTGCTGATTATCATAAGCAAGAAATTTCATTGCACTCTGGTGTATATGACAATAATTGGTGTTTGGTTAAATCCACTGTACTTAGTTCCTGATGCCTTCAAATGTGTTCCTGTTTATGTGTAATAAAATCTATTTTTAGTGGCATTGATGGATTCTGGTAACAATTTGTATGTCAGTGTACGGGGGTAGTAATTATTGGATTATATGTCAGCCAGAAAAGTAATGAATTATGCTTGTTTTTTGCTTCATTCATTAAATCCATCCCTTCCGTTGTTTTTGTCTTCCAGCACTCTGTGACATGCATCCCATGAGGGCACTTTTCCTCATCCCACGGAACTCTCCCCCCAAACTGAAGTCAAGGAAATGGTGAGATCATGTATTGGAGAGTGAATATGGTATTTGTTTTATTGTTGTCAGATATAGAGTCGTAGAATAATACAAGCCCTTCGAGCACACCTAGATCATGACCAATTATTACTCTGCTTGGTCCCACCTACCTCCACCTGACCCATAGACCTCCATACCCCTCCCATTCATGTAATTATCCTAACTTAAAAGATAAATCAATCCCCATCCAGTGCTTCCACTGGCAGTTCATTCTACACTATCACCACCGAGTGAGTGCAAAAGATCCCCCTCGAGCATTTTCCCTTTAACCCATGGTTTCTAGTTCCAGTCTCACCCAACCTCAGTGGAAAAAGCCTGCTTGGGTTTATCCGATCTATACCCCTCCTAATTTTATATACCTCTATCAAATCTCCCCTCATTTTCCTAAGCTCCAGGGAATAAAGTCCTAACCTATTCAACCTTTCCCTATAACTCAGGTCCTCAAGTCTCTTTGTAAATATAGTGAGATACAGTGAATAAAAATCTTTTGTTTTATATGCCATTCAGCAGATGGTGCTGTATGTAAATACACTGAGATAGTAAAAAGAAATCTGAATACAGAATTTGGTGTTACAGTTACAAAGAAAGTACATCGTCCTGTGCCATGTCAAATGATGTGGCCAATCATGCTGTTTCCGTGACCATGATTGCTCTTAGCAATTCTTTTCTACAGAAGTGGTTAGCCATTGCCTTCTTCTGGGCAGAGTCTTCACAAGATGGGTGACCCCAGCCATTATCAATAATCTTCAGAGACTCGCCGCCTGGCGTCAGTGGTCGCATAACCAGGACGTGTGATCTGCACCGGCTGCTCAGATGACCATCCACCACCTGATCCCATGGCTTCACATGCTCCTAATCGGTGGGGGCTGGGGTGCGGGTAGGGGGCTGCTAAAGAGATACGACACCTTGCCCAAGGATGACCAGCTGGCTAACGGAGGGAAGGAGCGCCTTACACCTCCTTTAGCAGACACATTTCTCCACCCCGCCACCAAAAAAAAAGTACAGGGAGACAAATAAGGAGCAAGGGCCGCAAAGGGGTGAAGAGCTCATCTTTTAGCTGATAGCATGGTAGTTCCAGAGCCCGATAAAAGTGGGACGCAAGTTGTCCTTGAACCTGGTAGCTCTTGCTGTCAGAATTCTGTATCTTCAGACCAAGAGTAGAAGGGAAAAGCATGAAGACAGGATGGAAGGATTCACTTATTTATCACATATACATCGAAGCATACAGTGAAATACATCATTTGTGTCAACAACAACTAGTACACCAAGGATGTGCTGGGGGCGGTCTACAAGTGTCGCCCCATACATTCTGGCACCAAAACAGTGTGCACACAATGTTCCACAGAACGATGCAAGCAGCAACAGCAACAAAAAAAAATAAGACAAAAACAGTAAAATCATCCCACCCACCCACCCCCTCACACAGTCAGGCAGACCTCCAACTCCAGGACAGGCTGCCTGCAGACCTCCAGTCCACGTTCTCAGATTCTCAGGCTAGCAGATTATGCTGGCTGCTTTCCTGAGGCGACGAAAAATGTTGATCAAATCAGTGGAGAGCAGTTTCATCTGTACGATGGACTGGGCTCCAGCCACAACTCTGCAATTTCTTGTGGTCTTAGGCAGAGCAATTGCCATACCAAGCTGAGGTGCATCAATAAAATATCTGTAAAGTCACTGGGGACATGCTGAATTACCTTAGTCTTCTGTGGAAGTGTTTGAGGCCAGTATAATAATAAATTCTAATAGACAGTTGGATAGGGACATGAACTGGAAAGGTTAAAAGGTTACATCAAAGTGAAAGTAAATTTATTATGAAAGTACATATAAGTCACTATATACTACATTGAAATTTATTTTCATGCAGGCATTTGCGGGAAAATTTAAAAAACAACAATAGAATTCATGAAAAACTATACGTAACCAAAGACTGACAACAAACCAATGTGCAAAAGAAGACAAAGTGAACAAATAAAAAATAAATAATAGTTAGAACATGAGCTGTAGTGTCCTAGAAAGTGAGCTAGTAGGTTGTGGAATCAGTTCAAAGTTGAGGTGGGTGAAGTTATCCCCACTGGTTCAGGAGTCTAATGGTTGTAGGGTAATAACTGTTCATGAACAAACACTGGTAAAGAGGACTCATTTTGATGGGGCATCATGGACCAGTTGAGTCCATGCTGTTTAACTCAGCAACCCTCCATTTAACCTGAGTCTAATTGCAGGGCAATTTACAATGATCAATTAGGCTACAAACTGGTACATCTCTGGACTGTGAGAGGAAGTTGGAGCATCCAGAGGAAACTCATGCAGTCATGGGGAGAGTATGCAAAGCTCCTTACAGGCAGCGGTGGGAATTGAACACAGGTGGCTGGTTTTATAAAGCAATAGCTACTTAGCTACTGTGCTACCCTAGGCCATGCTGCCAAGTACAACCATCACTAGATTAATGGGAGCAACACACACAAAATGCTGGTGGAACACAGAAGGCCAGGCAGCATCTACAGGAAGAAGCAGTGTTGACGTTTCGGGCCAAGACCCTTCGTCAGGAAAGGACGAAGGCCCAAAATGTTGACAGTGCTTCTTCCTATAGATGTTGCCTGGCCTGCTGCTTTCCACCAGCATTTTGTGTGTGTTGCTTGAATTTCCAGCATCTGCAGATTTCTTCGTGTCTAGATTAATGGGAAGCAGGTTTCTACCAAATTTGTTGAGCATTGTGATATGTGCTTTTCTGGTGTCAACTCGTGGTTAACTTATTTTTATCACAATATACTTTGTTATAAAAATAATTTAACCATGTATCCATTATTTTAGCTTTCCAGTATCTGTAGTTGCTTTTCTAAAATTTTCATTTACTGTAACATTCAGAGTGCTTACCACTACCAGTCATTCCTCAAAGGGTGTTAATTGAGAGCACAACCACTGAATAGAGGGACATCCATTTAAAAGAGGAATTTCTTTAGCTAGAGAATGGTGAATCTGTGGAATTCATTGCCACAGACAGCTGCAGAGGCCAAGTCATTGAACATACTTAAGGCAGAAGTTGATAGGTTGTTGAATAGTCGAGGCATCCATGGTTACTGGAGAATAGATCAAATCTTTACACAGTGCAACGAGCTGGAACAAGGATTCCCAATCTTTTTTATGCCATCAATTAATACCATTAAGCAAGGGGTCCATGGACCCCAGGATGAGAAAACCTGAGCTAGAAAAAAAGTAAAAAATATATTTTAGAGCTACCAAAAAAGTGCTGTGCATGCAAATGATAAAGTGTAAGGTAGATTGTGAGGCCAGGATTCCATCTAATAATAGAAGTCCATTCAAGGGTTTGATATCATTTCCCTCCACCCTCCCCCTTCAATGTATGTACTGCAGTACTTAACATTTCTACCATGGGGAAAAAAGACTATGTACCCCAGTTATGCCTCTCTATTTTATAAACCACTGTCAGGTCTCCCCTCAGCTTTTGGTGTTCCAGAGAATCAGTCCTCTTAATCTCTAATCCAGGAAGCATCCTGGTGAACCTCTTCTGCACCCACTCCACAGTCTCCACATCTGTAATGGGGACACCAAAACCATATACAGTACTCACAATGCAGCCTAACCAAAGTTCTATACAGCTGCACCATGACTATTTGATTCTTATAACTGTACCCAATGCCTGAACCAATGAAGGCAAATTTGTCACATGCCTAGTGTGATCCTGGAACCCCACTGATAAGAAGGAAACATCTGAACTGATAAAGTAAAGCCCTTAGAGCAGACCTTAAACAGAGGTCCAATCCAACTATCCAACAGGTAGAAACATTTTGTAAGAAAACACCAGGGGAATAGTCTACTCTCTGAGTTATATTTCCACCTCCAGATAACATTATCAGGTTCCTCATATATTCTGGAGCCTTCCTTGGCATATCTAGATATTCTTATTCCTTGGAATCTATATTGGAATTGGTTTATTAATGTCAAATGTACCAAAATACAGTGAAAGCTTGTCTTGCATACTGTTTATACAGATCAAATCATTACATAGTGCATTGAGGTAGTAACAGTAACAAGGCAGAATGGTGTAAAAGCCACTGAGAAAGAATAGTGCTGGTAAGTGATAAATGATAAGGAGGTTGATTGTGAGGCTAAGATTCCATCTACTTGCACATCTTATCTCAATATTTTAGGAATAATTTCTTCCCCTCAGCCATCAGATTTCTGAATGGTCCATGAACACTACCTCTCTAATTTTGTTGTCTTTTTGCACTACTTATTTAATTCAATTTTTAATACATACAGTATTTATTATCATAATGTATAGATGTTCTACTATATTGCTCTATACAGTTGCTGCAGAACAAAAAAATTCACAATGTATGTCAATGATGTTAAACCTGATTCTGATTCTGTTTCTGAAGAGGTCCGTTCAAGGGTCTGATAGAAGTTGTCTTAAGTCTGGCAGTCCATGCTTTCAGACATTTGTATCTTCTGCCCAATGGGAGAAGGGGGAAGAGAGACTGTCTGGGATGGGTGGGATACTTGTATAGCAATTTCTGTGCACTTCAGAAGCTGTTCAGTGGATGTGAAGCAGATGTTACGTAACTGCGGTTCGAAGTTGTCTCTTATGCTGCTATCAGCCAAACCTATCACTACGATGCTTTATTTTTTCCCAGAACAGCTGTGGAAGAGTTTTCTTAAATTAATAGTCCTTTTGAGCAATTACTTACCTTAAAGAAAGGTCACTGCCACTGGATCTGAAGGGGAGAATTTGTTCAGGGATGCACTATTTGTTCTGGCTGCTACGGACAGCAGAAACGATCTCAGTTTCCTCGATTGTAAGCCATGCGTCAGTGCCACAGTAAAAATGCAGCAAGATTAGTCTCTGCTCAGTGCTCACCTTTAATTTCTGCACACCATTTGACATTTCACAGTCTGGTGCCACATCTGTTGACAAGTCGAAATTCATTTTCAGTAAGAAGACAATAATGGATGTCGTTTGAGGTGCAAAGCTCATTGTGATTAAGAGGTGCACTTGAACTGGGACATGAGGAATAAACTATTGCTTATCTCTGATGTGCAGTGTCACAACCTGACCAAGAACCAACAGTGATCTCCAAACACATTGAAACCATTTATTTCTTCCAGCTGATGCACCACTTATGGCAAGAAATGTCAATTTAAAGTTATCTCCTTGAAGTGCTAGTTTGGTTAAATGAGCATAACGAGTACACTGTCAATAGAGGTATGATGAAGTTATAAGGCCAGAAGACATAGGAGCAGAATTAGGCTGTTTGGCCTAATGAGTGCCTCACCATTCTGCCATGGCTGAGTTATTATCCCCTCAAGTTCACTCCCCTGTCTTCTCCCAGTACCCTTTGATGCGCTTACTAATCAAGAACCCATCAATCTCTGCTTTAAATATGCTCAGTAACTTGACATCCACGGCTATCTGCGACAATCAATTCCACAAATGAACTACCCCACCCCCAGCCAAAGAAACTTATTCTCATCTTTGTTCTGAAGGATGTCTTTGCATTCTGAGGCTCTCCTCCCTGGTCCTAGACTCCCTCAATTTCGGAAGCATCCTCTCCACCTCTATTCTGTCTAGGTCTTCCAATATTTAGTAGACTTCAATGAGATTCCCCCTCATTCTTCTAAAGTCCAGCAAGTATAGATGCAGAGCCAACAAGCATTCCTCATACGTTAACCCCTTCAGTCCCAAATCATTCCTGTGAACCTCCACTGGACCCTTGCCAATGCCAGCACATCCTTTTTGAGATATGGGGCTCAGAATACTCCAAGTGCAGTCTGGCTAATGCCTTACAAATTCTCATCTATACCACATGTAAACTGGCCTTTCTGCCCTCTCGATCACACTGGCCAAGATGCCTACAAAGCGCTGGAGGAACTCAATGGGTCAGACAGCATCTGTAGAAGGAAATGGACAGTCAATGTTTCAGGTCAAGACGTTCCCTTTGGACAGGAAGGTAGAGTGGAGATCACCATTATAAAGTAGTGGAGGGAAGGTATGGTGCAAGAGCTGGCATGCGATAGGTAGATCTCCCTGCTCACCTTAAATTGTGCCCTCTCATTTTTTAAATCCCCTATCCTGTGAAAAATTCTGAAGGCATTCACTCTATTGATATCCCTCATGATTTGATACATCCTCCTAAGATTAGACTTCTGTCTCCTGTGCTCCAAGGAATTAAGAACTAGTCTGCCCAACATCTTCCTATAACCTAGTCCCTCAAGACTTGGCATTATCCTGATACATCTTCCCTGCATTTCTTCCAGCTTAATAACATCTTGGCTATAGCATCATTATCATCATTATGTGCTGTGTGTATAACTTGGGCGATTATGGTCTTTCCGAGCAACACACATAAAACGCTGGAGGGACTCAGCAAGCCAAGCAGTATCTATGAAAAAGATACAGTCGATGTTTTGGGCAGAGATTCTTTGGCAGGACTGGAGAAAAACTCCAGACACTTCCATTCCTGGAACATGGTCTTCCCATGACTATGATTGTTTTTGGCAATTTTTTCTACAGAAGTGTTTTGCCATTGTCTTCTTCTGGGCAGTGTCTTTCGAAGACAGAGATTCTCAGCGATTCCCAATACTCTTCAGAGATTGTCTGCTGGCCTCAGTGGTTGCATAACCAGGACTTGTGATATGCTCCAGCTGCTCATATGACCATCCACCATCTGCTGAAATTGCTTCATGTGACCCTGATCTGGGAGTGGGGGTCAGTGTATGCTGCACCTTGCCCAAGGGTGACCTGCAATCCAGCAGAGGGAAGGAGTGCCTTACACCTCCTTTGGTAGAGATGTATCTCCACTATAGCAAGGTAACCAAAACCAGCAACATACTCTAAGTGTGAACACACCCTAATATGGCCTCACCAGCATCTTGTGCGACTACATAGTAATATACCAGCGTCTATACTCATTGCTCTGACTGATGTAACCACAGTTGTTAAATTAGTTTGTTGCCATACTAGTGCATAATGTTTTCGGTTCAGAAGGTTGTTTCAAATGCCACTCAACAGACCCAAGTCTAGATTGATTACCTATGCAGTACTGTGGAGATGACCCACTGTTAGAGGTAAACACTGGTAAAATAAAATTTGGTCAAGTTGATTTATCCTTGTCACATGTCCTGAATTATGGTGAAAAACTTGAGTTGAATACCATCCATACGGATCATCACATTGCATCAGTGCATTGAGATAGTACCGGGGCGAACAGTGACAAGGCAGAATAAAGTGTTGCAGAGAAAGTGCAGTGCAGGCAGCAAAAAGGTCAAAGTATATTTTTATCAATGTACCTTTAAGCCACCATATACAATCCTGAGGTTAATTTTCTTGTGGGTGTAGTCTATAAATCCAGTAACCATAATAGAATCAATGAAAGACAGCACCAACTGCATGGACAACCAGTGTACAAAATACAACAAACTGTGCAAATACAAAAAGAAAGAAAAAATAATAATAATAGGAATGATAATAAACAAATAAATCAACAATAAACATCAAGAGCATGAGATGAAGTGTCCTCGAAAGTGAGTCAATAAGTTGTGGGAACAGTTCTGTGATGGGGCAAGTGAAGTTTTCCCCTCTGTTTTTAAGACCCTGATGGGTGAGGGGTAATAACTGTTCCTAAACGAGATGGTGTGAGTCCTGAGGCTTCTGTGCCTTCTTCCTGGTGGCAACAATGAGAGGAGAGCATGGCCTGTATGGTGGTCCCTGATGATGGATGCAGTTTTCTGTGACTCCACGTACATGCATATATAAAAAACCAGTGTACAGGTGTATGATTTGCCATATTTCAGTTTTTGGGAGATTGCTGGGTTCAGTTTGATTTCCTACATTACACAGTGATTACAAATAACAGAACTGGTTGTAAGCTGCTGAAAGGTGATAGGACTCCTCGAAGGGTGCTACATAAATGCACATTTTATTTGATGGATATTGCAGATTTCTGTTTGGTTAACTCACATTTCCATTTATGGCTGAGAATGAATTCCACTCCTACTGAAACTCAGCTTCTGTAAAGATGTTCAGTCACAAACCAACCATGCTTCCTCCTTTGAAAATGTAATTAGAGTATGGTGATTTAAGAGAGAAGGTTTGCCTCAGGGAAATGCTTTTGCATGTATATCTTTCATAATGATTTTTAAAAATTACTGTAGCTTTATGAATAATAAACTTTAGAGCAAGCCCTAATCTAAACTTAGAACTAATGATGATGTGGAGATTTATTACATTAATTATGTAGTGTTGTTCTTTTCAGCACAGTATTTCTTTGTAACTTCAGTAACAAACATGAAGAGAATCATGTGCTTCATATGAGGATTAGACATGTATTTTCAGCTAGAGTAAACTTTTCTATACCAACACTTGTCCGATAACACAACATAATAATGAAACCTGCAGCATTGTATCATGAGATTTTTATCACCTTAATTCTGATAGATATCATAACAAATCACCATTTTAAAATGATGTTTTAAAAGTGGCAAAGTGTGTTTGATAGAGATAGGTTTGGTTTTTATGCAAAAGTACCACTCTTGGTTACTTGTATATAGTGATAGGACCATTAGAACAGTGCCCTGAAATCTGGGGAGCGTGAGACAATGGGATTGAAGAGATGGGTCTGAGAGCCGGCATATACTTAATGGACCTAAAGTCCTCATTCTATGTAATATGATGATTTTGTTCATACCCCCATAATACCCCATAATACTGGGCAGATCACACTGGACCACAGAGCCCAGATCAAGTCCAGTGTAATCTTGCCTGTATTATTGGAGAACTGGCCACAAGAAGATTTAAGATTTAATATTAGCTTTATTTGTCACGTGTACACTGAAACATCAAGACATACAGTGAAAAATGTCATTTTGCATCAAAAACCAAAATAATCAGAGGATTTTGCTGGGGGGAACGTGTAAACATCATTGTGCTTCCAGTGTCAACGTAGTATGTAATGTAATATCCCTCTACATGCCCCCATAGCAGGTTGGATTGTAGTACTGGGCATATCACACTGGGCCACAAAGCACAGATCAAGTCCAGTGTAATTTTGCATGGTGTTATAGGTAGATTGCCCTCAAGAAGATCTAAGATTTAATATTAACATTATTTGGCACGTGTACTTTGAAACTTACAGTGAAATGCATCTTCTCTTTTCAACGACCAACATAGTTTGAGGATCATGCTGAGGGACACGTGCAAGTGTCACCGCTCCTCCAGCATCAACATAGCATGCCTACAACTCACTGGAGCGCCCAGGGGTGGGTATGGAGGGGGAAACCCACACGGTTATGGGAAGAATGTACAAACTCCTCACGAGAGCCACAGGATTCGAACCCCAATTGGTGTTTGCTAGCACTATAAAGTGATTAGACTAACTGCTACACTACTGTGCTGCCTACAGACAAGCATGCTGGCGGGATTCAAGGTCCTGAGTTATTGGGAGAGGCTGGGCAGGCTAGTACTTTATTCCTCAGAAGGACGGAGTATGAGGGCTGATCTTGTAGAAGTGTATAAAATCATGAAAGTTATAAATAGGGTGAATGCATCTGATCGTTTTCGCAGAGAAAGGACACTAAAAACTGCATGGTTTGGTGAGAGGAGAACTATTTAAAATGGGCAAATCCTTCACATAAATGGTGGTGAGTATACAGTACAGTACTGTGCAAAAGCCTTAGGCACATATCTATGCTGTATCTAGCATGCTTAAGACTTTTGTGCAGTACTGTAGTAATTTTACGTATTGCACTGTACTGCTGCCGCAAAAAAAATTTCATGACATATGTGAGTGATGATAAACCTGATTCAGATATGGGTCTCTGTTGTGGACTGAGAGTGGGAAGGGGGCAGGGAGATGGGAATCATAGTTGGGAAAAGGGGCAGGGAGAGGAAAGTACCAGAGGGACATTCTGTAATGATCAATAATCATTGTTTGGAATCAAATGACGTTACCTGGTGTCTCCGGGCTGGGTGTGTCTGCACCCACACAACAACACCCTGCACCCCCCTCCTAGTCCTGGCACTCCTCCTTTGCCACCTGTCCCACACCCTTCCCATGGCACTCCACCCTCACCATTCCCTACATCATTTGCTCCCGCCAGATTTACAAACTCGCTCTCCATTCTATGTTGACAAATACAGTACTATGCAAAATTTTTAGCTATATATATAATGTACGTATAACAATAATAAACCAATTCCAATTCTAGCTCTTTACCTTCTGCAACTACTCCACAGCTCAGCATGAAACGCACAGCGTTCCTGCAGAAGAAATCCAGTGTGTTCTCTACTTCTACACAACACCCAGCTGAAGTCCTGAATATGTTGTCTGAACAATTCTGCTCGTTATTTGTTCGGTGTCTAATATATGGCTGCACCATATTGATAACAACATTTCTATAACATTGTTGGAGAAAAAACAAGAAAACGTGTTTCTGGAGCAGTTTATCTACCTACATTGATTGCTTTTTCAAGTAACAATTTGCATTTAAATAGCACATCGGACTGAGTAAACATTACAGGACTTCACAGGAACATTACCAAATAAAATCTGGCACTGAATCAGATCAGAAGGTATTAAAACAGGCAACTAGATGCTTGGGGAAAGAGTCAGACTTTAAAGCGCACCTTAAATTAAGGAGAGAGAAGGAAGGATGAGGAAAGGTTTCAAGGAAGAATTCAGATCTGCTGAATGTGTGGAGTTTACATGTTCTCCCTATGAACAAATGGGCTCCCTGCCACATCCCAATGACTTGTACATTAGATTAAATGGCCACTCTGAATTGTTCCTAATGACCAGGTGATTTGGTCAGGGAGGACATGCAAACTCCACACAGACAGCACAGAGGATCAGGACTGAACTTGTGTCTTCAACATTGTAAGGCAGTGGCTCTACTAATGAATGAGTACTGCATTAATTACTTCAACTTGGGGTCATGCAGTGAATGCAGAACATAGAACATGCAAAGAGTAGCATGTACTCCTGCACAGCCACTTGTTAATGCAAATATCTAATCAGCCAATTGCGACAGCAACTCGATGCAAAAGAGCACGTAGACATGGTCAAGCGATTCAGTTGCTGTTCAGATCAAATATCAGAATGGGGAAGAAATGTGACCGTAGTGACTTTGACCATGGAATGATAATTAGTGCCAGAAACAGCTGATCTAGGATCTTCTTGTTCGAAGGTTCATTTTATTGTCAAAGTATGCATGTACAATAGAATACAACTCTGATATTTATCTTCCCCAGGTAGCCATGAAATACAGAAAAGTCATCAAACCACCCCCCCGCCCCAGCACGAGAAAGAAAAAGAAACAAAACTTACATACCTTAAAATCCTCCACCCCCTCTCCGCAGAAAAAAACAGCAACCATAGCATCAAATTCCCAAACCTTCCCCACTGAAAAAACAGCAACAATGACAATCGCTGACCCGCTCACTCACAGAAAAAAACAGTGACAATAAGATCAAAAGCCCCAACCCTCGCTTCACACACAAAAAATTAACAGATCACCAATTGGCCACAAGAAAGAAAACACCAGCAAACTGAAGGAGACCAATATAAAGTACAATTCAATAATCACATAAACCTAAGAATTTCAAAAACATCTTTCCATCAGAGTATGAAGAGAGCGGCCACACAAACTCTAGAGTTTACAGAGAATGGTGCAAAATGTCGGGTGAGCGGCATTTCTGTGGGTGAAATCACCTCGTTAATGAGAGAGGTCAAAGGTGAATGGCCAGCGGGACAGCAATAGTAACTATGCATTGCAACAGTGGTGTGCAGAAGAGCATCACTGACCCTACAATACGTCGAAATTTGAAGTGGATGTGCTACAGCAGCAGAAGGCCTCAGACGTACATTCACTGCCACTTCATTAGGTACAGGAGGTACCTAATCATGTGGCCAGTAAGTGTAGAACAATACAGCACAACAGAGAACTTTCAGCATATGAGATTCTGCCAACCTTTCAACCGACTCTGAAACTTCACAGTCTCTATAGTGCAATTCAAATAATGTCAAATCTGTATGTAACAGTGTGTTTGATATAATCAGGTGATACTCACAGAATCTTGCTTCTGTACTTTACTGTAGGTCGAAAAGATTTATGAACTTTGTAGAAACCTGCCTGGCTAAGAATTACTTGCACCGACCCTCCACTGAAACCCTATTGAAACATTCATTCATTCGCGACCAACAGAATGAACGGCAGGTCCGCATAATGCTGAAAGACCACATAGACAGGACCAGGAAGAAGAGGAATGAGAAAGGTAACACACTTTTGTTCTTAAATTGACCATTGCAATTCTTATCTTGCATTGTCCAGCCCTTTGCGTATGCTGTCAATGAAAACCAAACAAAATCAGTTCAGAGTAAAGGTCTTCCATTCAAGTTTATTGGCATCCAACCATCCACATATATACAACTAAGTGAAACACTGTTCCTGTGGAACCAAGTTGCAAAACACAGTGTGCATAGTCACATGCTACACACATAGTTACGCCTCGGAAGGCAGAGAAGGCCAATTCTCTGGATGCTTTCAAGAAGGAGCTAGACAGGTATCTTATGGATAGGGGAATCAAGAGATATGGGGACAAGGCAGGAACTGAGTATTGATAGTAGATGATCAGCCATGATCTCAAAATGGTGGTGCAGGCTCGAAGGGCCGAATGGTCTGCTTCTGCACCTATTGTCTATAATATTAGCACAAGTCCCTGAGTGACATGGCCTGAAGATTGACAGGCTGACATAAAGTGTGATGAGCAAGTTTATGGACCTGAATCTATTTTAGAATCACATTGTACAACTTGTACACCAGATACCTTAATAAAAATCAAGAAACAAGGCACTGCAGATGAAAACATCTGGAGCAGCAGGAGAAACACAATGGATCAGGGAGCATCAGCGGAGAGGAATCAACAGCATGAAGACAAGATTCATTTCTGATGAGTCTTCTCAATCCAAACATTGACAGTCAATTTCTCTTCATACAAGCTGCCTGACTTGCTGAGTTTCTCCAGCACCTCACTTTCTGTACGTTATTGAACATAACTGTCCTTTGTAATAATCCCACATCAGTCGAATTGATAGGTACTTAACATGTCAAGGCTTTTTTCTTCTTTTTTTAATGTCTGTGCCCAAAAAGTTCAGTTGATTCCAAAAACATTTCTATCCGTGATAATGGGAGTTTAATTAAAGAGAAATCTCGACTGTATCATCACTTTTAGATAGACAGCACAATTATAAGCCCAATGCGTCGAACCTTGTTATTTGAGTCTATCTGCAAACCTAACCCTATTGATTACAAACACACAAGATTTTGTAGATGTTAGAGGTCCAGGGCAACACACACAAAATGCTGGAGGAACTCTGCAGGTGGAATATTTGGCAACACCAACTAAACTCATTGGTGGACCAATCCAACAGCTTTCATCATTTTGCTTCTAACAGCAAATTGCAAAGCTGCAGGTTAGCTAACGTCAAGATAAATAGACATGCTATTTAAAATGTCTTTGTTGAATGAATGATTGGAGCTTTTACAATTTCTTTGGACTTAGAAGAATCATGTTAACAATCATTTATATTGATCTGCCATCCTGACTGAACATAAAGGAAGGAGCAAGGCATTGCAAATCAGCTCACAGTCAAGACACAACCATGTACTGACATCCCTAGAGAGTGATTACTAGCTTTGCCAAAGAGCTGGATTTGAAGCAGGATTTTAAAGCTGATGAATGAAGTGGAGAGATAAAGAGAAAGCATTCCAAAGTTTAGAATATTAGAAGTTGATTTCACTCTGACAGCTGGAGTTGGGTGATTGGGATCTGTGCTAGATGGCGGAGTTTTAGTTTGCATTTATTACACAATGAAGAATGGGAAAACACCTGAAATATTATGTAACTTATTCATCCCAAGTTATCTGCCTTATTTCCCTGTTCCCCCCCACCTCCCCACCCAGAATAGAAGGATGTTGCAAAGAGGAGGAGGAATTTCTTTAGCCAGAGGGTGGTGAATCTGTGCAAGTTATTGCCACAGATGGCTATGGAGGCCAAGTCATTGGGTACATTTAAAGCAGGCATTGATATGTTCTTGATTAGTAAGGGCAATAAAGGTTACAGGGAGAAGTCAGGAGAATGGGGTTAAGAGTGAAAATACATCAGCTATTATGGAATGGCAGAGCAGACATGATGGGCCAAATGGCCTAATTCTACTCCTATGTCATATGACCTTATGGTCTGTAGCCTGTCTTAAATTACCCTTCCATGTGCTAATAATTAATTTGGATCAGTTTAGTATATTGTCACATACAGTACATTGGGGTGAAACATTGAGGTAAACCTGAGGTGTTAATTCTCCTATGCTTGGCCATCTGTTTGTGATGTGGTTGTTTTGTCTCGTTGATATACAGATCTGTGCAGTTCTCATTGCTTTGGATAGCATAAACAATATTGTTCTGGTTAGGCTTGGGTGTAGGATCCTTGGGGTGGACTAGTTTCTGTCTGAGTGTATTTGTAGGTTTAAAAAACACAGGGTTTGGTGTTTGATGAAAATTCTTCTGAGTTTCTCTGAAACTCCAGCTACATGTGGGATAAATGTTTTTCCGTCTGCTTTGCTCCTTACCTCTGTCTGCTAGGCTGACGTCCCTGCTGGTTTTTGTTGCTGTCTGAATGAAGGACCTGTCAGGGTAGCTGCAAGCTTTCAAGGTTTCTCTCAAATACTTGCACTCCTCGTCTTTAGCTGTAATGTTGGTGGGCACATTCTTGGTGTGGTGAACCCCCAACTTATGCTCCAATGGTGGGAAAGATACTGAATTGTGTGAGTTGGTTTCCTGTAAACCTCAATATCTAGATGTCCATTTTCTTTGATAAGTACTGCCCAGTCTAAAAGGCCCTGATTTACTATTGCTTGATCTACAATGACCCAGATGATGAAGAACCTTCATAGACATTTTGTCCCCGGTTTAACTGCCCTGAACACACATGACAGATGATTTATCAAGGCTCAATTGCACAAGTTTGGAAGTTAGAATGTTGGTACTTATTGGGAAAGATTGAATACATCAGGGCTCTATTAACTGGAGTATAGGAGAATGAGGGGAGGTTGATAGAGGTATACAAAATTATGAGGGGTATAGATAGGATAAGTGCAAGCAGCCTTGAGGTTGGGTGAAATGAGAATTAGAGGTCATAGGTTAAGAGTGAAAGGTGTACTATTTAAAGGAAATTTGAGGGAGAACACCTTCACTCTGAGTGTGATGCAAATGTGGACTGGAAGGAAATTGTGGAAATGGATTTGATTGCAACATTTATGAGAATTTTGGATAAGTACGTGGATGGAAGGTGCATAGAGGGCTTTCATCCAAGTATTTGTCGAAGGGACTAGGCAGAATAACAGTTTGGAATGGACTAGATGGGCCAATGGGCCTGTTTCTATGTTGTATGACTATGGCTTTGCTGGTAAGTCCTTCCTACGGTACAGAACTGAGCTGCTTGCTTCTTCTTCGCAATGCATCAGGACTGATTGGCCCTCTAGTGCTGTATTGGTAAAAACAGACAGATTGCTCGGAAGAGAACAGAATGCGAACAAATCTAATCTTCAGACTCTTCAGCTGTTCTATTGCTTATTGCTGTTCTGCACTAAGTGCCAGCACTGTCAAATCCCCATGCCTCTTCCACTGTGCTAGCAGCATTTATAAGTCTGTTTTTAAGATTTTGCTATTGTCCTTTGAATAACACTGCAATAATCCTCTGTGTTGGCGCGTGGCCAAGTGGTTAAGGTGTTTGTCTAGTTACCTGAAAGTCGCTAGTTCGAGCCTTGGCTGTCGCTGCGTGTGTGTCCCTGAGCAAGGCACTTAACCACACATTGCTCTGCGACAACACCAGTGCCAAGCTGTATGGGTCCTGATGCCCTTCCCTTGGACAACATTGGTGGCATGGAGAGGGGAGACTTGCAGCTTGGGCAACTGCCGGTCTTCCATAGGAAACTTTCCAAGGTGCAAATCCATGATCTATCGGGAATAATGGAGGCCTACAATAATCCTCTGTGAATTTAATTTACACACTGTTGTTCTTTTACTGTATCACTGTTTGGTTATTGATTATCTCTGCTGCCTTTGGATCAACATATTATGATATAAAACTACTCTGTAGCAAACCAAGCACAAAGATCTAATACCACACTGAGGAAGTGCAGTACTGCCGTTTAATGGAGCTGTTACCTTGAGGCTCTATCTGCTCTTTGAACTGGGCCTAAAAGTCCACAAGACTCTATTCGGAAGAATAGGGTGATAATTGCAGAGGTTCCTAGGGCCGCACAGTAGCATAGCAGCTGGTACAACACTTTACGTTGCCAGTGATCTGGGTTCGATTCCCACCACCGTCTGTGAGGAGTTTTATGTTCTACCCCTGACCACTTGAGTTTCCTCTGAGTGCTGTGGTTTCCACTCACTTTCAAAGGGTGTATGGGTTAGTAAGTTGTGGGCATGTTACGTTGGCCCAGTTGTGTAGTGACACAACCCCAGAATGCATTGGTTGTTAATGCAAAACAATGCATTTCACCGTGTTTTCGATGTTTGGATATACCTGTGACAAACAAAATTAATCTTTAAACTTGTCCCTCCCTCCAACTCCATAGCAACCCGTATCATATCAAAAGCATTAATTCTGCTGTTTAAGTAAGATACTACACTGAGACTCCATCTGCTCTTCAAAGTGGGTATAAAGGTTCACAAGACACTGTTCAGAAGAGCAACAGGGTGATAATTCCTATCTTCCCCCTACCCATCCATAGGGCACAGCCTCAGAATAGAAGGACATCCCTTTAAGACAGAGATAAGGAGCAATTTCTTTAGTCAGAGAGTGGTGTATCTGTGAAATTCTCTGCCGCAGATGCTTGTGGAAGCCAAGTCATTGGATATATTTAAAGATTCTTGATTTGTAAGGCTGTTAAAGGTTAAGGGAAGAAGGCAGAAGAGTGGGGTTGAGAGGGAAAATAAATCAGCCATGAGAGAATGGCGGAGCAATCTTGACTTGAACTCAATACTACCAAAATACTTTATCTGGTTGCCAGCATCCTACTGTTGGGGGCCTTATTGTGTGCAATTGCCTATATTCAAGCACTTTAGAATTATGGTTAAATTGGCTCTTGAAGGGGTTTAGGATGGTTTGGGAATGCTGCAGAAGTTTATTTTTATTTTACCCATTTTGCAAAATTAATTTGCTTATTTTGGTACTCAGTTATAGTTTACATGTATCACCTATACTAAAGAACAGGACTGCCGATGTTAATGGAAGTGAGTCAACATAACTGATTCAACACACGTTTAATGAAAGCAATGATTAGACCAAAAGAACATTTACAGTATCCTAATACTGAACATTCTTTGGACACACTGATCTTCAGAAAGCAAAGTGTATTGAATGCAAGAGTTGGGACACTTGTTGAAGTTGCATAACTGGTGAGACCATATTTGGAGTATTGTGTGCTGTTCTGGTCACCTTTCCCAGCAACAGTCCTCTGATGAGATGGAGCCAGGTGCAGAGACAATAGTAGAAATTAATGATGAAGATTTATTTGGAGAACAATGCAAGGATTAATCAAAACTAAGAACTCACTTACTCAGGATTTGAGCATGCAAAACGATAGTTCACACTGAATTCGAATTCAGGACTCAGTGATGAACACTGGTCTGGAATAATGTTAAATAGAATATAAAACACGGAAATCCCATGTGAGTTGAAATCAAAAACTAATCGGTTAAGAATGAGAAGCATAGGGAACCGTATTCACATGATGAGCATAATGAAAAACACAGTGACAGCTGAATGATAGAAGTAGTCATTAAACAACTTTAATAAAGTCAAATAAATAATGTTCAGGTGTGTTGAGACCTGCTGCTACCTGGCACCCTTCACTAGTACAAAGTCTTCATGACATACCCATCAGGAAATATATCAATAGGATTGAAAGAGTATAGTGAAAATTTACAAGCAGTTTGCCAGTTATAAGGAAAGGTTGAATCGGTTAGGACTTTATTCCCTGGAGCGTAGGATAATGAGGGGAGATTTGATAGAGGTATACACCATCGTGAGTGGTATAAATAAGGTAGGTTGAATGAGATTGGAACTAGAGGTCATAGTTTAAGAGTAAAAAGTGAAATATTTAAGGGGAACATTTTCCACTCAGTTGGGTGAACCTAAAACTAGAGGTCACAGGTTGAGGGTGGAAAGTGAAAGGGTGAATGGTGAGACCTGAAGGGGTAAACCTCTTCATTCTGTGGGTGGTGAGATTGTGGAGCAAGCTGCCAGTGGATACAGGTTTGATTACAACATTTAAGAGAAGTTTGGATAAGTGCGTGGATGGTCTAGATGCAGGTTGATGGGACTAGGCAGAATAACAGTTAGGTACAGACTAGATGGACTGAAGGGCCTGTTCTGTGTTGGAGTGCTCTGTGACTAATCTTTACTGTGATCTCAGATGAAACGGAATATGAATACAGTGGAAGTGAAGAAGAGGATGACGGAATGAATGAAGATGAAGGAGAGCCAAGGTAGATAGTTTATTTACTTACTGTGTATTGTTCAAAATTGTACCCAATTCCATTCTGACAATTATCATTAAATCTGTTTCCAAGCAATTTCATCTGGTATAAGTGCGCAAATTAAGAAAGCTCCTAAAATTTAAGTGTATTATATTCACATTAATTCCATATGAAATCATTTAATGCTTCAGGATCGTTTAAAGGAAATACATTACACAGGAAATGGTTCAATATGGAAAGAGATACAGCAACATTGTGGTTAGGTTCTGGACTCGTATTCTGAAATCTTGTCCTGATCTGGAGACACAAGTTCAAATCCCACCTTGCCAGTTTAGGAATATAAATCTAAGTAATTAAATAAACCTAAAGATAAAAAGCTAGTATCAGTAATGGTTACCACAAAAATGATTGGATTGCAGCTTGGGTATTTTTCCCTAACAATTTTGTGGGTTAGGAATCAGCTGCCCTCATCCTTTAGTAGACATATGGTATTACTCCAGACTAGCAGTTTAGTTTGCTGTTAACTACTCTTTAAAATGGCTGTCTAGAGAAGAGCAAATGAGCATCAGCCTTGCCGGTAAGTAAATGAATGAATAATGGGAAAGTCCTTTTCTCTTTTAAGTAGAGACACATGGAAGACTGGAGATGTTCCCTTTTTCCACTCCATAGATGCTGCCTGAACTATTTCTCAAGAGCAATACACACAAAATGCTGGAAGAACTCAGCAGGTCAAGTAGTATCAATGGAAAGGAAAAAGCAAACGACATTTCAGGCCAAGACCCTTCATCGGGACTGGAAAGGAAGGGAGAGGAAGTCAGAATAAGGAGATGGGGGGGGGGGGGTGGTAGGGCAGGAGTATAAGCTCGCATGTGGTAGGATGAGATCAGGTCAGGGGGAGAGTGGGGGAGGGGTGGTGAGAGACGGGGCATGAACTGGGAAGCTAAGAGGTATTAGACAGAAAAGGTAAGTGGGCTGGAGAAGAAGGAATCTGACAGTAAAGGTCAGTGGAACATGGAAGAAAGGGAAGGAGGAGGGAACCAGAGGTAAGAGGGAAGCCAGAATGAGGAAAGAAAGAAGGGGAAGAGGGGGTTGGGGGAAGCAATTACCAGAAGTTAGAGAAATCAGCGTAAATGCCATTAGGTTGAGGCTACTGAAACACAATATGAGATGGTGCTCCTCTAACCTGAAGTTAACCTCATTGTGGCAGTTGAAATGGGAATGAGGATTAGAATTAAAATGGATAGCCGTCGGGAAATCCTGCCTGTTGTGGCAAGTGACTAAACAGTCCCTCAGTTTATGTTGGGTCTCACTAATGTAAAAGACACCACAATGGGAGCACCGGGTAGAGAACCCCAACAGACTTGCAGGTGAAGTGTTACATCCAGCATATCTTTTTGTGAGTTTTCTTCTAAACAGGTTGGCTGTGCCAGAGATTGTTGGTTCAATATTGTTGAGTGCAGGTTATTCATAATGAATATAATGACTCTGAATTGTACGGAATAGTTCCATTAGTGGAAAGAAGGATAAGGGGAAATTCAGTTGAAAGTTTTGAAATTAGACTCATCCAAGATAGAAACCTAACCAAACCACACAAGATGCTAGTTTCAAGTTTCTAAGATGCTAGTTTCTCATGGCTGCATTTAGCCCATGTTCCTCTGAACTTTTCCTAGCCGTAGGAGAGATGCAGCACAGAAATACGTCCTTTGGCCATCAAATCTGTACTAATGATCAGGTCTTCATTCTTCCCACACAATCCATTTTATTCTCCCTACTACCCCATCAACTTTCCGGCAAATTCCACCATTCACACAAGGGATAGTTAACCTTCTGACCCACATATCTTTAGGGAGTTTGAAGAAGAATGAATACTTTTAATTCCCTTCCTAATCCAGTTTGTCACCAGAGAGTTGAGGACAAATTGTGAAAGAATGCTCAGTGAAAATACCATGCCTCACATACACTCAGCAGCCACTTTATGAGGTATATCTGTAGTCTTCTGCTCCTGTAGCTCATCCACTTCACGGTTGACATGTTGTGTGTTCAAAGATGCTTGTCTGCACATCACAGCTGTAACACCAGTTTATTTGAGTTACTGTTGTCTTTCTCTCGGTTTGAATCAGTTTGGCCATTCTCTTCTGCCCCTCTCATTGACAAGATGTTTTCTTCCACAGAACTGCCACTCATTGTTTCTTTTCATGTTTCTCACCATTCTACGTAAATTCAAGAGATGTGCAATAAAATCATGAGAGATCAGCAGTATCTGTGATACTCAAACCACCCTGTCTGGCATCTACCATCACTTCACATTCAAAATCACTGAGCTCACATTTCACCCCCATTCCGCTCTTTTGTCTGAACAACAACAGAACCTCTTGACCATGCCTGCATGCTTTTATGTGTTGATTTACTACCGTATGATTGGCTGATTAGATATTGCATTAATGTACAGGTGTACCTAATAAAGAGGCCACTGAGTATGCATGAACAGCCACAATTTTCACTGATGAACAAACGTTTCTTCTACACTCTGTGTAAGAGTTGTTCTGGTTGAAATACTTCAGTTCTGTTTTGCCTGAACAGCCAATGCCCTAGTTTGTTATGTCCATGGTCAAACTCCCATCTGGCACCGAATTACCTCAAAAACGCAAATTTACGCCTCCTTGCATAACACAGAGGGTAGATTGTTAAATATAATAAAATACCTGATGATTTAAATAATCTCTCCAATTGTTAGATCATTTTGCAAAACCGAAAGACAGCATTAGCCATACTCACCCTACCCCCTGAGGTCTTCATTATGTCTGCACTGTTCCCCACTCCATTTGATCACCATCTGGATAACGTGTTCTCTGCTGTCTGCTCAGTTCCATTGTGAACCAGCCCGGAGAGTTAACGCTGCGACGGGAGTTTCTGAGGTTGCAACAGGAGAGTGCGAGCCGCCCGACGGCGCAGCAGCAGCGACTGTCACAGCAGCAAATGTGCGAGCAGGAGCAGCACAGGAAGAACATGCTGGCCGAGCGTCAGAAGCGGATCGACCAGCAGAAGGAGCAGAGACGGTGGCTGGAAGATGTAAGGATTTAACCTTTGCTTTCAGTTCTCTGACTCGATGCTTTAGGGAGAGTTCTCCCTTCATACTGTCGTCCTGATGAAGGGTCTCGGCCCAAAGTGTCGACTGTTTATTCCCCTCTGTAGATGCTGCCTGACCTGCTGAGTTCCTCCTGCATTTTGTGGATGTTCACATTATTGTTGCTGGTTGTTGGGTGAAGAGGAGGGGTTTGTGATGCTCCACAGTACATCACTACTTCCAGCTTTTGTGTCTTTTCCTTCCCAGTTCAGATCACTCCCTCTTCTCTCCTTTTCCATTTGCCATTCTGGCACCCCTGTCTACCCTTCTCTTCTTACCCGCTCATCACCTCCCTCTGGTTCCTCTCCTCCTTCCCTTTCTCCCATAGTCCACTCTTCTCCCCTATCAGATTCCTTCTTCTTCAGCCCTTTACCTCTTCGACCTATCACCTCCGAGCTTCTAACTCCATCTGCCCCCCCCACCCCCATTCCAACCTACTTCCCTACTCACCTGGTCTCACATATGACCTGCCAGCTTCCCACCCCTCCCTCCACCTTCTTATGCTGGCTTCTGCCCACTTCCTTTCCAGTCCTGATGAAGGGCCTTTGCCTGAGACATTGACTGTTTATTCCCCTCAATAGAGGCTGTCTGACTTGCTGAGTTTCTCCACTATTTTGTGTGTGTTGCAAATGCATCAGAAGCTGGAGAGGTCTCTGCATTTGTTGTTTGCAGTTGATGGTAACTCTGCCTGAATGTGCATTGCATATTAAACTAAGACTCTTTCTAAACTCTTTTTTATAAGACTTTTAAGACTCTTTGTTATATGGTTATATATTGGATAGGTATATGGACAGGAAAGGAATGGAGGGTTATGGGTTGAGTGCAGGTAGGCGGGACTAGGTGAGAGTAAGCGTTTGGCACGGACTAGAAGGGCCGAGATGCCCTGTTTCCATGCTGTAATTGTTATATTTATATGGTTAAACAAAACTTACCTTTATAACATAGCTCACAGCTTATATCACAGTCATATCTTTCTTAAAGGTATCCAAAATCATGCTGCAACCAATGATGTATGTTTGATGTGTTGTCAAACTAGCACAAGGTAATATTAAAATTATTGTTCCTTTATGTTTTTATTTCAAGCACCTGCCCCTTTCTCTGCAACTTTACACTTGTTAATCACAACTTTTACAGCTGAAACATCATTAAGACAAAATCTTAACTCATGTTTTCTATCCACAGATGCTGACTGATCTTATGAGTATTTCAAGTAATTTCTGTATTTTTAATTTAACTAATTATGTTTCTTTCTTAAAATTGCTATTTTATAACTTGCCTCTTTTAAGAGAGAACTATGCAGAAACCTGCATCTGCCAGGTTGAGCATCATAAAACTCACACAACCATGGTGGCTTTGTTCTCATGAGCTCTATTGTGATTGAGAGGTGATTTTATTCATTGGTGTTTAAGTCAGGTACACGGTGAGAGCTCTTTAACTTCTTTCAGTTTTCATGAACAGTAATAATAAATCTGCTTTGCTTCAGTAACTTTATTGCCAAAGGTGCAGCTTTCCTAGTGACTAATGTTTACAGTGACCTACTTTCCTCAGGCAAGATGGCAGATGGAGTTCAATCCAAAAAGTGTGAAGTGATTTGGAAGGTGGAACTTGAAGGAAATGAACAGAGGTAATGGCAGGATTCTTAGCAGTGTGGAGCAGCAGAGATCTTGCGGTCCGTGTCCATAGGTCCCACAAAGTTGTCACACAGGCTGGTAGGGTTGTTAAGAAGGCATATGATGTGCTGGTGGCCACCATTAATTGGGAGACTACATTCAAAAGTCACGAGGTAATGTTGCAGCTCTGTAAAGCTCTGATTAGAGCACACTTGGAATATTATATTCTGTTCTGGCCACCTCATTGTAGGAAGGAGGTGGAAGCTTTAATGGGGATGCAGAAGATATTTACCAGGATGCTGCCTGGATTAGAGAGTGTGTCTTTGGAGCAAAGGAGAATGAGAAGTGACTTGATAGTGGTGTACAGGATAAGAGGCATAGATTGAGTGGACAGCAGGAGACTTTTTCCCAGATTAGTAATAGCTAATACAAGAGGCATAATTTTAAGGTGATTGGAGGAAAGTATAACGGGAGTTGTCAGAATTAGGTTTTTCACTCAGAAATTGATATGTGGATGGAATGTACTGGCCAGGGGTGATGGTAGAGGCAAATACATTAAAGACATTTAAGGGACTCTTGGATGGGCACGTGAATGAAATAAAATGGTGGGTTTTCTGGATGGATAGAGTTAAATTGATATTGGAGAAGGTTAAAAGGTTGGCACAATGTACGTGGCCTGAATGACCTGTACTGTTCTATGTTAAGTTCTCTTTGTTTTTTGTTAATGAGCCTGTCCCGCCATTTTACTAACATGGAGCTATCATTCACAGCATCATAACAAACTACAACATAGAAACCTCGACCACCCATTTACACTTATCCTGCATTAACCCCCTTGTTTATTCTCTCTTCATTTTCGCCAAACTCCCCACTCATCCACTAACTAGGGGCAATATACAGTGGCTGATTAACCTACCAATCATTCCTGCGCTAATCTAGCCTCTGGGTGAGGACGTAGAATGGACAGTGCCTGATACGAATCTTTCTTGGTCCTCACCTCTCTTAGTAAATGGGGAGATTTATAAAAGCTGAAACTCTATTGGCCAATGCCGAAGTTACGCATGGTCCAGTGCCCGAAGTGTTGGCCACTGGGGTTGCCAACGAAAACGACAAGTGGACTGGTAAAATAAGTGATATTCTTGGACAAACGTCATGTTGCCGCTGCCTCCCCACAGCACCACAAGAGGGAAGAGAAGCAGCGGAGGCAGCAGGAGAGTGTGAAGAAGCCAGAACAGAAGGAAAGGCACAGGAAGGAACTGAGGAGTAAAGAAGGAAAGGAAGAAATGAGGTGGGCGGAGGAGGAGAGTTGGAAAATAGTGGAAGGGAAAAGGAAAGCTGATGTAAAGCAGGTATGCGTCTTCCCATTCAGATTTATTTCACATTCATTTAGTTATCACATGTCCATCAAAACATAGAGTGGAATGTGTAGTTTGTGCTAACAGCCTAGGGACGTGCTGGGGGCAGTCCTCAGGCGTCATAAATACAAGAAAGTCTGCAGATGCTGGAAATCCAAAGCCACACACACAAAACGCTGGAAGAAGTCAACAGGTCAGGCAGCATCAATGGAAATGTATAAATCGTCAAAGTTTCGGGCTGAGACCCTTCATCAGAACTGAGGAGGAAGGGGAAAGCCACTAGAATAAAAAGGTGGACGGAAGGGAAGGAGGATAACTGGAAGGTGAAGGGTGAAGCCAGGTGGGTGGGAAAGGTCAAGGGCTGGAGAGGGAGGAATCTGATAGGAGAGGAGACTGGTCCATAGGCAAAAGGGAAGAAGGAGGGGACCCAGGGGAAGTGATAAGCAGGTGAGCAGAGGTAAAAGGTCCGCGTGGGGATAGAGGAAGGTGGGAGAGGGTGTGGAAATTTGTTTACAGGAAGGAGAAATTGATATTCATGCCATCAGATTAGAGGCTACTAAGGTGAAATACAAGGTGTTGCTCCTTCACCCTGAGGGTGGCTCATCTTGGTACAAGAGGTGGCCATGGACTGACATGGCAGAACGGAATGGGAATTGGAATTAAAATGTAAGTGTGTAAAATGTTTGTGTGCAAACATAGCAAGCCCACCTGTATGATTTGATGATTCGATGTATGTGTGACCAATAAAGCCAATCTTCTAAATCTTATCCTATTAATCTGGGTAACACATTTTAGGTACAGCAGGATCAGCAGCAGGGGTTAGTTCAGTAGCAATATCTAATGACGTCATCTCCCCATCTACTGCTCTCCCTTCTCATCAGCAAGCTGCTGATGGAGTAGGCAGGCACTTCCCTCCCTCCTTCTATTCCACACATCTGATCTGAAGGTACAACCGTCAGGCTCCTGAACCAGCATGGATAACTTTATTCACCACAACTCTGAACGGATTCCATGACCTACAGAGTCACTATCAAGGGCTTGATACAACTCATGTTCTCAGAATTATGTACTGTATATGTTTTTATCTATTTATTTGTTTATTTATTGTGCAATCTGTCTTCTTTTGCACATTTGTTGTTTGTCACCCTTTGTTTATTTATCATCAAGGACTCCCACCATCCAGGCCATGCTCTCTTCTCGCTGCTACCTTCGGGCTGGAGGTACAAGAGCCTTAGGTCCCACATCACCAGGATCAGGAACACATATTACCCTTCAACCATCTGGCTTGTGAACTGGTGTGAATAACTTCACCGACCTCAACTCTGAGCTGATTCTAGCACCTGTAGACTCACTTTCGTGGACTCCACCACTCACTTTCTCAGTGTTATCTTATTTGCACAATATCTCTTTTGTATAATTGGTTGTTTGTCAGCCTTTGGTTATGTATAGTTCTTCCTGAATTGTTTTGTACTTCTTTATTTTACTGTAAATGCCAGCAAGGAAATGAATCTCAAAGTAGTATAATACTATATAAAAGTCTTAGGCATCCTATGTACAGTATGCACATGTATACATAGCTTGGGTGCTTAAGACCTTTGCACAGTACTGCAGGAAGTTTATGTATTACACAGTATTACAGTAAGTTTATGTATTACACAGTACTGCAGGAAGTTTACATATTACACAGTACTGCAGGAAGTTTATGTTTTGTACAGTACTGTAGTAAGTTTACGTATTACACAGTACTGTAGTAAGTTTACGTATTACACAGTACTGTAGTAAGTTTACGTATTACACAGTACTGCAGGAAGTTTATGTTTTGCACAGTACTGCAGGAAGTTTACATATTACACTGTACTGCTGCTGCAAATATAAACAAAGTTCACGACAAATGTGAGTGATGATAAACCTGATTCTGATTTGGGCCTCTATTGTGGACTGAGAGTAGGAAGGGGGCAGGGGGAAGGGAATCGTGGTTGGGAAAAGGGGAAGGGAGAGGGGAGGGAGCGGGAAGCACCATAGAGACATTCTGTGATGATCAATAAACCAATTGTTTGGGATCAAATGACCTTGCCTGGTGTCTCAGGTCTGGGTCTATCTGCACCCAGGCCAACACCACCCCCCTACCTCTGCCACTCCTTTGCCACCTGTCCCACACCCTTCCCACACTGCCCACCCTTGCCATTCCCAACATCCCTTGCTCCCGCCAGATTTACAAACCCGCTCTCCCTTCCACGTTGACGAATACAGTACTGAGCAAAAGTCTTAGGCCCCCTATCTATATGTATGTGCCAAAGACTTTTGCACTGCACTGTATATGGCGACGTATATGTGCTTTGATAATAAATTAACTTTGAACGTTGAACTTTGAATATCTGGTATTAACAGTGCACATTACTTGGAGGCAACATACGGGCAGGATACACAGGTGGTGGATCATTGATGCCAGGTGGATACGCTGCCAGGATAACACAAGGGAAGGATGTTGCAGTTGCCAGCTGGGTGAACGGGCTGCTGAATGCAGATGGAAGCCATAGTGAACTCCTTGACTCCCTGCTAGGCCTTGCTAGGAATCCACATTGCAAAAGGGCCGCAAGGAATCTAGTATCAACAGAATCACAATCAGATTTATTACTATTGACTTATATGACATAAAATTTGTTGTTTTGTAGCAGCAGTGCATTGCAAATATATAAAATTACTATAAGTTTCAAAGAACAAATAGTGCAAAAAGAGGAATAATAATGTACCATTCATGGGCTGTTGGAGCATTCAAAACTTTGAGGACAGAGAGGTAGAAGCTGTTCCTAAATAATTTTTGTTGTTCTTCTCGCCATTGCCATTTCTTTAGCATTTATCTGTTTTTTACAAGGCCGAGTTGCTAGCTTGTTGCTCAACCCAGCACGGATGGAAAGTGTACAAGGAGGAGGCCCAATTCAAACCTGGAACCATTCACCTCAAAGTCTGGTGTGGATGCCACTGGCCAGTCTAGGTCATTTTCAAGATTTCCAAATTTGATACCCAAATCAAAAGGCCATTCTTCACACTCCGGTATCTCCTCCCCTATAAGCATAAGATATTGGAGCAAAATTAGGATATAGAAACACAGAAAACCTGCGGCACAATACAAGCCCTTAGGCCCACAAAGCTGTGCTGAACATGTCCCTACCTTAGAAATTACCTAGGGTTTCCCATAGTCCTCTATTTTTCTAAGCTCCATGTACCTATCCAGGACTCTCTTAAAAGACCCTATTGTATCCACCTCCACCACCATTGTCCGCAGCTTATTCCATGCACTCACCACTCTCTGCGTAAAAAAACTTAGCCCTGACATCTCCTCTGTACCTACTTCCAAGCACCTTAAAACTGTGTCCTCTCGTGCTAGCCACTTCAGCCCTGAGGAAAAGCCTCTGACTATCCACACAATCAATGCCTTTCATCATCTTATACACCTCTATCAGGTCACCTCTCATCCTCCATCACTGCAAGGAAAAAAGTATGAGTTCACTCAACCTATTCTCATAAGGCATGCTCCCCAATCCAGGCAACATCCTTGTAAATCTCCTCTGCATCCTTTCTATGGTTTCCATATCCTTCCTATCATGAGGCAACCAGAACTGAGCACAATACTAAAAGTGAGGTCTGACCAGGGTCCAATATAGCTGCAACATTACCTCTTGGCTCCTAAACTCAGTCCCACGATTGATGAAGGCCAATGCACACTATGCTTTCTTAACCACAGAGTCAACCTGCACAGCAAATTTGAGTATCACTGTTTGGCAACTTTGAGTGATACTTGGCTCATCAAGTCCACAACACCATTCCATCATGGCTGATTTATTATCCCTCTCAAACCCATTCTCCTGCCTTGTCCCCGTAGCCTTTGATGTCCTTACTAATCAAGAACTATCAACCTCCACTGTAAAGGTACCCAATGACTTGGCCTCCGCAGCTGCCTGTTGCAACTAATTCCACAGATTCATCACCCCCTGGCTAACGAAATTCCTCCTCATCACTGTTCTAAAGAGACATCCTTCTAATCTGAGATCTCTGGCACTAGACTTGCCCACTATGGAAAGCATCCTCTCCGTGTCCACTCTATCTAGGGATTTCAATATTCCATAGGTTTCAATGAGACCCTCCTGATGTCATTGGTCAGTTGCATAGAATAAGGCACCGATTTGCAGACTTAATGTGGAATATGTATTTTGTGGTAGATAATATTTTTTCCTTATAAGATTGAATAAGGATTAGCGAGTTGTGGGCATGCTATGTTAGTGGCAGAAGCCTGGTGACAACTGCGGGCTGCCCCAGCACAATCCGCAACTGGCATTTTCCCCCGTCCTGATAAAGTGTCTCAGCCTGAAACATTTACTATTTATTCCTTTCCATGGATGCTGCCTGATCTGCAGTATTCCGCCAGCATTTTGTGTGTGTTGCTGGCAGTTAGTACAACACTATCACAGCACCAGCAACCTGGGTTCAATTCCCACCACTGCCTGTATGAAGTTTGTACAATTTCCCCTTGACCACATGGGTTTCCTCCGGGTTCTCCAGTTTCCTCCCACAGTCCAAAGACGTATGGGTTAGTAGGTTAATTGGTCACAGGGGTGTAATTGGGTATCACGGGCTCAGAGAGATATTATGCTGTGTCTCTAAATAAAAAAAAGCAAATGGAGAGAAGGGTTATATTGATCACAAAGTAGTTTAAAGGGACAGCACGGCATTGTGAGCCAAAGGGCCCATACTGTGCTGCACTGTTCTAAGCTCTATAGATATTCTACATTTTCCCTAGTGTAATTAATCTTGCTTTTACAAAGCATTTGTTAATTCATCCATTGTCTCTGAGTTGATGTGGTGTACATTTTGCCTATTCACAGGCAGATGGTCTTCCAGAATCTTGGATGAATGAAAACTCCAAAATAATGGACCATCCTCACCAACAGGTACAGGAATACGGATTACTAATTTTAGCAATGCCCCCTACTGTTTATTCTTTTGCTATTGCAGGGCATTACTTGAACGGGAGAAAACCCTTCTTACTGCGGATGGCACACTGTTGCAGCAGGTAGAGCTGCTGTCTCATCTGCTCCGGTTCAATTCTGACCTCAGGTGCTCCTTCCAGCTGTCTCGGAAACCACGTTGTTTCCTCCGGGTACTCCGATTTCCTCTCACATCCCAAAAAAACTGTAGTTTGGGGTATATTAATTCTTCTTCTTCTTAAGACTAGCACTCCTATTGGAACATAGGCTGGCGTCTTCCGTCCTGGGGCAGTCTTTCACTCAAGGTCTGGCCTATCAAAAATCCTTTCTCTCCCAGGAATGAGGTCTGGAGCTTCTGATGATGTTTCAGTAGCACTGGGTGCTGACCCCATACCCAAAACTGCCCCTTTTGCAGCCAGGCTTGGGAACGTCCATGATAAAGTTGCTACATTAATTGGCCACTGTAAATTGCCCCCAGCATGCAGCTGAGAATTAGGACGTGGGCCGAATTGGTGGGATTAAGGTGAGAATAAAGTTAAAGTAGAATTAACATGAGGTTGGGAGCTGGCGACTGGGCTGAAAGCAGGGTAGGTAACAGTCAAGATTTACTAGAGGCCACCTGTTTTAATTCGACTCCACAAGCCCATTCCAACATGCCCAACAGGGCCACCTCTACTCCCACAGTGAGGCCACCCTCAGATTGGAGGAGCAACACCTTATATTACATCTGGGTAGCCTCCAACCTGATGGCATGAATCTCGATTTCTCAAAGTTACAGTACTTTCCACCCCCTTGCCCTTCTCTCTCTTTTCCATTCCCCATTCTAGCTCCCCTCTTACCTTTTCTCTTCTCCTCACCAGCTCATCAACTCTCTCTAGTACCCCTCCTTTTTCCCTTTCTCCCATGGTCCACTCCTCTCCTATCAGATTCCTTCTTCAGCCCTTTACCTTTTCACCGCACAGCTTCTCACATCATCCCCATTCCCCCACCCACCTGCCTTGCCCCTCACCTGGTCTCAACTCTCATCTGCCAGCTTATACTCCTCCTGCAGTCCCAAACGTCTTCTACTGACTTCTTACCCCTTCCTTTCTAATCCTAATGAAGGGTTTCACCCTGAAATGCCAACTGTTTATTGCTCTGCAAGACATTGCCTAATCTGCTGAGTTCCTCCAGCATTTTGTGTGTGCTGCTGCTGGATTGAAGGACCTGTTTCTGTGCCAAGTCTTTCTGTGACTCTAATTCCGATTTGCAAGCAAAAGCCTGATGCAACAATATAGTATCAGAGAATGATGTATATTCCCTGTTTTCTAAAGCTCTTATGGCCAATAAAGAAAATCAGGAATTAGATAAAATAAAGGAAGAACGCGGGTGTGAACAGAAGATCATGGTTATGGTAGTGGGAAATCAGAACTTTCAAGAAAGAAAGATAGTCAATCCATCAAAGTGAAGATCAGAGTAAAATTTACTGTCAAAGTGCACATGCACTCAATGGCCTCCCATACCTACATAATAAATTAGGCACTGAGTGTATGATGCTGCTGTAGCCCATCCACTTCAAGGTTCAACGTATTGTGTGTTCAGGGATACTCCTGCATACTGTTGTAACCTGTGATTATTTGAGTTAGCGTTAACTTCCTGAGAGTTTGAACCTGTCTGGCCAATGCCCTCTGAACTCTCATTAGCAAAGATTTTACACCCACAGAACTGCCACTCGACTAGATGTTGTTTTGTTTTCAACACCATTCTCTGCAAACTCTAGAGACTATTGTGCATGAAGATCCTAGGAGATCAGCAGTTTCTGAGATACTCAAACCCCTCCCTCTTCCCTCTGGTACCAACAATCATTCCAGAGTCAAAGTCACTTAGATCAAATTTCTTACCTATACTGACATTTGGTCTGAACAACAACTGAACCTCTTGACCCTGTCTGCATGCTTTTGTGCACTGAGTTGCTGCCACATTTTGGCTGCTTAGATATTTGCATTAACAAGCAAATGTATCGGTGTACCTAATAAAGAGGCCAGTGAGTGTATGTTTCCAAAAACTACTTTGAGCTTCATTTCCTCACAGGCATTTACATGAAAATAAAGAAATACAAATAGCATGTAAAGGAACTATGCATAAACAAAGACAAACAAACAATCAACGTGCAAAACTACATTCAAAATTCAAAATAAATGTATTATTGACATATATTAATATATGTCATCCTATATTCCCTTAAGATTCATTTTACTTGCAGGCATTCACTGTAGAACAAAAGAAATACAATAGAATCAATGAAGAACTGCGTACAATGACTGACAAACAACGTATGTGCAAAAGACGATAAACTGAGGAAATAAAAGAAATAGACAGATAGATCCTCTACATACCCACATAGATGGATAGACACTGTAGATAGATAGATGGATAATACCAAAAACATGAGTTGTAGAATCCTTTAAAGTAAGTTCATAGAAAATGACTGACAAGCAACCTTTGCAGGACCACGTGTATCCCTATATGTCAGTGTCCGTACTTTTTGACAAGGTTCTGGGATGGAAACTATATTCTCCAAAGTTTATCTGACTTTATGCAATCAAAGTAGTTGAAAAGTGATCCCTTTGAATAGAAGTGTAGTTGACCCCATGTCAATCCAGTTGCCTGCGGAGGTTTTCTCGGCAATAGTAAAAAGTTCAGAGAGGTTGTTACAGGTAAAAACATATGCTGGAGACATTTAGCAGTGTCAGCAGCTGAACAGAATTCATGGAAATCATAAAAATTCTGGTAACATAGAGATCAATCTACCCAAGTGGAACTTTAAACATTATTGTAACTGAGGTTCAAAGTAAATTTATTATCAAAGACATATATGTCACCATATACAACTCTGAGATTCATTTTTTTGTGGGCAGCCACAGTAAATACAAGAAACACAATAGAATCAATTTAAGACTGCACCCAACTGGGCGGACGACAACCAAAGTGCAAAAATAAAAGCAACAAACTCTGCAGGTAAAAAAAGAAAGAGGAAAAAAAAGAAACCATAATTATAGCATCAAACAATTAGGTGTACACAATAATGTCTATGTAAATCTTCATAAAGCCACAATACAAACCCTACTAGAATAATCCAAAAGTTCCTAGCAATTGACAAATGAGTGCATTTGGCTATGCCTGTAACTCAGGTTTTACCAGCTTGAGCTGAGAAAAAAATAAATAAAAATAATAGTTAATAAGCAATAAATATCGAGAACATGGGATGAAGAGTCATTGAAAGTGAGATCAGTTCAGTGGGATTAGTTAAGTGATGAGGTGAATGAAGTTGAGTGAAGTTATCCCCTCTGGTTCAAGAGCCTGATGGCTGAGGGGTAATCACTGTTCCTGAACCTGGTGGTGTGGATCCTAAAGCTCCTGTACCTTCCTCCTGATGGCAGAAGAAAGAAGCAAGAAGAGAGCATGACCTGGATGGTGGGAGTTTCTTGATGATGGATGCTGCTTTCCTACAACAGTACTCTGGGTAGATGTGCTCAATTGTAGGGAGGGCTTGACCTGTGATGGACCAGACTACATGTAGGATTTTCCATTGAAGGGCATTAGTGTTCCCATACCAGGCTATGATGCAGCCAGTCAATATACTCTCTACCACACATCAACAGAAGTTTGTCAAAGTTTTAGATGACATGCTGAATCTTCTCAAACTTCTAAGAAAGTAAAGGTTCTTTCTTCATAATTTCACTTACAGTGGCTATAAAAAATAGTCACTCACCTTGGTAGTTTTCATATTTTATTGTCTTATAACATTAAATCACAATGGGTTTAATTTAGTTTTTATGATACTGATCAACAGAAAGACTTTTCTCGTGTCAAAGTGAAAACAGATCTATACAAAATAATTTAAATTAATTACAAATTTAAAACACAAAATAATTGATTGCGTAAGTATTCACCCCCTTCAAGTCAGTATTTAGTAGATGCACCTTTGGCAGCAATTACAGCCTTGAGTCTGTGTGGAAAGGTCTCTATCAGCTTTGCACATCTGGACACTGTAATTTTTCTCCATTCTTCTTTACAAAATTGCTCAAGCTCTGTCAGGTTGCACAGGGATCATGAGTGAACAGCGCTTTTCAAGTCCAGCCACAAATTCTGAATTGAATTAAGGTCTGAACTCTGACTTGGCCACACCAAGACATTAACTTTGTTGTTTTTAAGCCTTTCCTGTGTAGCTATGGCTTTATGCTGGGTGTCATTGTCTTGCTGGACAACAAATCTTCTCCCAACTCCCATTTCTCTTGCAGACTACATTAGGTTTTCCTCCAGGATTTCCCTCTATTTTGCTGCATTCAATTTATCCTCTACATTCACAAGCCTTCCAGGGCCTGCTGCAGTGAAGCATCCCCACAGCATGATGCAGCCACCACCATGCCTCACAGTAGGGATAGTGTGTTTTTGATGATGTGTGTGCAATGTTTGGTTTATACCAAACATAGCATTTAGTTTGATAGGCAAAATGCTCAGTTTTGATTGAATCAGACCATAGAACTGTCTTCCAGTTGACTTCAGAGTCTCCCACATGCCTTCTGGCAAACTCCAGCTGAGATTTCATGTGAGTTTTTTTCAACAGCGGCTTTCCCTTTGCCATTCTCCCATAGAGCTGTAACTGGTGAAGCACCCGGGCAGCAAGTGTTGCATTCGCAATCTTTCTCATCTCAGCCACTGAAGCTTATAACTCCTGCAGATTTCTTGGTGGCCTCCCTCACTAGTCCACTTCTTGCACGGTCACTTAATTTATGAACTTATGAGGATGCCCTCCCAATCTGTGTCATATTCTTTCCATTTCTTGATGATTGACTTAACTGTACTCCAAAGGATATTCAGTGACTTGGAAATTTTCTTGTATCCGTCTCCTGACTTGTACTTTTCAATATCCTTTTCGTGGAGGTACTTAGAGTGTTCTTTTGTCTTCTGGTGTAGGTTTTGCCAGGGTACTGACTCACCAGCAGTTGGACCTTCCAGATACAGGCATATTTTTACTGCAATCAGTTGAAACACCTTGACTGCAGACAGATCTCCAAAAACAGATCTCCATTTAACTAATTATGTGATGTCTAAAACCAATTGGTTGAACCAGTGATGATTTGATTTGGTGCGTCTTATTAAAGGGGGGGGGTGAATACTTATTCAATCAATTATTTTGCACATTATATTTGTAGTTAATGTAGATCACTTTGTAGAGAAACATTTTCACTTTGACATGCAAGAGCCTTTCTGTTGATCAGTGTCAAAAAAGCTAAATTAAATCCACTGTGATTTAATGCCGTAAAACAATGAAAGCTGAAAACTTCTGGGGGAGGGGGGTGATTACTTTTTATAAGCACTATTTGTGCTGGACCCTGGACAGCTTCTCTGAAATGATAACACTAGGGAATTTAAAGTTGCTGACCCTCTCCACCTCTGATGCCCCAGTGAGGTCACCCTATTCTTGCTAAACTTTTCTCTGCTTTCTCTTTAGGGAGCAGAAAGACGAAAGAAAGTAGATGATGGTTTAGCTCAATTACACAATAAACTGGACAAGATGGATCCTGGCCCCCGTGTACCTGCACACTGTGACTCCACAAATGGTGGCAGAGCAAATCACAACTCTGCTCTGCAAAGTCCCACAGACTTACAGGTAAGTATGTTCCCACGATGCCTGTAATAGAGAAAAACCTGCTCTGTTATTCAATCATCCTTGTATCGAATTATAGATTGCTGGAATTGTTGGATGCAGAAACGGGCCATTCCGCCCATAGTCCCTTTGTTATTCAGCGAGGACCAATCCCATGCAGTCCCCAATTTGATTTACAAATTATTCCCTCTCATTACTCCGCAAAGGTCCTGATTGGCGCTGAGCTACTACCTACACTACTGTGCAAAAGTCTTGGGCACCCTAGCTCTATATATTTTCCTAATACCTTTGCACAATACTGTACAGTAGTTAATGTATTACACTATACTGCTGCCAAACAAAAAAACAAATTTCATGACAGATGTGAGTGATGATAAACCTGATTCTGATATGAGTTTCTATTGTGGACTGAGAATGGGAAAGGGGCAACAAGAGGGGAATCATAGTTGGGAAAAGAAGAAGGGAGAGTAAGAAGGTGCATAGAGCACCAGAGAGACATTCCATAATGATCAATAAACCAATTGTTTTGAATCAAATGATCTTGCCTAGTGTCTCATGCCATCTCCCCCGGTCCCACCTTCTCTCCCACCTGTCCCATACCCTTCCCGTGGTATTCCACCTCACCATTCCCAACATCCTTTGCTCCTGTCAGATTTACAAACTTGCTCTCCTCTCCATGTTGACAAGTACAGTACTGTGCAGAAGTCTTAGCCACCCTAGCTACATATACTGGGCATGGCTAAGACTTTTGCACAGAACAGTACTTTCTCTCTTCTCCCTTCTCCCCTCTGGCAGAAGATAAAAAAGCTAGAAAGAAAGTACCATCAGGTTCCAGGACAGCTTCTACTGCACTGTTATAACACTATTGAAGGGACCTTTTGTATAATAAGATGGACTCTTCAACTCATAATCTAACTTATCATGATCTTACGCCTTATTGACTGCATTGTCTTACTGTTTTACCTGGTTCCACCTTGATATACCAGTGCGATGAACTGATCTGTCCGGACAGCATGCAAAGCAGCAGTCTTCATTGTACCTCAGTGCATGTGACAATAATAAAGCAATTTACCAATGGGTTCAAGACCGCAGTCACTCATTGAATAGAAAAGTCACATCTCACTTGGATCTGCTTCCAATATTTTTTGAAACATCCACAAATGGGAACCGTCCCCACTTACACTCCCTTTTTGATCGACTGTACATGAACCATGTGGTGTGTTTGGGTATAGAAGCCAAACTGAGGCCAAGGACTCCTGATATTGTAGATACCCTATACATCCTGCCCATCGCTAAAATACAACAATCTCAAGCATGTTGCTATCCTGGGATAATTTTGAATAATCCAGAATAATTAAGGAAAGCATTGGCATAAAGCAGAAAGAGGAATTATTGTCGCAGTAAAATATTAATGCAGAACTGAAGTGATACAGTCTAGTCCCACCCAATGTGAACATCTGTGTAACATCAGGATGTATGAAAGCTGTGAAGGCTACTTACTGGGTATCTTTAAAGTGGAGGTGGATTGATTCTTGCTTAATAGGGGCATCAAAGATTATAGCGAGGATAGGACAATGGTATTGAGAGGGAAAATAAATTAGCCTTGATTGAATGACAGAGCAGATTCAAGGGGTCAAATGTCTAATTCTACTCCTATGTCAAATGGTCATATGGTATGTCTGACCCAACCTGAACATGATGCATCAAATCAGGACCTGTTTAACTGGAGCAGATAGCAGACTTTGGTGTAGGCACAGAGAGGAATAGAAGGTGGTGTCTGAGATGAGAGCAGGGAGAATGTCTCACTAGTTGGTTTTAAATGCAAGAAATTCTGCAGATGCTGGAAATCCGGAGCAACACTCACAAAATACTGGAATGACTCAACAGGTGAGGCAGCATGTACAGAGGAGAATAAACAGTTGATGTTTTGGGCCAAGATCCTTCATCAGGTCTGGTCATCATCAGGCCTTCTCCAGTGCTGATTAAGGGTCTTGGACCAAAATGCTGACTGTTTATTCCTCTCCATAGATGTCACCTGACTTGTTGAGTTCCTTTGGCATTTTGTGTGTGTTGCTCACCAGTCAATTGTTCTCAGACAAGTGGAGAGCCTGTCACTCACTGATGCCCCCTGTTGGCACTGCAGGGCAGTGGGTGTTGAATCGAGGGAAAAATCAGGACAACCATTCAGTGGCCACTTTATTTAGTACACCTGTACAACCTGATCATTAATGCCAATATCTAATCAACCAATCATGTGGTAGCAACTCAAAGCATAAAAGTTTGCAGACATGATCAGGAGGTTCAGTTGTTGGTCAAACTAATTATCAGAATGAGGAAGAAATATGATCTAAGTGACTTTGACCATGGGATGATTCTTGGTTGCAGAAGGGATGAGTATCTCAGAAACTGCTGATCTCCTGGGATTTTCACACACAAAAAACAAAAAGAAAACATGCAGTTCTGTGGGTGAAAATGCCTTATGAGTGAGAGAGGTCAGAGGAGAATGGTTGGCAGTTCAATCTGACAGGAAGGTGACCATGTGTTGCACGTGATATGCAGAAGAGCATCACTGAATGCACTACACATTGAAGTGGATGGGCTACAGCAGCTGAAGACCACAAACGCACACTCTGTGGCCACTTCTTTAGGTACTGATGGTACTTAACTAAGTGGCCTCTAAGTGTTGATTGAGCCATATTAAAAGGCAAGCAAGGGCAGATTTTGTTAAATGATCACAGTTTGTGCTGTTAAATGCTTTGCTTCGTACCTAGTCCTTATAGCAGAGAGCCAGGGCATTGAACCTAACTCATATATACCAGTATTAATGCTTCACATTCATCTTCGTACCACCTTGTTGATCTAATTACTTTCTCTGCCATGCATTATATTAGGATTCCCTTCACACATATCTCTGTCATTCTCTTCACCTTTTCTGCAGTAATGTGACTTTGCCACTTTCCAGTTAAAGCTCATCTTCATTTACTGACGATCTCAGATCTATGAGCTTTGGACTTTCCCAATGGGCATAGCAATCTCCTTCGCAGACAGCCAGTTGCTGATGTAAAATTCACCCCTGACCTGCAAATTGTGTCCTTTTAATAAAGAAAAATTGTTGCATCCACATTTAATAAGTTCAAATTTAAAATGAGAATTAAGAGATATGATAATAAACCAGGATTGTAATTTCAATTTCCTTTTGCAGTCTTCTTTTAAACTCCTCATTAGGATCGCATTTCTGACTAAAGTTGTCAGCTTTCTCCAGCAGGCAAAATCTCCTAGTGAGGACAGAGGTTGGTAATTTTTCACTGAAGGAGTATTGTCAATAGATGACATATGGAAATGTCTTTACTGACTAATTAAGAGCCTGTGGGTATCATGTCTGCTTTGGGAGCTCGACGCAGAATTCAGTCACATGAGCGCAGGTCGCTCAGCAATTGAAATCTGGGACTGTAATTTGGAAGCTGGGTTGATTTCAATAGCAGTACCAATTGTGCATGTCGTTTATATGTAGCAGGTGAAATTCTCTCCTTAAGATTCCATTCGATTGGAGAAGCCATCATTGACTCTTCAATCGCAACCAATTGCAATGAGCAAGATCTTTTTCAGCTGTGTGAGGATCTAAGTCTTTACACAGACGGTGGTTAAAATATTGTATTTATTGATGTTTGAAAAATAGAAACATAGAAAACCTACAGCACAATACAAGCCCTTCGGCCCACAAAGTTGTGCTGAACATGTCCCTACTTTAGAAATTACTAGGCTTACCTATAGCCCTCTATTTTACTAAGCTCCATGTACCTATCTAAAAGTCTTTTAAAAGACCCTATCATATCCACCTCCACCACCATTGCCGGCAGCCCATTCCACGCACTCACCACTCTCTGAGTAAAAAACTTACCCCTGACATCTCCTCTGTACCTACTCCCCAGCACCTTAAACCTGTGTTCTCTTGTGGCAATCATTTCTGCCCTGGGGAAAAGCCTCTGACTATCCACACGATCAATGCCTCTCATCATCTTATACACCTCTATCAGGTCACCTCTCATCCTCCGTCGCTCCAAGGAGAAATTTTATTTAGAGATGCAGCATGGAATAGGCCCTTCCAGCCCAATGAGACCCAGCAACCCACCTATTTAATCCTTGTCTAGTCACAGGACAATTTACAATGACGAATTAACCTACTAGCCAGTATCTCTTTGGAATGTGGAGGAAACTGGAGCATCCGGAAGAAACCCACACATATCTTCATGGATCGCCGTAGCTCAGAGAGTAAGCAAAGGGGAGTTAACAGGAGTTAAGCACACAGGATAATGATTACATATAGGGTGATATAAATAAGATTGGGAGGCAGTCAGCGCAATCCATGCTGTTTGCCTTTGCTGAAGTACGTCTGTACTTTTGGAGATACAGCATGATAACTAGCCCTTCCAGCCCAACAAGCCCACACTGCCAGACAGCCATGTGACCAGTTAACCTGGACTATGGGAGGAAACTGGAGGACCCAGAGGAAACTCACAAGGTCACGAGGGTGTGGCAGGAATCGAACCCAGGCCATTAGCGCTGTAATAGCGTTACACTAGCTGCAATGCCATTGTGCTACCCCATATATTGTAATTGCATGCAATCTCCACTTCGTTGTCAGTCCTAATCTGCCAACTGATTTTGTGAATTAAAGTTCGAATGTCTATTACGTACAATGATGGTTTAAACAGCTGTGTAAGAAAAGTAGGTAAACTATCCAAAATCTCCCTTCCGGAAAGTGCTGTAGGGCTGTTAAAACAAAAATTTGACGCCATCTTAAATGTTTCTTACCCCAGGCAATTAATCTGATCAACCATTCTAGCTAGCACTTGCCCCCCCACCATTACCACAGTCACGCACAACGCTGTTAATACTTTAAAACACTTTTTATAATAAGATTATAAACACAAGAGATTCTACAGATGATGGAAATCCAGAGCAACATACACATGCTGGAGGAACTCAGCAGGTCAGACAGCATCTATGAAAATGAATGGACAGTCGATGTTTCGAGTTGAAACATAGAAACATAGAAAATAGGTGCAGGAGTAGGCCATTCAGCCCTTTGAGCCTGCACCATCATTCAGTATGATTGTGGCTGATCATCCAACTCAGAACCCTGTACCTGCTTTCTCTCCATAACCCCTGGTCCCTTTAGCCACAAGGGCCATATCTAACTTCCTCTTAAATATAGCCAATGAACTGACCTCAACTGTTTCCTCTGGCAGAGAATTCCACAGATTCACCACTCTCTATGTGAAGAAGTTTTTGCTCATTTCCTCATTCTTCATCTCAAGTCCTAAAAGGCTTCCCCTTTATCGTTAAACTGTGACCCCTCGTTCTGGACTTTCCCAACATCGGGAACAATCTTCCTGCATCTAGCCTGTCCAATCCCTTTAGAATTTTTATAGATTTCAATAAGATCCCCCCTCAATCTTCTAAATCCCAGAGAGTATAAGCCTAGTCGATCCAATCTTTCTTCATGTGAAAGTCCTGCCATCCCAGGAATCAATCTGGTGAACCTTCTTTGCATTCCCTCTATGGCAAGAATGCCTTTCCTCAGATTAGGGGACCAAAACTGCACACAGTACTCCAGGTGTGGTCTCACCAAGGCCTTGTACAACTGCAGTGAGATCCGTCTTCAGTCTGGAAACGAAGGGGGAAGATGCCAAAATATAAAGTTGGGGCAATGGGAAGGAAGACAAGCTAGAACAGGTGTTCCCAAACTTTTTTTATGCCATGTACCCCTGCCAGTAACCAAAGGGTCTGTGGACCTCAGGTTGGGAAGACCTGAGCTAGAATATAATAGCTGCATTCAGGTGGGTGAGAAGGTTAAAAGGATAGAGAAGAAGTAAGAAAGGAGAATCAGAAGAAGGAGGGACACCGGGGGAAGGTGATAGGCACCCGAGGAGCAGAGGTAAGAGGCCAAAGTGGGGAATGGAAGATGAGGGAAAGGGAGGGAGAAAGAAAAAAAAAGTGAAAAATATCCATGAGAAATCGATGTTCATGTCATCAGGTTAGAGGCTACCTAAATAGAATATGAGGTGCTTCTTCTCCACCCTGAGAGTGGACTGGCTTGTTGGAATAGCATTAGGAGGTTAGGAATTAAAATGGTTGGTCAAAGGGAAATTCCACTTTTCTTGGATGTGGCAGAGATACTCAACTATAAGAACTATAAGACACTGAAGCAGAATTAGCCCAGTCAGTCTATCAAATCTGCTCCACTATTCCATCATGACTGATTTATTACCCCTCTCAACCCCATTCTCCTGTCTTCTTCCCATTATCTTTGACACCCTTACTAATCAAGAATCTTTGAGCCTCCACTTTAAACATAGCCAGTGACTTGGACTCTGCAATCGTTTGTAGTAATGAATTCTACAGATTCGCCACCATATGGTGAAGGGAATTCCTCCTCATTTCTGTTCTAAATGGACATTCTTCTATTCTGAGGCTGTACCCTGAGGGTAGCCTAATCTTGGCACAAAGGGAGGCCATAGACCAACTCATCGGAATCAAAGTGTTTGGCCATTGGGATGTCCCATTTGTGCTGAATGGTGGGCAGTTGTTCAGCGAAGCAGTCCCCAGCTTCTGATGGGTCTCACCAGTGTAGAGGAGTCCACATCAGGAACACTGGACACGATAGTCAACCCCAGCAGATTCGCAGATTAAGTGTGGCCTCACCTGGAAGAACTGTTTGGTGCTCTGTGAGAGAGGAGGTGTATGAGCAGGTGTAGCACTTGGGCTTCTTGCAGGGCTAAGTAATATCGACCCAAATTCTTCTATCATGCTGGCCAATATAACACAGGCAGATTTTTTGTTTGCTGGTGCTATTCTTTATATTAACAAACTACATCTGTGGAAAAAGAGAGCAAAAGTTTCAGGCCAGAATTGAGAAAAGGGAAATTTTAAAGAAGTGTTCTGAAGTTGCAGTAGAGGTGACAGGGTGGATGGATAGGACAAAGGAAACATCTGTGATGGGGTGAGGTCAGACCACGTGGGTTAATGGTAGCAGTTAGAGAGTGGTCGTACTTGCTTTCCTTGTTATGAATTGCTAATAGCAGGCCCTTGAGACATGCCCAGCAGGTCAGACTGCATTGATGGAGTTTATAAAAACCGAGCTAATATCACAGGTTGACAGGAGAAATGGCCAGTTCTCGTACAGACTGTGAAAGCCGGTTATCTAACATAGGAAAATTCAAAACTGAGTTCGAAAAGCTGCAGCGCTCCCAGCTTGAGGTGTTGTTTTGTGCTGGGCTTCACTGCAGCAGTGTGGAAAGCCACAGACAGATAACTCAGAGGGAGATGGAGGAGTATATCACTTCATTCTCTGTGTTATCTACTTCCCACTCATCAGACTCTCAATTCCCTCTTCATGTGCTCTGTACAATGTTCCCAAGCCATGCTGTGAAACACTGAATTAATGATGTTGTTATCAGTATTGGAGGCTCAGATTGGTGCTGCTCAGTATCTTTCTAATTATCCATCAGGAGCAATGGATAGTCTGGAAAATAGTGAAAGTTAACAAGCAAAATCTTAGCAAGATATTGCCCCAGTAATCAGATAATCACCAACTCTTGTTGACAGTAAGTGTCAGAGATATCCTATTTGTGGTAATATCTCGAGAGATAATGATTTGGATACTCTTCCCTGCCAGAACAGAAGTTGAAAAATAATATACAAAATTATGAAGGGTATAGATAGATAAATGCAAGCAGGCTTTTTCCACTGAAGCTGGGTGCAACTGCAACTAGAAGTCATGCGTTAAGGATGGTAGGTGAGAAGTTAAAGGAGAACACAAGAGGAAACTTCTTCACTCAGAGGGTGGTGAGAAGGTGGAATGAGCTGCCAGCACAAGTGGTGCATGCGAGCTTGATTTCACCAGTTAAGCAAAGTTTAGATAGGTAAATAGACGCAGGGGTACGATCCCCATGCAAGTCAACGGAAGCAAGCTGTTTAAATGGTTTCAGCATTGACTTGATGGGCCGAAGGGAATTTTTCTGTGCTGTATTTTTCTATGACTTTGTGACTCTAACATGACTTAGAAGCAAACATCTGCAGAATTCTTGTGTCAATGGGAAAATGGATGAGAAATTCCTCCGCTGTTGCATGCACTGTACCAGAACGCCACCGAGACAGAGCATCTGGAGTAGGAGCAGAAAATGCTGTCTGCCTGCGATCACAGACCTTCTTCTCTTGATCCCTTCCCCTCACTTGCGTACTTGTTTTCTCAACTCTTCAGTTCTGGTAGGACGGCGAATGCAAGAAAAGGAACCTCAGGGCAGTTTCTGGTGACATGTGGGTGGTTGGGTGTCAATCGTGTCCGACGATGGCAGGAGACCTGCGTGGGAGAGTTTTTAAAGTGGAAAAGCCATTGTACTGGAGAAGTTCCACTCTCTCAACCTCAGAAGTCCAGGTCCAGTGATACAAACAGGGCCTTCCATGTTTGCAGTGGATGACCTTGGCATCTTCTGTGCCTTGTCATGCCTTTTGCCCTCCACGCAGCCTTCCTGACCATTAGGTCTCAACTGCACGGTCCGCCGGAGCTGATTTTGCATGCTAGGACAGGCCTGTCCCTACCTCACCGGGTTTAACCCAACTGTCAATGGGGTGTACTGGAGCACGGCTGCTGTCACACGCAAACAGCTACTTGGAGCCACAGGTGAAAGCTGTAGGGACATATCAGAATCAGGTGTAATATCACTGGCACATAGCGTGAAATTTGTTGTCTTTGCAGCAGCAGTACAGTGCAATATGTATTAAAAATGAATTATAATTAAAAATATATATATAATAGTTAAATTAACTAAGTAGTGCAAAAACAGAAATAAAAAAGTAGTGAGGTAGTGTTCATGGGTTTGATGTCCATTCAGAAATTGGATGGCAAAGGGGAAGAAGCTGTTACCGAATCATTGAGTGTGGGTACTTGGGTAATAAATTTACATTGACCTTTGAACTTTGGAAGTGGCAACTGTACCCCCACATTTTGTCAGACTCTGCGTTACCTGGATCCAAACATTGATTTTCCGCTTCATACTGCAGAATGAAGTTTCATTGACATGAAATTTTGACTCCACAGATGCTGCTTGACCTGCTGACCATTTATAGCAGTTTCTATTCTTACCTAGGGTGCTGGCAGTAAATAGAAAGCCATTTCTGACATCTGTTTCTTTTTGACTGGATGAAGCCAATTTCTGAAACACAGTGCCAGGCAGTACTGTGGTAGAGGATGACCAAAAACCAAACAGTGTTGTTTGGTCCATTCTAACAACAATAACTATTTGAAAGATCAGAACTTTTAATCTTATCCCAGAGTCCTAGTTTTGTTTTGCTTTAAAGTATATATCCAGTTCCCCAAAATATTTTTATATACTAAAAAAAAACTTTGAATCAGATGTAACGCATTTGAGGAGGGTTTGATAGCCTGTATTCACTGGAGTTTAGAAAAATGAGGGAATCTCATTGAAATATTGAAAAGCCTAGAGAGAGTGGATGTGGAGAGGATGTTTTCTATAGTGTGGGGTATCTAGGACACAGCTTAAGAGTACAAGGATGTTCCTTTAGAACAGAGATGAGGAGGAATTTCTTTACCCAGTAGGAGGTGAATCTGTGGAATTCATTGCCACAGACAGTAGTAGAGGACCAGTCACAGGGTATATTTAAAGAGAAGTTTGATAGGCTGTTGATTAGTAAGGATATCAAAGGTTATGGGGAGAAGACAGAAGAATGTCTAAGTGACTTTGACTGTGGAATGATTGTTGGTGCCAGATGGGGTGGTTTGAGTATTTCAGAAACTTGCTATCTCCTGAGCTTTTCATGCTCAACAGTCTCCAGAGTCTTAAGAGAATGGTGCTAAAAAACAAAAAAACACCCAGTGAGAGGCAGTTCTGTGGGCAAAAATGCCTTGTAACTGAGGGAGGTCAGTGCAGAATGGACAGACAGGTTCAAGCTGGAGGAAAGTGACAGTAATCCTAATTGCCACACATTGAGTTGCTGCTGCATGACTAGCTGATTAAATTTCTGCATTAATGAGCAGGTGTACAGGTGTACCTAATAAAGAGATCACTGAGTGTACATTTTCAATTGCAGCTAAATAGTTACACAGTTTCAATCATAATTCAATGATAATACACCCATCATCTTTATATTTACTAATAACGGTATTTATCATCTTTATATTTATTTGTTCATGTTTCATTGAATCAATGATCCTAATTAATACTAAAATGTCATATCCACAGGATTTGGACCTGAAGGAGTTCAGAAGCAAACTCTTCAGTGCCCTGTCACTAACTGATGTGGGTTTGATGCCAACGTCGCCTGAACCAGATGATGTGTTTTGGGAAGACCCTGCCCCAGCTCCCAAGGTATGGTTAGTAGCATACAGCCTACTCAGTGGCTCTCCGATTATTAGATCTGACTACCCTATACCTTGGAGAAGACTGGTTCATTTCAGGCTCACTTAGAATCACTTGCCTTCAAGGTTAGACAGTGAGGAAGACAAAATGATGGATGCGTACATATGTAATCACCCATGGCTCATTTGACAAATTATAGGGGCGGCTGTTGGTGATTAAATGAAACAGATTGTCTGTGGCATTAATCTGGAAACAAGATACTTTTCCTTGTCCCTTATTACTGTATTTATTTCCAGGTAAACATCATTTTGTCAGGAGGCTGCACTACATTCTGAATCAATTTTGACATTTACAGGCAACTCAATTGCTGAGGATAAGCCTTGTAGTAATTTAGACGTAAGCATCATTAAAGAGATTTAGATAAAGTTCCTACAGTGTGTGCACTCACTTAGGAAAGGTGGAAGCTGTGCGCTAAGCCGGCCAGTCCTTACTAAACCTGAGAAAATAGCAGTGAGCCACCTCTTTGAACCACTGAGGTTTCCAAGTGAAGCTGGTTTAGGATTTTGACCCAGTTACAATGAATGAAGATATAATTCTCAGTTAGAGTAGTGAATGACTTGGAAATAAACATGGAACATAGAACACTGCACACTGAACAGGCCCGTCGGCCCACAATGTCATGCTAATATTTTAACTCAAATCTAAAAGCAGTCTAACCCTTCTCTCCATTTTTTGATCATCTATTTGCCTAAGAGTGTCTGAAATTCCCTGATGTATCTGCCTCTCCCATCACCCCTGGCAGGACGCTCCACACGGCTACCACTCTGTGTATAAAATGATTTATCTCTGACTTCGCCCCTATGCATTCCTCCAATTACCTTAAAATTATGCCCCTGTGTATAATATTAGCCATTTTCGCTCTGGGAAAAATGTCTCTGGCTATCCATTCAATCTATGCCTCTTATCATTCTCCTTTGTTCCATGGAGAAAGGCCCTAGCTTGCTGAACCTACCCTCACAAGGCACACAGCCACTCATTCTGCCTTGTGATAGAACATTGCTGCAATCCTCTTCTTTCTAAAGTTGCCATGTTTATTTATTTATTTGATTGATGTATTTAGTGATACAGTGGGGAGTAGTCCATCGAGGCACACCACCACAGCAAGCCCACAACTCTGATTAACCTACCCTAATCACAGGACAATTTTTGCAATGACCAATTAACCTCTTTGCACTGTGGGCAGAAACTAGATCACCCAGGGAAAATCCATGTACTCCATGAGGAAGACATATAGAGACTTCTCACAGAATGACACTGGAGTTGAACTCTGCTGTAATAGCGTTGTACTAACGACTACGTTACCTTGGTGCCCATATTATATATTTATTGATATTAACCTATGATTTACATTAACATTGATAATTAAACAGAAATACTCAACAGGCCAGTCAGCATTTGAGGAGAGACAAACATGATGACTATTTTCTGTAATTCTTAAAATTAGAAACAAGATGTGTTTTGAAGCAGCACTTGTCTCAACGTGGCATCTGGGAAGTCTGATAAAATGATCTCATGGAAAGAAAGAAATAGTGGTTGCTGGAGGCTAATTATTCTAGCCCAGGACATCAATGCAAGAGTTCCTCAGGATAGAGTCAGAGGCCCAGCCATTTTCGTTGCTTCAAAAACAACCTCAGTCAACCGTTTTTTCTTATCGTGCCATAGTTAGGTCACACTTCCAACAATTTCCCTCATAAAAATAGTCAAGGACAAGTTTAACTAACATAAACTAAAACATTAAAGTTTAACTGCACAAAAGTCAAGAATTCCTTGAATAACAAAACAGGCTTACAGTGCAAAATGGTCCACTGTTCCTCAATTTCAAGATGTCAGGTTAATTAATTTTTCCCCTCTCTGATCTTTTACCTCTTCTCACCTGGGTCCCCTTCTCCTTCCCTTTCTCTAACGGTCCACTCCCCTCTCCTATCAGATTCCTCCCTCTTTACCTTTACCTTTCTCACTCACCTATCATCTTCTAACTAGCCTCCTTCCCTTCAGCTCATCTTTTATATTCCAGTGTCTTCCCCCTTCCTATTCAGTTCTGATGAAGGGTCTTGGATCAAAGTGTCAACTGTTTATTCATTTCCATAGATGCTCTCTGACCTGCCAAGTTCTCCAGCATTTTGGCTATGTTACCATTTTTATTTTCCAATTTTGCTTTTTGATATGCCAACATATGACTTTTATATTCCAGTACATTCTAAACCGACATGCAATCCTATTTCTGCAATCTGCAATCATTATTGCAGATTGCAGAAATCAGGTTGGTATATAAGTTTAAAATGAATGTATTGAAACATAATTCATTTCTTGCATGGAATTGGGCTTAACTTGTTGTGGGGTTGTAGAATAATGTTATCTTCAGATTATTTTTTAAATTGCTATTTCTCATTCTTAAGGTTCCTGAAAGAACAGTGTCTAAATCCCACAGCAAAGAACAAATAAACAGTCATGCTGGTCAGAAAAGTGTTTTCAGGTGAGTGAACAAAGTCTAGTAAATTTACCTTGCAGCTATAATAGGTCATTTTTGTCTCACCTCCTGAGGTATGGTGAAAAGCTTCCTGCCATCCATACAGATGCATAAGTAAGTCAAGGGAAAAGGAAAGCAAATACCGAGTGTAGCTTTACATTTACAGAAAAAGTGTGGTCCAGATAGACAGAAGTGGAAAGACCTTGTTGGGGTAGACTGCATCTTCTAGTCCTCATCTTCATTGTATTTGAGCTCTGAGGTCTGTTCAAGAGGATAGGTGGAAAGGAGCTGGTTCTAAGCCGGTGAAATTTGTTCTGAAGATTTTCTATCTTCTGCCCAATGGAATAGATTAGCTTTAGTTGCCACATGTACAGTCAAATATCAAAACATACAGTGAAATGCATTGTTTGCCTCAACAACCAATACAGTTCGTTGAAGGTTCAAGATTCTGGTATATTTGTCACATGTACAACGAAGCATAGAGTGGAATGCATCATTGGCGTCAACAATCCATGAGCTGGGGGCAGCCCCACAAGTGTCACCATGCTTCCGGCTCACGCTTACCCTAACCTGTAACTCTTTAGAATGTGGGAGGAAACCTGAGCAACTGGAGGAAACCCACACAGTAGCAGAGAGAACGTACAAACTCCTTGTAGACAATGGTAGAGTTGAACCGGGCTGCTGCTACTGTAACACTGTCACCCTGAGAGGAGTGAAGAACAGCGAGTGACAGGGATGGGAGGGGTCCTTGATCATATTGGTTGTTTCCTTTAATAGGCAATCTGAGTTAATCCACAAAGGGACAGTGCAGTCCATCACACATGAGTTGAATGTGTCTAACTGGGGCAATTGGTTACCCAAAGCATTGGCAGTGTGAATTAAAGCATTGTGTTTGAGTGGCAAATCCAGGCAAATCTGGAACTTTCACTCAAATGGAGTTGAAAAATTGCACTGATAATTTACAGTTCGTGTTTACATAAATGTTATGTCTATTATCACAAAATGAAATAACCATTAAAATAAAGTAGGAGTTGCAGTGTGGTAGTAGGAATTGTTTCTTTATTTTCCATTCAACGTACACTTTGAAGTAGCTGATCTGGGGTGGTAGCTTTAGTAATGTATCTGAAAATGAACCCATCACCAATTCGAATCACTTTCAACTGATCTGTACCTGAGTTTGATAAAATGTACTTGCATTGCAGATATTATGATATTTTGGTGTTGTTTTCTGTAGTGTCAATTCAAAGTTCAAAGTAAATTTATTATCAAAGTATATATATGTCATCATATAATACCCTGAGACTCATTTTCTTGTGGCCAATCACAGTAGAACAAAGAAATTTAGTAGAGCCAATCAAAAAATACACACAAACAAATACAAACGAACAACCAGTGTGCAATTAAACAAATAAATCAATACTGAAAGCATAATTTTTTCCAACAAGTTGCACCTCCATCTGGATGGAAGCAGTCAAGCACTGGACTAGAAGTCCCTATAAAGGATTGTGAGCACAGCTGAGAGGATCATAGGGGTCTCGCTACCATCCAATGGGGTATATATCAGGCGCGCTGTGTAGGCAGGGCCCTTAATATTATTAAGGATCCCACCCATCCATCCAGCATCCTCTTTGACTTTCTACCATCAGGTAGGAGACTATGATGCATCAAAACAAAATCTGTCAGGATGAGAAAGAGTTTCTTTCCCCAGGCCATTAGGCTCCTGAATTCCGTGCTACGCCATATTTGAAGAGTCACTGATGAATCTGTTTCATGTGTTACAATATTTAATATTAATTCACTTTAGTTTGTTATTTATACCTGATTCATCTGTAGATTTTATCCTTACCTTCATAAGTTATCCTGTGTAATGTGTGTTATATGTACTACTGTACTTTACACACTGGTTCAAAGAAACATTATCTCATTTATATATCCATTATATGGTTATATATGTTATATGCATGTAGATAGTTAAAAGACAATAAACTTGACTTGACTATTTGACTTGTAGCATCTTTAAAAGTGAGTGCATAGGTTGTGGAATCAGTTCGGTGTTGAGGAATGTGAAGTTATTCATGTTGGTTCAAGTGCTTGATGGTTGAAGGGTAATAACTATTCCTGAACGTGGTGGTGTCAGACATAAGGTTCCTTGAACTCCTTCCTGATGGCAGTAGCAAGAAGACATCATGGTCTGGGGTGCGCAGGTCTTCGATGATAGATGCCTCTCTCTTGCGACAGCGCTCATCCTGATCTTGTTAAAAGTCACGTTTATTGTTGTATAACTATCTACACGAATACCATCAAATAAGACACCATTTCTCCTGACCAGAGTGTAAAGCACATAACACACAATATCTTATGAAAAGAGGAATCAAATCTACACATTAATATGCATAAATAAACAATGTAAAGGGCATAAATTAAATATTGTATGGTACAGAACAAGTTAACCAGTGACATTTGAATGTGATGCAGCAGTGAGTTCAGAAACCTAATGACACCCCAACTGTTCCTGCTTTTATGACTCTCCTGCCCAATGGTAGAAAGTCAAACAGGATGCTGAACAGATGGGTGGGATCTTTGATAATACTAAGGGCCCTGAGTACGCAGCACTCTAGATTAATGTCATGGTAAGGGAATCCCTATGTTCCTATCAGCTGTTCTCACAGTCTTTTGTAAGGATTAAAAAATAGATAAAAATGTACTACAAGAGAATGAAACTGCCACAGCACTTTCTTCCAGACATTTATTTAAATAAGAATTTGCTCTTAATGTCCAAGGACTTAGTTAATCTGAGGGGTAGATGCCACACTATCAGAAAAACAGGAGAATGCAGGCACTATCTTGTTTCTGTGCTGGTCTTCAGGACCACTCTATAGTCACCACAGGTGTTCTTCGAGGTTCAAATTTCAATTTATTATCAGAGTACATACAAAATACATGTCACCATATACAACCCTGAGATTCTATTTCTTGCAGGCGTACTTAGCAAATCTATAGAATGATAACTGTAAACAGGATCAATGGACAACATTCCACTCCTCTCATGAAGATGCTTATGATTGTGCCATCTTTGATGTGCCTGTTGTAACTTCCTGAACCCAGATGGGATTGTAGATTTGTGGCCAACATTCTGCACTGCCACGTTTTAGCATTCCTGTAGGAAGAGTGCAGAAATTCCCAAGGTCTTGTTATAATCTTCCAGTAAATTCTGATTATCGTTGGAAGATGTTTTGAGCTCATGGAAGTCAGTCTTGATGAGTAATTCTCCCCACTGAGAAAGTTGAGCAATTTACCAGGATGCAACCTGGATTAGAGCGCATGTTTTCTGAGAGTAGGTTGACTGAGTTAGGGCTTTCCTGTTTGGAGTAACTTGATTGAGTTGTTCAAGATACTGTAATAAGAGACATGGATAGAATGAACAACCAGAAAGATGTTACTGTGACTAAATATTTATTTAACTTTCTACCTGCTGCTTGAAATCGCCTCTGCTTGGTTTATCCCATTCACAAAATTGAAGGTGTAGTGGTGGACGCAATAGCCACACCCATATACACTGTACAGAAGCCAAGCACACATAAAAAATTCTGTAAAACAAAGATGGTTTTAAAAATAATGAAATGAAAAGTTTCTTAATATCAAAAAATACCATAAAGAGCAATAAACAGTAAAAAAAAACAAATCAAATCACATTTGGTGTGACCAGCCTTTCCCTTTAAATTGGCATTAATTCTCTTAGGTACACTGTCTTGCACTTTTATAAGAAAATTGACTGGTAAGTTATTCCAAGCATCTTGGAGAAATTGGCACAGTTCTTCTGCAGATTCTGGCTGTCTTGCTTGCTTCTGTCTCTAGGTAATCCCAGACGGCCTTGATGATGTTGAGGTCAGGGTTCTGTGGAGGTCATAACATCTGAAACCACATTTAAAAAAATCTCGGGTGCCTAAGGCTTTTTGCACAGTACTGTAACTCTGATGAAAAAGGACACATTTCTCTACCATTAAGGTCTGTGCTTGAATTTCAGATAATGAAAAATTGTCCACCTGTGAGGTAATTAGTTTGTACTCCATGCTGAAAGAAACATTTGCCTGTTGCTGATGAGAAATTGCTGTAACATGGTTCACAGATTGTAGATTATTTGTGTTTCTATTTGGCAGCTTTGAAATGCAGTCCCGATGGGAGAGGGTGGAGTGCCCACCAGCCAAGCATGTAACAGGCAATTCCCCCAGAAACAGTTCACAGACTGGAGGTCAATCTAGTTCCAGGGCAACACCGGGTGAGTCCATAATGTTGGCATCTTTGAGAAAGAGCTTTAAGTGTGTATTGCTGCTTGTGTTTGGAAACTGGTGTAACATCCACCAGTTATTTGTTATATTCTTCACAAGTTTTCTTGGTACCATATAAAAAAACTGGTTTATTTGAAAAGGGAAGTTGCAGGGTGTGCCACCAAGTTCCCAGACTGTTGGTTAGGACATTCTCCAATTAGCTCCCTGAGTTTATCTCCACATCAAAATGCAAGGAACTTAGAACACGACACAGGAAGTTTGACATGATGATGTTTAGTTCCATGCTGCCTATTCCCACATCCCTTCATTTCCCATCTCTCCAACGACCTATCTAATCTCATCTTCAACTGTTGACATAGCATCCCCTCAACCGTTAACAGTCAGCTTCACAAACCTCAGAATGCGAGGTTTTACATGCCAAGTGTCCCAACCCACCCACATTTAATTCTGCACAGCAGTTCAAGATTCAAGATTCAAAATCGTTTGATGTAATTTTCAACGCAAAACTGAACAGAATAATTCTTGCTCTGGATCTGGTTCAGTACCAAAAAAAGCCAGTAAAATAAAACAGACAATAAATATAAATACACAAAATAACTTTTATACAGATTGACACTAGGTACGGGAGTATCTGTACGTGAGGTGACTGACCGGAAATGATAAAGTGGTGGTGGTTGGGGGTACAGTGGTTTGGGTTAATAGATAATAGACAATAGGTGCAGGAGTAGGCCTTTCGGCCCTTTGAGCCAGCACCGCCATTCATTGTGATCATGGCTGATCTTCCACAATCAATACCCCGTTCCTGCCTTCTCCCCATATCCCTTGACTCCGCTATCTTTAAGAGCTCTATCTAACTCTTTCTTGAAAGCATCCAGAGAATTGGCCTCCACTGCCTTCTGAGGCAGAGCATTCCATAGATCCACAACTCTCTGGGTGAAAAAGTTCTTCCTCAACTCCATTCTAAATGGCCTACCTCTTATCCTTAAACTGTGGCCTCTGGTTCTGGACTCCCCCAACATCGGGAACATGTTTCCTACCTCTAGCGTGTCCAATCCCTTAATAATCTTATATGTTTCAATCAGATCCCCTCTCATGCTTCTAAATTCCAGTGTATACAAGCCCAGTCACTCCAATCTTTCAACATATGACAGTCCCGCCATTCCAGGAATTAACCTCGTGAACCTACACTGCACTCCCTCAATAGCAAGAATGTCCTTCCTCAAATTCGGAGACAAAAACTGAACACAATACTCCAGATGTGGTCTCACCAGGGCCCTGTACAACTGCAGAAGGACCTCTTTGCTCCTATACTCAACTCCCCTTGTTATGAAGGTAAACATGCCATTAGCTTTCTTCATTGTCTGCTGTACCTGCATGCTTATTTTCAGTGACTGATGAACAAGGACACCTAGGTCTCATTGTACTTCCCCTTTTCCTAACTTGACTCCATTTAGATAGTAATCTGCCTTCCTGTTCTTACCATCAAAGTGGATAACCTCACATTTGTCCACATTAAATTGCATCTGCCCACTCACCCAACCTGTCCAAGTCACTCTGCAATTTCATAACACCCTCCTGACATTTCACACTGCCACCCCGCTTTGTGTCTTCTGGGTTAGTGAGTGTAGGTGTTGATCAGCCTCACCGCTTGGGCAGTGTAACTGTTTTAGAGTCTAGTGGTCCTGGCATTGAGGCTACATAGCCTCCTCCCTGATGGAAGTGGGATAAATAATCCATCAGCAACATGGGTGGGACCCTTCACGATGTAGCTAGCCCTTTTCCGGTGCCTTTCTGTATGTGTGTCCGTGATGGTGGGTGGGCTGGTGCCAGTGCGTTGGGCGGTTTTGACTACCTGTTATAGAGCCTTCTTGTCCGCCACAGGGCTTCAGTTCCCACTTGTTATACTGTATACCTCTAGATCTCTTGACTATTGGAAACACGGTCTAATTTTCTACCCTAATATTAAAGAACTCATTGTCATCAGTATTGTTTAAATGGATTTTTAAAACAATTATTTCAAGCTGTCTTATTTGTATTTCTTATGCAAATGTATTATTGTGAACATGCACTCAATCTCGTTTAAAGACTTAATATCTTTCGTAGGCAAGGAACCTATGTCTGCATATAGTACATCAACTGAGATCTTATTAGAAACTTGTGTAACTCAACATTTGCCTTTGTAGAGTATCAGAGTCAGATAGTCGTGCAATATAAAGCAGGCTATTCCATTTGTCATATCCACACTGACTGTCAAAGATTAAAGATTTAAAAATTTTATTTATTTGCCATGTGAAACATGGAAACATAGAAACATACAGTGAAATGCATCATTTGTGTCAATGACTAACACAATCTGAATTGTGTTTTGGGCAGCTACAAGTGTCGCCACAATTCTGACGTTAACGTAGCATGTTGACAATTCAATATGGAGGGGAATAAAGACTTGACCTTTCAGCCTAAGACCTTCAGCAGGATTCATAATTAATTAATCATGTTAGACCATAGACGTACCAGTCTACTCTATCATTTCATCATAGCTGATTAATTACTCTTCTCAACCATATTCTCCTGCCTTGTCCCCATAACTTTTGATGCCTTGATTAATCAAGAACCTACCAACCTCCGCTTTAATTATACCCAATGACTGGCCTCAACAGGGATCTAGGGCAGTGAATTCCACAGATTTATTTAGAATCTAACTAAATAAATTCCTCCACATCTCTGTTCTAAAGGAATGCCCTTGTACTCTGAGACTGTGCCTTCAAGTCCTAGACTCCCCCCACTATAGGAAACATCCTCACCATGTCCAGTATGCATAGGTCTTTTTATATTCCATAGGGTTCAATGAGATCCCCCCTCATTTTTATAAACTCCAGCAAAAACAGGCCCAGAGCCATCAAACACTTTTCATATGGTAACGCTTTCATTCCCAGGACAATTCTTGCGAATCTTCTCTGGACCCTCTCCAATGCCATCACATCTTTTCTTAGATGATGGGCCCAAAACTGCTCACAGTACTTCAGGTGCAGTCTGACCAATGCCTTATAAAGCCTTAGCATTATAAGCTGAATAAACTCACATCAAAAAGTCCAATGCACTTGAAGACAGTTCTCCCTCGTAGAGCTGGGGAGGGAAATGAAAAGTTAACCTTAAGTGATTTTAGAAGGCACCCATAAGATAACACTCCCTTGTTGGCCTTGTTTCCATGGATACACACTTCATGTTAAGCATTTTCTTGGCATAAAGGCTTTAATGTGTTGCCATTGTACTTGTTTCATGAGCAATCTGCAAAGCCGCAGGCCTGTCATTTTTCATGAGGTGATGGTGGCTCCATGTAAATTAATTGCATTACAGTTCCATTCATGTTAATGTAAGGTCCTGTGGTTAAGCAAGCAATGGAACTGAAATCATTAAGGTTTGGCGATCCACACGTGTTTTTTCGTACATGTTGTTTTTGAGCTGCCCTATTTTTGAAAACAGATTAGAGTGAAGTGTTAGTCATGCTGGACTGACGGTGTAGGCACACCTTCCCTTCTGCTCTTGACTTCTTGGCTTTGCCCAGCCTTGGCTGCTTCTCTGTTGTTTACTCAGTGAAATCTGACACAACTCTCCACATTAACTGTGTTTCCCTTTGACTTGCAGCACCTGGTCTAAGTTCGTCCAACTCAAGTTACAAGCAGCAGGGTCGGAGATGCGAAGAGAAAAGGGGTTTCCCTATTTCTAGACATCACACGGTGAGTCGCCCTATCGGGGGGCAGTTAAACAACAGCTTTGCATATTGTTCTGCATTTTATCAATTCTTAAGTCTTGTTCAAAGAACACCATTTAAACTTGGCCTTTTGTAAAAGTTAGTATCATGAATCTTTTCCTAGCTGACTACTCTGGATCTTTATGCATGATTGCTAGCTTCTAACATGAATGTGGGTATGGAGACAGTGGAAACCATTTCAGCTCCTTATTCAGTTAAACCATGGATAGAACTTTATTGGTCAAGACGAGATTGTGGTGCGACTCCAGACCATGCAAAGCAGATATTTACAATGTATGTGGTACTGCTTGATTTTAATTAATGTTCCCATAGTTACATGCAACCGGTGATTTCAGTTGTCCAGAACACTCGAAGGCCATTGGCAAGCTGAGGAGTAGCATTATTCAACTGCCTAACAGCCCGTGGAAAGAAGCTGTTCTTCAATCTTACTGTCTTGGCTAGGGTGTTTCTGTATCTCCTACCAGATGGCAGGAAGTTGAACAGACAGTGTCTGGGATTGGATTCGTGTTTAATGACCTTACAAGCATGCGGTAGGCATTGAGAGTTGCAGATTGCCTCCAAGTCCAATAGTTGAGTCCCAATGATGTGTTTAGCCATCCTACTCACCCTTGGATAATCACAATGACCAAATTGTCTGGTGTTATAACTTTTTAGTGTAAAGGAATTTGCTGTGCTCTAATTGGTCATTGTGTTTCTTACAATACAATTTTTAAAACACCCTATTGAATGTAAAATATTATGGGATACACTCAGTGTATGATTGCAGTCTTCTGCTGCCTCAGCCCATCCACTTCAAGGTTCAATGTATTGTGCGTTCAGAGCCATCCTTCTGCAAATTACTGTAGTAAAACATGGTTTTTTGAGTTACAGTTGCCTTCCTCTCATCTTGAACCAGTCTGCTCTGACCTATCTCATTAACAAAGCATTTTTTCCCATAAAACTGCCACTTACTGGATATTTTTGTTTTTCATATCATTCTCTATAAACTCAAGAGTCTGTTGTGTGTGAAATTCTCAGAAGATCAGCAGTTTCTGAGATATCCAAATCAGCAACAATCACTTAGGTCACATTTCTCCCCCATTCTGGTGTTTGGTCTGAACAACAGCTGAACCTCTGGAGCACGTCTGCATGCTTTTATGCATTGAGTTACTGGCCACATGATTGGCTGATTAGATATTTGCGTAAGCAAGCTGGTGTACCTAATACAGTGGCCACTGAATGTATCTTGAAAAATACATAAACAGTGCAATAAAAATCCAAATAATTTCTTTTAAGGTTGTCATATTGTTGGAGTATCTCTCCTCCTCTTTAAGCCAATTGCCTTGCTTTCCCCTGATAGTGGTTGATACACATTGTATACTTTTGCTGAGTGAACAGGTAAGTCTTTGTTCTTTCACAGTAGCTGGCTCAGATCAACAGATTGTGGCATATTGCTCACCAATCTTGGAAATAAAGAGAACTTGATAGATTGACTGACGAGAGTATAAGAAACAATTGCATGAAATGTTGGAAACACTGTGCAAGTACATGGGGAAAGCTGCTAAATTTCATCGTAATCTCGAGGCCAAAAGTTGAGTGGAAGGATATTGGTACAGGGGATGGTGAAAGGAAGGAAATCCATGTTGTCAGAAGAACAGGAAAGGGGAGTTTAACCATCAAAAAGTTTAATGATGCAGGAAAATAAGGGTCACCAAAGAAGGAGAAGGGTTGAAATGGGAATATCAGAACAACTGAGGGAGGGATGTCCCAGAAGTTTGGCAAACAGGAGGCTTACACAACACACAAAGATATAAGGTGTAGGGTGTATCACCAGATTTATACAGCACATCTTCAGTTATGTCCTGTTAACAAACAACAATAAAAGTTTGTTATTTGCGTAGGAGCCAATTTGTGGGGATCTGGGTTTTCAACTAGGATACCACTGAGAATAAGCTGGTCCCCAAGAAACTGCAGAGATTTTATGAGCCTATCTAAATTGACTTAACATAACGTATCTGTGAATTAATAGGAGGAGATTGCATCAGGCAGAGGAAAGTCTGGCCCCACCCCTTTTTTCAAGGCAACAGATTACTCCTCATCAAGTGATGAAGTTGGCAGTACTGATGAAGATGATGAATTGTATCACAACAGATTAGAACGCTTACGAGGCAGATCCAGGTATGTAGCTCTAACATGACATAACGTGGCTCATAGGCTCAAAGGATGTGATTATAAACTCAGCTCCCAGCTGTGAGCTTTGGGTGGTTGTTGTCATTCAGAAATGAATGACTTGGCTCAACATAACATCCTCAAGTGAGGCACCAGCTGGAGGCACAAACTTACAGAAAAACTTATTCATTGTTGGTTTGTTCCACTGAATGTGAGTCCTCAATGTTTTGTAAACTTCACTTGGAAGCTCAACAACACTGAAAGTTCCCATATGATCACAGGCAAAGCAGACCGCCAAACTAATTAGATACTTTAAAGATGCATTTTGGTATCAGTCTCAGGATTTGCTTGATCTTGATTACTATTGGTAATATTCATTTCTTGTTTAATATTTTACTAGTGACCTTGGTGGCTTTTGGAGAAATTTCTTTCTTATTAACTAACCTGAGTACTCCAACAGCTGGCAACAGTCTCTTGTTACTGACCAAGAAGTGGATATTCAGAAAAGCTCTTAATACACATGGGCTTAGTTGGCATCATGTGAGCAATGGCCGCGTCTCCAGACTTTACAAATTTGAGGCAATCTTCCCACTTCGTGCAAGATCAATGTTCAATCTTCTCCTTCATTTTATTAAACGTTGCAGGCAACATGAACAGGTTGACATTCAGGTTGTAACAAATGGGCTGGAGAGGAAGTTTGTGAAGGAAATTCTGATTCAGATTCAAATTTATTTATCACATGTACATTGAAACATGCAGTGAAATGCATCATTTGCGTTAACAGCCAACACACCCAAGGATGTGCTGGGGGCAGCCTACAGGATGGGATTAGAACCAAAATGACTAAATGTACAAACTGGATAAACTCAATTGTGGCAGAAAAGGAAGCATAATGGATGATGAACGATTTGCTAAGATATATTAGACCTGAATCAAGTGTTCAAATGGGACTGCTTACAATCCCAGCTTTTCTTTACCTATTCACACACAGATGAAGGGCATTTGGCCCATTCGCATCTGTACATCTTGCCCACTGCAAGATGTGAGAAAATGACATGACCCGGATGGGGGGGAGGGGCGGTATCGATGATGCACGTTGTCTTCTTCATGGAAGCTCTTCATGGAGCTTTTCTCAAATCAGGATATCCTGAAATGTGAGGGAAATGGAACGGCAGTTTGTCAAAAGTACATACTCCCCTGGCAGAAAAAACCAAAGCCCAAAAGAGCTCAAATCTTTTGGGGTGGAAGTACCAAAGGACAAGGGTTTCCTGTGCTTAATCCAAAACATGAATTCTTTCTTTCCTCGTGTCAGAACCACAGAGCAAACCTGAGAGAATTGCTGCAGTCACATGCCCACGAAAAGAGCTTCAACATGCTGTGAATGAGAATGTGTCCGTCATAAGATGACTGGAAAAGAACCTGTCATTTTACAGACAAAAATAGTAAACTGACATCCTTGCTTGAGCTGACAATCATATAACATTGTGTAGTAAAATAGGATGTACAATTCAGGCAAAGGTTGTTTCTCAACCACAACCACCACCGCCACAATTCTACCTCCTCCACTTCAGCCCAAGCCCAAGTTAACCCCATCAACAGCGAGGCAGCAGAGACATAACAAGGTTTGGCAGCAGACCACATCATCCATCTGGTATGGAGGTGCCACTGTACAGAATCAGAAAAACTGAGGAAAGTTGTAAACTCATCCAGCTCCATCATGGACAATTGCTTTTCTAGCAACAGAGACACCTTCAATAGGCCACACCTCAGAAAGACAGCATCCATTATTAAGGACCCTCATCACTCAGGACATGCCTTCTCATTGCTACCATAAGGGAGGAGGTCACTCATCATCGTTATGTGCTGTGTCACAAGACATGGTGTGGTGAACTATGTGCCTGTCTGGACATGCCCCCTGCTGACTGCTCCTGTGGCTCCTCCCACAGGCCCCTGTATAAAGGCGATCTGAGGCCTGACGCTCAGCCTCAGTCTCCAGGACATAGTATGATAGACACTCACTCCTGGTTCCTTCTTCCAGTCAATAAAAGCCGATATCTCGCCTTACGTCTCAGTGTGAGTTATTGATGGTGCATCACATGGGCAATGATGTTCTTGACCATGATTGTTCTTGGATTTTTTTTCCTATTTTTTTGCCATTGCCTTCTTCTGGACAAGTTTACAAGACGGGTAACCTCAGCCATTACCAATACTCTTCAGAGATTGTCTGCCTGGCATCAATGGTTGTATAACCAGGACTTGTGATATGCATCAGCTGCCCATCCAGCACCTGCTCCCATGGCTCTACATGACCCTGATCGGGGGGCTAAGCTGGTGCTACATCTTGCCCAAGGGTGACCTGCAGGCTAATGGAGGAAAAGAGTGCCTTATGCCTCCTTTGGCAGAGGTCTCTCCTCCCCTCTGCCCACAAGGAGGAGATATAGGATCCTGAAATCACACATTCAATGTTTCAGAAATAGCTTCTTTCCCTCCACCATCAGATTTCTGAACAGTTCATGAAACCACAAACACCACCTCACTACTTTGTTCTCTTTTTGCATTACTTGCTTGTTTTTTATATTCCTTATTGTAAGCTATAGCATTTTTTATTTATTGCACTATAATGCTTGCCGCCAAATGACAAATTTCTCAATATATCAGTGATAGGAAACCTGATTCAGATTTCTGTTACACTTCTGGTCAGTGATACTATCCAGAATATTGGCAGCATGCATTTCTTCCACTGAATAGAAAGGGAAAGTGGTTAGTTTCTCAGGACTTACAGGAGACAGATGAAGAATTTCTAGTCGTATAATTTTAAGTTTGCTGCACATAAGGCTATTTCATCTGTGCTAGTTTATTTCAGGGTGCCTGTATTGTCCTGTTTCCAAATTTAAGTGTTGGATATTTTTCCACCAAGTTTCAGTTGCCACAGTTAGTCTCCCAGCAGAACATATGTAGAACTCAGAACAGTACAGCCCTTTGATCCACAATGTTGTGCTGACCTTTAACTTACATATTTCATTATCAACCTAACCTTTCCCTCCCATAAAGCCCTCCATTTTTCTTTCATCCATGTGCCTGTCTGAGTATCTTAAATGTCCCTAATGTATCTGCCTCTACCATCACCCTTGGCAAGGCATTCCACACACCTACCACTCTCTGTGTTTAAAAAAAAACTAATTTTGGTATCCTCCTATACTTTCTTCCAAAAACCTTAAAGTTATACCTCCTTGCAATAGCCCTGGGAAAAAAGAAGCTGGTTGCCCACTCTATTATGCCTCTTGTCATCTTGTACACCTCTATCAAGTCACCTTTCATCCTCCTTCTCTCCTAGGAGAAAAGCCAAAGCTCACTCAACCTATCCTCATAAGATATGCTCTCTAATCCTGACAGCACCCAGGTAAATCTCCTCTCTAAAGCTTCACATGCACATCCTTCCATTAATAAGGCAACCAGAGCTCAACACAATACTTCAAGTGTGGCCTAACCAGGGATTTTTAGAGCTGCAACATTACCTCATGGTTCATGTACTCAATCCCACAACTACTGAAGGCCAACCATAAATCTTCTGAACCATCCAATCAACTTTTACTCCAATTTGAGGGCTTGAATGACCTGAATCCCAAGGTTCAAATGCTCCACCAAACTGTTGAGAATCTTGCCATTAAGTCCGTATTTTGCCTTCAAGTTTAACCAGATCGAACTCCATCTGCCAATTCTCAGCCTAACTCTGCATCCTGTCAAAGTCCCTTTATAATCTATGACAACCATCAATGCTGTCTACACCACTAAACTTCGTATCATCTGCAAACTTACTAACCCACACTTCCATTTCTTCATCCAAGTCATTTATAAAAATCACAACAGTAGGAGTCTTAGAAAAGGTCCCTTCAGAACACCTCTGGTCACCGGCCTCCAGGCAGAATCGCTGCCAGGCTCTTCCTCCTGTGGACAAGACAAATCTGAACCCATTAATACAGGTCTCCCTGTTCCATGGGGTGACGTTTGAAACTTGCCCTCATACGGAGATTATCATTAAGTTCAATCAACTGTTGTCACTGCTATTCATCCATGTCTCACTGGTGACAGTGTCAGAATTCTGTTGCCTACAAGCCACAGGCCAGGACAGCGATGGAATACTTTGACCTGAGTGCAGCTGGAGTAACTCGCAAGAAGTTTGACACTATTCAAGGTAAAGCAGTCAGCACCCCATCTACTATGCTAACATTTCTCTCCCTCTGCTAATGCCTGCAGTGGGCACAGTGTACACTGCTGTTACTCCCCCTCCCCAGGCTATGCCAAAAACACCTCACAAGCCTATAGCCTCCATCACAGTAAAGGACAAGGGTGCAAGTGAACCCCACCACTCACAAGTTCCCTTTCAAACTATATACTTGGAAATAGCTCTCATTATCTCTCACAGTCACTGTGTCCGGAACCCAGAACTCCCATGCTAATTACGCTGAATTACTGCAACTCATCAGCTCCTTCTAAGGGCATTTAGGATGAGCAATAAATGCTGGCCAGGTGAGTGATCCTGAAAAAAATGAATTTAAAATTCTTGTCCTTTTAATCACAGACAACCTGCCATTTTAAACAGCAGTGACATGCAGTGCACCAGCACAAGGGTTTCAGATGGCATCGAGCTGCAGCCACATGCCACCTTGAGTGAAGAACAGGTATTAATTTACTTGCTACTTTTAAGAGGAGGAAAAAGACTTTCCTGATGGATTTACGGGTCTAATTAGATATAAGTTGCGACTGCAATTTGTTAAGTGCCACACAGTGGCAAAATATGTGAGAAGCTTCTCCCTGGCAGAGTTCAAAAAGAGTGTCATTGTTACTCCTTTCTTTTCCACACTATTTGCTGCAAGTTAGCTGTCTGTAGCATAAATGGAACCACCGCTGAAGTTGGGTGAGACTAGAATTAGAGGTCACAGGTTAAGAGTGAAAGGTGAAATGTTTAAGGGAATCCTCAGAGGGAATTTCTTCATTCAGAGGGTAGTGCAAGTGTGGAACGCGCTGCCAGCAGAAGTGGTGGATGCAATTTTAATTTCAACATTTAAGAGAAGTTTGGATAAGTACATGGGGTACGGGGGGTATGGTCCTGGTGCAGGACAATGGAACTAGCCAGATCAATAGTTTGGCACAGACTAGATGGGCCAAAGGGCCTATTTCTGTGCTATGATGCTCTAAGAACTCGGTAATCTTCTGCTTTCGGTTTTGCAATTCTTATCAGGGTCAAGGATGTCAGCCCTGAAGCAGATACTGGAAGTCTGAATTAAGAAGAGAAACCATGAGAAGCACTCGGCATTTGTGGAGAGATTTGGTTCAGGTCAATGAGCTTTTGGCTTTTATGCTGGTTTTGACTTCCCTTGTTAGCCGTGGTTGTGTCATCTTGCCTTTAGAATACTTCTTCCTCTTTGGGATGCACCTATCCTGTGGCTTTTGAATTGCTTCCAGAAATTCCATCCAGTCAACAGCTGTTGTAATGGAAGATCACCGAGATTATTTTTTCCTCCAGAGATGCTATCTGACCTGCAAAGTGTGTGTAGCTCTTTCTGTTTTACAAGATCATAAAACAAAGGAACAGAATTAGACTGATTTATTATCACTCTCAACCCCATTCTCCTGTCTGGAACTGTAGCCACAGTCTGTCGATAGGATGCAATTACAGGCAATAGGATGAGTTGCAATGTAAAAGGCAAATATAGGACTAAAAGTGTGATATTTGAATGCGTGAAGTATACAGAATATAGTTGATGAACTTGTAGCACAGTTACAGAATGACAAGTATGATGTTGTAGGCATCTCTGAACCATGGCTGAAAGAAGATTATAGCTGGGAGCTTCATGGTCACGGATACACATTGTATCGAAAGAACAGGTTGGGAAGCATGTGATATGGCTCTGTTGATAAAAAAAAAATGAAGTCTAAATCATTAAAAAGAGGTGACATTGGATTGAATGGTTGTTGATAAAGCTAAGAACTGCAAGGGTAAAAATACCCTGATGGGAGTTACATACAGACCCCTAAACAGTAATAAGGATGTGGTCCACAATTTACACAGGAGATAGAAAATGCATGCCAAAAGGGCAATGCTACAATAGTCATGGGGGATTTCAATATGAAGGTAGACTAGAAAAATCAGGTTGATGTGGGATTCCAAGAGGAGGATTTTCTAAAATGCCTGCAAGATGGCTTTTTAGAGCAGCTTGAGGATTAACCCACTACAAGATCAACTGTTCTGGATTGGGTGTTCTGTAGTGAACTGGAATTGATTAGAGAGAAGGTAAAATAACCCTTAGGGGTAAGTGATCATAATATGATCAAAATCACCCAGAAATATGAGAAGGAAGAAGCTAAAGTAAGATGTATCAGTGTTACAATGGAGTAAAGTAAATTACTGAGACAGGAGAGAAGAGTTGGCTGGAATTGATTGGAAAAGAACACTGGCAGGGATGACGGCAGAGCAGCAATGGATGGAATTTCTGGAAGCACTTCAAAAGCCACAGGATACAGGATAGGTGCATCCCAAAGAGGAAGAAGTATTCTAAAGGTGAGATGACACAACCACGGCTAACAAGGGAAGTTAAAGCCAGCATAAAAGCCAAAGGGAGGGCATATAATAGAGCAAAAATTGATGGGAAATTAGATACCAACAGAAGGCAACTAGAAGAGTCATTAAGAAGATAAAGATGGAATATGAAAGTAAGCTAGCCAATAATATTAAAAAGGATACCAAAAGTTTCTTCAGATATGGAAAATGTAGAAGAGAGGTGAGAGTGGATATCAAACCATGAAAAGACAATGCTGGAGAGGTAGTAATGTGGTAATGGCAGACAAACTGAATTAAGTATTTTGCATTAAGATTCACCTTGGAAGTTCCAGGTGTTAGGGGTCATGAACTGTGTGAAGTTACCATTCCTAGGCAGAAGGTTCTTGGGAAACTGAAACGTCTGAGGGTAGATGAATCGCCTGCATCAAAATCTGTGAACACCAGAGTTCTGTAAGCAGTATCTGATGAAATCGTGGAGGCACTAGTAATGATCTTTCAAGAGTCACTAGATTCTGGAATGGTTCGGGATGACTGGAAAATTACAAATATCACTTCACTCTTCAAGTCAAGTCAAATCAAGTACTTTTATTGTCATTTCGACCATAACTGCTGGTACAGTACATAGTAAAAATGAGACGTTTTTCAGGACCATGGTGTTAGCACAGTTTTTCAGGACCATGGTCTTTCAGAAGGGAGAGAGGCAGAAGAAAGAAAACTATAAGCCAGTCCGTCTGACCTCAGTTGTTGGAATGATGTTGGAGTTGATTGTTAAGGGTGTGGTTTCAGGGAACTTGGAGGCGCATGATCAGCATGGTCTCCTCAAGGAAAAATCTTGCCTGACAAATCTGTTGAAGTTCTTTGAAGAAATAACAAGCAGGATAGGCAAATGAGATTCAGTTGGTGTTGTGCACTTGAATTTTCAAGTTGCCACACATGAGGCTGCTTAACAAGCTACAAGCCCATGGTATTACAGGAAAGATTCTAGCATGGATAATGCTGATTGGCAGGAGGCAAAGCGTGGGAATAAAGGGAGCCTTTTATGGTTGGCTGCCAGTGACGAGTGGTATTCCACAGGGGTCTGTGTTGGGATCAATTCTTTTTATGTAATATGTCGATGATTTGGATGATGGAATTGATGGCTTTGTTGCACTGTTTGAAGACAATATGAAGATAGTTGGAGGGCAGGTAGTTTTGAGGAAGTAGAGAGGCTGCAGATGGACCTAGACAGATTAGGAGAATGAGCAAAGAAGTGGGAGATAGAATACCATGTCTGGAAGTGTATGGTCTTGAACTTTCATAGAAGAAATTAAAGGGTTGACTATTTTTTAAATGGAGGGAAAATACAAAATTTGAGGCACAAAGAGATTTGGGAGTCCTTATTCAGGATTCCCTAAAGGTTAATTTGCAGGTTGAGTCTGTGGTGAGGAAAGGAAATATGATGTTGGCCATCATTTCAAGAGGACTAGAAGATAAAAGCAAGGATATAATGATGAGACTTTATAAGGCACTGGCAAAGCCTCACTTGGCATATTGTGAGCAGCTTTGGACACCTTATCTGAGAAAAGATGTGCTAAAACTGGAGAGGGTTCAAAGAAAGTTTATGAAAATGATTCCAGGATTAAATGGCTTGTCATATGAAGACAGTCTGATGGCTCCTATATTCATCAGAGTTCAGAAGAATGAGGGGTGACTTCATTGAAACCTACCAAATGGCAATCGAAAAGAATGCCACTCTATTCTGAGTCTGTCTACACTCTTTCCACATCCACTCTAAGTGTTGTGGAAATCACTTTAATTCTATCAATTTTCCGTTGAGAATCCTTTCAAAATTTAAGAACCCTCTTAGAGCACACAAGAGATTCTACAAATGCTGGAAATCTTGAGCAACACACACAAAATGCTGGAGGAACTCAACAGATCAGGCAGCGTCCATGGAGAGGAATAAACAGTTGATGTTTCAATCCAAGAACCTTCATCACGACTGTAAAGGAAAAGGGGAAGAAACCAGGAAAAGAAGATGGGGAGTGGGGAAGGAGTACAAGCTGACAGGTGATAAGATGAAACCAGGTGAGAAGGCAAATCGGTAGGGAAGGGAGTTGAAGTAGGAAGTTGTGTGAGGTGATAGGTGGAAGAGATAAAGGGCTAAAGAAGAAGGAATTTGATAGATGCTATCTTACTTGTTGAGTTCTTCCTGCATTTTATGTGTGTAGGTCCTGTAACACGCAAAATTTGCCTCCAGTAAGGTTTTCAAACAATTCTAATTTATTCACAGAGGAAGCACAAGATTACTAATCCAAAAGCACCTTATTTATGTTCATGATGTGCGTGTTACAGGACTGTTGCCTTCAATTAGGGGAGTTTAATGCAAATACAGTGGGCACAACTTTGACATCCCTGGGGGGGCACTTTAATTCTTCACTGACTGAACACCGAGTTCTCCTGGCGCGGTAGTGTAACGGTTAGCACAATGCTATTACTGCTCAAAGCTTAGCAAAGTTTGGAGTTCAATTCCAGTGCTGTCCCATAAGAAGCCTCTATATGTCCTCTCCGTGGAATACTTGGGTTTTCTTCTGGTTTACTCCCACAATCAAAAGATATACTGGGTAGGTTAATTGGTCATTGTAGGTTATCCCGTGATTAGGTTAGGGTTAACTGGGTTTGTCAGGTGTTGCTGGGGCAGCATGGCTCAAAGGGCCAGAAGGGCCTACCCTATGCAGTATTGCTAAATAAATAACTGGAAATGCAAGTGGTGGGTTGCATTTTCACTGCAGTGGTGCTGCTGTGGTTACATTATCAATCTGCTTCCCCAAAGACTGGATTAACAGTGCAGAGATATCTTTACAGGTTTCACCTTGATAGCTGTGAATATTAATGTAATTAATAACCTAGAAACTAAGATATCTTAAGCAGCAACGAGGCTTTGTAATGATCATAAACTTTGCAGAATGACCTTCAGGCAGGAAGTCTTCTATTTCTCCAGATCTTTGTTGACTTCATGACTGCACGGCCTCAGAAATACAGTTAGTGGTCAGTTATAAAAATGGTCTGACCAACTATGGCCATGTTCCCCCTAAAAGAAGGCTGTTTATTTCTAAGGATGAATGCACAATGGCAAAATATGATGTTAGATGCTTATCTCAAGCCAAGCAAATGTGCTACTCATTAAGGTGATACACAGCAGAACTGGTTTGGACCAATTTCCTGACAGTCTGTCTCTGCTAAGGATTCTATTCCATTCTCTCAGTTCATCAGTCATATTTGCTCCAATGATGTGACTTCTGAAATAAACTGTGTCTTCTCCACAATCACAGTCTTACTAATAAATTCATAAGCCTTAACGCCTTAAGACATAGGAGCAGAACTGGGTAATATGGCCCAAAGAGTTTGCTCGACAATTCAATCAAGGCTGATTTATTTTCCCTCTCAACTCCATTCTCCTGCCTTCTCCCCATAACCTTTGATGTCCTTAATAATGAAGAATTTATCAACCTCTGCTTTAAATATACTCAATGTCTTGACTGATTTGTGACATGGACAGGTACATCGAAATACTGAAACATACAGTGAAGTGCAGTGAAATATTGAAAGACCTAGATAGAATGGATGTGCAGAGGATGTTTCAAATAGTAGGGGACTCTATGACCAAATGGCATAACCTCAGAAAAGAAGGATATCCCTTTAGAACTGAGATGAGGAGGAATTTCTTGAATCGGGGGTGATGAATCTGTGAAATTAATTGCCACAGACAATGTAGAGGCCAAATCATTCAGCATAATTAAAACAGTACATTGTAGGACAAAACAAAAAATTGCTGAAAATTACAATAAAAGTTAAAATAAATAAACAGTGCATTGGAGGAATTGAGAGGTAATATTCATGAGTTCATGGACTGTTTAGAATTCTGATGGCAGAGGAGGTGTATCTGTTCCTAAGATATTGAGTATGCGTCTTTTTTGGATCTTCTGATCCAGATGTGCTTTGGGAGTCAAGAATGAGGCAAAAACTTGGTAGTTATGGCCATTGCAAGAACAAAGGAAGAAGTAAGAAAACAGACAAGGAACAAAATAAATTCATGGTTGACATACTCAGACTAGAGATAAAAGTACATTCCATTGAAAACAATTAACCTATGAAATTGCTTGAGTCAAGTAGTGTGACACCTACTGTAGAAAAACTGAGAAGTTTCTAGAAACCACAAATACTAAAAAATTTACTGAACAATGGGTGATTATATAAAAAAATATATAAACAAGCATAGGAACGTTAAACTACAAGAAAAATACTAGAAAAACAATTCTAGAAAAATAATTATTCATGTAGCTGTGCTCAATGGTGCGGAGGGCTTTAGCATGATAGATTGGGCATCCAAGGGCATCCATGATAGATCCAAGGGCATTGGTGCTTCCATATCAGGCTATTATGCAACCAGTCAGTATACACATTGCAGATCTTACGTTTCATCCAGCTTGGGAAAGACTCTGAATGATTTTGTGGGGACACACTTGTCTACAACTGTTGTCACAGGAAAGCAGTATCCATCATCAGGGATCCCCACCACCCAGGCCGTGCTCTCTTCTCGCTGCTGCCATTGGTGGTGGTATTGAGTTCTGGCTTTGCTGAGTTGGATTCTAATGTTTTAATGCATGATTCTTTCAGAAGTCAGGAAAGAGGCATGAAACCTGTTGCTTCACGATCTTTTTATTGAGTGTTAATAGAACAAAGAGAGACTGAAAGAACAGTGATATGGAGAGGGAAAGGAACTTAGAGACTAAGATGATGCTGGCCTCATGGTCAGCTCTTTTATGCTTCTATACATAAAAATGAAAATTCTATTCCAATTCATGGATAAGAATCAACCAATGAGAAAGCTCTTATTCAAATTATACAGCATCAAGGAAAGTTTCCAAAACCTTCTAGAATTATACCAATATAGCCACTGAACAATAACATATACACATACTGTGACTACTAGGAAACATACTAGGCAGTTGCATGTATGTAAATAATAAAAATATAAAATACAAGTAGACAATTGGTTGTTAAACTGCAGAGAAAATATCAATTAAACATTTGAACCCAATGCCACCTAGCTTGAAATGCTGAAGGACCTAATGTCTAAAGGGTTGTACTGATCTTTTTGGGTGCTACCAGCCCAGGCCCTGCTCATAATGCGCTGTTCGGCTGTCAAGTTTAAATGAATTGCTTGGCAGAACAGTTGGCACTAACGTTTTCCTTTCTCCTGTGATGTGTGTGCGTGTGCACATGTGTGTGTGTCTTTGTTGTTTCTGGACAGAGCGTAGCAGGGCAGGAGGGTAGGAGAAGGCATGAATGCCCAGGTGTCCTCAGTCCGGTACAGCATCTCCCAGACCTCCTGCAGCAAGGCCACAACACCAGCACCTCGGCTGACCAGCAAGAACTGGGGCAGACCCTCCACAACAAGATTACATCTAACCAGGCAGGTTTTGCAAAGGGAGTCACAAGTGTCCTGTGTAATATTAGTCACTGCAGACGGAAATTTTAAAAATATCCTGAGCATTGATAATGCAATAGGTTTAATTGAAATGGCAATATACACTCAGTGGCCACTTTATTAGGTGCAGGAAGGGATCCCGGTGCGATCTTCTGCTGCTGTAGCCCGTCCACTTCTAGGTTTTATTTATTGTGTTCTCAGGGATGCTATTCTGCACAACGCTATTGTAACGTGTGGTTACCTTCCTGTGACCTTAAACTAGACTGGCCATTCTCCTCTGACCTCTCTCATTAAGAACACATTGTTGTTCACAGAACAACTGCTCAATGGATTTTTTTTTTTTGTTTCTTGGTTGTAGACGGGTCATATTCTGCATGGAGGTCGGTGACCAGTGGCATGCCTCAGGGATCTGTTCTGGGATCCTTACTCTTCATGATTTTTATAAATGACCTTGTTGAGGAAATAGAGGGATGGGTTATTAAGTTTGCTGCTGACATAAAGGTTGGAGGTGTTGTGGATAGTGTGGAGGGCTGTCAAAGGTTACAGCAGGACATTGATAGGATGCAACACTGGGCTGAGAAGTAGCAGACGGAGTTCAACCCAGATAAGTGTGAAGTGGTTCATTTTGGTAGGAATCATGGAATTGAATTTAGGAGCTGAGAGATAATGTTGCAGCTACATAGGACCCTGGTCAGACCCCACTTGGAGTACTGTGCTCAGTTCTGGTCACCTCACTGCAGGAAGGATGTGGAAGCCAGAGAAAGGGTGCAGAGGAGATTTACAAGGATGTTGCCTGGATTCGGGAGCATGAGAATAGGTTGAGTGAGCCTTTTCTCCTTGGAACAACGGAGGATGAGAGATGACCTGATGGGGGTGTATAAGATGATGAGAGGCATTGATCATGTGGATAGTTAGAGGCTTTTTCCAAGGGCTGAAACGGTTGCCACAAGAGGACACAGGTTTAAGGTGCTGGGGAGTAGGTACAGAGGAGATATCAGGGGTAAGATTTTTACTCAGAGAGTGGTGAGTGCGTGGAATGGACTGCCGGCAATGGTGGTGGAGTTGGATAAGATAGTGCTTTAAGAGACTTTTGGATAGGTACATGGAGCTTAGAAAAATAGATGGCTATGAGTAAGCCTTGTAATTTCTAGGGTAGGGACATGTCGGCACAACTTTGTGGGCCGAAGAGCCTGTATTGTGCTGTAGGTTTTCTATGTTTCTATCTTTTGTTAACTCTGGAGACAGTTTTGTGTGAAAATCCCAGGAGATCAGCAAGCAGCCTCTGAGATACTCATATCACCCTGTCTGGTACCAACAATTATTCCATGATCAAAGTCACTGAAATCACACTTCTCCACCCCCCCCCCATTCTGATGTTTGCTCTGAACAACAACTGAACCTCTTGACCACGTCTGCATGTTTTTATGCATTGAGTTGCTGCCATGTGGTTGTCAGATCAGATATTTACTTTAACGAGCAGAAGCATAGGTATAGCTGATAAAGTGGCCACTGAGCGCATAGCTTCTCTAAAGTTATTCCTGTTTGTCTGACCTCAGATTAAAGAGATAGTTGAATTTAAAAGGCTTTGTGTTGTTTTGCTAATGGCTGTCATTTGTTAAAACTCTCTAACCTGACTTCCTATGCTCTATTCAGTCAAATAAAAGGCACAGTCAAAAGTATGATCCTGTAATAATAGGACTTGCAGTAATATACTGTATTTTGGGAATTAAACTTTTTCCATTATAATATGGTGATGTGTGCAGTAGAAGTTTAGTTGGAATGATAGTTGGATGATCAGGATAAATTATTCAAGGGCTTTTTCTATTAATCAGCTCTTTTTAGGGTGGTCTTCAATGTTCCAAAGTGCAGGGCAGGAAAGCTGCACTTTTAAATGCATTTAAACCCAAAACAAAACAAAGAGTAAGGTGGCACAGTGGAAAGTAGTTACTTACATACTGCCCGTTAAGCTGCAGGCATTTAGGGCAGCAGTGAAGGTCCTCCATCTCCAGTGGTGTTCAGGGCTTCCTTCATCATGTCAGTAGCTTCCTCTCGATTTTCACTACTGTCAGTCATGCAAGTCCCAGGTAGAGACTCAGGAATACCGTCACACTCAGATGTAGCAAGAATTTTCCTTGCCGTTTCTGTAACAATTTTTTTTTCGTCCAGTCAGGGTTGTTTGGCTTGAACTGAACCCCTGAAGCCGGAGGACTGATGGACCACTCCACCCTGGCCTCTACCGTTTGACTTTTTAGGCATAGGTGACCCTACCAAGAGCCAAAGCACAAGGGCCTGACTCCAGCCAACATAGCTTCCCAGGTTGTTGAATCCTTTCAAATGCATTTAGAGCCAAAAAAAAAAGCACACTCCAAAGAGGTAGTATGCTACAGTAGCATAGCGATTAACACAACCCTATTACAGCACGGTTCATCAGAATTTCGATTTCATTTCCATCACTGTTTGTAAGGAGCAACCACTTGGGTTTCCTCCGGGTGCTCCGATTTCCTCCCACAGTCCTCTGGTTAGTAGGGTAATTGGTCATTGTAAGTTGTTCTGTGAGTAGGTTAGTGTTAAATAGTTCAGTTAGATAGATGCAGTGTAGCTCATTGGGCCAGAGGCTTGTTCCCCTCTGCATCTCTAAATAAAATAAATAAATACATTTGAAGCTGTTAGTTCGAAATGCATTCAGTCCCATGTTGCTTGTAATGCTGATAGTTACTGCCCATTCCCTACATCCTCTAAACTGAGGAGGGGGTTAAAAGTCAACCACATTGATGGATATGGAGTCATGAGTAGGCTAGACTCAATAAGGTGACTGATTTCCTGCCATGAAGAATGCCAGTGAACCCTAGGAGTTTTTAGAACGATCCCATGAATTCAGTCACCATCACCAAGATGCAACACACAAAAAGCTGGAAGGATTTAGAAAATCAGGCAGCATCTCTGGAGGAAAATGGGCAGTTGATATTTCAGACCTAGGCCTTTTACTGGGACTAAAACATGGAGTGGAGATAACCAGCATAAAAATTATCTTCCCTTGATCTTTCTCATGAGATAAAGGATCACAATCCGAAATGTCCACAGCCCATTTCCTACCTCAGATGCTGTCTAACCTGTTGAGTTCCTCCAGATAGTTGTATGTTACTCCATGTTCCAGCGTTAGCAGTCTCCTCTGTTTGTATGACTAAAAAAAAGTTTTAATTTAAAAAAATATATACTTATTTAAATTTAAATTCTCCAGCTGCCATGGTGAGATTTGAACTCGCGTCACAGGAACAATAATCCACATCTCTAGCTGGCCATCTAATGTTGTTACCCATGACTTCTAATGCTGTTATTTTCCATCTGCATGATCTCTGATCTAGAAGTGAGCTACTGCAGATTAACATCAGTCCTTAACGTGTGTGAGATTGTTTGATCTCAACCCTAGGGCTCTCACAGGAAGAAAACACAGCTTGTATTTTAGCTCCCTTTCATACCTTTGATGTGCCAAAAACATGTCTCTGTTGTCACATCGGAAACGAGACACAACTTCCACACAGTAATTTTCATCAAACTGTGACGGGACAGGCGTCAAGTAACAAGGAGTGGGGAGCTGGCACTGTTGTCCTGTAGCTGCAGAGACCTGTTTCAGTACATGCACACTGGAGGTCATATTCATGTGCATCTGACACTCTACCTTTACCTCGCTCTACCTCTACTCTCACCACTAACCCATAAGCAGTCCATACCTTACTGAGCAAAAAGACTTCATTCATTTCATATCTGGCCCCTCATTTTTCTACCAGCATAGAAGATGCATCAATTGTGATGCTAATGTATTCAAATGCAGTTGCCGACCTTATGATGATTGAAGGCATTTATTTTTTTTCTTTATTTTAACTAATATTGTTTTCTTACACTTGATATGTTATCATATTTATGCAAGTTTAAATGGATTCATTATACTTATTTTGAATTTTTGTTTCAATAATTTCCTTAAATTGAATGCATCTTTTAAAAATGTTTCCAAACGTGTCCAATCAACAGAGACTTTTGGAAGCAATGTAAAGGTCTTCAACAACATGAGCTTGTTAGGAGGCCAGAGACAGGTCTCTCACCACCTGCGGATCAATCCCCATTGCCAACTTGCTCTGCCTCCGAGAACAACTAGGACAGGAAGGCTAGGAGGACCTTAGGAATTGTGCTAAAGCCATGAGGCCACCGCAGGGAGTAGGTTGACATGCGCCAATGCTCAACACTTTGTTGACAATGGTGAACCACTCCATCCACCTCTATTCACGTTTTCTCACATCCCCCCTGAGCTTATTCCAGAGTTAATTCAACACAGAGTGACAAGTATTGCTCAGTAGTTTGCCTGAGTCAGAAGGATGTGAGTTTAAATTGTGCATTATGAACCTGAACCAAAAATAATGAGGGTTGCATTTTCAGTAGTAGAGGGTAGTGAGTCCCACTCTAGCAGTGAGTCTGCAGTACAGAGCACTTCATGATGCACAACTTGGAAATGGTAGTGCAATCATTTGAGTTGAGTACGATGCTCTCCTTAATATTCCCTTAATAGAGTACACCTGTGCATGTCTTTGTTTAATGTGGGAAGGCTGTTGCACAGGCAGCTATCTCACAGTCCTTGACGGATTGGAGCCAGGGACCAGTGCACTGCTGACAATTGAGGACCCTTCATTGCTGCAGCGTCTTCTGCCTTCACTGCTGTTGTGATGTGCCATCATCTTTCACCAGATCCTCTGTTGAGTTCTCAGTTGGATTGGGCAATGCTTGAAACCTCCCCTTGACCTCACGTTCATGGATGACTGCAGCAGGAGATGGGCCCAACAGCATCACTCTTGGGATCTCAGGAACTCAGAAGCCTCTGCATTGCCACAAGGTGATGATCTTCTGAGAAGAAATATATAACCTTCACTGCTGTTCCCTGAGCCACAGAAGTGATGAACTCCTGAAAAACTTCTAGTTCAGCAATATTTGATAAATCAAAAAGGGCTGTACAAAATGCACCACAGCAATATTGATACAATGTGTTATATACAGAGAGTGAGGCACTATTCATTATGGCAAAATATAGTTTCATAAAACACAGAAAAGTAGACCAAAGAGTCATTGGTGTTATAGCCAAAAGTGAACATTGCTGAATCAATCGATAAGTGTACTTTATTGTCATCAGATCTAAATCTTGGAACTCCTTCCTTATAAATCCTGTCACAGAAAAACCATCCAAAGAATGTTAACTAATCCTCAACTCCAGCTTTGCCAGCTGTCAGCCATCAAATACCTTAAATGCTTCTAATTCCACAAAGATTCAAGAATATTTTATTACTGTTAAAAGTTAATCAATCAATGAAAAGGTTGTTTCAAAGGAAAATAAAATATGTCTTACAACTTCCAAACTCACCCAATCAAAAAGATCTAAAGAATACCGACACTTCATTTAATTCATTGCGAGTACCTCACTTCACTGAAATCAGCAATGGAAAATTCCCATTGCCAGATCCACTTTGGCACAGGTTCCTTGAATAAATATTCCAGCAAAATGTCTGCAGAATTGTTGCATCTCTGAGTAGTTAGGAAATTTCTGGAATGCTTATATTCACATGGAAATTCTGACTGTACTGATATTTATATAGGGAAATGTGAACAATTCGGTGCAGAACTGGCCAAGTGAAAAAGCAGGCAAAATGCAGGGATTATTCTTTATTTTAACACCATGGGAAGTCCCACCTTAGAAGTCAAGGAAGGCTTTTATTTACCTAAAAGACAGTGTCTCCGATATTGTAGCATTCCTTCAGCTGATGGTAGGTTTTTGTCCAAGATCGGTGTGAGCCACAACATTCTAACTCAGGCAATGAACAGAACCATTATGGATAGTTTAGCTCTATTTGTCACATGTATATTGAAACATGCAGTGAAACACATCAACAGCCAGCCTGGCAGCATGCTGCCACAGCCCACAAGCGTCACCGTGCGTCCAGCACTAACATAGCAGCCGACAACTTACTGGCATTATGTATTTGGAATGTGGAAGGAAACTGGAGCACTGGGAGGAAACCCACATGGCCATAGGGAGGACAGACGAACTCCTTTCAGAAAAAAAGCAGGAATTAAACCCCGATCACTGAGTGCTGACTGAGTTCCTCCAGCTTCTCGTGTGTGTTATTCTGGGTTTCCAGCATCTGCAGAATCTCTTGTGTTACATATTTATGTTTTATATATTTTATATTGTAACTTGTAGTAATTTTATGTATTGCACTGTTCTTCGGCCCCAAAGTGACACATTTCACAACAAACATCAGTGATAATAAACCTGATTCTGACCATTGGAACTCTTTTATAAAGGGTTGGCTTAGGCTTCATGTCTTCTTATTTCCAGGGTCAGCTGGTGGAGAGCCCACAAGCCAAAGGTAGTTCTTCATCATCTTCTTCATTCACATCATTTATCGACCCCAGACTCCTACAAATATCTCCGTCCAGTCCTACAGGAACACCAGGTACAGATCAGCAATGCAGCAATGGACTGTTAAATGCAGTCTCAGTTGAATAACTGACATGTCGGTCCATGCCCTCCTTTTGTGCCAAGATGAGGCCACCTTCAGAATGGAGGAGCAACACCTTATATTTTGTCTGGATAGCCTCCAACCTGATGGCATGAATATCGATTTGTCCTGCCAGTAAACTAATTTGCCCTTCCCACTTCCTCCATTCCCCACACTGCCCTTTTACCTTTTCTCACCTGCTTATTACTTCCACCCGGGTCCCCTCTTCCTTCCCTTTCTCCTGTAGTCCACTCTTCTCTGCCATCAGATTCCTTCTTCTTCAGCCCTTGACCTTTGCCACCCACTTGGCTTCATCTATTCACCTTCCAGCTGGCTTCTTACCACCCCCCCCCCCCACCTTTTCAGTCTGGTATCTTTCCCTTTCCCTCTCAGGTCTCGGCCCAAAACATCAACTACCTATTCATTTCCAGAGATGTTGCCTGACCTGCTGAATTCCTCCAGCATTCTGTGTCTGTTGCTTTAGATTTCCAGCATCAGCAGACTCTCTCATGTATATCAGTCAAATTAAACTTACCCCTGTCTGTGTCCTATTCAGGTAGTGGTAAATGCGAGCCCCTTCAAAGAGACAGCACAAGAAAAGGGTCGGTTGTAAATGTCAATCCAACCAATATACGGCCGCAGAGTGATACGCCAGAAATCCGCAAGTACAAGAAGAAATTTAATGCAGAGATACTGTGTGCTGCTTTATGGGGTAAGATTTTGCTGATACTCCAAGTTCAAGCTTATAGTCATTCAACCATACATACACATGTATACAGCTAAATGAAACATCAGTCCTCTGAGACCAAGGCACAAAAGAATACAATACATATCATCACACACAGCACATATAGTTATGATCCAGAACATATAGTCACAGAATATCAGCACAAGTCCCTGAGTGACATGGCCTGAAGATTGACAGGTTGACATAAAGTGTGAGGTGCATTTTTATGCAAGACAGCATAATGTTACTGGCACTATTATATGGAAACAAGCAGTTGTATAAATATGTAACACAGAAGCAATAAGAGATGAAAAGTGACCAGACCGGGATGAGAGTGTTTCTGTGAATTAGTGCGGAAGGAGGCAACAGGACATTCAGACAGAGTGTACGTGTGTTCTGGGTGGCAGCAGAGTGTTAAGAATTCTAACAGCCTTGGGTTGGGATGGGGGGGAAGCTGTTACCCAGCTTGACAATTCTGGTTCTTATGCTGCAGTACGTTCTGCCTGCAACAGGAGGTCAAAGGCAAGGGTTCCTGATGTTTTCAATGCCATGGACCCTTACTGTTAACCATGAGGTCTGTGGAACTCTGCTTGGGAACCTCTGGATTATTGGAAGGATGGTGGGGGGGGGCGGTTCTTTAACAATGCTGCAGGCACTGCATATGCAGCGTTTCTGAGTTGTCCTGAATGGGAGGGGGAGTGGGAATGAGGCTTCAAGGATGTTTTCAGCAGTCCTTAACTATCCATTGCAGGGCCTCACAATCTGATGCATTGCAATTCCCATACCAGATGGTGATGCTGCTGGTCAGGATACTATCAAACCATAAGAACTTACTAAGAACTTCTTGAGTTCTTCAAACTTGAGTTCTTGAGTTCTTCTTGAGAAATTCTTCGCCTATGAGTGGCGAAGCTCTGCCCCATAAGGTTGAGGAAGTTAGATCATTTGAGGGTATTGAAAAAGAAGTTAATATTGTTGAAAGACCAGGGAACTTAGGGTAAAAGGAACTGGCAGAGGAGAGGTGAAATAAGCTATGATTGACAATGAAAATCTTGGTGGGCTCGCAGGGCCAATTTGCCAGCTCGTGTTCTTATACTCTAATATTCTCAACAGCTAGAAGCAAAAAATAGTGACAGTTAGCTCCTTGAGTTTCCATCATTCAGCAAGATTATAGGAAGGATTTGTGGATATTGTGAAGAGGCTCCAGAATTTTTAGAGGGTGCTGCCTGGATGAGAGGGTCTTAGTAATCAGGAGAAGTTGGGCAAACTTGGGTTTTTCTCCCTGGAGCACCAGAATTTGAGGGGATTGGGTTGTTCTCCCTACGTCAGAGGCTGAGGGGAGATGTGATAAAGGTATAAAGGATTTTTGTTGAATTATGAGAGACATGAATATAGTAGTCAGTCAGAATCTTTTCCCCAGGGTTTGAATGTCCAACACCAGAGAACATCCTTTTGAGGTTTGAAGAGGAAAGTATAATGACAGAGTGAGGGGGGAAAATTTTTAGGCCGAGTATGATAAGTGCCTGGTATGGGTTGTTACGTACCCCGTAACTGGGTCACTTACCAGCAAAGATAGAGAGGTCCGTTGAAGTCTGATGGTACTATTTTTAACAGTATTTATTGATAAAAACACACAAAAATAATATCATTGCAAACATACAGATAATATATGTCGTCAATACTAAATCTAAAAGCACGGGTATAATAATAATCAATAAGAAATAGCTCTATCGTTGTCTAGGGGATAATGTATTGTCCGATGGAAATATAAAAGTCACTCAAGTTCATTCAGGCTGCAGCTTTTTGGTTGGAGAGAGAGACGGATTTTTAGAACTTGCCCGTTTTCCTTTTTATGATGTCGATCCTTCGAAATGTCGTTGGTGGTGATCTCTTCTCTAGCTAAGCCTTTTTCCGTGGTAAGGCCTCAATCCCAGGCAACAGGAAAGGACACACGTGGGCCCCCCACCGGCTGTCACTATTAAACACTGTCACGGGATTTCTAGCGTTTCTCCTGGTGCGTCTAAAGGGGTTGTTCTCCAGACCCTCTTTTATCCTTACTCACGGGGTCTCAGATGTCAATCAGGTTGGGATGGTGCAATCCCTCAACCCAGCCCACTTTGGTCATTCCCTGGGGGCTTCAAATAAATAGTACAGTACTCAATACACAATTCTGTCTCCAAGAAACAATGGCCGTTTCCCGTGGCTTTGTATCTCTGAGGGGCCAGGACATTCCAAACCCCTTGTGGATTCTGCATGTCTTTCTCTCATTTCCTGGGTCTCCTGACCTGAATTAATAGCGATCTTGCGATTCTCAAAAAGGAGGGGGCTACTTTGTACCCTTCGGCCCCTCAGAGTTGTGGCACATTCGTAACAGGGTTACCAGGGATGGTAGTGGAAGGAGGCTGTTTGGTGGTTTGAGGCTTTTAGTTAGATACATATATATAAATGAAGGTAATGGAGAGACATGGATGAGACACAGAAAAAGGACAATTAATATAAATTGGCATTAAGATCTGCACGATATTGTGAGCAGAGTTGTCTATCCAGTGCTGTACTGCTTTAGTTCTAATATCATGATTCTAAATTCAGAAATCAACCCCCTGTCCTCTGAGTATCAAAAACTAAGTTAATCCCTATCTTCAGTGACTGAACCGTCACAGCTCCCTAAGACAGATAAGTACTAAGATTCATTATCGCATTAGATTTGAGCTCAGAAACTGCTCTCAATATTCCAAATGTTGTCTGATCAATACCATATAAAGCTGCATCATTACATCCTTGCTTTTATATTCTGGTCCTCTTGAGATGAATGCTAACCTTGCAGTTTCTTTACTTCTGATTCGCCCTGCAAGTTAATCGTCAGGGAATCCTGAGCCAGGGCTCCAGGTCCTTTTGCACCTTTGATTTCTGAATTGTTTACCCATTTAAAAATTAATCTACATCTTCATTCTTCCAGCTGAGGTGTATAAACCACTTTTCCCTACACTGCATTCTATCTGCCAGTTCTTTGTCCATTCTCCCAACTTGTCCGTGGCTTTCTGCAGAATTTCTGCCTCCACGACATTATCACTTCTCCACCCACTTTGATATTGTTTGCAAGTTTGGCCACAGTGCCATCTGTTCCATCATCCAGATAATACCTGGTTACACTTGCATGGGATGTATTCTATTCTTCTAAAGCTTAACATACACTCAGTGACCATTTTATCAGGTACTTCCCATGCCTAATAAAGTGGCCACTGAGTATAGGTTGATGGTGTTCGTGTTAGAGAGACTCATTCAAGTAATTTAGTGTTTGATTTCAGTTGTAAAGAAGAATAAATGTAGTTAAATCAACTGCAGAAGAATCATCCCATTATTCTGGCATTCCCTGGAGGCCTTCAATTGGATTATGTTTTGTTAATGCGTTTATGTAAATGTGATTATCGAGGCCTTGTTTCAGCTCTCCGTGGTTTGGTGCTCTCCACTTTCCTTGAGCACTGTACCGTGACATGAAAATCAAATGATTTGGAGAATAAATTTTGAAGAAAGGTTTCTGCAGCTCCACAAAATTCAGGAATGTCACAGCGCAGAAGTGGAGCCATTTCCCTCATTATCCCTGGGCTATTTCTTTGGTGAATTGCTTAACTACCACTTACTTGTCCTTATCAATGAGCCCTTTTAGTTTCTTCTCTTCAATCACTGTACAATTTCCTCAGACTTTACTTTGCTTTTTGCTTGCTGCTGTTGTTTCTGACCATACACTATAATTCCAGGCAATGCTTAAAGGCTCTTAATGATGGATTCTGCCTCATCAAAAAAAACATGGTGGGAAACATGCTCAAGATGGCACTGGGCTGCAGCCTTCATTGAGGTTGAGGCTCAGTTTTAGTTGCTTTTAGTGGGGCTTTTTAGGGTTCATGGGAATGTCTTTGGGAACATAGAGGGGTGTTAAGCCTCAGTGCATCATTTCAGCAATGGGGTAGTCAAAGGCCCATAGTCTGCATCTGAATCCAAGTCAGAATCCAGGTCCACTGTAAGCTGGAGGTCAAAGTGTACAGACTGTCTTCAGGTTAGAGGACTGGGTTAGTGCATGGGTAGGAAGGAGGAACAGGGCTAGTTTTTCTGTTATTGTTTTGTTCTTTACTGTGTTCTGTGCTGTTCTGCTGAACATTGCAGGCATGGTATGTTGCTGCTGGAATGTCCGGCAACAATTTGGGCTGTCCCCAGCACACCCTCAGGTGTGTTGGTTGTTAATGTAAGTGACGTATTTCACTGTATATTTCAATGTCCTCGTGACAAATACACTTGAATCTTGAAAAAACATGAATGTTTCATGGTGACAATAAACTCCAGAAATGGAGTTCAGCTACCATGGGTCGGTGAGTTTATGTAAAAGAGTAGAGGGAAAGACTTAAACCACTGACAAAATTGGAAATTGCACCAGAGTTTGATCATTGTTATTGACATCGCAAAAAAGGAGCAATGCAGCTTTCTGTGGAGTTGCCTATGTATATAGCACAAATATTGAATACATGCATATTCTTGCAAATTTCATAAAAAGCTGCCCAATTTAGGAGATTCAAATCATATAGTTCTAATTTTAGACTATCTACCAAATGTATTGTAAACAGAATCATAATAAGGGTGGTTGGTAGCAATGTGGTAAGCACCATCGCTTTACAATGCCAGCAGTTACTGATAGGGCTTCAATTCCCCTTGCTGCTTGTAAGGTGTTAGCTCTCCCCGTGAACTCATGGGTTTCCTCCAGGTGCTCTGGTTATCTCCATCTTCCAAAGACATTCAAGATAGAGATTTGTGGGTGTATTATGATGCACCTGAAGCACGGCAAAACTTGTGGGCTGCCTCAACACAATCCTCACTGCATGTGACAAATAAAACCAATCTTTTAAAAGTGGTTTATAAATATCAAGGCTTAATAAATGAACACTTCACCAGCAAACATGTGATAAGCAAATGAGGCATGGGTTTCTACGCTTGGAGAAGTACACAACATTTTACGTCAGAGGTTGAGGATTTTGGGTGCAAGTTGTTGTGGCTGTGATCAAAGTCACTGCAGAGACACTGGATCTGGGATATTGAAGTCTTTATTCATCAAACAAGCAAGCATTCTTATGAAGGTCCTCTCAGTAGACTCGCACAAACTGAAAAGTTTTATATTTTATATTTTCTCACATTTTTATACCCTTAATATCAATAGGTGATTCAATACAATTTCAATAGTTATAATGACATTATTTACTTCAAAACTTTAGCTTCCTTTCAATTCCATGTCTACAGTGTGTGATAACTTTGCTGGGAGACTTCCCTGGACTTGTTTACAATGGGGCAAATCACTTTAAGCCCATAGTTACTTGGAGAGGTGCAGGCCAATTCTACAAGAGTCCCATTGATTTCACGCCTGGCTGCTGCAGATGCAAATATCTCCCATTCACTATTTAACAAACCATATCTCTTAGCCTGGGGGCTGACCTGTGCTTTTAACTTCAATTCACTGCTTGCAATTCACAATTAGAACTGAAGACTAGTTCTTGTTTGAATCAATATCTATGTTCACATAACTCCAGAATACTCCCTAACACAAGTTTAGTGAATCATAACCATGAGAATGTGTTTATTGAATATTCACTGACACTTGTTTCACTGATGAATTAAGACTGTGATAAATACTGAAGTGAATTTGAAAACAAAGCTCAGGATGATTTTCAACCCCATCAGAATGGTGGTTTAGTGTGCTTGAAGCAGTTTATATGAACTATTACTTCAATGACATAGAGTCATGCCCATGGAATCTGACCAACCTTGCCAACCAAGATTGCCATATACAGTGGTTCCATTTGCCTGAATTTGGCCCATATCCCCCTTAATCCTTTCCTATTCACGTACCTGTCTGAATGCCTTTTAAATATTGTTAATGCACCTGCCTCGACCACTTCCATTGACAGCTCATTCCATTTACTGACCACTCTCTAGGTGAAACAGTTGCCCTTCAGATTCTTGTGAAATCTCCTCCTTCTCACTTTAAACCTGTGCCCTCTACTTCTTGATTCTCCTGCCCTCGGAAAAAGACTGTTCATTGGCTCTCTCTATGTTCCGCATGATGTTATACAACTGTGTATGATCAACCCTCATTCTCCTACTCTCCAATAAAAACAATCCACATGACTGAAAGGAATGAAAAGATGAAGGTTTACATCTTGCTTAAATATTCAGAAATACGAAAAGAAGGAGAAGGACAGGTACTCAGCCTTGAGTGATGTGTATGTGTCTACCATAGTTGGTTCACATAATAAGAGATCCAACATGAATTGGGCATTTAGGAACATCAAGGATCTATTACAACCTCTGATGACTTACAGTACTATGCAAAAGTCTTAGGCACCCTAGATCTTTTATACTGTTTCAGACCATATGGCCTCCACTGAGCCCTGATCTCAAAATCATTGAGACTGTCTGGGACAACCTGGAGAGACAGAAGCATGCAAGACAGCCAAAGTCCACAGAATCTGTGGCAAGTTTTCCAAGATGCTTGGAACAACCTACCTGGCAACTTTCTTATAAAAATGCACAACAGTGTACCTGAGAGAATTGATGCAGTTTTAAAGGCAAAGGGTAGTCACACCAAATATTGATTTGATTTAGTATTTTTTACTGTTTACTATTCTTTATAGTTTTTTGGATATGTAGAAACTTTACAGGTCATTATTTTTCAAGGTGTCTTTGCTTTACAGAATTTTTTACATGTGCCTTATGACTTTTCTATAGTACTGTTTAATTCTTAGTCCTTTCTATTTTATCACTAATTAAAAGTTGAAGGATCTTATTTTATATAACACATTGATATAACCAATCAGCTCCTCCCAATAGATCCTATCACCGTACTGTCCCCTTCAGCCCACCTCATCACCCTTATTTGGTTCCATGTGCCATCTTCCTTTCCTCTCAGATTCCATCATCTGCTGCCTTTTGCCACCTCCCCCCTCTGACCACATCTGATTGCCAATCACCTGGATCATCCAATCACTCACCAGCTCTTGCAACATCCCTCCCCCTCACCTCTTTATATTGGCTACCTCTCTACTATCCTTCAGATGAATTCAAGGGCTTTGACCTAAAATACTGCCTCTCCATTTTCCTCAGTAAATGCTACCTGACCTGCTAAATTTGTCAACCGTTTGTTTCCTTGCTCCAAGTTTGAGGCTGTTGTTCTCCATGTTATTTTGCTCTACTTGTTTATTGAAATTCTTTTCCAAACATGTTGTGGAGAAACTATGGGATAAAGTACTGTAATAAACTGTGTGTGATCTTTGCAGGAGTTAATCTGCTGGTGGGCACTGAGAATGGACTCTGGTTACTGGATAGAAGTGGACAAGGCAAAGTTTACTCACTCATCAGCCGCAGACGCTTCCAGCAAATGGATGTACTGGAGGGACTGAATGTCCTCATCACCATATCAGGTTGGGGATATTTCCAAGTTCATTAACTGCTGTACAAATGGAATTTGAACAGAGCCAGTGATGTTGCTGCTTAAACCCTGGACTCATTCTTCTCTACACCTTTTTGAGGTGGCAAATAATTCAGTTATAGAGTTTCCTCACAGTGTGTGATGATCACAATTCAGCCAAATAATAAACTAGAAAATATTCTGGAAATTGGGAAGTCTACAACGGAGACAGAGGGAGAGACAGTGAGATGGAGAGACACCATGAAAGAAGCAAAGACAGAAAAGAGAAACACACACAAAGAACAAAACAGAGTGAGAGAGAGAGAAAGAGATACACACACACACAGAATAAAACAAAGACAGAGAGACACAAATACACAGAGAAAGAAACAGAGAGAGGGGGCATCACACACACACACACACACGAAGAAACAGAGACAGAAATAAACAGAGGGATAGACAGAGAAAGAAACAGAGTAAGACATACACACACACAAAGAAACAGTAAGTCAGAGACACACAAATACAAAGAAAGAAACAGACATACAGATAGAACGAAACTGAGAGAAACACACAGTGAAAGAGAGAAAGAGAGAGACATACATAGAAAAAAGCAGGGAGAAAGAGACACACACACATAGAAAGAAACAGAGTGAGAGAGACAGAGACAGAGAAAAAACAAAGGGAGACATGCACACACCCAAACACAGTGAAATAAATACAGGGAAAGAGAGAGGGACCCCCCCCCCCCCCCCCACACACACACACACACACACACACACACACACACACACACAGAAACAAAGAGACTCACAGAAACACAGGCAAGGAAACGAGTGAGAGAGAAAGACAAAAGGAAACAGTGGAAGAGAGAGAGAGAGACAGACAGAAAGAAAACAGAGACAGAGAGACATAGAAAGAAACAAAGAGAAATATGCAGAAAGAAAGAGAGAAATGGAGAGAGGGACAAGCAGAGTCAATGTTTCAAGTTAATGACCAATCATCCAGAACATAACTGCCTGACCAGTATTTACAGCAAATTTTCAGATTTCTAGCATCTATCACCTTCTGCTGTTGAGCCTTGCTGTAACGAATTGCCACCACATTTTCTCAACATAAGGCAATCTATTTCTCTCTGGCTGGGAAGTGGCCAGTATTGGCAATTTTCTTCTTGACATCCCTATCATTATTATTATTAATGAGAAGGTTGGGCTTTCTAAACCCTAATATTCATGGTGTGAGAGCTTAACCGTTATTTCCCTGCCTCAGAAGTGTAGAACCAGGGGCGAGCATTCAGTAGATGGGTTAGCTAATTAGGAATAGTGGAAACATTTCTTAACTTGGTAACAGAGAAGGGATTGGTGTATTGGAATTTACTGTCTCAGGGAAATGAAAATATTCAAAGTATTTTCAAGACTGAGAATGACAGGTATAAAATATCAGGTGAGAAAAGGACAAGGTACATTAAGATTTAAAAATAAGCTTTATTTGTACATCATAGCATCAGAACATACAGTGAAACGCAGCATTTGCATCTTTGCTTGCGATGTGCTGGGGGCAGTTCTCAAGCATTGCCAGTCTTCCACCCCCAACATCCATTACCTTCTCACAACTCACTAATCCTAGCAATACACCTCTGTAATGTGGGAGGAAACCAAAGCATTCAGAGGAAACTCACACGATCATGGAAAGGATGTACAAACTCCTTACAGGCAGCAGCAGGAATCTAACCCTGATTTAACATCTGGCGTTGTAACATGAATGCGCTAGCGACTACTCCATCTTGCTGGCCCCTTGATTAGGCGTCATATTTCATGTCATATGTGGCCATACGTCCAACTCTGTTTCTACTTCTCATGTTCTTCCTTATCATTTACAAACTTGGCCATTTTGTATTGAGCTTTTAAAACTGACATGCTGAAGGGTCGAAAGTGGCACCAACACAGCTTGCTAAAGCACTCAACTCAGTAGATACCCCACAAGGGCCTCACTCCTCCTGCAATTGCTTCCCAATATAAGAGCATCAAAGGTTATGTGGAGATGGAGAAGAATGAGGCTAAGAGGCATAATAAGGCAGCCATAATGGAATGGTAGAACCTACCTGATGGGCTGAATGGCCTAATTCTGCTTCTATGTCTTATAGTCAACATTCAAGGTTTACTCAGAAGTTTTAATGTGTTTATGATGGTGTGATCCAGTTCTGGTTGCTCTTTTATTGCTCCTATTTTGGGTGATTTTTGAATTGGGGCCGTCTGCAGGTAATGAACACTGAACTGAACTGAAACATGCTTTTTATTTTTGTATTTTATATTGTGTTTTTGCTTGCTCTTTTGTTGGGGTTTGCACAAATTCTTTTGCATGGGAGGGGGTTTGATGCTTTTCTTTGAATGGTTGTATATTGCATACGTGCTTTGATAACAAATGTACTTTGAATCTTTGAATGTTAATGAAGCAGCCATTTTGAGGGATCTTTTCAACACCTGAAAAAAAGCAGAATTTGACCAAGCTCCATGGATTTTTGACCATGTCACTTTGGTCCATGCATTTTTTTTGTAATATTCTTCTTTACATGCTTATAAAACAAAACATCTGGACAAAACAGGTCTTCCTCATGTGAAGTCACTTCTGTTTCTTCACACCAAGGTTTCATCACGTTATCTGGTGGCAAATGGTTCCTTCAGTTTCCCAGTGAAAGACTGGAGAGACTGGATTTTTCTGTATCAGATATCTTTTTGTGCCTCTGATGCTCGAATTTCCATTCCGATGACACTAAATCCATTTTCAGTGTCAACAGTTAATTCGTCATCACTGCACATCCAAGGATATCTCTTCCATTCCAGGAAATGCATTCTAATGTCCTTGTCCTGGACTCTTCTCTTGTGTTTGCAGGACCCTGTTGGATATTGTTAATTTAGAATGCTGTAATGCCAATTCATTCATTTATTGGCGGTTAGCAAGGGTAGGTGGCGGGGGAGCTGCATGGCCGTGGTAGTAGCAAGGACTAGATCTCAAGTCATGGTGTCAGGAAAGAGACATTGGAGCCTGTGCACTCCACCGGAGGCAGAATGGCGCAGTGTCCAAGCTGGAGTCGGTGCTGCCCCCACCCCACCCCGTGTTCACACAGCAGACGGTGCACTGTAATGTGGTCAGCTTCAGATTTCTGCAACGTTCATGGGTTCAGAGTCCTAGACTATAGTTTTTTTGTGTGACTGTGATTTACCGATATCTTACATATGATTGCTACCTTATACGCGCCTTGTGCTGTGTGTGGCTGTTCGTACTGTGTTTCACATCTTGACCCCGGAGTAAGGCTGTTTCATTTGGCTGTATCCATGGGTATATATGGATAAGTGACGGATAAACTTGAAATTAAATTCGAAAATATCTGGAGCTTACAATTATATATCTAGTTCTTGGTGATAATTTATTTTTGTATTTGCATGGTTTGACTTCTTTTGCATATTGGTTGTTTGTCAGTCTTTGTGTGTAGTTTTTCATCGATTCTATTGTAGTTCTTTGTTCTACTGTGAATACCTGCAAGAAAATGAATTTCAGGGTTGTATATGATGACATATATGAACTTCGATCATAAATGTACTTTGACTTTGAGAATCTGCTGTATTAATATCAAAAGTTGTTAACAGAAGAGATTGGGCACCATGCTAGTGTAGTTGTTAGCACAACTCTATTACTGCTTGTGGCATCAGAGTTCGGAGTTCAATTCTGGCATCACCTGCATGAAGTCTCTGTAGGTACTCCCCATGGAAAGAGTGGGTTCCCCCCCCAGTGCTCTGATTTCCTCCCACAGTCCAAAGACATATCGGGTAGGGTAATTGGTCATTGTAAATTGCCCTGTGATTAGGTTAGGGTTAATCAGGTTTGTTGGGGGTTGGTGGGGCAGCGTGGCTCGAAGGGCCAAAAGGGCCTAGTCTGTGCTATATTGCTAAACAAATCAGTATTGGCGGATGCTAGACTCTGAAGGTGTGTAAGATGATAAGAGGCATAGATTGAAACTTCTCCCCAGTGCAGAAATGCTAATTCAAGGGGGGCATCGCTTTAAGGTCTCTAGAGGGGAGGGATGTCAGAGGTAGGTTTTTACCAAGGTGGTGGTAGAGGCAGATACAATAGGGGCATTTAAGAGATGCCTATATAGGCACTTAGATGAGGGAAAAATAGAGGACTATGAGAAAGGGAAGGGTTAGATTGATCCTGGAGCAGCTAGAAGGGTCAGCATAGCATTGTGGGCCAAAGGGTCTGTTGTAAGTTTAAAATGAACTGCTAGAGTAACTAGTAATTCAAAATGTCAAGCACCATCTGAGGAGGATGAATGAATACATGATGGAGAGAATTAGAATTGGTTTATTGTTAATTACATTAGCAATTTATTCCCATACTCACGACGAGTGAAAGGTTGGTCTGTACATCTCTGTAGACCAATCTACTTCAGAGATGCATGGTACCATCATGGATAGCGCGATGCTTTACAGCGCCAGCTGTAATATTGGGGTTCAATTCCTGCCAACATCTGTACGGAGTTTGTACGTTCTCCCTATGGTTGCGTGAGTTTCCTCTGGGTTCTCCAGTTTCTTCCCACATTGCAAAGATGCACAGGTTAGGGTTACTGAGCTGTGGCCATGCTATGTTAGCACTGGAGGCATGGAGACACTTGCAAGCTGCCCAGCACAATCTGCATTGATTTGAATCGATGCAAACAATACATTTCACTGTATGTTTTGATGTGCATGTTACAAATAAAGTTAATCTTATTTTAAGATGTATTCCTCAAGTATTAACATAATCCTTGAGGCTCTGGTGCTGGATGTTTGTTCAAACCTGTCAGCGTTCACAGATACATCTGTTTCCAATTCCCTATTTACTCCACTGAATATCTTTTTTGTGTGTTATTTCTGATACTGTTCACATTCCTCATTCTTATCTCCCAGTGAAGCTCCTTTATCTTCCTTATTTCCCTTTGAACTGTGGCGGTGATCCATTTAGGATCAGGGATTTGAATCTATGCATGCTGACTTCTGCTGTGCAATGTCAACTGAGACATAAATAAGTAATTTCCCTCTGTCTATTTCAACTCTTTCCTTATGGCCTTGGTGTTGCCCCCATTGCACCAAATCACACATCATCTATGACATCATCAAGCTGTAATCACAATTACCCAAGTGTGTCATGAGCTGTATTTTCTGCAGGCAGTGTATTTGCTTTCCATTTCTGAACTGAGTAAAGAGCCACTCCTTGTACCTTCTCAGATGTGCTGGCCCATGAAGCAACTGTGCATCATATTTACTAATTCTGCCTGAGATGTTCGTGCAATCTTATTTTTTATGTAGTTGCTGAAAACCCACATGGTACCATAGCAGTTAGTGTAGTACTCTTATAGCTTGGGCTTTCAGAGTTCAGAGTTCAATTCTGACATCGTCTGTAGGGAATCTGTATGTCCTCCCCATGAAATGCATTGGGTTTCTCCAGCTCAGCTCAGGTTTCCTCCCACAGTCCAAATTAGTGGGTTAAATGGTCATTGTAAATTGTTCCATGATTAAGCTAGGGTTAAATCGAGGGCTGTCAGGTGGCATGGGTCGAAGAGCTGTAAGGGCCTGTTCTGTGCTCTATCTCAATAAATAAATAAATCTCACAGTTACATCAATGCACACAGAATGCTGGAGGAATTCAGCAGGTCAGGCAGCATCAAAATCACATTTACATCCCCATGTTGGTGCTGGATTAAGTATTGAGTCTGTCCTGTTATCTTGATCTTGCAATGTTCTCTCGCTTTGGTGACTGTCTTTGTTCTGGGTACTTTATTTCTTTTACCTTCCAGTCTCTTGTGGTATGTTCAGCACTTTGCCCCGTTGTATTTCTTGTCTCTCTGAATGTGTACGGTGGTATTTGTCTCCATCTACTGGAATAATCGCATTTGTAGTCTTAGTGCATTTTCCAATGTCTGCACGTATTCCAGTTGAGAAATCGCTCCACAGGAATTTCTACACCTCCAAGTTGATCCTCATAAATAACAGTTCACTAATAAAATTTTTCGAAATCTCTCCTCCCTCATCTTGTTCCATTCTCCATTCTGGCTCCCCTCTCACCCCTTCTTTTCCTTCACCTGCCTATCAATTCATTCGGGTGCCCTGCTCTTTCCCTTTCTTTATTAGTTCACTCTCCTCTCTTAACAGATTCCTTCTTCAACATTAAAGATTGCTTAATGTCATTTCCTGTACAAAAGTGTAAAGGAGAGCAAAATATTTGTTACTTTGGCTCCGATGCAGCGCCAAAAGAAAAACCACAATAAGTTTAGGAGCACAAAAATAAAAGAGCACAATAAACATAAGTGCATAAGATAGCTTATGTACAGTGATTGTTTGTACATAAAGTGATGCTAGGTCCAAGAGGAAGCTGACTGACAGAAAATGATAAAGTGGGGTCAAAGTAATGGACAGAGCTGTTGATCAGCCTTACTATTTTGGGAAAGTAACTGTTTCAGAGACTGGTGGTTCTGTATGGATGCTACATGGCCTCCTCTCTGATGGGAGTAGGACAAACAGTCCGGGTGCAGGGCGGGTGAGATCGTTCCTGATGTTACTGGCCCTTTTCCAGCACCTTTCTGCATTATCTCCTTGACGGTGGGTAGGTTGGTGAAGTATTGGGCTGTTTTGACTAAGAGTTGAGCCCTTCTGTCCAAAACAGAGCAGCTTCCGCACCGTGCAGTGATGCAGCCCGTTAGGATGCTGTCTCTTACACATCTGTAGAGTATAGATGTCGTAGACCAGCTCTCTTCAGCCTTTTCAGAAAGTAGAGGCATTGGTGAGCATTCCTGATTGTGTATGATGTGTTCTAGCACCACGAGAGAGTGTGCAAGATGTACACTCCCAGGAGTTTGGAACAGCTCACAATTTCCATTGCTGTGCCACCAATATAAAGGGGGGTGTGAATTCTCCTGAAGATGATAAACATCTCCTTTGTTTTTTCTGACAAAGAGGAAGAGATTATTTTTTTACCTATCATCTCCCTGCTTCTCACCGTTCCCCCTACCCCACCACCTACCTTCCTCCATCAACTGCCAGCGTGCACTCCTTCCCCTCCCCACACTACCTTGTTCCGGCTTCATTTTCCTTCCTTTCCAGTCCTGACGAAGGACCTCAGCCCAAAGTATCAACTGTTTATTCTGCTTATTCCTCTCCCTAGGAGCTGCCTGACCTGCTGAGTTCCTCCAGCATTTTGTGCGTTTTGCTCTGAATTTCCAGCATTCGCTGAATCTTAAAAGTTCACTCTGCCCTGTTTGCGTTTGATGTTTAAAAATACACACAGTGTCATGGTCTTCTGCAGTAGCTCATCTACTTCCAGGTTTGACATGATGTGTGTTCAGAGACCATCTTCTGCAATCCATTATCTGAGCTACTGTCGCCTTCCTGTCAGCTTGAACCAGTCTGGCCACCCTCCTCTCACCTCTCTCATTAATAAGGCATTTTTGCCAAAACAGCTCACTGGCTGTTTTTTTTTTGTTTTTCACACCATTCTCTGTAAACTTTACAGATTGTTGTGTGTGAAAATCCCAGGAGATCAGCAGTTTCTGAGATACTCAAACCACCCCATGTGACACCATCATTCCATGATCCAAGTCACTTAGATCACATTTCTTCCCCCATTTTGATGTTTGGTCTGAACAACAACTGAACCTCTGGACCATGTCTGCATGCTTTTATGCAGTGAGTTGCTGCGACATGATTGGCTGGTTAGATATTTGCATTAATGAGCTGGTGTATGGGTGTACCTATTAAATTGGCCACTGAGTGTAGTTGACAAGGAAACAAAGGCGGAGGAAAATGAGCCTCCAATGACTGGCATAAGCACAATTTCCTGAATGGCTTCACTCTACTGCAAGTGATAGTCTTCTCTCCTACAAGTGTGAATCTACTAACCTGCCTTTAACATCCAATGGACCTGCCATCGCAGAGATCCCACCATCAACACCATGCATGAGAAAGTTAATATAAATCCCATAAGCTATATGCCATCAGAAGTCAAACAAAATGCTGGAGGAACTCAGCAGATCAGGCAGCATCAATGGAAAGAAATAAACAGTTGACATTTCGAACCAGGACCCTTACGTTGACTGTTTACTTCTCTCCATAGATGCTGCCTTACCTGCTGAGTTTCTCCACCATTTCTTGTGTGTTGCTCTGGATTTCAAGTATCTGTAGAATTTCTTGTGTTTGCAAGGCCAGAAGATACATTATGGATATTTATGAGACTCTTAGATAGGCACATGGATGAAAAAAAAAATAAGCGCTATGTGGGAGGGAAGGTTTAGATTGACCTTGGAGTATTTTAAAGAGTTGGCACAATACCTGAACTGTGCCTTACCAGTCTATTTTCTATATTCTATTAAGATGGCATTCTGCAGTGAGTGACTCACCTCACCTATGACTTTTCAACCTCTGACTCTCCAAACCCTTTCCACCTTGTACCAAGTCCGCATCGAGACTACAATGTGACACGCTCCTCTAGCCTGATTCAGCGAAAAACACCATGCAAGACAAAGCAATATGTCTGAATGGCATTTCGTGTACATTCACTTCCTCCACTGCAGCTCTGTAGCTACAATGCATACCATCTCTAATGCACACTGCACTTCCTCAAACAAGCTACTCTTTGACAGCACTTTGATGTTACCAGCAGGAAAGATAAGGACAGCAGGTGTATGGGAACACCATCAGTTGCAGATTCCCCACTGAGGTGCATGCATGTAAATGTATAATCACTCCTTCTCCATCACTGGATCTGAACCCTAGATCTGACTCATCAGCACTGTGGGAGTGCCTTCACCAGAACGTTATAATGACTCAAGAATGCCATTCTCTACCACTTTTTAAAGGGTAATTTATGATGGGTCATTAGGTTATCTTTGACAACAACACCCAGATCCCAAAAATGAATCAAATAATTTTTAAATGTTGCTAAAATCTGGATTCAATGTCTTTCATTAATGAATGATAACCATCAATTGTTGAATGATAACTGAGTTTTCATCAATGTGTTTGGCTTTAACCTCCTTCTATCCCTCATTCCCCTGCCTCTCCCTCATGGTTTCACTGACCACTCTCAGATTTATGTTGATCGTAATGATATCCCATGTTCTCATTTGATTGCTGTGTACCCATCTTTTATATTGTTGTTAAATCCTGGAAATGGGACAATTGCATTAGAGCAGTGGTTCCCAACCTTTTTTATGCCATGGACCAATACCACTAAGCAAGGGATTCCCAACAGGAATTAGAGAGTGTGATCACTACAATCCCATTAACATTCTGCTCACCTACTTAACCTATGAATGATTTCCCTTCTATTTTGCAAGTACAATGGTGAAGGAATTCACTTTACTTAATTAATGAGCAGCTCATCAAGACGTTGTCTCACAGCACCAGAGATCTGGGTCCAATCAGGTGCTGTCTGCATGGAGTTTCCACGTTCTCATTGTGACACTGTGAAGTTCATCCTGGTGCTCCAGTTTCATGCTACATCCTGAAGACCCTTCGGTTTGTAGGCCAATGGGTCTTAATGGGTAAATTGCCTCAAGTGTGCAGGAGATCTGGGATAATGATGGAGGGAAACAGCAAATATGGGGTATTAATATGATTCGGGCAAATGGGCTAGATTGAAATATTAGCTTTATTTGTCACATGAACATCGAAACATAGAGTGAAATATGTCATTTCTGTCCAACACATTCCAAGGATGTGTTGGCAGCAGCCCACAAGTGCAACCATACTTCTATCAGTGAATGTGGGAGGAAACGAGAGCCACCAGAGGAAGCCCACGCAGACACGGGGAGAACCTCCTTCCAGGCACTGGCAGGAATTCAACCTGCTTCGCTGGCGCTGTGAGGTGCTACGCTAACTGCAACACTATCGTGCCACCATGTGGTTGATGGTTGGTACAGACCCAGTGGTTGACATGGACTCATAATTTGTTCCATTCCTCTAAATTACAACATTGATCACACTTAAAACATAGTTATTTGATAGGTATTTGGGATTTCTTCAGACACAAAAGGGATTTTCCTTCTAAGTCTCCCCACAGTCTGTTCTCTTCCATTACAGTATTTTGCTGAATTATTTTGTATTTTATTTAATTATTGAGATGCAGCACAGAACAGGCCTTTCCAGCCCCTTGAGCCATGCCACCCAGCAACATCCCAATTTCATCCTAGCTTAATCATGGGACAGTTTACAATGACCAATTAACCTACCAACATCTTTGAACTGTGAAATGAAACCAGAGAACCCCAGGGTAAACCCTGTTGGTCACAGGGAAAACATACAAACTGCTTACAGGCAGCATTGAGAATTGATCCCAGAGCACTTGTACTGTAAAGCATTGTGCTAACATTATGCTCTCATGCCACCCTGGAGGCTAATGGGTCACTGTAAATTGCCTTAAGTATGCAGGAGAGAGGTAGATCTGGGTAGAATTTGGTACAGCTGCAACCAATCCCACAGTTCAGCAACTTTTCTGTCTTCTGGGAACACACACAAAATGCTGGAGGAACTCAGCAGGCCACGAAGCATCTACGGAAAAGACATTTCAGGCCAAGACCCTTCAGCAGGACAGTAAATATTCTGTTCCAGTTTGTTGCACATGGTAATGTAAGCTGGTCCTGCAGAGAGCGCTCTCCTTAACCTCTGCTTCTTCAGCCCTCATTGGTATTTGGTTTTATCAATGTATGTTTATATTTATCACAAATATAATGTGAGTGTTACCTGTGGTAAGAGGCTGGAAAATTCACTGTGACAGGGAGTTTGACTTTGATGGGTGCTGATGAGAAATGAGCAGAGGAAAGTTTAAAGAAGATGTGTGGGGCAAATATTTTACTCGGAGTGGTCCATGCTGAGGCAGGTGCTAGCAATAGTGGTGGAGGCAGATATGATGGTGGTATTTACAAAGCTGTTAGACACATGAACTGTGCACAGAGTGGAGGGATATGGATTATGTACAGACAAAAATGATTTAATTTAATTAGGCTTTATGTTTAGCACAGATATTGTGGGCTGAAGGACTTGTTCTTATCCTATGCTGTTCCACGTTCAACATTCAAGCCATGCCCAATTCTTATGGGGTTGTTCTACCTTCTATTCAGGTTCAGACTGAGATTTATTTTTTTACATTTACAATCTCTGCCTTAAATTATACCCGATGACGTGGCCTCCACAGCCATCTGTGGCAATGAATTCCACAGATTCACTCTTTTCTGGCTAAAGAAATCCCTCCTCATCTCTGCTCTAAGGCAACGTCCTTCTATTCTGAGGTTGAGCCGTTTGGTCTTAGTCTCCCATAATACTGGAAACATTCACTCTATCTGGTCCTTTTGGTATCTGATATATTTCAATGAGATCCCCCTTCATTCTTCTAAACTCCAACAAGTTCAGGATCAAAGAAATAAAATGCTCCTCCTAAGTTACCCCTTTCTTTCCCAGATCATTCTTGCGAACCTCCTCTGTATCCTCTCCAATCCTTTCTGCTCACAATCCCAAATCTGTTCACAATACACCATGGCAGTCAAACCTATAACTCATAATGTGTCATATTAGCATTTCCTTGCCACCGACTCAACCTACAAGTTAATCTGCAGGGAATCTTCCACTAGGACTCCCAAGTCCCTTTGCACCTCCAATTTCTGAATTTGCTCCCTTTTGAAAATAGGATATGGTTTATTCATTCTCCCTCTCTTCGGGTAAAAGGAAAGGCAAAACCAAACTACAGATTCTGGATATTTGAAATAAAAACACTGGAAACGCTCAGCACATCAGGCAGCTTCTGTAGAGACAGAAACAGAGTTAAGATCATTCCACTGATGCTAACTTCTGTGTGTCACCAGCATTTGGTCCATAGATGCTAGCCTGACCCGCTGATCAACAGGATTTATAGTGCAGGGGGAGAGAGCTAGTATAAAGTAAAGTGCTGAAAGGGTAGGGGTTGGCAAGTGATAGATGGAACCAGGAGAGGTTATTAAAATGAAGGTAAGATAAGATTAGCTTTATTTTTCAATTGTGCATTGAAACAGTGCTGAGTACACTGAAATGTGTCATTATGCATCACATCAAATCAGCCCAAATTCTGCTGGGCAGCCTGCAAGTGTCTCTGTGTTTCTGGTGAAAGCATATCATGCCCATAAGCAACCGGATGTCTTTGGAATGTGGGTGGAAACTGATGCGGTCACAGAGAGAACATACAAAATCCTCACAGACAGTAGTGGTACCGTAAGAGCTTTTAAGCTACCACTTCGCTACTGTGCCGCGCCAAATGGTTGATGATGCCTCATTAGGAGTTGCAAGCTGAACTTTCACTCCAGTATGTGATGCACCATCAATAACTCACTCTGAGACATAAAGGCGAGATATCGGCTTTTATTGACTGGAAGAAGGAACCAGCAGTGAGTGACCATCATACTACATCCTGGAGACTGAGGCCGAGCATCAGGCCTCGATCGCCTTTATACAGGGGTCTGTGGGAGGAGCCACAGGAGCAGTCAGCAGGGGGCGTGTCCAGACAGGCACACGTAGTTCACCACAGTATGGATGCTGCCCGACCTGTTGACTAACTCGGGCATTTATCTATCTTTGCTGCAATCACTGTATAACACTAACTGCTACGCTGTGAGGTGGTTAACACTAGTACACAGTTAAAACTCCAAAGTAAGTTATTATCAAAGCACATATTGTCACCATATACAATCCCCCAGATTCATTTTCTTGTTGGCATACTCAATAAATCTATAGAATAATAACCATAACAGAATGAAAGACCATGTTTACAAAGGATAACACATTGTGCAACTACCAAAAGATAGAAATAATAATAAATAAATAAGCAATAAATATTGAGACCATGACGCAAAGAGTTGGTAGCAGAAGTTGAGAGAATATCACCTAATTGCCCAGGTCTATGCCAGGCATTCTTGTAGAACTGGAGTTAAAGGTGCAGAGAGAAGACAAATGAACTTGATGTTATGATAAATGGCTTTCAGCATCTCTGTTAGCAGAAACAGCATGTTGCCTTGGGATTCTGATAACCAAAGACTGTAGGAAGAGTTGCTTCCTCTGTCCCAGCATTATCAAGACTTTGGAGAGGGTGCAGGATGCTGCCTGGATTACAGAGCATGTGCCTTAGAGAGGCTGGACACACTTGGATTGTTTTCTCTGGAGGGACAGAGACTGAGATGTGATTTGGTTGAGATTTATAGGATTATGAGAAGCGTAGATAGAGCAAACAGACCATATCTTTCTTTCCCAGGGTTGAAATGTCTAATATCAAAGGGTGTGCATTTAGGTGTGAGGGGACATATGTTCAAAGGAGAGGTGAGGGGCAAGTTTTTTACACAAAGTGGTGGGTGCCTGGAGTGGTGGTAGAAGCAGAAACATTCGGGACTTTTAAGAAACATTAAGATAGGAACATGAATGTGAGGGAAATGGAAGCATATGGACGTTGTGTTGGCATTGCGTTTAGTTGGTCTTTTGATGACTAATTTAATTGGTTCGTCACAACATTGTGGGCTGAAGGGCCTGTTTCTGTGCTGTACTGTTCTATGTTTGACTTCTGATTGAAACATATAAGATTATTAAGGGATTGGACACGCTGGAGGCAGGAAGCATGTTCCTGCTGATGGGTGAGTCCAGAACTAGAGGCCACAGTTTAAGAATAAGGGATAGGCCATTTAGAACAGAGATGCGGAAAAACTTTTTCACCCAGAGAGTGGTGGATATGTGGAATGCTCTGCCCCAGAAGGCAGTGGGGGCCAAGTCTCTGGATGCATTCAAGAGAGAGTTAGAGCTCTTATAGATAGCGGGGTCAAGGGCTATGGGGAGAGGGCAGGAACGGGGTACTGATTGTGTATGATCAGCCATGATCACAGCGAATGGCAGTGCTGGCTAGAAGGGCCAAATGGCCTACTCCTGCACCTACTGTCTATTGTCTATTGACTTCATGCTTGTGTTGTCTCAACAGTAACTTGTTAACATCTGGCAGGAATTCCTTTTAATTTAGATTGTTTTTCTAATGATAAATACTTAACAGACAAAAGCTAAAGGCTAAGAATGGTCTGGGGAATGTTGTTGTTCTGTGTGGTTTATAGTACAACCCCGTTTGAATTCCTCTGGCAACAGAAGATCTGGTTCTCATTACAGCTGGTGCTGAAACGCTGTGGCCAGCTGGTGGGGCTGCGCACCATGTGGCCAGCATCACAGCGCTCCGGTCCCTCTCCAAGCTGCTGAGGCGTTACGGTGAATATTCAGACACAGCGCATGCATTATGAATGCTCGTCGCTACCCAACATCTGGTCATTACTTTTTTTATCCCTTAAGCAGGGATAGAGGCTGTTGGCCAGTCATGCGTTGGACTGGCTGTGTGTAACCGATAGTCACTGTGACTTGGGTAGTGATGAGATGAATGCCAGCAGTTACACTTAACAATGCACAACGGCTCAGAGTGAACTTTTGACTTCCAACTCAAATTAGAACTGCTTCAAGGGGGCTAAACTCAAGTGGAAATTCAGTTAATTAGCAATTTTCAGAATAAACGGGTCAATGGAGAGGCTTGGTTATTTATTTATCTTCTTACTTAGAAATACAGCACAGTAACAGGCCCTTCCAGCCCAATGAGCTCACAACTACACCCATGTGATCAATTAACCTACGAACCTTATGCCCTCAGAATGTGGGAGGAAGCTGGAAAACGCGGAAGAAACCCACTCAGTCATGGGAAGAAGGTACAGTCTGCCCGCAGACAGCGGTGCAATTGAACCCAAGTCACTGGCTGTAATAGTGTCAGGCTAACTGCCAGGAATAATGTTGGTTCTCCCGGAGGGTGGTAAATCTATGGAATTCATTGTAGATGCCAAGTCGTCGGGTATATTTAAAGTTGAGGCTGATAGGCTCTTCATTACCGAGGGTGTCCAAGGTTTTGGGGAAAAGGCAGGAGAGTGAGGTTGAGAGAGAAAATAAATTCAGCAATGATTGAATGGCGGAGCAAATTTGATGGGCTGAATGCCTTAATTCTGCTCCTGTGCCTTTGACCATAAGATCTTATGGTCAATAATTCAGGTGAAACACCAATGTCTGCTCCCTGTTCAGCTGCAAACTGACCAGCAGAGGGCTTGCTGTTCAAGCAGTATCCTTGCTGTTCCTAATAGTGTGCTCTTCCGAACCAAGATCGCAGATGTTGTTCCTGGGATTTGTTGGAGCCATTCTCCCAGTCCAGGTGTCACAGCTCCAATCAGGTTTATTAACTTAACAGCAGCAGTTCAATGCAATACATAATATAGAAGAAAAAAATGAAGTAATAATGATAATTAATTAATAAATCAATAGATAGATAAATAAATAAATAAATTGCACTATGTGTATTTTGAATAGATTAAAAATCATGCAAAAACCAGAAATAATACATATTTCAAAAGTGAGATAGTGTTCATGGTTTCAATGTCCATTTAAGAATCGGATGGCAGAGGGGAGGAAGCTGTTCCTGAATCGCTGAGTGTGTGCCTTCAGGTTTCTGTACCTCCTACCTAATGGTAACAGTGAGAAAAGGGCATGTCCTGGGTACTGGAGGTCCTTAATAATGGACGCTACCTTTCTGAGACACCGCTCCTTGAAGATGTCCAGGGTACTTTGTAGGTTAGTATCCAAGATGGAGCTGACTAGATTTACAACCTTCTGCAGCTTCTTTCAGTCCTGTACAGTAGCCCCTCCATACCAGACAGTGATGCAGCCTGTCAGAATGCTCTCCATGGTACATCTTTAGAAGTTTCTCAGTGTATTTGTTGACATACCAAATCTCTTCAAACGCCTAATGAAGTGTAGTCGCTGTCTTGCCTTCTTTATAACTGCATCGATATGTAGGAACCAGGTTAGGTCCTCGGAGATCCTGACACCCAGGAACTTGAAACTGCTCACTCTCTCCACTTCTGATCCCTCTATGAGGATTGGTATGTGTTCCTTCATCTTACCCTTCCTGAAGTCCACAATCAGCTCTTTCATCTTACTGACGTTGAGTGCTAGGTTGTTGCTGCGGCACCACTCCACTAGTTGGCATATCTTGCTCCAGTACACCCGCTCATCACCATCTGAGATTCTACCAACAATGGTTGTATCATCAGCAAATTATTGATGGCATTTGAGCTATGCCTAGCCACACAGTCATGGGTATACAGAGAGTAGAGCAGTGGACTATGCACACACTCCTGAGGTGCACCAGTGTTGCTAATCAGCAAAGAGGAGATGTCATCACCAATCTGCACAGATTGTTGTCTTCCAGTTAGGAAGTCCAGGATCCATTTGCAGAGGGAGGTACAGAGGCCCAGACTCTGCAACACTTCTCAATCAGGATTGTGGAAATGGTGGTGTTAAATGCTGAGCCATAGTTGATGAACGGCATCCTGGCATGGGTGTTTGTGTTGTCCAGGTGGTCTAAAGCCGTGTGAAGAGCCATTGAGATTACATCTGCCGTTGACCTATTGTGGTGATAGGCAAATTGCAATGGGTCCAGGTCCTTGCTGAGGCAGGAGTGCAGGCTAGTCATGACCAACCTCTCAAAGCACTCTTAATGTGAGTGTTGCCGGGCGTAAGTCATTAAGGCAGCTCACATTATTCTTCTTAGCGGTGGTATAATTGTTGCCTTTCTGAAGCAAGTGGGAACATCAGCGCACAGCAGTGAGAGGTTGAAAATATCCCTGAATACTAACAACAGTTGGTTGGCACAGGTTTTCAGAGCCTTACCATTGAACCCTTGAAGGTCCATTGGGATCTTCCGCCTTGTGAGGGTTCACTCTCTTTAAAGACAACCTAACATCGGCCTCTGAGACAGAGGTCACAGGGTCATCAGGTGCAGCAGGGATCTTCACAGCTGAAGTTATATTCTCCCTTTCAAAGCAGGCATAGAATGCATTGAGGTCATTTGGTAGTGAAGCATCATTGCCATTCATGCTATTGAGTTTTGCTTTGTAGAATTAATGTCTTGCAGACCCTGCCGGAGTTGTCGTACATCTGATGTCACCTCCAACCTCATTCAAAATTGTCTCTTTGCCCTTGAAGTAACAATTTACAATGTACATTATTAGCAGTTAGAACTGAAGACTGGTTAATATCTGTTCTATTCAGCTGGAGGAATACCAGGGCTTGAAAGAGCAAATAGCAAGGACACTGCACCGAACCCTCAGACTCCCAGGCCTCTGAGAGGACCCAGGATTGAGGGGAAAAATACACATATGCACCACTCGTAAGGGGTCAGAAAATGTCTGTCAGCCATTCCTCTATCCATGCCAGTATCTTACCTGTAATGCTATATGGTTTTATCTTGTTAGGCAGCCTCATGTGCGGTTCTTTATCAAATGCCTTCTGAAAATCCAAGTAAATTACATCCACGGCCCGAGACAGCCTGTGCCAAGTTTGGATGAGTGAGTGAGCTTGCGTGCGCACGCGCCTAAGATTCTTGCACAGTGCTTACTGTTCATTCACCATGTGCAGTGTCGCATGATGAGGGAGATCATATTCTTTGACCGTGACAATGGCAAATTTTTCTACAGAAGTGGTTTGCCATTGCCTTCTGCTGGGCAGCGTCTTTACAAGACAGCTGACCCCAGCCATTATTAATACTCTTCAGAGATTTTCTGGCTGGCGTCAATGGTCACATAGCCAGGGCTTGTGATCTGCACCAGCTGCTCATATGACCATCCACCACCTGCTCCCATGACTTCATGTGATCCTACTCACTTTGCTCAAGGCTGACCTGCAGGATCGTGGAGGGAAAGAGTGCCTTACACCTCCTTTGGTGGAGATGTGTCTCCACCCCACCACCCAGATCTACTGTACCTGACAAAATAAACACAGAATCCTTACACTACAGCATAGAAACAGGCCCACTAAACTACCATGTCGCCTAGTCCCAGCGACCTGCATGTGGAACTATCTCCATAATCCTCTCACCATGTCCTTAACCAAATTTCTCTGAAATGTTGAAATCAAACCCAAATCCACCATTTCCACTGGCTGCTTGTTCAACACTCCCACTACCCTCTGAGTGAAGCAGATCACTCTGATGTTCCCCTTAAACTTCTCGCCTTCTACCATTCATTCGTTACATGCTGTGTCAAATGACGTAGGTAACCATGGTCTCACAACCATGATTTATTTTCTGAGAAGATTTTGGACAGAATTGGTTTGTCATTGTCTTCTTCTGGGCAGTGTCTGTACAAGTCAGGTCACCATAGCCATTATCAACACACTTCGGAGATTGCCTGGCATCAGTGGTCGCATAACCAGGGTTGTGATATGCTCCAGAGTCGTAGGACGATCCACCATCTGCTCCCATGGCTTCATGTGACTCTGATCGGGGGGCTAAGCAGGCGTTACACCTTGCCCAAGAGTGACCTGCAGGCTAGCAGAGGGAAGGAGCGAGTTAGACCTCCTTTGGAAGAGACGTGCCTCCATTTCACTCCCCACTTTCCCTCTTATGTAAATATTTAAGTACAAGAACTCCCAAGTGCCTTTACACATCTGATTTCTGAATTTACTCCCTGCTTATTGTTGTCTGAATGCATGCCTTCAAAATGCCTTAGACCTCTTCACTGTGTTAAAACCGCCATATAAATGTCAGCTATTGTTGAATACCCTGAGCAAGCGCGTTGTGTCAATGCCCCAGGATAAGCAGATCCAGTACCCCGACTGGAGCAATTTCCTCCCCCCCCCCCCCACCCCACCATTGGTCTGTACCTTATTGTTTGTTTGTAACATTAACGGTATTATTAAAAGATTGGGGTGAATTTTCCCGGTGCTACATTTTGCATGCAAATGAACATCATTCCTCCAGAGCACCCTCGGCTGGACAATGAAGTCGCCAACAGAACGTTCTAATATTGTAAAAATAAGGAACATTATTGAGGTGCGTTAGATAATGAGGGACATAGACAAGGTGAAAACGTGTAGACTTTTCCCCAGAGAAAGGGTGCCCAAAGCACATTCTTTATTGGTATCCATTGGTGGGACTGAATTACAAACCTAAAGACCCTCGACAGGGCAGTATCATAATTGTAAAAGCACAGCTTTGGTGGACAGGGCAAGTCATATCATACCTCTGAAGGATTCCCGAATCCCCAAGCAGCTCTTGCTGGGCAAGAGGAATCGAGGCAGGCCCCAGAAGAGGTTCAAAGATTGTGTGAAAACTAACATCGCCCGTGCTGGGCTTGTACCAAAATGGCTGGAACAGAGTGTGGAAGACCAGAGTGGCTGGTGAGCATTGGTTGGAACCGTTGACAACAACCTGGAGCAGAACAATGAGCAGTACTTATCGCTGCTCGATGAAGAAGGAAGGGAAAGGATGTGTTGTCATTGGAGAGAGTCCAGAGGAGGATCACAAGGATGATTCTGGGAATGAAGGGGTTAACATGGAGTGAGCATTTGGCAGCTTTGGGCCTGTACTCACTGAAATTCAGAAGAATGTGTGGGGATGTCATTGAAACCTACTGAATGTTGAAAGGACCACACAAGGTGGGATGTGGAGAGAATGTTTCCTATGGTGGGAGTGTGCAGAACTAGAGGGCACAGCCTCAAAATTGAAAGGTGACCTTTTAGAACAGAGGTAAGGAGGAATTTTTTTTAGCCAGAGAGTAGTGAATCTGTGGAATGCTCCGCCACAGACTGTAATGGAGGCCAAGTCCATGGGTATATTTAAGACGGAAGTTGACCATTTCCTGATCAATCGTGACAGCAAAGGATATGGTGAAAAGGCAGATGCACGGGGTTGAGTAGGAGCCCGGATCAGCAATGATGGAATGGCAGAGCAGACTCGATGGGCCAAAGGGCTGAATGGCTTAATTCTGCTCCTTTGTCTTGTAGTCTTATGGTCCAAAACAATAGCAACAGCTCTACTTCCAGATCCAACACAGTTTTCACATCCTTATTGTGGACAATTATGTCACTCACAACTTGGATTCAGCAGCCACCCATGAACACACAACAGAATTGCACAAATTGAACCGTCATAGTTGGATACGACAGACAACCAATCACTTCTTGGTGCAAAAATAAGGAACATGATAGAGGCACGCAAGATCACGAGGGCACAGACAAGGGGGGAGCATATCGTCTTTTCACCAGAGATAGGTTGCTAAAAGAAAGAGAGCATTAGTTTAAGATCAGGGGAGTGAGAGACTTGAAATGGACAGCTGGGGGGGGGGGGGTAGAGGTGAGGGCAGCTTCTTCATGCAGAAGGTAGTCCTGCATGGGGAATGAGCTGCTGGACATCATGGCTGAGGTGGAAAGCTCAGTATTATTTAAAAGCCTTCTGGATAGGCACAACAGTAGCATAGCTGTTAGCGTGACATTCCAGAGTTCAGAGTTCAATTCCGTTGCTGTTCTGTGAGAAGTCTCTATATGTCCTCCCCGTAGAATGTGTGGGTTTTCTCCAGGTCCTCCAGTTTCCTCCCACAGTCCAAAGACATACCGGGTAGGTTAATGGGTCATTGTCACCGGGTGGGTAAACTGTCCCGTTATTAGATTGTGGTTAATTGGGGTTATGGGGTTGCTGGGGCAGCGTGCCTCAAGGGGCTGGAAGGGTCTACTCCATGTTTATCACTAAAATAAAAATAAACATAAAATAAGTATACTGATAGGAGAAATTTTGAAGACCGTGAGCCAGATGTGGGCTGATAGCCCAGCTTGCTGGGCCACCCATTTGGCCTGGATGAGTTGAGCCGAAGAGCCTATTTCAATACTCCATGACATTATAACTCGATATCTCTACTTTGATTTGTCAAATTGGAGGTCTAAATGAAGCTTCAATAAATTCCAAGGGTTTTGACTAGCTGTTGCTCTGTACAACAGATGTGTGCACATAGCGATGGTCACACAGTGTGATTCTATAAAGGACTGACTCTCACTGCGGAGGCTCGGCGCCAGAACAATGTCACACTGTTTGCTGCCTTGCGATGATTTAATGCTTTCAGGCCTTGCAGGTTGATGATGATTTGCAAACTCAAGTGTGCAGCCTGACCCCATCAAAGTGCCGTGGTCTCCTGTCACAACAAACCTACTCAGAATGTGACTACGTTAATCCATTTGAAATGCAACATGGAATACTCATTCTGCATCATAGCTTCCAGTGGCAAGTTCAGAAAGAAAGCCAATGATAAAACGTAAGCTGCACCAGTGATATTTGCCCCTCCCCCAAATCCACTGCACAATCTGTGTTATAGATCTATGGCAGACTCCCCTAATATAGGAAACATTCCCTCCACATCCACTCTATTCATCCCTTTCAAAACCTGATAGGCTGCAATCAGATCACCCCTCATCACGAACAATGATGAGATGGCCTACAGACAGGAGATGGAAGAGCTTGAGGCCTGGTACAAGGCAAATAACCTCTTCCTCAATGTCAACAAGACAAAGGAGATGGTTATCGACCGCAGGAGAACTCGTACCACTCACAACCCTCTACATCAGCAGTGATAACTCTGAGCAGTTTCAGACTCCTGGGAGAGTCACATCATACACAACATCTTATAGTCCCAGAACACATTCTGCATAATGAGGAAAGCTCACCAACATCTCTATTTTCTGAGGAGGCTGAAGAGAGCTGAACTTTGCACATCTATACTCATGTCATTCTACAGCTGCACAATGGAGAACATTCTAACATGCTGCATTACTGCATGGTACAGAAACTGTACTGCGACAGACGGGAAGTCTCCACCACGAGTTGTCAAAGCCACTCAATGCATCACCAGCACCAACCTACTTGCCATCAAGTACATATATACAGAAAGATGCCAGAAACATCATGAAGAATCCCACACACTCTGCTCATGAGCTGTTAGTCCCACTTCCATCAGGGAGAAGGCGATGTCGCATCCACACCAGGACCACCAGACTCAAAAACAGTTACTTTCCCCAAGCAGTAAGGCTGATCAACTCCTCCACCCACTAACCCACCCCTCCACACCTTCAACCACCACTACTTTATAATTTCCTGTCAGAGTCACCTTATGTAGAGCCGAGCATCACTTTACAGACATTCAATCAAACTATGTATGTAGGCTAACTTATGTATTTATACTTATTGTCCTTCATTATATTGTGTTCTTTATCTTGTATTTTTTGTGCTACATCAGATCCAGAGTAACAATTATTTTGTTCTCTTTTATACTTGTGTGCTGGAAATGACACTAAACAATCTTGTCGTTCTTCTAAACTCCAGTGAGTTTTGGTCCAGAGCCATTAAACACTACTCATACATTAACACTTTCATTCCTGGGTAATTTTCATAAACGGATATTGGAAGTATTCAGCAGGTCAGCCAGCATCAGTGCTCACTCTGTTTCTTCTCCCCTTCGATGCTCCCGGACCTGCTACTTCCAGCATTCCCTAATTTTATTCTGGATGTCCTGCATCTACGGTTTTTCAAAGTTCAAAGTAAATTTATTATCAATGTACATATATGTCTCCATATACTACCTTGAAATTCATTTCCTTGCAGGCATTCACAGTAGAACAAAGAAGTGCTTAAAAATCAATGAAAAACTACTCACAAAACAAAGACAAACAAACAATTTGCAAAAAAATACAACAAAAAACACTAATAATAAATAATCCTGAGAACATGAGTTGTAGAGTCTTTATACATTATCATATAACAATCACAGCACAGAAACAGGCCATCTCGGCCCTTCTAATCTGTGCCGAATGCTTACTCTCACCTAGTCCCACCTACCTGTACTCAGCCCATAACCCTCCATTCTTTTCCTGTCCATATACCTATACAATTTTACTTTAAATGACAATACCGAACCTACCTCTACCACTTCTACTGGAAGCTCGTTCCACACAGCTACCACTCTCTAAGTAAAGAAATTCAGCCTCGTGTTACCCTTAAACTTTTGCCCTCTAACTCTCAACTCATGCCCTCTTGTTTGAATCTCCCCTACTCTCAATGGAAAAAGCCTATCCTCGTCAACTCTAACTATCCCCCTCATAATTTTAAATACCTCTATCAAGTACCCCCCCCCCAACCTTCTACGCTCCAAAGAATAGAGACCTAACTTGCAATGCTCTGATTTATAAAGGCCAACATACCAAAAGCTTTCTTCACCACCCTATCCACATGAGATTCCACCTTCAGGGAACTATGTACCATTATTCCTAGATCACTCTGTTCCACTGAGTCCTTGAAAGTGAATCTGTAGGTTGTGGAATCAGTTCTGAGCTGAGGTTATACCTGCTGGTTCAGGAGGCTGATGGTTGCAGGGAACCTGGTGGAGTGGGACCTGAGGCTCCTATACCTCCTTTCTGATGGTAGTAGTGAGAAGAGAGCATGGCCTGGATGGTGGAGGTACTTGATGTTGGGCACTGCATTTTTGTGTAGCCTTCCTTGTGGATGTGTTCAATGGTAGTTAGGGCTTTGTGATGTACTGGGCTGTATCCACCACCGTTTGTCGGCTTTTCCATTGGTGTTTCATACCAAGCTGTGATGCAGCCAGTTAGGGCACTCTCAACTGTACATCTGTAACTCTCGCTTTGGCTAGTGGCTAAATATAGGAGGTGATAGCCCCTAGCCCAGCCAAACTTAACCATATAACAATTACAGCACAGAAACAGGCCATCTCGGCCCTTCTAGTCTGTGCCGAACGCTTACTCTCACCTAGTCCCACTGACCCGCACTCAGCCCATAACCCTCCATTCCTTTCCTGTCCATATAGCTATCCAATTTTACTTTAAATGACAATACCAAACCTGCCTCTACCATTTCCACTAGAAGCTTGTTCCACATAGCTACCACTCTCTGTGTAAAGAAATTCCCCCTCGTGTTACCCTTAAACTTGTGCCCCCAACTCTCAACTCATGTCCTCTTGTTTGAATCTCCCCTACTTTCAATGGAAAAAGCCTATCCTCATCAACTCTATCTATCCTATTCATAATTTTAAATACCTCTATCAAGTCCCCCCTCAACCTTCTACGCTCCAAAGAATAAAGACCTAACTTGTTCAACCTTTCCCTATGACTTAAGGGCTGACACATTCTAGTAAATCTTCTCTGTACTCTTTCTATTTTGTTGACATCTTTCCTATAATTCGGTGACCAGAACTGTACACAATACTCAAATTTGGCCTTACCAATGCTTTGTACAATTTTAACATTACATCCCAACTCCTATACTCGATGCTCTGATTTATAAAGGCCAACATACCAAAAGCTTTCTTCACCACCCTATCCACATGAGATTCCACCTTCCTAGATTATTCCTAGATTCCACTATTATTCCTAGATCACTCTGTTCTACTGCATTCTTCAATGCCCTACCATTTACCATGTATGTCCTATTTGGATTATTCCTACCAAAATGTAACACTTCAAACTTATCAGCATTAAACTCCATCTGCTATCATTCAGCCCACTCTTCTAACTGGCCTAAATCTCTCTGCAAGCTTTGAAAACCTACTTCATTATCCACAACGCCAACTACCTTATCTGCATATCTGCATTATCTGCATATTTACCAATCCAATTTACCACCCCATCTCAATAAGAAATCTCATTTGGGTGGACACTGTGCGATGTGTCCCCTGTTACAAATCAGTACCCCGAAATAACAAACAGTACACAATATGTGATTAAATGGTTAAGCTTTATAATTCTTACTTTGACTATAGGTTAGTAAAGAAAATGAAAAAAAAAGAAAAAGAGCCAAAACTTATGAAACAACATGGAGATGTTGGCACAATGTTGGAGCTCTCTGATAAGTCAATCATCCACCATCGACCTCCCCCGATCTTCGCTGCCCTTCGGACCCTCGCTCCAAGTCCACCTCATCCAGAGGTCTACCAACTCTCTCCATTCACGTCTTCTCTCCTCACCTCTCCCCAGCAAAAGACCACAAAAATCTCTCTTCCAGCTCACAAGAAAGAACAACAGCATTCTAAACTCCGTTATCTCTAGTCATAACCCAAACATTGCTGCTACAGAGAAACCATTACATTATCAGTGAAACCTTACAGCATGTTACACATCTATACAAGTTTGTCAAGGTTTTAGATAAAATGGCCAATCTGTGCAAATTTCTAAGTAAGTAGAGGCACCGCTGTACCTTCCTTGTAATGGCACTTACATGATGGTCCTAGGACAGATCCTTTGACATGATCATCTCCAGGAATTTAAAGTTACCAATGCTCTCCACCTCTGATCTCCTAATGAGGACTGGCTCATGGACCTCCAGCTTCTTCCTCCTGTAATCAATAATCAACTCTTTGGTTTTGCTGATATCAATCAGATTTTCAATCTCACTCTTATTCATCACCTCCTTTGATTCTGCCAACATCATTGGTGTCATCAGCAAACTTAAATATGGCATTGGAGCTGTACTCAGCCTCGTAGTGATTAGAGCAGGGGGATGAGCACACAACCTTGTGGTGCATCTGTGCTGATGGCAATTGATGTTTTTCCCTTTAGCAGTGAACATTGGTCTGATTCATGCCGCGATGCCCACTGGCACAGTGTGGAACACATCTTGCTTTGAGTGCTCATCGTGATACTGTTCACCCCACAGGGAAGAAGAACAAGCTGAGAGTTTATTACCTGTCGTGGCTGAGAAACAAGATACTGCGCAATGACCCAGAAGTGGAGAAGAAGCAAGGCTGGGTGTCGGTTGGTGATCTGGAAGGCTGTGTCCACTACAAAGTTGGTACGTGTTGATCATCTGGGGGATGGGCTGTTCACTACTCCTGCCTTTGCAGTGGGTTGTTGCTTCTGCTTTAGGGAATGATTTTCTGTTGCTCAGCTAACATTCAGAAATGTTGGCACAAGGTTCAATCCCCTTCCTGGTTCCATCCAACTACCATACCCACAGGCTTTCTCCAGCCCTTCCATTAACTATGTTTGGTTCCACCTACCATACACCTGTCTCCAAATGGTTTCCATGATCCTATTATCATCTTTTCGCCCTCCAGCAGCCAACTCCAACCTTCACAGTTTCCTTCCCCATCTATTTTCATCTCTGCAAGCAGCAGGTTCCATGCACAAATCATACTCTGTATAAAAAAGTACCTCTGACTCCCACCCCCACCCCCATATTTTATTCTAATCACTTCATATCCTCTCATATTGGCCACTTCTGCCCTGGGAAAACAAAGACAAACCAGAAGACTGAGTACAGGATTAATGGTGGACAAACCAGAAGACTGCGTACAGGATTAATGGTCAGTTACTTAAGAGTGTGGATGAACAAAGGGACCTTGGGGTCCAAATCCATACATCCATCAAGGTCACTGTGCAGATTGACAGGGTAGTTAAGAAGGCCTATGGGATTATGGGATGCTAGGCTTCATTAACAGGGGGATTGAGTTCAAGAGTAGAGAGGTCGTGTTGCAACTCTACAAATCCCTGGTGAGGCCACACTTAGAGTATTGTGTTCAATTCTGGTCACCTCATTATAGGAAGGATGTGGAAGCTATGGAGAGGGTGCAGAGGAGATTTACCAGGGTGTTGCCTGGTTTGGAGAACAAGTCATAAGAAGCAAGGTTAGCAGAGCTGGGACTTTTCTCTTTGGAAACTAGAAGGATGAGAGGAGACTTGATAGAGGTCTACAAGATTATGAGAGGCATCGATAGGGTGGATAGTCAGTACCTGTTTCCCAGGGCACCAATAGCAAATACCAGAGGGCATATGTACAAAATTAAGGGAGAGAAGTTTAGGGGAGACATCAGGGGTAAGTTTTTTACACAGAGGGTTGTGAGTGCCTGGAATGACTTGCCAGGGATGGTGGTGGAGGCTAAAACATTAGGGGTATTTAAGGGCCTCTTGGACAGGCACATGGATGAAAGAAAAATGGAGGGTTATGGGGTAGTGTGGGTTTAGTGCTTTCTTTTAGGGATTATATGGGTCGGCACAACATGGAGGGCTGAAGGGCCTGTACTGTGCTGTAGTGTTCTATGGTTCTATGGAAAAGGTGCTGGCTGTTTCTATCACGTCACCTCTCATCATCTCTCACTCCAAAGAGGAAGAACCCTCGCTCACCCAAACTTTCCTCAGAGGACATGCTCTCTAATCCAGGCAGAACGCTGATTAATCTCCTCTGCACCTTTCCTAAAGGTTCCATATCTTTCCTACCACGTTTGCGTTCACTACCACCCTGGCAGCACATTCCAGATACCCACTGTCCTGTGTAAAGAAAAATTGCCACAAACACCAGAGGGCATCCTCAGGGTGGAGGAGCAAACACTTACATTCCTTCTGGATACCCTGCAACCTGATGGCATGAATCTTGATTTCTCCTTCCAGCAAACAAATCTGCCCCCCCCATTTCCTCTTTTCCCCATTTTAGCCATTCACTTCTTTTCATCTGCCTTTCATTTCCCCCTAGATCCCCTCCTCCGTCCCTTTCTGCTATTGTCCACTCTCCTCTCCTTTTTCTCCACCTCTTGACCTTTCCCAACACCTGGCCTCACCTATCACCTTCCAGCTAGCCTCTTTCCCCTCCCTCAACCTTTTTTATTTAGGCATCTTTCCCCCTTCCCTTCCCGACTGGTCACTCTTTGCCTGACCTGCTGTTCTTCCAGTATTCTGTGTGTGTTACCACACATGCCTTCTTCGAACTTACAACCTTCCCTCCCCCTCCCGTTAAACACATGCCTTCTAGTATTAAATATTTCAACATTAGGAAAAACGATTCTAGCTGTCCATCTTATCTATGCCTCTCATAATCTTATATAAATTTCTATTGAGTCTCCCCTCAGCCCCCACCTTTCCAAAAGCAATTTGGAATTTTTCCACCCCTGATGTCGAACATAATTTATAAACCAAAGGAATTATATTTTACAACTGTGTTTTATTGTTGTAAAATTATCCAAAAGGATTCTCATTTCCAGTCCAAAATTATAATGAGAAGGAGCATTTGGCTGCAAAGTGCCCTTGGTATTCATTTTCATCCAGTCAAGCAGATTTGGCTCCTGTATTTCATGACAGAAACCCTGAGTAGTCCTCATTCTTTTTTAATTGCTCTAGTGTGCATGTGGAGATGATAGGAGAGTGTTGGCAGGCTCCAAATGCGCAAAACCAGCCTCAATGACAACCAGTAGGATCGACAGAATTTCCACGCTGTCTCAGTGCTTCACTTTTTAATTCACATGAGAATCCATGTTTCCATGTATGATCTTCTTCCGTGGTCCCGTAGCATTAGTGCAACACTATTACAGCTTGGGGCGGTTCAGAGTTCAAGTCCAGCCCCGTTCTGTAAGCAGCCTCTGTCTGTTGTCCCCTTGGGATGTGTGAGTTTCCTCTGAGTCCTCCAGTTTCCTCCCATGGTACAAAGACAAACTAGTCAGGTTAATTGGTCGTTGTAAATTGTCCCATGATTCAGTCAGGGTTAATTGGTTTGTCGGAGGTGACAGTGCAACGTGGCTTGAAGGGCCGACTCCACACTGTATTGCCAAATAAATAAAAAAAATTATATTGAATACTTTACTTGATCCTATAATGTTATTTTCTTTCAACAGTTTCATAAAGATACCACTGTCAGCTTTGTATATTGATACTGTGATGTATGCACCCGGCTTCTTTCTATTAAGTATGAATGAGCCCTGCACATTTTGGCCTTCCACATAATATCTAGCTCTCCACTGAAAATTACGTTTAGATCTGTTTCTCCAACTCAGACAATACTTTCCAGATCATGATAAACCAGCAGTCTTTAAAGAAAACTCGTCTGTGTCCTTCTGCATCATTGTGTGATATGGAAGCAGCAAGACACTGCAGAGGATAGTAAAAACAACTCGGAGAATCACTGGGCTCTCCCTCCCCTCTATTTGTGACATTTACAGGGAGTATTGTAGACAGAGGGCCCAAAGTACTGTTGAGGACCCCCACCACCTATCACACATTCTCTGTGATCTACTATCATCAGGAAGGAGGTACAGAAGCATCAGGACTAGGACTGCCAGACTGGGTAACAGCTTCTTCCCCCCAGGCTGTGAGACTAATGAATACCCTGTCACTACTGAGGTCTCATCACTAAGATAGCAAGCTGTTTACTTTTTACCTGTGCTGCGCTTTACTACATGAATTTTGAATTATATTTTATTAATCTATAGTGTAAGATTCCGATTTATGTTCTGTGTCTGATATATGTTGTCTGGGTACTCTGTAGTCTGGAGGAATGTTGTTTCATTTGATTGTATATATTTACAATCAGATGACAATAAACTTGAACTTGAACTTGGTATCTGGCCCTCCTGCAAGCAAAAGTATTCATTGGAAGCTCTCCATGATTCTGAGGTGCCTTTGTTAAGGAATGCATGGAAATACGTTCTCCCCTTTTGTATTTCCTACATTCTATACCCTTCGTTTTCTGTTTTTATCTCACTGTAGGCAAGAGTCCATGTGGGGGAGTGGTGGGACTGGTTTCAGTTGGTTCTGCTGAATCCAGTCAATCCACACATGGACCAGAACCCTCCAGGCCTTGCGCATCCATGAACCCATCCAAATTTCTCTGAACTGTTGAAATCAAACTCACATCCACCACTTCCTCTGGCAGCTCATTTCACACTGTCGCCACCCTCTGAGTGAAGAAGCTCCCCTTCATGTTCCCCTAAAACATTTCACCTTTAACCCTCAACCTGTGACCTCTGGTTCTAGTCTCACCCAACCTTAGTGGAAAAAGCCTGCTTGCATTTGCCCTATCTATACCCCTTATAATTATATATACCTCTATTAAATCTCCCCTCATTCTCCTACACTCCACGGAATAAAGTCCTAACCTTTGCCTATAACTCAGGTCCTCAAGTCCTGGCAGCATCCTCTTTCAATCTTGTTTATATCTTTCCCATAGGTGGATGATCTAAACTGCCCAAATACTCCAGATTAGACCTCACCCACATCTTATACAACTTCAGCATAACATCCCAATTCCTGCAATTTCTTACAGTCATGTGCAGACCAGTTGTGATAGCAAGATGATAAGCATCCACATAGAATGCTTTCTATGGTGCATCAACAAAAGTCAGTAAGGATTGAAAAGGACATGCCGAATTTCCTCAGCCCCCTGAGGAATTGCCACCTCACATTTAGCAGTTGGAGTGAGATGAAGGATGTGACATCACTGCGTCACAAAACATGGCAACAAGCCCTTCAGCCCACTACACCTGTACTTTTAAAGTGCCCACGTTTATTCTATTTTACTTTTGTCAGCTACATAACCCACTCTTCCCAGATGCAGCAATCATCTGCAAATTAGGGGAGATTTCCACTGGGGCAGCATCCAGGCTGAAGGTGGTGCTGCCCCCCGTCCCCAGTGTTCGCTCGGCAGAAGACAAGCTCAGCTGTGGTCAGTTGCAGATTTCTGCAGGTTTCATGGCTCAAGTCTGGATTTTTTGTTACTTTTTGGCTATATCCTACTGATACCTTTATATGCTTGCTATCTTGTACAAGCTTTGTGTGCTTTATGCTGTGTGACTGTCCGCACTATGTTTTGACACTGGAGTAATGATGACTCGTTTGGCTGTATTCATGGGTATTCATGTATTGTTGAATGACAATTAAACTTGAAACGAATTCAATTCAATTCACAGTACCAACTAACCTACCTGGGTATACTTACCTGGCTACATAACCTGGGTAGATTTAAAGCAGTCATTGATTGGTTCACGATTAATAAAGGCATCAAAGGTTATGGGGAGAAAGCAGGAGAATGGGTTTGAGCAGGATAAAAAAAAAAGCCTGGATGGAATGGCCAAGCAGCCTCAAAGGGTCGAATGGCCTAATTCTGCACCTATGTCTTGTTGTCTAATAGCTTTATGATTTCATCTCCTTAATTTATGGTATTATTTACATTGAATGTTTCATAACAGCCACCAGAGAGAACCAACACAGAACGTAGAGCAGCATGGCACAGCATAGGAACAGACTCTTCAGCTCAAAGTTTCTATGGACCACAAGATGCCAAATGAAACTAAATCATTTCTGCCTGTTTATGATCCATATCCATGCATATTCACAAAAGCCTCTTAAACACCACTGCCATTTCTGCCTTCACCACTATCCTTGGCAACACATTCCTGTCTGTGTAAAAAGGAACATCGCCTTTGACATTCAGTGCACATCCTCTATTGTTTCATAAACACAGGAAAGTCTGCAGATGCTGGAAATCCAAAGCAACACACTCAAAATGCTGAAGGAACTCGGCAGGTCAGGTAGCATCTAAGGAAGTGAACAAGCACTCTACATTTTGAGCAGAGACCCTTCTTCAGGACTGGAAAGAAAGGGGGAAGACACCAGAATAAAAGGGTGGGAGGAGGGGAATGAGGATAGCTAGAAGGTGATAGGAGAAGCCAGGTGGGTTGGAAAGGGTGACGGACTGGAGGAGAGGGAATTGATAGGAGAAAAGAGTGGACTGGAAGAGAAAGGAAAGGAAAGGTGGGGGACCAGTGGGAGGAGATAGGCAGGTGGAAAGAGGTAAGAAACCAGTGTGGGGAATAGAAGGAGAAGAAAGGGGAGACAGGATTTTTTTAACCAGAAGGAGAAATTGATATCCATGTCATCAGCTGTGGGGCTGCCTAAACGGAATATAAGGTGTTGCTCTTCCACCCTGAGAGTGGCCTCATCTTGTGCCATAAATCCTCTATTATCTGTCATTTCTACCCCGTGACAAGCATTCTAACTCAATTCTCCACCCAAGTTATGGAGAAAGATAGAATAACTTAGGACTTTATTTCCTGGAGTATAGGAGAATGAGGAGAGATTTTTATAGAGGTATACAGAATTATACAAAATTATAGGTATAGAGTTCTGAGGTGCAAAGGAAGTGTAAGACACTCCTTCCCTCCACTAGCCTGCAGGTCACCCTTGGGCAAGGTGTAACACCTGCTTAGCCCCCTCCCCACCAAGCAGGGTCACGTGAAGCCATGGGAGCAGTTGGTGGATGGTTGTGTAAGCAGCTGGTGCATATCACAAGTCCTGGTTATGTGACCACTGACGCCAGGCTGAAGGTTATTGATAATGACTGGGGTCACCCATCTTCTAAGAACGTCGCTCAGAAGAAAGCAATGGAAAAATGCTTCTGTATGAAAACTTGGCAAAAACTGTCCTAGTCATGGAAAGACCATGATTTCCTTTGTCACATGACACAGCATATAATAAACAAATGAAACAAAATTATGAGTGCATAGACAGGGTAATTGTTAGCAGGTGTTTTCACTGGAGGTTGGGAGAGATTAGTATTAAAGCTCATGGGTTAAGAGTGAAAGGTGAAACATTTAAAGGAAAGCTGAGGGAGAACTCAAAGATGAATCAATGGGAGTGTGGAACAAGCTCCCAGCAGACGTAGAGGACATGGGTTCAATTCTATCACTTTTGAGAAGTTTGGTAAAGTACGTGGAAGTGGGGGAGATGGGTGGGTTTCTGTGATCTAGTGGACTATGACTCCATAACTCTAACCACATGATAGAATCCAATTCAGTCACTCTAGTGTAAAGACAATTCTCGGACTAATTACTGATTATTAAAACATTTCTAATTAGCACTAATTAATGTGCGACCCAATTATATCATGTATTTTGATATATCAATTAATTTTGATACCAAAATAATTGGAACATTAATTCCTTGTGTTCACAGTTAAATATGAAAGGATTAAATTCCTTGTGATTGCTCTGAAGAATTCTGTTGAAGTCTATGCGTGGGCTCCAAAACCATATCACAAATTCATGGCATTTAAGGTAAGCTAATTCACAGGGTATATTGACCAATGTGATGATTAAAGATTATCAGTGGTTTGATTCGAGATTCAAGGCAACACACACAAAATGCTGGGGAAACTCGGCAAGGTCACGCTGCATCAATGAAAATAAATAAACATTCATTGGGCCGAGAGCCTTCATCAGGACTGAAAAGGGAGGGGGAGGAAGCCAGAATGGAAAGGTGGGGTGGGGAAGGAGGATACTAGAAGGTGATAGGTGAAGCCAGGTGGGTAGGAAAAATCACATTGTTTCCAATACACAAGTGTAATGGAGAGTATTGTTACTCTGGATCTGATGCAGCGCCAAAAAAAAACACAATAATGATTTTTAAAGAAAGCTCAATAAATATAAATACGTAAATTAGCTTATTTACATAGATTGAATGTACCTCCATAAAGTGGTGCTAGGCACTGTACTGTCGGTACATAAGGTGACTAACAAGAAATGATAAAAATTGTGAAGGGGTGGGTTAGTGGGAGGAAGTGTTGATCAGCCTTGCTGCTTGGGGAAAGTCACCGTTTTTGAGTCTGGTGGTCCTGGCTATGTAGCCACCACCCTGGTGGGAATGGGACAAACAAACCATGAGTGGGGTGAGTGAGATCCTTCATGACGTTACTGGTCCTTTTCTGGCACCTTTCTGTATGTATAGCAGGAAGTTTGGTGCTGGTGATGCATTGGGCAGTTTTGACTACCTGTTGTAGAGCCCTCCCATCTGCCACAGTGCAGTCTCCCTACTGTGCAGCGAGGCAATTTATTGGAATGCTCTCTAATGCGCATCTGTTGATTGACATGAGTATAGATGTATGTAGTCCAGATCTCTTCTGCCTCCTCAGAACGTAAGGGCATTGGTGAGCTTTGCTGATTGTGTAGAACGTGTTCTGTGACCATGAGAGGTTGTGTGAGATGTAACTCTCCCAGGAGTTTGAAACTGTTCAGTTTCCACTGCTGTGTTACTGATGTAGAGGTGTGTGAATAATGTGAGTTCTTCTGAAATCAGTAACAATTTCCTTTGTCTTTTTGTCATTGAGGAAAAAGTTATTTGCCTGATACCAGGCCTCAAGCTCTTCAGTCTGCTCTCTGTAGGCTATCTCATTGCTGTTGGTGTTGAGCCCCATGACGGCCATGTCATCAGCAAGTTTGATAATGTGATTATTTGATTTAATTACATTAGGTATTATACTAATCCTTGGGAATATTAGTTCATGTTCACAATTTACTATGCTCACATCATTAGAACAGAGATGGATACAACAGGTCAGAGGCCCAAATATCCTGGTTACTCACATGAAGAAACATTAAAACAGCTCTTGGTGTAGTCACCTGCTTTGTCTTGCGTTAGTCAGACAGCAGTAACAAAGAATTTGAAAGAGTTAGTAGCAGATCAGACGGCATACCTGCCATTTCTTTGGCACTTTTGTCTGTTTTATGAGGCCGAGTTGCTCGCTCAACGTTCAGCCCTCACAGATGGAAAATGTGCAAGGAGCTGGGCAGATTCAAACCTGGGAACACTCACCTCAAAGTCCAGTGCAAATGACACCACACCACTGGTTGGTCATGTGATAGCAAATCCAGGCATAAAAGCATGCAGACATGGTCAAGAGGTTCAGTTGTTGTTCAGACCAAACATCAGAATGGGGAAGAAATGTGATCTCAGTGACTTTGACCCTGTAATGTTTGTTGGTGCCAGGCAGGGCGGTTGGAGTATCTCAGAAACTGCTGATCTCCCGGGACTTTCACACACAACATTCTCTAGAGTTTACAGAGAGTGGTATAAAAGACAAAATCAACAACATCCAGTAAGTGGCAGTTTTGTGGGTAAAAATACCTTGTCAATGAGAGAGATCAGAGAAGAGTGGACAGACTGGTTCAAGCTGACAGGAAGGTGACAGTAACTCAAACAACCATGTGTTATAAAGGTGCTGTGCAGAAGGGCATCTCTGAATACACACACATCGAACCTTGAAGTGGATGGGCTGCAACAGCAGAAACCACATACGTTCAGTGGCCACTTTATCAGGTATATTAGGTACCTAATAAAGTGGCCACTGAGTATAGGTTACTAGTGTACACATCCACGGTGACTTGGAAATAAGGTTTACTGGTAATAATGACAAACACGAGTACACCAACTGAAAGCTGGCATGGTGCCTTAAATTTTCTGTCTCCTTTCCTTTTTTTGTGAGCTATTTGCCCATCAAGCAAAACAGACTTCTTGTGACCTAAGTAAATGAACACAAATGTGACAAAATATGTTCAAGGATTATTTTAATAGTAATAGTAAGCCGCATAATTGAATTTCTTAATGTAATCTATCTCATATCATATGTTCATGACCTAGTTATTCAGCACACTCTTGGGTCTCTCGGTGTTAACTCCCAAGGATTGAAGAATATATTGCTTTAGAAATGTTCCAATTTCTGACTCTATTAATTCCCTGCCTTATTTAGGTTGACAGAGTTGAGAAGTGGAACAGGTTATGAGGACAAGCAATACATTGAAGTCTTTCAGGCAATAATTGTTTGATTCTTTGAAAGAATTAAATGCAGCACTCGCAATAAAGCTGATTTTAAAGTTCAAATTAAATTGATTATCAAAGTTACATATATGTCACACTCTATACAACCTTGGGATTCATTTTCCTGTGGGTATTCATAGTAAATACCAAGACACAAAATGCTAATAATTAAATAAATAGATATCAAGAACATGAGATGAAAAGTCCTTAAAAGTGAGTCCATAGGTTGTGGGAACAGTTTGGTGTTGGGGTAAGTGGATTTGACTAAAGTTATCCCCTCTGGTTCATGAGCCTGATGGCTGAGGGATAACACTTATTCCCGAACCTGGTAGTGTGGGTCCTAATGTTCCTATACCTCCTTCCTATATCAAGAAGAGAGCACGACATGGATGGTGGGGGGTCAATGATGATGGATACTGCTGTCCTGAGACAACATCTTGCCAGATGTTTCAGTATTATAGTGGAGTAAAGGGAACTAAAGAGTGATGAGGGAAGAGCTGGCCAAAGTTGATCTAGCAGGGATGATGGCAGAAGAGAAAGGTTTGGAGTTTGGAGTCCTGGGGCAGGTTTGAAGAGTACAGGATAGATACATCACAAAGATGAAGATGTATTCTAAAGGAAGGTTGACATAACCATGGCTGACAAGAGAAGTCAAAGACAGCATAAAAGCAAAAGAGAGGAAAGATAGGGGATTGTGAACATTTTAAAAATTAACAGATGGCAAATGAAAAAGATATAAGGAGACGAAAGATGAAATATGAAGTTTCAGCTAGCCAATAATATAAAAGAGGATACAAAATCTTTTCAAATATATAAAGTGTAAAAGGGAGATGAAAGTGGATATTTGACCATTAGAAAATGATGCTGGAAAGGTAGTAATGGGGGACAAAAAATGGTGGATGAACTTAAGCATTTTGTGTCAGTCTTCACTGTGGAAGACAATAGCAGAATGGCAGTAATGCAGGAGTGTCAGGGTGCAGAAATGACTTTCTCCAGCATCATTGCTATTACTAAGGAGAAGGTGCTTGAGAAGCTGAAATGTTTGAAGGTAGATAAGCCATCTGGACCAGTTGAACTACATGCCAGGGTGTCAAAAGAGGTAGCTGAAGAGTTTGTGGAGGCATTAATAATTATCTTTTGAGAATTACAAGATTCTGGCATGATTCTGGAGGTCTGGAAAACTGCAAATGTCCCTCCACTCTTTAAGAAGGGATGGAGGCAGAAGAAAGGAAATAATTTGCCAATTAGACTAACTTCAGTGGTTGGAAAAACATTGGAGTCTATTATTAAGGATAAGCTTTCAGAGTACTTGGAAGCACATGATAAAATAGGCCAAAGACAACTTGAGTTTCTCAAGAGGAAATCTTGCCTGATAAATCCTTTGGAGTTTTTAGAATAAATAACAGCCAGGATAGACAAAGGAGAGTTAGTGGATGATGTTTGTTTGGATTTTCAGAAGGTCTTTGACAATGTGCTGCACATGAGGCTGCTTAGCAAGATAAGAGCCCATGGTATCACGGGAAAACTACTACCGTGGGTAGAAGATTGGCTGACTGACAGGATGCAAAGAGTGGGGGAAAAAGGGAGCCTTTTCTGGTTGGCTATCAGTGACTAGTGGTGTGCCACAGGGGTTGGTGTTAAGAACACTTCCTTTCATGTAATATGTCAAAGATTTGGATGAAGGAATAGTAGGCTTTGTAGCCAAGTTTGCAAATGATACGAAGATATGTGGAGAGGCAGATAGTGTTGATGAAGCAGGGTATCTGCAGAAGGACTTTGACTGATTGGGGAAATGGGCAAAGAAGTAGCAGATAGAATATAGTGTCGGGAAGTCCACTATACTATAGTAGTATTGTATACTACTATACTATACTTCCTATAGTATAGTACTATATACGCTACATGAACGGCACTTGGAAGGAATAAAGGCATAGACTATTTTCTAAATTAGGAGGTAATTCAAAAATCTGAGGTGCAAATAACTTGGGAGTCATCGTGCAGGATTTCTTGTTTGTTGAGATGGTTATAAAGATGGCAAATGCAATGTTAGCAATGCAATGAGAAGACTAGAATACAAAAACCAGGGTGTAATGCAGAGTCTTTATAAGGCATTGGTGAGACAGCATTTTGAGTATTATAAGTAGTTTTGGACCCCTTATCTAAGAAAGATGTGCTGACATTGGAGACGGTCCTGAGAAGGCTTAGGAGAATGATAGTGGGAATGAAAGGGTTAACACATGAGGAGTGTTTGATCGCTCTGGGCTTATACTCACTGGAGTTTAGAATAATGAGGGGGGGGGGATCTCACTGAAATCTACTGAATATTGAAAGGCCTAGATAAAGTGGGTGTAGACAGGATGCTTCCCATAGTGGAGGAGTATACGGCCAGAAGACACAGTTTCAGAACTGAGGGACATCCATTTAGAAGAATGATATGTAAAAGTGTCTTTAGCCAGAGGTGGCTAATCTGTGGAATTCATTGTCATTGTCATTGCCAGTTCATTGGGTATATTTAAGGTGGAGGCTGATAATTATTTGATTAATCTGGGCTCAAAGGTTATAGGGGGAAAAATGGAATATGGGGTTGAGAGGGAGGATCAATCAGCCATGATGGAATGGCAGAGTAGACATGATAGAACGAATGGTCTTATTCTGCTCCGATGTCCTATGGTCCTGTTGTCCATATAGATGTGCTCAGTGGTGGAGAGAGTTTTACCTGTGATGTTTTACTGAGTTGTTTCCACTTTTTGGAGGTTTTTCCATTCAAGGGCATTTGTGTTTCCATACCAAACTGTGATGCAAAAAGTGTGTACATTCTCCACAATGTGGTGAGAGGGGGTAAGTTCAAAGGAGGTGTGAGTTGCCCGTTGTTATACACAGAGAGTAGTGGGTGCCTGGAATGTGTTGCTTTTGGTGGTGCCAGAGGCAGATACATTAGAGGTTTTTAAGAGACATCTAGATTGTGAACAAAACGGAAGGATATGGATATTATGTAAGCAGATGAATTTGTTTAGATGGCAATTTGATCACCTATTTAATTGGTTTGGCACAACATTGTCGGATGAAGGACCTGTTCTTATGCCCTAATGGTCTATCTTCTAAGACTAAGTTAATTAATAAACTTGTTCTGCTCAGACAATTGGGTGAAAGGGGCTAACTCCATAACCATAATGCCAAGGATTCCCTTCAAATCTGCATGATTAGCCTTATCAGAATGAAGTTCCATCACCTCCATCTTGCTCCACACCTCCTTCCTTTTATTCCATGGTCTGCTGTCCTCTCCTATCAGATTCCCTCTTCTACAGCCATTTACTTCTTCTACCTATCACTTCCAGATTCTCACCTCATTCCCTCCTCCCCTGCCCACCATCTCCTCCCTCACCTGGTCTCACCCATCAACTCATAAGTACAACAAATTCTGCACATGCTGAAGACCATAATAAAGTGTCTCAGCACAAAGCGTTGACTGTTTATTGCTCTTCATAGTTGCTGTCAGACTTGCTGAGATCCTCCATTACTTTGTGTGTGTGGCTCAACTATCACCTGCCAGATTGTACTCCTTCCCGTCCCCATCCAACCTTCATATTTTAGCTTCTACCCACTTTCCAATGCTGATGAAGCCTCTCTGCACGAAGCATTGATTGTATAATTCCTTCCATAGATGCTACCTGACCTGCTGAGTTCCTCAGGTATTTTGGGGAGGCGTGTTGCTCAAACTGAGGCCTCCACCTGCCTCTTTGTGAATGGCTTTATTTAAAGAAGTGTGGCTTAGTCCTGCAATATATGTTCTCCCTCAAGCGACAACTTTTAAATAGTCATCTGGTCATCATTTGCTTTAAATCTCCTAGTTATTGAATTTCTTTTTACTTTGCAATAGTTATGCGTAGTTAATGATCAGACGAGGGCCAAGTGTTGTCAGCTTAAGTATGGCCTGGCCTGGTGTTCGAGGACTGCCTGTGTGTGTGAGCTAGTGAGTGGGTGGGAGAGTGAGAAAGGTTTTGTTGTTGTGTTTTTCTGTTGAATATTGTGGGCATGTTATGTTGGTGCCAAAATGTGTGGTGACACCTGTGAGCTGCCCCGCACCACTTTTTTGGGCTTGTTAATGCAAACGACTCATGTCACTGTCTGTTTGATCAGAATAACAATTATTTTGTTCTCCATTGCACTCGTGTACTGAAAGTGACATTAAGCAATCTTGAATGAGTTGCAGCAACAGGACAAGTTGCACTGTAAAAGAGAGACAAAATCGAAAAGGGTGAATACAGGACTGAAGGTATTATATTCGAATGCGCGCAGTATACGGAAGAAGGTAGATGAACTTGCAGCACCGTTACAGATTGACATTAATGATGTTGTAGACATCACTAGATCATGGCTAATAAAAGATTATAGTTGAGAGTGTAATGTCCAAGGATACATGTTGTATCGAAAGGACAGGCAAGAAGGCAGAGGGGGTTACATGGGTCTGTTGGTAAAAAAAATGAAATCAAATCATTAGAAAGAAGTGACATAGGGTCAGAAGGTGTTGAAACATTGTGAGTACAGCTAAGAAACGGGAAGGTAAAAAGATACTGATGGGAGTTGTATACAGACCCTCAAACAGTAGCAAAGATACCATCTACAAATTACAATGGGAGATAGAAAATCCATGCCAAAATAGCAATGTTACAATAGTCATGGGTAATTTCAATGCGCACGTAGATTGGGAAAATTAGGTTGTTGCTGGATCCCAAGAGGGAGAATGCCTATGAGATGTTTTTTTAGAGCAGCTTGTGGTTGAGCCAACTAAGGAACCAGTTATTCTGGATTGGGTGTTCTGCAATGAACTGGAATTGATTAGAGATTTTAAGGTAAAAGAACCAGAACTGATAAGAGAGCTTAAGGTAACAGAAGCCTCAGGGGAAAGTGATTATAATATGATCGAATCCATTCTGAAATTTGAGAAGGAGAAGCTAAAGTCAGATGTATCCATATTACAGAGAAGTAAAGGGAATTACAGAAGCGTAAAATGGGAGTTAGCCAAAACAGATTGGAAAAGAACACCGGTAGGGATAACAGCAGAGCAGAAATGGCTAAATTTCTGGGAGCAATTTGGAAGGAACAGGATATATACACACCAAAAAGGAAGAAGTACTTTGAAGGCAAGATGACACAACCATAGCTAACGAGAAGTCAAAGCTAACATAAAAGCCAAAGAAAGAGCATATAATAGAGCAAAAAATTAGTGGGAAGTTAGAGAATTGCGAAGCTTTTGAAAAATAACAGAAGGCAACTAAAAAGTCATTAAGAAGGTAAAGATGAAATATGAAAGTAAGCTAGCCAATAATATTAAAGAGAATACCAAAAGTTTCTTCTAATGCATAAAGTGTAAAAGAGAGGCGAGAATGGATATTGGCCCACTGGAAAACGATGCTGGAGAGGTAGTAATGGGGGACAATGAAATGGCGGATGAACTGAATAAGTATTTTACGTGAGTCTTCACTGTGGAAGACACTAGCAGTATAGTGGAAGTTCAGGTGTCAGGGGTCATGAACTGTGTGAAGTTACCATTACCAGGGAGAAAGTTCTTGGAAGGGTTCTGAAAGAGATGGCTGAAGAGATTGTGGAAGCATTCGTAGTGATCTTTCAAAATCACTAGATTCTGGAATGATTCTGGAAGACTGGAGAATTGCAAATGTCATTCCACTCTTCAAGAAGGGAGAGAGGCAGAAGAAAGAAAATTATAGGCTAGTTAGTCCGACCACAGTGGTTGGGAAAATGTTGGAGTCAATTATTAAGGATGAGGTTTCAGGGAACTTGGAGGCACATGATAAAATAGACCGTAGTCAGCTTAGTTTCCTCAAGGGAAAATTTTGCCTGATAAATCTGTTGGAAATCTTTGAAGAAATAACAAGCAGAATAGACAAAGAATAATTTTTTGATGAGATGTACTTGGATTTTCAGAAGGACTTTGACAAGGTGCCGTGCATGAGGCTGCTTAACAAGCTACAAGCCCATGATATTATATCAAAGATACTAGTTTGGATAAAGCAGAGGCTGATTCACAGGAAACAAAGAGTGGGAATAAAGAGAGCCTTTTCTGTTTGGCTGCTGGTGACTAGTGGTTTCCACAGGGGTCTGTGTTGGGACTGCTTCTTTTTACATTATATGTCTCTGACTTGGCTGATGGAATTGATGGCTTTATTGCAAAGTATGTAGATGATATGAAGATAGTTGGAGGCAGGTAGTATTGAGGAAGTAGAGAGGCTACAGAAGGACTTAGACAGATTAACAGAATGGACAAAGAAGTGGCAGATGGAATATAGTGTCGGGAAGTGTGTGGTCATGGAGAGGGTTCAAAGGTTCACAACAATTATTCCAGGATTGAACTGCTTGTCACCTGAAAAGCATTTGATGGCTCTGGACCTGTATTCACTGGAATTCTAAAGAATGAGGGGTGGCCTAACTGAAACTTGTCAAATGGTGAAGGGTCTCGATTGAATGGATGTGGGGAGAATGTTTCCTGTGGTGAGAAAGTCTGGCACCAGAGTACTCAGCCTCAGAATAGAGCTGTGTCCGTTTAGCACAGAGATGAGGAAGAATTTCTTTAGCCAGAGAGTGGTGAATCTGTGGAATTCTTTGCCACAGGCAGCTGTAGAGGCCGTCTTTATGTAGCCTTAAGGCAAAGGTTGATAGATTTTTGATTGGTTGGGGCATGTAGGGATATGGGGAGAAGACAGGTGATTGGGGCTGAGAGGAAAATTGGATCAGCTATGATGAAATAATGGAGCAGACTCGATGGCTAAACAGCCTAATTCTGCTCCTATATCTTATGGCCTTATGAATCTTGAATAAATAAATCTTAATCTGAGATAGATCCTTGCCTATGAAGTCTTGTTAAATGCAAGTTCTTGCCTTGTGAATTTTTCATGAGAAAATAGCTGAAGTGGGAGACATAACAGGGCAAAATACAGCAACTCTCTATGGACTGAAACTTATTAGTTCAATGTCAATTAAATACATTTCATTTGGTAAACTGTATGTTCTCTCAGTGTTCAGAATATAAATTAACATAAATGAGTTTAACTTCACCATTAAATTAGTACAAGGAAGTCATACAAAGGCAATAAAACATTAAGTCATTAATGGCCCAAAAGAGCATTGCAAAACTCAACTAAAGATAGAAATTGCTGGAAACACTCAGTAGGCCAAGAGTGTGAGAGGGAGAGCAAGAGAAAGGGAGAGAGAAAAAGGGGGAGAAAGAGAGGGAGAGAGAAAGAGAAAGGGAGGGAGAGAGAGGGGGATGGAGAATGAAAGAGAAAGGGAGAGAGATTTAATATTTTAGATCAATGACATTTAATCAGAATGGTAAATACTCAACCTCAGATTTATTTATTTATCACATGTACATCGAAACATACAGTGAAATGTGTCATTCGTGTTAACAACCAACACACGCTACTATGTGCTGCAAGTGTCACCTCACATTCTGGCAGCAACATAGCATGCCCACAACGTTCAGTAGAACAGCAACAGAACAAAAGAAACCTCTTTTTCACCATGGGATTTTGGAACTGCTTAGTGACGGGCTGTGCAGTCATGAAAAGTATCAAAAAGTCCTGGCCTGGTTCTCTATAATCATGGAGTTATACGGCACAAAGGGAATCAGGCCTTTCAGCCCAGTTTGCCCATGCTGGCCAAGTTACCTACCTCAATTTGCTTGTCCCATTTACCTGCATTTGGCCCATATCCCTCTAAACTTTCCCTATCCCTCTAGCTGACCAAATGTCTTAAATGTCGTATTTGCACCCACCTCTCGCAAGATGATAAGTTATCATCATCTGGAGGATTGATTCCAGGTTACTCCGCAGATCCTACCTAACTAGCTGAGGACCTCTGCTTGTACTTTGGATTCCCAGCCTGGTACTTAGGTGGTCGTGGAGTGAAACAATATACGCCATACTTTATCAGAGTCAAGTCTTGCTTTGCTTCCTCCCACCTGAACATATTGCTGGTTCCATTGATGCCAAGTTCTTTCAGTCAGCAGCTGACCTGGTGTCACTTTTTCATACTTGGCTTCACAAACTGTTGCATTATGGAAATCCAAACCTGATCTCCCATTCCCCACACATACAGTCACAATGAGCCCTAGAAGTAAGATGAGGTTTCATGCCCCTGTATGACACACTGGCTGAAGGTAACTATCTTGATAGAACCTAGAAAACTGGCCTTTTTGTTTTTGTTGGGTGCTAACTGGAATAATCTCGAGAGGCACAAGGGATACATCTCATGCCTGATGGCCAGTGTGACCAGTCCTCCACTGGCATGACATCCTAGGCAGTGTTGTTTGTGAATCCAGGATAACAGGTTCCTGAACCAGTGTGGTTAATTTTACTCACCTCAAGTCTGAACTGATTCCACAACCTATGGACTAACGTTCAAGGACTCGACAACTCATCTTCTCAGTATTATTTATTTATTTGTTTGTTTGGTCACTTATTGATTATTTTTGCACAGTTTGTCTTTTGCACGTTGGCTGCTTGTCAGCCTTTAGCTTTTCATTGATTGTATTGTATTTCTTTGTTCTGCTGTAAATGCCTGCAAGAAATTAATCTCATGGCGGTATATGATGACATACAGTTTATATGTACTTTCATAATAAATTTTGAACTTCAAAAACTCTGCCATGGATGGTTCCAAGCTTGACTGTGAAAGGAGGAGGGTTGGGCACGGGGCTAGCAACCCCATCCCATAGAAACCCGAGCTACAGGTATGACAACAGAAGCTCCAAATACCTCATCACTGGAAGAAGAAAGAAAAGTTGGGCAACCTTGGCACAAGTTGTAACACTGGCAAGGTGCTGCTGGCTGCCTATGCCTTGGTAGTGGTGTTGGGTTTTGAAATCGCAGGACATCGTAACATAGCTGTGTCAGTATTTTGAATGGAAATATCTGCCTAACTGTCAAGGATCCTTCAATAAGATCATGAGATAACCACTCACTTTCTGATTACATAGAGTAGTACAGCACAGGAGAGGCCCTTCAGCCCACAATGGCTGTGCTAAAGAGAATTCCAGTTGCTGTGGGAAGCTGGAGACTTTGGAAGATGGAGGTGACAAGAGATCAATAGTGTGCTGCAACAAATCATATCATTGACATCACTGAGACTCTAATCAATTGGAATGAGCAACCTTTATTTAGAGTCACGGAGTAGGAAAGCAGAGAAACAGATCAGTTAGCCCATCTAATCCATATCGAGCTGTTATCCTGCCATTGCCATTCACCTGCACCTGGAGCAGAGACCTCTACACTGCTCCTGTCCATACACTTATGAAAACTTCCTCAACTGCTGCAATCAAACCCACAACCATCATCTCCACTAGCGGCTTGTCCCACATTCTCACCACCCTCTGAGTGAAGCTCCCCCTCAGGATCCCCTTGAATATATCATTTTCACCCTTAACCTATGACCTCTCATTCCAGTCTCACTCAACCTCAGTGAAAAATGCCTGCTCACATTTACCCTATCTATACTCCTCATCATTTTGCACACCTCGGTTAAATCTCCTCTTATTCTCATAAAGTCCTAACCTATTCAGCCTTTCCTTATAATTCAGGACATCGAGTCAAATATCTCAAATGTTTCCATTTAATATCGGAGAATGTACAGCATACAGCCTAAAATTCTTGCTCTTCACAGACATCCACAAAAAACAGAATCCCAAAAGAATGAATGACAGAAAAATGTTAGAACCCCGAAGCCCTGTCTCTCCCCCCTCCCATGCACAAGCAGCAGCAAGACGTCAACCTCCCCCTCCCCCTCATTTCAGCAGAAAGCATCAGTACCCACCAAGCAACAGCAAAGCCCCCAAAGAGAGACAGTCTTCCGCAGTCAACAAATACTATTGTGTACAGTGCCTATAAAAAGTATTCCCCCTCCCCCCGGAAGTTTTCATGTTTTATTGTTTTACAACATTGAATCACAGTGGATTTAATCTGGCTTTTTAGACTGAATAACAGAAAAGACTCATTTCAGTCAAAGTGAAAACAAATTTCTACAAATTGGTCGAACTTTATCACAAATATTAAACACAGAATAATTAATTGCATAATTACTCACCCCTTCAAGTCAGTATTAAGTAGACACACCTTTGGCAGCAATTACAACCTTGAGTCTGTGTGGAAAGGTCTCAATAAGCTTTGCACATATGGACACTGCAATATTTCCCCCATTCTTCTTTACAAAACTGCTCAAGCTCTGTCAGATTGCACAGGAATTGAGAGTGAACAGCCCTTTTCAAGTCCAGCCATAAATTCCCATTTGGATTGAAGTCTGGTCTCTGACTTGGCCACTCCAGGACATTAACTTTGTTTTTAAGCCATTCCTGTGTATCTTCGGCTTTATGCTTGGGGTTATTGTCTTGCTGGAAAACAAATCTCTAAGTCACAGTTCTCTTGCAGAATGCATCAGGTTTTCCTCCAGGATTTCCCCGCATTTTGCCGCACTCATTTTACCCTCCGCCTTCACAAGCCTTCCAGGGCCTGCTGCAGTAAAGCATCCCCACAGCGTGATGTAGCCACCACCATGCTTCACAGTAGGGAATGGTATGTTTTTGATGATTTGCGGTGTTTGGCTTATGCCAAACAGAGCATTTAGTCTGATGGCCAACAAGCTCAGTTTTGGTTGTTTCAGACCATAGAACCTTCTTCCAGCTGAATTCGGAGCCTCTCACCTGCCATCTGGCAAACTCTAACCAAAAGTTCATGTGTGTTTTTTCAACAGTGGTTTTCTCTTTGCCACTCTCCCATAAATATGCGACTGGTGAAATAGCCAAGCAACAGTTCTATGTGCAGTCTCTCCCTTCTCAGCGACTGAAGCTTATAACTCCTCCAGAGTTGTCATAGACCAGTCCCCTTCTTGCTCAGTCATTCAGTTTTTGAGGATGATCTGCTTTAGACAGATTTACAGCTGTACCATATTCTTTCCATGGCTTGATGATTGACTGAACCATTCTCCAAGGGATATTCAGTGACTTGGAAATTTTCTTGTATCCATCTCCTGACTTGTACTTGTACTTTTCAATAACCTTTTCGCGGAGATGTTCAGAGTGTTCTTTTGCCTTAATGGTGTAGTTTTTGCCAGGATTCTGACTCACCAGCGGTTGAACTTTCCAGAGACAGGTGTGTTTTTACTAAAAGAATTGAAACACCTTGACTGCACACTGGTCTCCTAACGAACTCCATCTAACTAATTATGTGACATCTAAAACCAGTTGGCTGTACCAGTGATGATTTGATTTGGGGTGTCTTACTAAAAGGGGATGAATACTTATTCAATCAATTATTTTGAGTTTTATATTTGTAATTAATTTAAATCATTTTGTAGAGATCTGTTTTCACTTTGACACGATGGAAACTTTTTCTGTTGATCAGTGTCAAAAAAAGCCAAATTAAATCCACAGTGATTCAGTGTTGTAAAACAACATTGAAAACTTCCAAGAGGGGTGAACACTTTTTATAGGCACTGTACCTGACAGTTTGACATACCACAGACTCTCTCTCTCTCACTAACAAGACTAAGATGTCACCACTTCACAGCAAAATGGGAGACTAACAGTTGATGTTGATGTGTTAGTCTGCCGCTTCACTTTTTATTCTGAGATTCTCTGACTCAAGAATCAGCAGCAAACTCTCCCTACCATCGAGAGAATGAGAGAGAGAGAGAGCAGTTACTTCACTGCAGGGACCTCAGTCCGTCACCGCAAAATCCTGATGTTCCTTCTCCCACAGCGCCTCAATTGCCAGCACCAGCCTGGAATCCGTCATCCACCTGACCAAGCAGGGTTGCACCATGGCATCTCCCATGCCGCACCTAGAGAATTTTAGAAAATGGCCAGTCAGACGGTAAGCACCAAGAACAAGAACTCATTGCCATGAAAATACACCAGTTTTGGTGCTGATGCAGATCAGGGACCCCAACAGAACCTCAGCCACTTTGAAAAGGAAAAAAAAAGAGATATTAAAGAGATGATTTTAAACTGTTTTCACAGATGAGTTAGAAGAGGTAGTCATTCTGCCCAACAGCCTTGTAAATTTTCTCTGTACTCTATCAGTCTAATCGATATATTTTCTGTTGGTACTGTCGGTGACCAGAACAGCAGACAATACACCTAATTTGGCCTCAAAAACATCTTAAACAACCTCAACATGTCATACCAACTCATTTACTAAATATTCTGATGTATGAAGGGCAAGTTGCCAAAAGCTTTCTTTACAACCCTACCTACATATAACTCCACTTTCAAGGAATTATAGACCTGTACTCCCAGATCTTTCTGTTCTACTGGACTCCCCAATGCCCTACCATTCACAGTAAAAGTCCTACACCGCTTTGTCTGCCTGAAGTGCAACACCTCACACTTTTTTGCATTAAATTCCCAGTTTTCAGCCCAGTTTAGATTAGATTATTGCAGGGAATGCATCAGGACACTGAAGGAATCTTAACCCAGTCCAGCAAGAAGTTGTGATGATAAAAACACACTGACGAACAGAAAAGACCTCAAGAAAAGCAACACATTTTTCTTTAAATAAACACAGAAATCATCGTGCCTTGTTGGCAATGTTCAACTTTATTAGAATTTCATCATAAAAATTCTTCCTTTCTCTATGGATATTCCAATCCTTGTCAAAGCACAATCTATTTCCTTAATGTTCTAGCTGTTAAATTGACATTAGCAATTGTACTTAAGATCTCTCTTCTCTTTTATAGTCCTTCTCGTCTCTCCCGCACAAACCGCTGGCAGTGGACCTCACAGTAGAGGAAGGTCAGAGGCTGAAAGCTATCTATGGATCCACATCAGGATTCCATGCCATTGATGTTGACTCGGGAACGGTTTATGACATCTACCTTCCGACTCACGTAAGATTATCCAGTTACTTTGCGGATCCAGATCCTGTGAGGGGCTTTAGTTAGTATATTAGAAGCGTTTGATGGCTCTGGGCCTGTACTCGCTGAAGTTTGGAAGAACAGGAGGAGTTGAGGGGGTGGATTTTCACTGAAACCTATTGAATATTGAAAGGCCTAGATACGGTGGATGTGGAGAGGATGTTTCCTTTAGTGAGTCTAGGACCAGAGAGCACAGCCTCAGAATACAAGGACATCCCTTTAGAACAGAGATGAGGAGGAATTTCTTTAGCCAGAGGGTGGTGAATCTGTGAAATTCATTGTCACAGGTAGCTGTAGAGGCGAAGTCATTGGCTAATTTAAAGTGGAGGTTGAAAGGTTCTTGATTAGTAAAGGTGCCAAAGTTATGAGGAGAAGGCATGAGAGGGATAATAAATCAGCCATGATAGAATGGCGGACAGACTCAAAGGGCTGAACTGCCTAATTCTGCTCCTACATCTTATGGTCTTATGGTTTTTGTCCTGATGTTGAAACAAAGCAAGCAACCCTGTTAGAAGCAGCAAATCTCTGCTGGTACATTGAATCTACACACAGGTCCCAGTCCACAAGCCAAGTGGAGAGTGACAAGTGGAACACTCAAAGGCAAAGTAAATTTATTATCAAAAAATGTATGTATATGATAACATATACTACCTTGAATTTCATTTTCTCACAGCTATTTACAGAAAAATAAGGAAATAGAATAGGATTTATGAAAACTATAAATAAACGGACTGAAAAACAAACAAGGTGCAAAAGACTAATAGTGCTAATAAAAAAAAATAATACTAAGAACATGATTTAGAGTCCACGAAGGTGAGACTGTATGTTGTGGAATCAGGTGAGTGAAGTTTTCGGTGTGGGTCCAGGAGCCTAATGATGTAGGGTAATAACTGTTCCTGAGCCTGGTAGTGTGACACCTGAGGCTTCTGTATCTCCTGCCACAGATCGCTGTGCATGCCAAGTCAATGGGTATATTTAAAGCTGATGTTGATAGGTTCTGGATTAGTAAGGGTGTTAATGGTTGTGGGGAGAAGGCAGGAGAAATGGGGAAGAGAGGGAAAATAAATCAGCCATGGTGAAATGGCAGAGCAGACTTGATGGGGCAAATGACTTAATTCTGTTCCTATGTCTGATGGTCTCATGGGGATGAGGTAATTTTATTCTCTCCATGGATTATGTCTTTGGAACCCTCTTCCTGAAAATGACAGTGATAATAATGAGAGATAGATTGATCAGAATGTGTGTGAAAGGTTATCAGAACCAAATGGTATTAGAATTGAGATCTTCCACAGTGAAGCCTGAAGCAAAATACTCATTTAGTTCATCAGCCATCTCCTTGTCCCCCATTATTAATACTCCTGCTTCATTTTCTAGCAGTCCTATATCCACTCTCATTTCTGTTTTATTTTTAACATACTTGAAAAAACTTTTACTATCCATTTCTACTGATTTGATGCCATTCTTTACCAGTGGAATCACACCACCTTCTCTGCCTACTTACCTATTCCTCCAATATAACATGTAACTAGATAGATATCTGATGGATAGGGGAATCAAGGGATACGGGGACAAGGCAGGGACTGGGTATTGATAGTGAATGATCAGCCATGATCTCAGAATGGCAGTGCAGACTCGAGGGGCCGAATGGTCTACTTCTGCACCTATTGTCTATTGTAACCTTGGACATTCAGCTCCCAATTACAACCATCCTTCAGCCACTATTCAGTGATGGCCACAACATCTTACATGGCAATCTGTAATATTGCAATAAGATCATCCACCTTATTTCTTTTACTACATGCATTTAGATACAACATCTTGAGCACCGTATTTGCTATCCTTTCTGATTCTGCATGCATTCTTCATGATTTGATACTCAGCCTGTTGGCTGCAACTAAGTCCCATCACCTGCCTGCCCTTCCTGACAGTCTGACTGCACGCTATGCCTACATCTTAACCATCTGTGCTTTCCTGAATTCCTTGACTTATCAGGTGACCTATCCCCACTCCTAATTCACATGTTTATAAATTATTCAATGTAAGGCTACAATCTTAACATAGAACCACTTGCAAAATATCAATTAAAAGTAGGAATAGAAATTTTTGGTGGAAGAGCCTAATAATTTTATGGTGATTGGAGGAAATTACAGGGGGATGTCAGAGGTAAGTTTTTTTTAACACAGTGTGAGTGGAATGCACTGCCAGAGGTGGTAGTAGGGATGGATACATTAGGAGCATTTAAGAAGTTGTCAACACAAGAGATTCTGCAGATGCTGGAAATCCAAGCAACACATACAAAATGCTGGAAGAGTTCAGCAGGTCAGGCAGCATTTACGAAAAGCAGTAAATGGTCATTGTTTCAGGCATTGTTTCAGGCAATGTTTCACTTCATCAGGACTGGAAAAAAAGATGAGAAATCAGAGCAAAAAGTGGGTGGAGGGGAGGAAGGAGTACAAGGTGGTGGGTAATAGATGAAACCAGGAGAAGGATAGGGGTGAAGTGAAGACCTGGGAAGTTGATTGCTGAAAGAGATAAAGGGCTGGAGAAGTGGGGGGGGGGGCCTGATAGGAGAGGAGAGAAGATAATGGAACAAAGGGAAAGGGAAGGAGCACCAGAGGGAGGTGATTGTAAGATAAGGAGATGAGGTGAAAGAGGGAAATAGGAATGGGGAAATGGTGAAGGGCAGAGGCAATTACCAGAAGTTCAAGAAATCTATGTTCACGCCATCAGGTTGGAGGCTACCCAAACAGAATATAAGGTGTTGCTCCTCCAACCTGAGTGTGGCCTCATCAAGACAGTAGAGGGGGCCATGGACTGGCTTGTCAGAATGTGAATGGGAAGTAGATTTGAAATGGGTAACTACCAGCAGATCCCGTTTTTACTGGCAGGTGAAGTGGTCTCAGCGGCCTCTTAATCTATGTCTGGTCTTACCAATATACAAGAGGCCACACCAGGAGCACCAGATTCAGTAGATAACCCCGAGAGACTCACAGGTGATGTGTTGCTTTATTAGGAAAAACTGGTTGAGACTCTAAATGGTAGTCAGAGAAGAGGTGTAGGGGCAGGTGTGGCAGTTGTTCTGCTTACAAGGATAAGTACCAGGAGGAAGATCAGTGAGGAAGGACAAGTGAACAAGAGAGTTGAGTAGGGTGGGATACCTATGGAAAGCAGAAAGTTGGGGGAGGAGGGAAAGAAGTGCTTGGTGGTGGGATCCTGTTGGAGATGGCAGAAGTTATGGAGAATTATGTTCTGCACACAAAGGCTAGTGGGGTGGTAGGTAAAGACAAGAAGAACCCTATCCCTGGTGGGATGGCGGGAGGATGGGGTGAGGGCAAATTACGCAAAATGAAAGCGATGCAGTTAAGGGCGGCATTGATGGTGGAGGACGGAAAATGCCTTTCTTTGAAGGAGGAGGACATCTCAATAGTTCTGGAATGAAAAGCCTCATCCTGAGAGCAGATGTAGTGGAAGTGGAGGTACTGAGAGAAGGTGACGGCATTTTTACAAGTAATGGAGTGGGAAGAGGGATAGTTCAGGTAGTTGTACAAGTAACAGGGTGTCAATTTCCTTGTCTTTAAGGAACAAGCAGTTGATGTTTCAGGCTGAAACCATGCATCAGAACATCAGAAACTCTTAGAAAGGTATATTGATGATAGAAAAATGGTGGTCTACGTGGAAGGGAAGGGTTAGACTGGTCTTAGAGTTGGTTAAAAGTTAGGCTTAGCATTGTGGGCTGAAGGGTCTGTACTGTGTTTTGATATTCTATGTTCTAAAATGATAAACAGATTATCAAACAAGTGCATTAAGCAATGCACTACTTTTCCCTTTGTTCCTCTCCTTTTGTACTTCTTTTAAAATTTATTTTATAAATATTTCTTACTGCAACTTATAGTTTTTAATCACGTACTGCTGCCACAAAACAACAAATTTCATAACATATATCAGTAATATTAAACCTGATTCTGAGTTGCAATATTGTCAGCAGTGAATCACTATTTTATAAATCCTCTATTCCCTGTAACAATTAATGGTATTTCTAATCTATTTTAACAAATTCTAATATCCTGATAATATTTTGCAATGCACATAAATGGACTACTTTGAAATTCTTGGTTTAGCTCTTCCTATCACTAAACACTGTAGGAAGTGAAAATTTGACTCATTCCCCTACAGCCATATAATTAAGTTTAAAGTGAAGCTTTTACATGGTTACAGAACTATGTGTGGCAACCAAGGCTGTGTTCATTGTGCATTATATCTGTACAAAGAGCTTGTGGAATTCTCCAGCTCCTACACTATCATTATCATGTCTTCCTTTAGTTTTCCAGTAAATAAAAACAGGAGTTGGCTACTCTGAATCTCAGGCCTCTCTCATCTTTTAAATGCATTATAGCCTATCTGTATGTGCAGGACAGATCTTTGGGCAAGGTGTTGCACCCGATTACCAACCCCCCACCACCCCGCCATCGATCAGGAACAAGTGAGCCTTGTTGGTACATATAACAAGTCCGGGTTATGCAACCACTGATGCCAGCAGACAACCTCTGAAGAGTATTGATAATAGCTGGAGTCACACTTCTTGTAAAGACAATGCCCAGAAGAAGGCAGTGGTAAACTACTTAGACGTAGAAGAAATAGAAAATCTACAGCACTGTACAGGCCCTTTGGCCCACAATGCTGTGCAGAACATGTACTTACATAGAAATTACCAAGGGTTACCCATAGCCCTCTATTTTCCTAAGCTGCAAGTACCTATCCAGGAGACTCTTAAAAGACCCTATCATATCCGCCTCACCACAGTCACCGGCAGCCCATTCCACACACTCACCACTCTCTGAATAAAAAACTTAGCCCTGACTATGTATCCTCTTCCAAGCACCTCAAAATTGTGCCCTCTCATGTTAGCCACTTCAGCCCTGGGAAAAAGCCTCTGACTATCCACACAATCAATGCCTCTCATCATCTTATACACCTCTATCAGGTCACCTCTCATCCTCTGCCACTCCAAGGAGAAAAGGCCAAGTTCACTCAACCTGTTCTCATAAGGCATGCTCCCCCATCCAGACAACATTCTTGTAAATCTCCTCTGCACCCTTTCTATAGTTTCCACATCCTTCCTGTAGTGAGGTGACCAGAACTGAGTACTCCACATGGGGTCTGTCCAGGGTGCTATATAGCTGTAACATTACCACTTGTCTCTTGAACTCAATCCCACGGTTGAAGAGGGCCAATGCACTGTAGGCCTTCTTAACCACAGAGTCAACCTGCATAGCAGCTTTGAATGTTCTATAGACTTGGACCCCAAGATCCCTCTGATCCTCCACACAGCCAAGAATCTTAACATTAATACTATAATCTGCCATCATATTTCACCTACTAAAATGAACCACCTCACACTTATCTGGGTTGAACTCAATCTGCCACTCCTCAGCCCTGGTTTGCATCGCTTTAACCTCAGACGGCCCTCCACACGATCCACAACATCCCCAACCTTTGTGTCATCAGCAAATTTACTAACCCATCCCTCCACTTCCTCATCCAGGTCATTTATAAAAATCATGAAGAGAAGGGGTCCTAGAACAGATTCCTGTGGCACACCACTGGTGACCGATCTCCATGTAGAATATGACCCGTCTACAACCACACTTTGCCTTCTGTGGGCAAGCCAGTTCTGGATCCACAAAGCAAGGTCACCTTGGAACTCATACCTCCTTACTTTCTCAATAAGCCTTGCATGGGGTACCTTATTAAATACCTTGCTGAGATCCATATACACTACATCTATTGCTCTACCTTCATCAATGTGTTTAGTCACATTCTCAAAAAAATTCTATCAGGCTCATAAGGCACAACCTGCCTTTGACAAAATCATACAACACACACAAAATGCTGGTGGAATGCAGCAGGCCAGGCAGCATCTACAGGGAAAAGCGCTGTCGACGTTTCAGGCTGAGACCCTTCGTCAGGACTAACAAAGGGTCTTGGCCCAAAATGTCGACAGCGCTTTTCCATTGTCACACTTCAATGGTCTTATTCTCTCATTTCTTATCTTCTTGTTTCTCACATACTTATAGAATGCCTTGAGGATTTCCTTAATCCTGCTTGCCAAGGCCTTCTCATGGCCCCTTCTGGCTCTCCTAGTTTCATTCTTAATCTCCTTCCTGCTAGCCTTATAATCTTCTAGATCTCTATCATTACCTAGTTTTTTGATCCTTTCGTAAGCTTATCTTTTTTTCTTGACTAGATTTTCAACAGCCTTTGTACATCACTGTTCCTATACCCTACCATCGTTTCCCTGTCTCATTGGAACATGCCTGTGCAGAACGCCATGTAAATATCCCCTGAACATTTGACACATTTCTGCCATACGTTTCCCTCAGAACTTTCCCGAACACACCTAACAAACTTGACCCCTTCTAAACCCCTTGCTCTACAGAGATGCCAATCAATATTTGGGAAATTAAAATCACCCACCATGACAACCCTGTTATTATTACACCTTTCCAGAATCTGTCTCCCTATCTTTTCCTTGAAGTCCCTGTTACTATTGGGTGGTCTATAAAAAACACCCAGTGGAGTTATTAGAAACATAGAAAATAGGTGCAGGAGTAGGCCATTCGGCCCTTCAAGCCTGCACTGCCATTCAATATGATCATGGCTGATTATCCAACTCAGAACCCTGTACCTGTCTTCTCTCCATACCCCCTGATCCCTTTAACCACAAAGGCCATACCTAACTCCCTCTTAAATATAGCCAATGAACCGGCCTCAACTGTTTCCTCTGGCAGAGAATTCCACAGATTCACCACTCTCTGTGTGAAGAAGTTTTTCCTCATCTCGGTCCTAAAAGGCTTCCCCTTTATCCTTAAACTGTGACCCCTCATTCTGGATTTCCCCAACATCAGGAACAATCTTCCTGCATCTTGCCTGTCCAATCCCTTTAGAATTTTATACGTTTCAATAAGATCCCCCCTCAATCTTCTAAATTCCAGTGAGTATAAGCCTAGTTGATCCAGTCTTTCTTCATATGAAATTCCTGCCATCCCAGGAATCAATATTGACCCCTTCCTGTTTCTAACTTCCACCCACAGAGACTCAGTAAACAATCCCTCCATGACTTGTTCCTTTTCTGCAGCCATGACACTATCTCTGATCAGCAGTGCCATGCCCCACCTCTTTGCCTCCCTCCCTGTCCTCTCTGAAACATCTAAAGCCTGGCACTCTAAGTAGACATTTCTGCCCCTGAGCCATCCAAGTCTCTGTAATGGCCACAACATCATAGCTGCAAGTATTGATCCACGCTCTATAGACAATAGACAGTAGGCGCAGGAATAGGCCATTCGGCCCTTCAAGCCAGCACCACCATTCACTGTGATCATGGCTGATCATACACAATCAGTACCCCGTTCCTGCCCTCTCCCCATATCCCTTGGCCCCGCTATCTGTAAGAGCTCTATCTAACTCTCTCTTGAATGCATTCAGAGACTTGGCCTCCACTGCCTTTTGGGGCAGAGCATTCCACATATCCACCACTCTCTGGGTGAAAAAGTTTTTCTGCATCTCTGTTCTAAATGGCCTACCCCTTATTCTTAAACTGTGGCCTCTAGTTCTGGACTCACCCATCAGCGGGAACATGCTTCCTGCCTCCAGCGTGTCCAATCCCTTAATAATCTTATATGTTTCAATCAGATCCCCTCTCATCCTTCTAAATTCCAGTGAATTCGCTCTGAGCTCATTCGCTTTGTTCATGATGGGTTAAAATAGACACATCTCAAACCATCGGTCTGAGCGCATCCCTTCTCTATGACCTGCCTATCCTCCCTCTCACACTGTCTCCAAGCTTTCTCTATTTGTGAGCCAACAGCCCCAGCTTCCATCTCTTCAGTTCGGTTCCCACCTCCCAGCAACTCTAGTTTAAACTCTCCCCAACAGCCTGTAGAAAGTACTTGTGTAGAAAAATTTTCCAACAACAATCACGATCGCCTGTGCCGTACAGACACGGAACATGATGATGATGTATTTGAAAGACTAAATATTTCAAAGGAACTTTAGGGAGAACTTCTTCACTCAGAGGGTGGTGTGAGTGTTTGAATAAACTGCTTGTGGAAGTTATGGATTTTGTTTCATTTTCAACCTTTAAGAGAAGTTTAGATAAGTAAATGGATGTGAAGTGAATGGGGAGCTATGGTCCAGGTGCAAGTCTATGTGTCTGGACAGAATAGTTCAGCATGAACTAGATAGGCTGAAGGGCCTGATTCTGTGCTGCCTATGACAGTATGATTCTGTAACTCTGTCTCCTGGTCCTGGCATAATCCAATTGATTGTTTCACCAAAATATAACAGGCTCAGTTTAACAATTTCAACTTTATTGGATTTTCAGTTCTGTCAATGCCTGCAAGAAAATTAATTTCAAAGTAGTATATAACAACATAGACATTGTTTGATAATAAATTTATTTTGAAAGTCTTTTTTTCAAACTTACTTTGAACTTCAAAATGTTCCAAGAGGAAATGTCTCTTCACATCAGTCCCCAAACTATTTCTATCAAGATGTACATTTATTCTCAGCATTACAAGTTCAAGTTTATTGTCATTCAGCCACAGACATCTATACCACGAAACAAAACAATGTTTCTCCGGGCCAAGTTGCACAACACAGTACACATGACTCACACACAACACATTAAGTAGTATTACCACAAACAAATTAACACATAATAAAGTGCATTTAAAACAGAAGTTAAAAAATAAACAGTATAACATGACTGGTGTTTCATAAGTGATGAAACCTGAGCTGGGTAGTGTCACAGTCTGGGGATGAAGCTGTTATCCATCCTACCAGTCATTGCCCTAATGCTACAATATCTCCTGCCCGATGGGAGGTGGTCAGAGAGATTGTTGGACAGTTTACAGTGTGAAACACTTTCTGATCATTAAGGACCACACATCACACAATGGATCCACTGGAACTCTCTCAGAAGTCAAGGTCAAGTTTATTGTCATTTAACTGTGTAAATGTATATATTGTATATCGAAACAAGACAATATATTTTCTGAACCAGGGTGTAAAACACAGTAGTACACATAACACACGATAACTTATAAAAGTAAGAATAAAATCTACAGATGAATCACACACAGATAACAAATTAAAGTGCATTAATATTAAATATTGTAAGGTATGGAACTAATTTACCAGTGACACTTTGAATATGATGTGGCAGGGAGGTCAGAAACCTAATTGCCTGGGGGATGAAACTGTTCTCACCCTGTCCATTCTTGTTTTTATGCATCATAGTCTCCTGCCTGATAGAAGAAAGTCAAAGAGGATGCTGGATGGATGGGTGGGATCCTTAACAAAACTAGGGGCCCTGCGTCTGCAGCACTTCTGATAAGTATCCCTGATGGATGATAGGAAGACTCATATGATCCTCTCAGCTGTTCTTCCAGTCCTTTGTAGGGACTTCTGGTCTGATGCTCATCTGCTCCCACACCATATGGAGATGCTACTTGTCAGGACTCTCAACGGTGCTCCTGTAAAACAGACAGACAGACAGGCATACTTTATTGACCGCGAGGGAAATTGGGTTTCATTACAGCCGCACCAAGAATAGTGAAGAAATATAGCAATATAAAACCATAAATAATTAAATAATAATAAGCTATTCATGCCAAGTGGAAATAAGTCCAGGACCAGCCTATTGGCTCAGGGTGTCTGACACTCCGAGGGAGGAGTTGTAAAGTTTGATGGCCACAGGCAGGAATGACTTTCTATAACGCTCAGTGTTACATCTCAGTGGAATGAGTCTCTGGCTGAATGTACTCCTGTGCCTAACCAGTACATTATGGAGTGGATGGGAGACATTGTCCAAGATGGCATGCAACTTGGACAGCATCCTCTTTTCAGTCACCACCGTCAGATAGTCCAGTTACACCCCCACAACATCACTGGCCTTACGAATGAATTTGTTGATTCTGTTGGTGTCTGCTACCCTCAGCCTGCTGCCCCAGCACACAACAGCCAACATGATAGCACTGGCCACCACAGACTCGTAGAACATCCTCAGCATCGTCCAGCAGATGTTAAAGGACCTCAGTCTCCTCAGGAAATAGAGATGGCTCTGACCCTTCTTGTAGACAGCCTCAGTGATCTTTGACCAGTCCAGTTTATTGTCAATTCATATCCCCAGGTATTTGTAATCCTCCACCATGTCCACACTGACCCCTTGGATGGAAAAAGGGGTCACCGGTGCCTCAGCCCTCCTCAGGTCCACCACCAGCTCCTTAGACTTTTTCACATTAAGCTGCAGATGATTCTGCTCGCACCATGTGACAAAGTTTCCCACCTTAGCCCTGTACTCAGCCTCATCTCCCTTGCTGATGCATCCAACGATGGCAGAGTCATCAGAAAACTTCTGAAGATGGCAAGACTCTGTGCAGTAGTTGAAGTCCGAGGTGTAGATGGTGAAGAGAATGGGAGACAGGACAGTCCCCTGTGGAGCCCCAGTGCTGCTGACCACTCTGTCTGACACACAGTGTTGCAAGCCAGTCAGGTAATCAGTAATCCATGTCACCAGGGAAGCATCCACCTGCATCACTGTCAGCTTCTCACCCAGCAGAGCAGGGCGGACGGTGTTGAACACACTGGAGAAGTCAAAAAACATGACCCTCACAGTGAGACCCAGACCTGCTCACAATATTCCAAACGCAGTTGGACAGATGACTTGAAAAGCCTCAGCATTACTGTACACCTTTGCTCTTATTTTCTCGTTTCAAAATGAATGCTAACATTGCGATTTCATCAGTCATAGAAAATTACAGCACAGATTCAGGTCCTCGGCCCATCTAGTCCACGCTGAACCAATTAAACTGTCGAGTCCCATCGACCTGCACCTGGACCGTGAGACCTCAATACCCCTGTCATCCATGTACCAATCCAGACTTCTCTTAATGTTGAAATCAAGCTGGCATGCACCACTTGTGCTGGCAGCTCTTTCACACTCTCAGGACCCTCTGAGTGAAGAAGTTTCCCCTCATGTCCCCTTAAACTTTTCACTTTTCACCCTTAACCTATGACCTATAGTTGTAGTCCCACCCATCCTCAATGGGGAAAAAAAAAAGTCTACTTGCACTTGCCCCATCTATAGCCCTCATAATGTTGTTCTCCCCCTCAATCTTCTCTGTTCCAAAGAATAAAGTCCTGCCCGCTAGGAGTTTAACATTGCAATCACTGACTTGCAGTTCAACGCTGAAATCATTGAACACCGCTCCTAAATGAAATTGCCAGGTGGAAATATTAACATTGTGTAGGAGAAACAAGTAGAGAAGAAACTGCGCTGCTGCCTATACTGGAGAAATGAAGGGGTTCACCTTCTCCTAGTTCAGCGGCAGACAGTGCAACAGTAACACCAGTGATTGTGCAGCCGCTGGAAATCCAAGGCAGCACACATTAAATGCTGGAAGAACTCAGCAGGTCAGGCAGCATCTCTGGAAACGAACAGTCAACGTTTCGGGGCGAGACGGCATCTCCGAAGCTCAGCGATCCGGTTCATCTGCCTTTCCTTTTATTCCGCGCTCCCATCTTTCACACGCTCCAAAAATAAAGCACCCCCTTGGTGCCGTGATGTTATGTGGCATGCTGCTGGCGTGGACACCCCCAGCGGTAGGCTATCTTGCTCTGAATTATCACCTGATGGCGAGGAAGCCTTTATTAAGCTGGCTTGCTGTCGGGCATTGCAGTACCGTTCGCAAGCTCGCCGATCGAGATTCAGGCTCTGCCCTTTGCCTCTCTTTCCGCGTCCCTCATGAGAATAACAAGGCAGCGGATGAAAATTGCCCTCCGACTGTGGATGCCTGTGCTAATGCTGAGGATAGTAGCCGCTGGGAAATGGGATTCCACCGGCTGCTTAAACACACACAGCCTGGCAAGTAAAGAATAAAGTGATTTGCTCTCTCTCCCACGCTGTTGCTGCAAATGAGACTTTTTTATATGTAAAAAAAAATCCTAAGTAATAAATATGTTTGTAACAGTCTTGTGCGTAAAGTGTTGTGGTACTCCCAGTGTGTTTGCGATTGCTGTGGAGTTAATGTTCTGGCCGTTTAGTAATTTTTTCACGTGAACCTCCGATTCAGATTCAAGGAAGCATTCAGCCGCACGCCATCATCATCCTTCCGAACACGAACGGAATGGAGCTGCTGATTTGCTACGAAGATGAAGGGGTCTATGTAAATACCTACGGCCGGATCACCAAAGAGATAGTCATGCAGTGGGGAGAGATGCCCAACTCAATCGGTAAGTCTGCCTTCAGCTCTCGCCTTTCTTACTGCTGGCCTTTCCTATTTCTGCCCAAAGTTGTTCAACTTGTCCTCAACTCAATGGGTCGCACTCTTTCCCCCAGGTCAGCTGCGCTTTAATGTCCCGTGAACAGCTCCATCTATCCCGCGAAAGATAATTCGGAGACAGCACCAGACCGAGACCTTGTATGCAACTGGTCTCCTTTCCCCCCTCACCCACCAAAGTTACCGAGAGTAGCACACATTTCTTTTTTTAATAATTTGTATGACTGAATAGAGTTGGTCATTTGGAAATTGTCCGGGATTTGTTTCCGTTTCCCGCCCTTTTCCTCTGAAGTTCCGACATGATTAATGATGGACAAAGGCAAGAACAGAATCGTGTGCCTGTTGAAAGAAACTAAGACAAAAATTTCCTGAGTTGGTCAGCGGGTGGAGCAGCATCCATGGTGAGATAAACAGGAGTGACATTTCAGGTTACAACTCCTGGATGAAACAGCATCATCCATTTGGGTGCACAGCAGCGTAGCAGTTAAGGCCAACAATCCAGGTCCAATTCCACTGCCGTCTGTAGGGAATGTGTACGTTCACCATGTGTCTGCGGGGGTTTCCTCCGGGTGCTGTAGTTTCCTCCCACATTGTGAAGGCCTACTGGGTTAGTAGACATTCTTCACATGGTGTAATTGTACTCTCATTGCTGTTCCATTCTATGGGAAGGATGTACTCTTTACAGACCAGTGCCGGAATTGAACTCTGAACTTGGTAACACCCCCCCCCCCCCCCCCCCCCCCCCCCCCCCCCCCCGCTGTAATCAGTCAGTGCCATAGAAAACTACAGCACAGAAACAGGGCCTTCAGCCCACATGGTCTGTGCTAAAACAATTTAAACTGCCTACTCCCATCGACCTGCACCCAGACCATACCCCTGCCATCGATGTACCTATCTAAACTTCTCTTAAATGTTGAAATCGAGCTGACATGCACCACTTGTGCTGGCAGCTCATTCCACACTCTCATGACCCTCCGAGTGAAGAACTTTCCCCTCATGTTCACCTTTTACCCTTAACCCATGATATCTCGTGGTAGTTCCACTCAACCACAGTGGAAAAAGCTTGCTTGCATGTACCCTATGTATCTAGTGTCACGCTAACCGCTACGTTACCTTGGTGCCCCAACTTTGAACTTTTGAACTATGATCTTTAACCACTTATCGTGGTTGGAGTGTAACTGGGCAGTGTGGGTTTGTTGGGCCAGAAGGCTGCATTAGCATTAACAATTTCTAAATAAATCACACAGTTATAGAGACACAAGAGATTTCTATTGTTGGAATCTGGACCCAAAAAACAAGTTGCTGCAGGAATACAGTGTCAAGCAGCATCTGTGGTGACAAAGGGATGACCAATGGTATCAGTCCTGACACAGGGACCCGACCTGAAATGTCAGCTGCCTCCTTACTTCCACAGATGCTGCCTGACCTGCTGAGTTCCTCCAGCAGCTTCTTATTTCAGTGTAGCAGTTAGTGTAACTCTTTACAGCACCTGTGATCAGGGGTCGGGGTTTAATTCCCACTGCTGACTGTAAAGAGTTTACACGTTCTCCCCGTGACTGTATGGGCTTCCTCCAGGTGCTCCGGTTTTCTCCCACTATCCAAAGTGGTACAGATTAGTAAGTGCTCGGCCAGCTACGTCAGCGCTGGAAGTGTGGTGACACTTGCAGGCTGCCCCAGGACAGTCCACCGACTGTGTTGGCCATTAATGCATTTCACTGTATTTTTCAATGTTTCGAAGCACACGTGAAGAATAAAGATAATTTTTAGCTGCCGATAAAGTGCAGTGCAGGTAAACAATAAAGTGTAAGGTCATAGTTCATAAAATTCAAAGTAAATTTTATTATCAAGTAACATATTGAAAATGTCACCATATACTACCCTGAGATTCACTTCTTGCAAACATTCACAGTAAGTAGAAACAAACACAATAGAGTCAATGAAAAGCTGCACAAAAACGGACAAACAACCACTGTGGAAAAATACAACAAATTGTGCAAATGCAAGAAAGAACAAAACAAAATAATAAAATTAATTACATAAATAATAAATATTGAGAACCTGAGATGCAGAGTCTCTGAAACTGAGTCGATAGGTTTTGGAATCAGTTCAGTGTTGGGGATGAATGAAGTTATCCACAATGGCTCAGCTGCCTAATAACATAGTGAGGTAGAATGCGAAATCTGCATGGACTCAGTGGGCTGAAAGACCTGATTCTGTGCTGGATGGGTCTGTTATTTTTCTCACCCTTCCTTTCATGGGTTTGAGAAAAGTCACACAGCAGCTTCTCTCTAGGCTCCACAATTCTTCAAATTTTGAGGCTAAGCAAGGAACCATTCAATCTATCATATGGTATATCTCCCAATCCCTGAAATAGAAATCTCTTTAATCCCACTTTCACAAATCTTTTTTCCCTCTAGACCAGCGACACTTTCTCTCACTGCTTTAGTTACTATTATGCTCCTGTTTAAAATTTGCTGTTGAATCTCCATCCACTCTCATTTAAGGCAATGAATTCCAGATTATTAATAAATTGAGGTGTGACTCATTGCTGTTTGCATCTGGCAATAACAGTTGTCATGGCAGGAAGTTATATACTTTTAAGGAAAAGCTGCATTTGCAGGGTATTTGTGCAGACAACTTTATTCTGATATTATTCTGATGCAAAGGTAGATCTGGCCCTTATTGCTTCTTCAGTACTTTTATCTAAAACCTTCTAAATCACTCTTCTCTCTACTGCAGGGAATTCTCACTAACACCCACACTCAAACCTTTAGAATAGGAATCAAGTTTAAGCAGTTTGGTATCTGAGAACTGTGGGTTTTAGAAGCTCTGTGCACTCCTCATTCTTCTTTTCCTTTATATAAAAAAACATTTGTTAGGATGTCACTAAGGTGTGATGTCCTGTAAAAAGTTTTTTTTTTCATCTTTATCACTAAGTACAATGTATAGGCTCCACAGTAGTTTAACAACTAGCGAGATGCTATCACAGCTCAGGGCATCAGAATTTGGAGTTCAATTCCGATATTTTCCATGAGGAGGCAGTGCATCCTCCCCATGGAATACATGGGTTTTCTCCATATGCTCTGGTTTCCCCCCACATTCCAAAGACATACCGGTTTGCAGGTCATTTGATCATTGTAAATTGTCCTGTGATTAGGCTAGGGTTAAATTGAGGGTTATTAGAAGGCACAGTTAGAAGGATCAGAAGGGCCTATTCCCTGCTGTATCTCAATAAATAAGCAGATCAGTAAAACAGTGCTAATTCATTCGGTAATTATCTGAATTAATTTTATTTATTTATTGAGAAAGAGCACGGAATAGCCCCGTCTGACCCTTTGAGCCATGATGCCCAGCAAACCCCCGATTTAACCCTAGCCTAATCATGGTACAATTTACAATGACCAATTAACCTTCCAATGTACATCTTTGGACTGCGAGTGGAGACCGGAGCACCCAGAGGAAAACCCATGCAGTCACGGGGAGAACGTACAAACTCCTTACAGGCATCGGCAGGAAATTAGAACTAAATATTTGTAGGTTTGGTTTTCACACGTGTTTTCACAATATAATATAATAAAGCTGTTAGTAGAGCTGCTTCCTCACAAATCCAGTGAGCTGAGTTCAATCCCGACCTCCGGTGCTTTCCGTGTGGAGATTGAACGTTCTTCCTGAAATTCACCACTTCAAGCATCAAGGATCAGCTTTATTCATGATATACATTAGGAATTTACTGTGACATGCAACAAAAAGTAACATTCAACAATTAAAAAAAGAGTAAAGCATTATAAAAAATAAACTGAGTGGTTAAAGTACAGATACGAACTAAAATGTGCATAAATACCACCATGTATCTGGAAAGTAAACAACATTATAAAAAGTGGTTTAAAGTGTTTACAGTGCAATGGCTGAGGTAACAGAAAGAGGGAGTGGGGAGGTTGCAACTGGTGTGGACAATTGGCACAATCATAATTCATGGTCAAAAATGCCTGAACAAATTTATGAAGTGGTGCAATTTGATCCAGAAATTATTGCAATGGTGTTCCACTTGGGAATTAACTGATGGGTATATACCTAACTCTGAAAAGGTACGTGTGTGCATATGAATAATTAGGCCAGAATTTTTAAGTAGGTTACTGATCGACTTTGATATTCCCATAACAGCATTCCACAGTGAGCCACACTGTTTTTAGGTTTACCAGGCACCATGTATAACTTTCTTTCTTTCAGTAACCACGTTCTGCCTCCCAATCTGAATATCCAGTGCTTGTCATAAATTCTTTATTCCTTCTCCAAAATCCTTGTGGTATATATTGTTCTTCTAATTTTGCTCCACCATTAAAATTTCGAGATACTCCATCCAAAGAAACATTCATGCTTTTTCATCAGGTATTGGTGTTACTATTTTTCTGCTGTGGGTATCATGACACAGTTTTGTGTTGTTTTGTATGTCATCGTGGTAGATCATGCCATGCATACAGTACTATGCAAAAGTCTTAGGCACCCTAGCTAGATATATGTGCCTAAGATTTTTGAGCAGTACTGTACTAATTTTATGTATTGCACTGTACTGCTGCCACAAAAAAAACACATTTCATGACATAAGTGAGTGATGGTAAATCTGATTGTGATATGGGTCTGTATTGTGGACGAGATTGGGAAGCAGGCAGGGAGAGAGGAATCATGGTTGGGGAGAGGAGAGGGAGAGTGACATTCTGTAATGGTCAATAAACCAACTGTTTGGAATCAAATGACCTTGCCCAGTGTCTCAGGGCTGGGTGTGTCCACCCCTGCCACTTCTTCATTCTCTGTAAACTGTCATAATGACCGGCTGATTAGATATTTGCATACCAAACAGGTGTACAGACTTGCCTAATAATGTGACCAATCTTCTCAGAATAAAGTGACTGAACTTCTCAGTCAGCAAATTAAAACTACACAAAGTTTAATGTGATCACAGGTGTAGGTTGAGAAGGAGTAACATGGTTTCTCCCTGATCCAGAAACTAAAAAATATCACAACTGCCTCTTTTAGTTATTCACAGGTTCAGATTCATTGATTTAACACATGTACATTGAAACAAACAATGAAATGCACTATTTGTGTTAAAGTATCCTAAGGATGTGCTTGGGACAGACACTAGTGTCAACACATATTCCAATGCCAAAGTAGTATGCCTACCATGTTCATAGAACAACACAAACAATAATAATAGCAGAACAACAGTAACAAAACAAGCCCTGTCCTCCTTCACACCCACCCATGTATGCACATACACAGTCTTCCAATCCTAGGAATGGCTGTTTCCAGCCTCTGGCCCCCAAACTCCAGTGGAATTGTGGATTCGTCAACATTGGGCCTTCAACTTCTTCAGTAGACTTGCAGACTCACAAACCCTGGGCTCCTGTCATCGGGCCTTGATGTCCAGACCTCAACTGACCATTGAGGACTCACAGATGATGGCCAATAAGGACCCTGAATGAAGGCCTCAAACTCATGACTCTCTTAAAACCGGGACCACGAGCCCCTGACCTTAAACTCTGGTCTAATGAACTCATGTACCTTGGGGGTCACAGGTCCTCATGCCTCCTGCCTGCATGGAACTCCAGTTCCGGAACTCACTGACAACTCATTGACCTGAGGGAGGTCACCAGCCCTCATGCTCGCTGGTCTCAAAGGTTCTGCTTCATTACACCAATATTTGGCTTTTTTTGTTTAATATCGTGATCAGAACCCCAGTGAGGGATATGCTTTAACACTCACTTGCTTAAGCCATCATCCCTGCTGGGGCATAGGCCGCTGACAGTAGCACACAAAAACACTCTGGCCTGGGCCAAAGGTTGATTGTTCCTTTGACTTCCGCTTTCACCAGTCAAATTCGGACAACTTCCAGATGAAGATCCTTCCTCTCCCTGGGATGAAGACTTTGGAGCTACTGTTGGTGCTTCAGTAACTCTGGGTTTTTACGGGATAGGGTTGCTAACCACATGTCTAACCCTCCTCCTTTTGCAGCTGGGCTTGGGACCATCCATGGAGGAATTGAACTGCTTTAATAGTTGTTTTTATTTGTCCTGCTAGACTAATTAGATTGAGATAAAGATCAGCATGAAGGGAAAGTACTGGATTTGCCTTTTGAACAGATATCAGGACTGACAGATCTGGGACACAAAGCAGAATGCTAAGAATACCATTTCATATTCATCTTTACACTTAAATCTCCCTGACCTGTTCATTGCTCACTTATCTACATGAACAAAAACTGAGCCACAGTCAGATTAAAATATGCAGTGAAGTCAGAGGGTGTTGACTACATTCCACTCTGGTTTAGCCCACTTTTAATCCATGGTAATAATTATTTACATTTTTTTTGGTACACCTGTCACTATCTAATCAGCCAATTATTTTGCAACAATTCAATGCATAAAAGCATGCAGACGTGATCAAGAGGTTCAGTTGTTGTTCAGACTAAACATCCGATTGGGGAAGAAATCTAAGTCACTTTGACCGTGGACTGATTGTTGGTGCTAGACGAGGTGGTTTAAGTACCTCAGAGACCACTGATCTCCTGGGACAATAGACTCTAGAGCAGGGGTTTCCAAACTCTTTTTATGCCATGGACCCCTACTGTTAACTGAGGGGTCCGTGGAGCCCAGGTTGGAAACCCTGCTTTAGAATTTGTAGTGAATGGTGCAGAAAACCAAAGAAAAAACAAATATCCAGTGAGCGGCAGTCCTGTAGGTGAAAATACCTTGTTAATGAGAGAGGTCAGAGGATGGCCAGACTATTCAAGCTGACAGAAAGGAGACAGTAATTCACATAACCACACATTACAACAGTGGTGCGCAGAAGAGCATCTCTGAACATGCAACACGTCGAAGCTTAAAGTGGATGGGCTACAGTAGCGGAAGACCAGGAACATTCACTCAGTGACCACTCTATTAGGTGCAGGAGGTATCTAATAAAGTAGGTACTGAATATATTTATTGCCAGCATTGAAGTTCATCCCATCTAGTAACTTATTAATGTTCTCTCCGTTTAATGTGATGGATTGCAAATCACTGAATGTAGGCAGTTCTGGTTAGTACTGTTTTCATGTTGATACTCCATTACTAAAGCTTTACCTTACAGTGAAAAACTTTTCTTTGTGTGAAGTAACTTCTGTTTGCGTCCAGTGGGAAACTGTTACCTATTTCTATCAGCCAATATAAAGTTCAAGTTCAAGTTAATTGTCATTCAACTCTATACCTGTGTACTGCCAAACAAAACATCGTTCCTCCAGGCCAAGGTGCACACACACAACACATAAAGAAATATTAATACAAATAAATTAACAAATTAATAACATTAATGCATTAATAACACAAGTTTAAAAAGTGAACAATATAATGCTACTGGTGCTTCTTACATGATGAGACCTGGGTGGTGGCAGTGAGTTCAGTGTTCTCACAGCCTGGGGAAAAAGCTGTTTCCCAGCCTAACAGTCCTTGCCCTAATGCTACGGTATCTCCCACCTGTCGGTAGGGGGTCAATCAGATTGTTGGATGGATAGGAGGGATTACTGACAATGCTACGGGCCCTGCTCCTGATAAATACCTCTGATGGGTGAAAGAGAGAACACAGTGAGAACCCATTGAACGTCAGTGTGAAATAATTTACACAGTAATGTCAGCGGCCAGGATTCAGTGCCAGGGAGTTAATGATTCCTGGGATGAAGGCAAACTTTTGTACTGATTTCACTGATAATCAGAACCATGAAAAGTTTACACTTTAACTAGTCGCCAGTTTTTAATATCTCAGTGGTACTGAATCATCCATTTCCTGTGTTCTAAGAAGTCATTGGCACTGGGGAGGTATACAAATGTGGTGTTGCAAAGCACACTGACGCATTGTGATATTGATCTCCCCTCTTTCTCTCAAGTCTTGATAAAGGGTCTCGGCCTGAAACATCAGCTGTCTGTTTACATCTGCAGAGAGTAGATGTGGAGAACACATTTCCAACAATGGGGGAGTCTAGGACCAAAGGACCAGGATGTCCCTGTAGAACAGAGATGAGGAGTAATTTCTTTAGCCAGAGGGAGATTGAATCTGTGGAATTCATTGCCACAGATGAATGTAGAACCCAATGAAGGAGTGGAATAGTGGTTAGCACAACGTTTTACAGTACAGATGACCTGAATTCAATTCCTTCAGCTGCTTGTAAGGAGTTTGTATGTTCTCTCCGTGACTGATGAATTTCCTCCGGGTGCTCAGGTTTCCTCCCATAGTCCAAAGATGTACCAGTTAGGAGGTTAATTGGTCATTGTAAATTGTCCTGAGATTAGGCTCGGGTTAAATCAGGGGATTGCTGTGTGGCATGGCTTAAAGGGCTGGAAGGGCCTGTTTCACAATACATTTCATTTTAAAAAGTCATTGGGTATATTTTAAAATTAGCTTTATTTATCACATGTACATTGCAACATCAAAACATGCAGTGCTATATATCGTTTGCTTCAGCGACCGACACAATCCAAGGACGTGCTGGGGAGAGGGGGCAGCCTGCAAGTTTCACCATGCTCCCATTGCCAACATAGCATGCCCACAATTTACCAACTGTAAGTCATACAGTACATCTCTGGAATGTGGCAGGGAAACTGGAGCACCATGCGGCCACAGAGAGAATTCACAAACTCCTGACAGACAATAGCGGAATTGAACCTGGGTCGCTAGGACTGTAATAGCATTGGTCTAACTGTTGTGCCACCCTGCAGCCCGCCCGGAGGATGCTTGCCTCACTTCCTTCAAGAGATGAGTGCAGAAAAGTTGATTTGTTGGCAGACCGCAGAGAAAAATGATGAGCATTCTGGCACACACTAAGTATTAAATATTTTCAATATTCTGTTTTATTTTGCAGCCTACATCCAGTCAAATCACATCATGGGTTGGGGAGAGAAAGCAATTGAGCTTCGTTGTGTGACTGATGGGCGGCTTGACGGAGTATTTATGCACAAAAAAGAACAGAAGCTTAAGTTCCTGTGTGAAAGGAATGACAAGGTGAGTGATGAGAAACACATAGTCTAGGGAATTAAACATCTGTTTCTCTAGTTGATGAACTCTCTGGGACAGCGATTTCTGGTTTGTTAGTTTTATCATAAATGCCTAGTTAGTGGATGATCATATTCTCAGAGAGCACTACAGTTGTAGTACTTCACGCTTTGGCTTGGTCTTCTGCCTAGTCCCATCTACCTGTATGTGGACCACAGCCCTTCACATCCTTCTTGTCCTTGTACTGTCTAAACCCCTCTTAAATGTCACAATTGAGCCCACATCTAACAGACAGACAGACAGACTTTATTGATCCCGAGGGAAATTGGGTTTCGTTACAGTCGCACCAACCAAGAATAGTGTAGACAATATAGCAACATAAAACTATAAACAATTAAATAATAATAGGTAAATTATGCCAAGTGGAACTAAGTCCAGGACCAGCCTATTGGCTCAGGGTGTCTGACACTCCGAGGTAGGAGTTGTAACTCTGCCATTGTCTGCTCATAGCACACTCACAGCACCCTCTGAGTGAAGAGGAACCCCTCCAATTCCTCAAGTCAGTGGTTCCCAACCTGGGGTCCACGGATCCCTTGGTTAGTGGTAGGGGTCCATTGCATAAACAAGATTGGGAAGCCCTGCCTTGAATATATCACTTTTCACCCAATACTTGTGACCTCTAAAACAAGTTTAGGGTGAAAGGTGAAATATCTAAGGGAGATCTGAGGAGGAGCCTCTTCCCTCAGAAAGGGGTGTGAGTGTGGAATGCGCTGCCAGCCTCTGAGTGAAGGGGAAAAAGCCTGCATGTATTTGACCTACCTAAAACCCTCATTATATTGTAGACCTCCATAAGGTCTCCCCTCATCCTCCTGCACTCAGGGGAACAAGGTCCTAACTGATTCAACCTTTCCCTATAACTCAGGTCCTCAAGTCATGCCAACATCCTTGTAAATTTCGTTGCAGTCATTTAGGCTCCTTGAAATCTTTCCTGTAGGTAGGTGACCAGGTGGCATGGTAGCATGCTGATTGGTGTAATGCTATTATAGCGCCAACAACCCAGGTAAAGAGTTCATACATTTTGTCCACGACTGTGTGGGTTTCCTCCGGGTGCTCCGGTTTCCTCCCACATTCCTGAAACACACGGGTTAGCAGGTTAATTGGTCATGTGGGTGTAATGAGTGGCACAGGCTTGTTGGACCGGAAAGGCCTGTTAATGTGCTGAATATCTAAATAAATAAAAGTAAAAACTGCCAAGAATGCTTGAGATTCAGCCTCACTAATGTTTTATACACCATCTCGAGCAGTGATTAGAGAATGACAGAGTTCACAAGAGGAGCTCAGTCTTTCCCTTGACTTTGACTTACTTTATCATGTGCCTCCAAGAACCCCAAAACCTCATCCTTTATAATAGACTCTAACATTTTCCCATAAGTCAGGCTAACTGGCCTATAATTTCCTTTCTTCTGCCTCCCTCCTTTATTAAAGAATGGAGTGACATTTGCAATTTTCCAGAATTCCAGAACCCTTTCCACAATCTGGTGATTTTTGAAAGATCATTAATAATGCTTCCACAGTCTCTTTAGCTACCTTTTTTCAGAACCCTGGGGTGTAGTCCATCTGGGTCAGATAACTTATCTACCTTCAGGCCTTTCAGCTTCTCAAGTACCTTCTCCTTTGTACTAAACTCACCTCTGACCCCTGACACTCTGAACTTCTGGGATTCTGCTAGTGGCTCCCACACTGAAGATTGATGCAAAATACTTAGTAAGTTTGTCCACCATTTCTATGCTGTCCTTTTACCAACTCTCTAGCTTCATTTTCCAATGACCTAATATCCACTTTTCACCTCTTATGAAGTTCAGAAGAATGATCCCAGAATGAAAAAGTTAATGTATGAGGGGTGGCTCAAAGTCTGTATTTGCTGGAGTTTAGAGTAATGGAGGTTGGGGATCTCATTGAAACCTATTGAATATTGAAAGGTTTGGATTGAGTGGACGTAGGGCGGATGTTTCCTATGGTGTGGGAATCTAGGACTAGAGGGCACACCTCAGTCTAGAGGGATGTCCTTTTAGAACAGAAATGAGGAGAAATTTCTTTTGTCAGAGATTAATGAATCTGTGGAATTAATTGCCACAGATAGCTGTGTATGCCAAGTCATTGGGTATATTTAAGAGGAAGTTGGTAGGCTCTTGAATAATCAGGGCATCAAATAATACAGGGAGAAGTCAGGAGAATGGGGTTGAAAGGGGTAATAAATCAACCATGATGGAACGGTGGAGCTGACCCAATGGGCTGAATGGCTTCATTCTGCTCTTTTGCCGTATGTTCTTTTACTCATATTTCTGAAAAAAAACTTTAGATAGCCTTTTTGATATTATGATCAAGCTTACATTCATATTTAATTTTTATCTCTCATGTTTATTTCAGTTGCATTTTGTTGGTTTTTAAAAGCTTCCCAATCCTCAAACCCCACCCCCCACGAAATTTTGCTGTATTGTATGCCCTTTTTTTTTTATTTTATACTCTCTTTGATTTCCTTCATCACCCACAGTTGCCTCCTCCTCCCTATAAAAGACATCTTCAACTTTGGCCTTCCAAATTTCCCCCAAAAACTCCAGCCATTGCTGTTCTGCCATCATCCCTGCTAGTTTCCCCTTTCAATCAACTTTGGCCAACTCCTGTCTCGTGCCTCTGTAATTCCCTTTAATCTACTGGAATACTGATATATCTGACTTTAGCTTCTCACTCTCAAACTGCTGGGCAAATTCTATCATATTAGGATTATTACATCCTAAGGGATCTATTTTCCTTAAGCTCTCTAATCAAGTCTAGTTCATTGCACAGCACCCAATCCAGAATTCCCTATACCCTTGTGGGCTCAACATTCAGCTGTTCTGAAAAGTCATCTTGTGGACTTTCTATATATTCCCTCCTTTGGGATCCAACACCAACCTCATTTTCCCAATCTACCTGCACATTGAAATTCCCCATGACTATCTTAACATCGCCCTTATTACGTGGCTTTTCTATTTCCTGGTGAATTTTATATCCCACATCTTGGCTACCGTTTGGGGCCTGAATTTAATTCCCAGCAGGGTCTTTTTACCATCTTAACTCTATCTACAAGGATTCTGCATCTTGCAATCCTATGTCACCTCTTCCTAAGGATTTTATTTTATTTATTTTTTTCATCAGTCACCCACCCCCTTCAGTTGATTGAGTGTTCATATACATTTTATTTACATTTGCCGTTGCATTTACGACAATAATTTGAGAATGGCACCAGGTTCTACATTGATCAGAAGATACACTGTCAGAACAAGACTAACCAGAAGGATGGGGGAGGAAGGAGTCTCAATGAAACCTACTGAATATTCAAAAACCTAGATAGAGTGAGATTTGAAGAGGATGTTTCCAGTAGTGGGGGAGACTGCGACCAGAGGGCACAGTCTCAGAATAGAAGGCCATTTCTTTAGAACAGATAAGAGAAGAAATTTCTTTAACTAGAGGGTAGTGAATCTGTGGAATTCATTACCACAGACAACTGTGGAGACCAAGCCATTGGGTATATTTTAAAGTGGATATTGATAGATACTGAATTAGTAAGGGCATTAAAGGTTATAGGGAGAAGGCAGGAGAATGGGGCCTAGGGTGAAGACGTCAGCCATGATCGAATGGTGGAACAGGCCCAATGGGCTGAATGGCCTAATTCTGCTCCTAGGCTTTATGTTCTAAAAGTATTAGACATTGTGAAGTATTTCAGGTGCAAGCTTCAGGGAGAAACTTTTTTTGCTGGATTGGACATAGGTTTAAATTCACTGCAAAGGAGCCAGTGGGTGTTGAGGAGAAATTTGTTTATTACTTACTGAGTTACAATGCACTTTCTGAAAGTATGATGGAAGAAGATTTCATCAAATTGAATGTGAATAATTTCTTGAAAATTAGAAAGAATAATTGTGGGGCTGTGGGGGAAGGAGAAAGGAGTGGAATGAATTGCCTTAGGTAAGTGGGCTAATTGGGATCCTTATAGGATATATTTTATAGGATTGCTTTTATATTTATACTTACTGTGTGTGTTTTTTTGTTTCATTATTGGGAGGAGTACAGAGGGCTACAGTCCAGCTGCAAGATGATAGGACTAGGCAGATTAATAGTTCGGCATGGACTAAGTGGGCTGAGGGGCCTGTTTCTGTGTGGTGTGTTCCTTGACTCTATTGTGTTCGTTATGCTTATTGCATGTTTTTTTTTAAAAAGCCGCATCATATCTGCAGTTACAATCTTTTCATTCTGCTTTACACTTATGTGCTTTAGATTGACTGTATCCTCTGTGCTGTGAGATCCTTTGGAGCACCGTGAGGAAATTAAAGGCTTTAGATAAATTCCAGTATCTCTTTCAGAGACAAGGTGTAATTAACAACAGCTTCTTTTGGTGTAACCCCCATTATATGTTGGATACTCCAGTTTATCTATCCTGGTATGATATTTATGTATACTTTAGGAGAAGGTTTGAGGGATTTGACAGTTCAATTCACAGTCCCAGGAGGTTTAAATACGAATATAAAATTCAACAAGGTTGAACAGTTGGTTGAGCTGATGTTAGGGATTCTGACCTTGGGCCAACTTACGCACCAGTGCTTTAATGCTTGTTATTTACGATCTCTATTAAAAATAGATTGGTGTCCTTACTGATCGTTAACATCCTCCTGTTTTACTTCCCTTCTAGGTGTTCTTTGCCTCAGCCCCATCCGGTGGAAGTAGTCAGATTTATTTCATGACCCTTGGCCAGAACTCTCACTTGAACTGGTAGCCGCTGGGAATACTGAGCACACGTTCTGTGTATGTTGGGTTGCACTGAAGTGACCATTTCTATGTACTCACACCACACTGGCCCTCAACTAACCATGCTGGCTACATCCATTACGTCCAATGATCCATCGTGGAATAGAAGCCTGTCGTCTGTTCGACAATGACTAAAACTGGTTTCAGTAATTCTGCTGCTTTTTTTTTTATATATATATATAGATATATATGTAGTATCTATGTTATTGGAAAAGGGCAGGTTGTTGTCGCAATCAGGGTTGTTAGTGCATTACTGTAATGTTAAAGCAAAAAGGTAGCTCAGTGTACCAGTGAGGAGCAGGTATATACAATCAGTGGTCACTTTGTTAGGCGCAGGGTGGGACCCAATGTGGTCTTCTGCTGCTGTAGCCCTTCCACTTCAAGGTTCAACGTGTTGTGTGCTCCAAGACATTCTCTGCACACCACTGTTGTAACACGTGGTTATTTGAGTTACTGACACCTTCCTGTCAGCTTGAAACAGGTCATTCTCCTCTGACCTCTCTCGTTAGCAAGGCATTTTTGCCTAGAGAACTGCTACTCACTAGATGTTTTTGTTTTTTTGCAACATTCTCTGTAAACTCTAGAGACTGTTGTGAGTGAAAATCCCAGGAAATTAGCAGTTCCTGAGATACTCAAACCACCCCATCTGTCACCAACAATCAGTCACTTAAATCACATTTCTTCCACATTGTGATGTTTGGCATGAACTTCGTGAACATGACTGCATGCTTTTATGCATTGAGTTTCTGCCACGTGATTGACTGATTAATAGTTGCATTAACGGTGTACAAGTATACCAAATAAAGTGGCCACTGAGTGTCTAGTATCTCTGGTTTTGGAAAAAGGGGGTTGTTGTAGCAATCGGATAGTGTTTTACTGTAATATGAAACAAAACGATAGCTTGATGTACCAGTGAGAGCAGACAAATTTGTGCTCAAGCATTTTGCACAATAATGTCTTCGTGGTTTACCGCCCTCCCCCCACCCTGAGCTAGCGTTTGAGCAGTTCACCCCAGTATTTTGTATATTCAGTATAAATGGGTTTTATGAAGGTAATGCTAATGTTAAGACAATTAATGTACTGTAACTCATGTGGAAATAATTCTCTAGCCTTGCACCTTTTTCAAAATGGCTTTCTGCCACTTTTGATATTCAGAGCAGTGTGATTGCCTGACTTTAGATGATTTTTAAACAGAATCATTCATCGGTTAATCATTTCTAGGCACTCAATGTGTTAGTCTTGTGAGGATAGGTTGAGTGAGCTAGGGCTTTTTTCTTTAGAGCAATGGAAGGTGAGAGGGGGCTTGATAGAGGTGTATGTGATGACAAGAGGTATAGATTGAATGAATACCCAGAGACTTTTCCCAGGGCAGAAATGGCTAATGTGAGAGGGTATGTTGTTACTGAGATTTGAAGAATGTGCCGAGGGGGATATTAGGCGTAGACTTTTTTTCTTGCAGAGAGAGTGGTGGTTGTGTGGAATGTGCTGCCACAGGTGGTGAAAGAGGTAGATGCATTATGGATATTCAAAGGACTCTTAGAAAGGAACATTGATAGACTGACTAATAGAGGGCAAAATGGGAGGGAATTGGTCACAGAGTAGATTAAAAAATCAGCACAACGTTGTGGACCTGTCCTTCGCTGTAATGCCCTATGCTCCCTGGTTCTAGACTTTGGCTACATAACAGATGTAAGAAAAAAAAAGAGGCAATTATTTAGAAATTTGATCTGGCTCCACTAGGGAATGAGATTGCTCCTAATCTGCTCCGTAACTCCGTTTTCCTGCCCACACACCATCTGTCTTTCTATCCTGACAAAACCCATGGCATTGCCGCTGACAATGGGACAAGAGGTTTCTATGCTTTACCTTCCAATGAAAGCAGGTCTTCCTAATTTTACTAAATAATGCTGATGGAAAATAGGTCATTCATTCCCTTTCCAAACTTGCATATGTTTCTTTGTATTTATTGATGGCGAATGATTATCACTGACAAAGTTGTTTCCCTGAAGATCAAGTTTATTGTCATCTGACAGTACATGTACACAAACGAAATAATGTTCCTCCGGACTATGGTGCACCCACAAAACATCTATCATATACAGCACTTAAAACAAAATATTATCACAAATAATTTAATAAAATGTAATTCAAAATGCATGTCGTGCTCAGCACAAGTAAACGGTAAACAGCTTGCTGTTTTGGTGACGAGACCTCTGTGGTGGCAGCAAATTCATTAGTCTCACAGCCTGTTATCCTGTATGCAAGTCCTAGTCCTGATGCTCCAGTACCTCCTTCCTAACGGTAGTGGGTCAAAGAGATTGTGGGATGGGTGGTAGGGATCCTCAACAATGCTTCAGGCCCTTTGTATATACCACACCGGTAAATGTCACAAATAGGAGAAAGGAGACCCCACTGATCCTCTTATACTATCATCTGTAGGCTCTTACAGTCCGATGCCCCTTGATGTTCCCCCTGCACTGCAAATATTTCTTCTATTAGTTGTCAAATTATTCCCTTAATGTTTCCGCCTGTGTTTTATTCAGATTCTGATTTAAATGTATTTATTACATGTTCATGCTAGGATACAGTGATGTGCTTTGTTTGCATTAATTACCAATACACCTAAGGATGTGCTGGAGGCAGCCAACAACTCTTGCCATATATGGTGTCAACAATCATGCCCACATGCTCAATGCAACAAGCAACAAAATAACAACATCTAAAAAAAGCCCCTTTCTTCCCTCCACCAGAGATGAACCAGTGGGCATTAATGTTGTCCAGTGTTAATGCAGGGGTTAAGCTCTATAGTAAGGAACAGGGTAACTGCTTTCCCTGAAAAGGTTTCAGTATTTAATCACAAAAAAGGAGAAAATCTGCAGAAGCTGGAAATCCAAGCAACACACACACAAAATGCTGGAGGAACTCAGCAGGCCGAGCAGCATCTTTGGAAACGAGTATAGTCGACATTTTGGGACAAAACCCTTCATCTGGACGGTCCCGATGAAGAGTCTCTACCTAAAACATTAACTATACTCTTCGCCATAGATGCTGCCTGGCCTGCTGAGTTTCTCTAGTATTCTGTGTGTGTTGTTTGTAAGTACTTAATCTCCAATTTTCATGACATTTTCTCAGGTCCAATTTGGAGTGAATTTCGGTGCATATTCTCCCAAGCAAATTATTTAAGTAGGATTAGATTAAAACAAGACTGGATGATAAAGGCTTGGTCTAAAGGTGATGAAGACGTGTGAAATTGACTACTGAATCCCTTTGCAAAACCAGGAGAGACGTTCATGTCATCTGGAGCCAATCAAAGCTTAGTTCCTCATCTTGTAGCAACTATCCCCCTGCTGTCCAGGAAGTAAAACTGAACTGGGAAATAACTTTTATTTCATCCCACCTCCCCATCTGGTGTTTGGTCTGAACAACATCTGAACCTCTTGATCATGTTTGCATGCTTTTGTGCATTGAATTGCTGCCACGTGATTGGCGGATTGAGATACCTGCATTAACAAGAGCAGGTGTACCTAATTAAGTGGCCACTGAGTGTTTGTAAGGCAGGAAACAATGGTGCGTGTACGTCTTTGTGTATGCATCATTGAAAACAGACCAAAAACATAATAACACCCACAAACACAACCACAGCCAAACACAAATACAGAGATACAAACAGATATAGATGATGAAGATACAGGAACACACACACACACACACACACTCTCTTTTTCTCTCTGTCACTCTCACTTTCCATCTCACTCTCTCTTTCTCTCCCTCCCTCCGAAGTCTGGGTGAAAGTGGCTGATTTTCTCCTCTGTAGGACATTAGTGAATCAAAGGAGTTTTACAAGAACCTAGTAGCTTTATGATCATCATTAGCAACACCACGTGTTAATTTAATGAACTTAATTCCCCATTTTTTAAACTCCTTGCTCTGGATCATTATTGAGCCCTAGATTACTGTCCAGTGACATAATCACTGCCAACCTGACTTTCTGATGAATGTTTTGATATGGTACCAATAAAAACCAGGTGTTCATGGTGTTCCCAAATCTAACGATCATTCCATAGATGTGAGAGTAACGCTCTCATATTCAGCAGGATACGCCCAGTGACAACAAGTGCCATTGTTATTTTTGGATGTTTTTACCGATATCCCTACCTGATAATTAGTTCTAATCTGATTGTTGAAATTATCCAGAAATCTCCACAAAAGAATTGCATTTTCCTTTATTTTTTTAAAAAACCAAGATCTCTGAGTGCCTTAGAAGTTATTTTAATGAAAATATATGCCTAACACTTATGCATTTTAAAATAAGGTCCCGGTTAAAACAAGTGGTGTTATATCTGTCCGCTTTGTCCCTTCCTCCCCTATTTCCCATCACTTCAGAAACACTGTCAGTGTTCAATAAATGCTTGACCTGATTAGCCAGTCACAATAAGCTTGAATATTTCCTTCCACACTTCACAACACATCTAAAATCAGTAGAGCTGTTTATAATACTCTCTTGAGAGAAAGTGGTTCAACAGAATGTATAATCTACAACCTGAAGCCGTTACTCTTTGCAGACGCCCATAAAACAGAGGAAAAACCCCAATGACAGAAAAACATTGGAACTCCGACGTCCTTCCCCCTCCCACACACAAGCAGCAGCAAAGCATCAACCCAGCCCCCTACCCGCTCCATCCAAAAGCATCAGCCCCCAACCCACCACCACCCACAATGCGAGCAATAATAAGTGCAATAAGGATTTGAAAAAAAGAGAGAGGACGTTTATGAGCACAGCTAGGGCTTTTCTCTTTGGAGTGAAGGATGATGAGAGCTGACCTGATAGAGGTGTATAAGATGATAAGAGGCATAGAATGAGTGGATAGCCAGTGATTTTTTCCCAGGGAAGAAAGGAGCATAATTTGCAGGTGATTGGAGGAAAGTATTGTGGGGTTATCAGAGGGAGGATCATTACAAAGGGTGGAAATGGCTAATTTGAGGTGGCATAATTTGAAAGTGATTGGAGGAAAGTACAGGTGTGACATCAGAGGTAGGTTTTTTTTACACAGAGTGATAGGTGCATGAAATGCTCTACTAGGGGCAGTGGGAGAAGTAGACTGAGGGACTTTTAAGAGACTCTTAGATAGGCACATGGATGAATGAAAAATGGAGGAACCAAAGAGCCTGAACTGTGCTGTACTGTTATATAAAATGAACAAAATATTAAAGTGTAAGCTAACAGCATGGGCAAATCCGCATAGAAATGAGCTGTGAGAGTCAAGAGACAGCGATAATGAGAACGATAGAAGAAGGTAGATCTTGAAAGACGTCTGCAGGCAGAGAAAGTGAAAGGAGAGAATGAAGATGTGGAAAGGACAATGGAGGGAATAAAAAGCAGATGGCAAAATGAATGAGCCAGGAGGCAGATCAGGGAAGTAGGATGGGAAGATAAGCCACGAGTGAAAAGCAAAACAAAAAGGTGAAGAAATGAAATAATATGGAATAGAAGAAGCAAGAAAGCTCAGTCTACAAAGATAATCTTTTCAAAGGGATTTTAAGTCTAAAAGAAGTACCGAATTGACCACATGACATTAATTTACTCCACCATCTATTAACTCTCAGACCTAGGGAGGTCATTCCCATCAATCTTCTGAACACCGACTGCAGGGAATAAAGTAATATTTGTCTCCTTTGATTGATGAAGAAGGGCAAAGTGTTGTATAAATGTGAAACTTAGTGTAAAAACTGCTGGTTCAACACCTGCTTTTGGGCTGCAGACTGTATCCAATGTTCTACGTCTGTATCTTTCTAATTCCTTCCTGTTCCCAGCTGTGGTTCAGTGGCCAGCTCCCTCTCACCCAGAAATCCAAATATATCCATTCAAAGGCCATGTCACGGGCTGGAATACAAACACTAACCTGGTCTCCCAGTGCCCCATCCAGGGCTCTGAGATAAGGCATAAAAGTGATGACCGCTGGTCTTGCAAGGGAAGCTGAACATTTTCATAGCACTGTTTTGAGGTTACCCACATTTTCATGGCTGGCCTCCATCGCACCCTAACAATCTGGTGCACACTGATGGGTGAGTCTGTAGGTACTTCCTGTGCCTAGTAAAATGACCACTGAGTGTATGTTCATGGTCTTCTGCTGCTGTAGCCCATCCACTTCAAAGTTCAATGTGCTGTGCATTCAGAGTTCCTGTTCTGCATACCACTGGTGTAACACGTGGTTATTTGAATTACTGTCACCTTTCTGTCAACTTGAACCAGTCTGACTATTCTCGTCTGACCTTTCTCATTAACAAGGCACTTTTGCCCACAGAACCACCACTCATTGGATGTTTTTTTTTAATTTTTTGCACCATTCTCTGCAAACTCTAGAGACAGTTGTACATGAAAGTCCCAGGAGATCAGCAGTGTCTGAGATACTAAAACCACACTGCCTCGTATCAACAATAATCCCAAAATAACCTAGATCATGTTTCTTCCCCATTCAGAAGTTTGATCTGAATAACAACGGAACCTCTTGACCATGTCTGCATGCTTTTTTACATTGAGTTGCTGCCACATGATTGACTGTATATGATCTAGCGTACAAAAGGTCATCATACTATGAAACATTAATCTTATTTATGTAGATGATAGTTGATCCAGACAAGGCCTTTTTCTATCCTGCATGGTTCTATAACTCTCTCTGACATATTCATGCCAGATGTGATCAAAGATGATCTCCCCCAGAACAAATTCACAAAACAGAATGTCACATGGAAAATCACGTTGACAAATTTGCCCTGACAGGACAATCGTGTCACTCTAGTGAGAACAAATCAATCTGGGAAGTGTCTGGTCGAATTTCCAAAGTGGTGTGGGTGACTGAGGAAAGGCCTTTTGCTCTGAGTAAACTCAGTTAGCAGTCACTGCTGTGAGAGGGGGAGGAACTGCATGAGAAACACAAAATATTGGAGGAACTCAGCAGGTCAGGAAGCATCCGTGGAGAAGAATAAACAGTTGAAGTTTGGTCTGAGACCCTTTATCAGGATGGGAAAGGAAGAGGGAAGAATCCAGACTAAGAATGTGGGGTGAGGGGAAGGAGTACAAGCCAGAAGGTGATAGGTGAAGACAGGTGGGTGGGGGAGGGTGGATGAAGTGGGAAGCTGAGATGTGGTAGGTGGAAGAGGTAGATTCTGAAGAAGAAGGAATCTGATAGGACAAAACAGTGGACCAAGGGAGAAAGAGGAGGAGACGGGTCACCTGAGGGAGGTGGTGGGCAGGTGAAGAGAAGGGATGAGAGGAGAGACAAAATGGGGAATGGAAAAAGAGCGAAGGTGGGTGGGGGGAATTACTGGAAGTTAGAGAAGTTGATACTCATGGCATCGAGTTTGAGGCTACATTTTTTCATAATAGGATGACAATAGTCAATAAATATGACCATAAGACATAGGAGCAGATTTAGGCCATTCAGCCCATTGAGTCTGCTCCACCATCTCAACATGACTGATTTATAATTCCTCTCAACCCTATTCTCCTGCCTTCTTCCTGTAACTTTTGATGACCTGACAAATCAAGAACCTATCAACCTGGAAAAGGTAAAGGGCTGAAGAAGAAGAAATTTGATTGTTTAAGATTGTTCAGTGTAATGGAGAATGAAATAATTGTTACACTGGATATGAGATAGTGCAAAAAAAAATACAATAAGGAACAGAATACAACAATAAAAAACAATAAATATAAATACAAAAGATAGCTTTTATACATTGGTTGATTATATGTTCACTTGGTACAGGAGTGTCTGTACATAAAATGGCTATGACAGGTATTGATAAAGTAGTGTGGTTGGGGGTGTGGAGGTGTTGATCAACCTTGCTGCTTGGTGAAAGTCACTGTTTTTGAGTCTAGTTGTCCTGGCGTGCATTATGATTGGACTGGGACAAACAGTTCATGAGCAGTGTGGGCGGGATCCTTCATGATATAGGAGAGGAAAGAGGACCACTGGAGAAAGGGAAGGAGGAGGGACACCAGGATGAGCTAATAGACAGGTGAAGAGAAGAGACAAGGGAATAGGGAAAAGGAAAAATACTGGAAGTTAGGGAAATCAATGTTCTTACCATCAGTTTTCCGTCCTGATGAAGGCTCTCAGCCCAAAATGTCGACTGTTTACACCTCTCATAGATGCTGCCTGACCTGCTGAGTTCCTCCAGCATTTTCAGTGTTGCTCTGGATTTCCAAAATTTGCAGAATCTCTTGTGTCTTGACTGCGCGCTAGCATAAAATGGGCAATAATGATCAAGACAACTGTTGTACATATCAACACACGCAAATTGCTGGAGGAACTCAGCAGGTCAGGAAGCATCCGTGGAGAAGAATAAACAGTTGAAGTTTGGTCTGAGACCCTTTATCAGGATGGGAAAGGAAGAGGGAAGAATCCAGACTAAGAATGTGGGGTGAGGGGAAGGAGTACAAGCCAGAAGGTGATAGGTGAAGACAGGTGGGTGGGGGAGGGTGGATGAAGTGGGAAGCTGAGATGTGGTAGGTGGAAGAGGTAGATTCTGAAGAAGAAGGAATCTGATAGGACAAAACAGTGGACCAAGGGAGAAAGAGGAGGAGACGGGTCACCTGAGGGAGGTGGTGGGCAGGTGAAGAGAAGGGATGAGAGGAGAGACAAAATGGGGAATGGAAAAAGAGCGAAGGTGGGTGGGGGGAATTACTGGAAGTTAGAGAAGTTGATACTCATGGCATCGAGTTTGAGGCTACATTTTTTCATAATAGGATGACAATAGTCAATAAATATGACCATAAGACATAGGAGCAGATTTAGGCCATTCAGCCCATTGAGTCTGCTCCACCATCTCAACATGACTGATTTATAATTCCTCTCAACCCTATTCTCCTGCCTTCTTCCTGTAACTTTTGATGACCTGACAAATCAAGAACCTATCAACCTGGAAAAGGTAAAGGGCTGAAGAAGAAGAAATTTGATTGTTTAAGATTGTTCAGTGTAATGGAGAATGAAATAATTGTTACACTGGATATGAGATAGTGCAAAAAAAAATACAATAAGGAACAGAATACAACAATAAAAAACAATAAATATAAATACAAAAGATAGCTTTTATACATTGGTTGATTATATGTTCACTTGGTACAGGAGTGTCTGTACATAAAATGGCTATGACAGGTATTGATAAAGTAGTGTGGTTGGGGGTGTGGAGGTGTTGATCAACCTTGCTGCTTGGTGAAAGTCACTGTTTTTGAGTCTAGTTGTCCTGGCGTGCATTATGATTGGACTGGGACAAACAGTTCATGAGCAGTGTGGGCGGGATCCTTCATGATATAGGAGAGGAAAGAGGACCACTGGAGAAAGGGAAGGAGGAGGGACACCAGGATGAGCTAATAGACAGGTGAAGAGAAGAGACAAGGGAATAGGGAAAAGGAAAAAGTACTGGAAGTTAGGGAAATCAATGTTCTTACCATCAGTTTTCCGTCCTGATGAAGGCTCTCAGCCCAAAATGTCGACTGTTTACACCTCTCATAGATGCTGCCTGACCTGCTGAGTTCCTCCAGCATTTTCAGTGTTGCTCTGGATTTCCAAAATTTGCAGAATCTCTTGTGTCTTGACTGCGCGCTAGCATAAAATGGGCAATAATGATCAAGACAACTGTTGTACATATCAACACACGCAAATTGCTGGAGGAACTCAGCAGGTCAGGAAGCGTCAATGGAAAGCATTAAACAATCAAGATTTCGGGCCGAGACCCCTCATCAGGACTGGAAAAAAAGTGAGAAGTCAGAGTAAGAAGGTGGAGGGAGGGGAGGAAAAAGCGCAATGTGGTAGGTGGTAAGTGAAAGTGGGAAGGGGGAGGTGTGAAGTTAAACAGTTGAGAATTCAATTGGTGGAAGTGATAAAGAGCTGGGAAAGGAGAATCTGATAGGAGAAGGTAGAAGACCATGGAAGAAAGGGAAGGAGGAAGAGCACCAGAGTGAGGGGATGGGCAAGAGAGGAGATAAGATGAGGGAAGGAAGCAGGAATGGGGAATGGTGAAGTGGGGGAGGGACAGTTACTGGAAATCCAAGAAATTATCCATTCCTCAGTTTATCACTTTCAGTTATCTCCATTATAGAACTCTGGAATTTGGCAAAATACAAAAGGGTTTTGAGGAAAACCTTTTCCCCCCTAACTATGACTATGATGCATGCCACTCTATTTTCTATTTGCACAGAAATTTGAGTAGACACCAACATGTGGGTGAACGTGGTCGCTCCCAGAATGGAACAAATTCTTCTGGGTTGTATGATGTCACTTTAAAATTCGACCAGGCTCTTCCTGACATGAGTTACATTTACAAATTCAACAGTTTTCTCTGAGGCTCAAGAGGCAACATCCATTGGTCATTCCCTGGTCAATCACTGCACTGTATGGAAATGGAATCCTATTCAGTTACATATCATTACTTACTTCCATCAACTGGCAAACCGCTATAGTTCTGAAACCATTTATCCATCAGCTTCACTTGCAAAGGTGTCCCTGATTAGCACAGACACTGATCTACTCTGTTATCCTTGCCGTGACTATGAAAACCAAGAACCGGCCCAATCTTCTCAGCTCTGACTCCCCAGCGTCCAGAATAACCAACCCCAAAGTTCCTTGATGAAAGCCCTAACCCCTCAACAACGCAATTCTTTTCTTTTTGTGACTGCATGTTTCTGATATCTTGTATGTCCATATATCATAAATGTTCTATGTGCCTTGTGTGTGACTGTTGATACTGCGTTTTGCACCTTTGCCCCAGAGTAATGCTGTTTCATTTGGCTGTATTCATGGGTAATTATGTATGGGTGAACTTCAAATTGAATCTCTAGTGGTCAAATGCAGTGAGAGGTATAGAGAGAAAGAATCATCAGAGTGGAAATGTCAAATATTAGTGGGCATTGTTTTAAGCTGAGAGGGGGCAAAATTTAAAGTGGATTTGTGAGGCAAGTTTTTTAACACGGAGAGTGGTAGGTACCACTCGTAACTGTCAGAGGAAGTGGTCAAAGTAGATATTATAGCTACATTTAGCATTTAGACAGGATATGAACAGGTAGGGTATAGAGAGATGCAGACCATGTGCAGGCAGGTGTGCAGCTTGGCACAGATGTTGTGGGCCAAAGGGTTGTTCCTGTTCTGTAGCGGTCGAAGGAGATGAGTGAGGGCTTTGGAGAGCATCTGCACCACTGGGAGTGTGAGAAATGTGGGTATCTGCACTGACAGTGAATGCTGGAAAACTCAGCAACAACCATAGGAAGAGAAGAAATCGAGTTCATGTGACAGGTGATCTTACAACAGAAATGCCCATTTCTGAAATGTGCGGGAAAGGCCAGTTATATGAAATGGTTGAATATTGTGTCCATTGTATCAACAATGAATCATTAAATGGTATTTCAGTAAAGACATAAATTATTACAATTTAAAGATTGATGCCTACATTTAACAGTTGAGGAAATATGGATATTTTTTGTATGAAATATTGCCCCACCTCTAATTTCAGAGCGAGCATTGTTGAAATATAGCAAGTCAGGCAGCACAGTAGTGTAGCAGTAAGTGCAAAGCTTTACAGTACCAGCTGTAAGACTGGCGGGGTTTCGAATCCCGCCACTGCCTGTAAGGAGGCCGTACATTCTTCCCATGACTGTGTGGGTCTTCTTCAGCTGCTCTGGATTCCTCCCTCAGTCCAAAGATGTACAGTTAGGGATAGTGATTTGTGGCCATGATATGACAGGGACACTTTAGGCTGATCAGCTCAAACCTTGCTGGTTGGATTTGACGCAAGACAACTGTACATTTGATGTTTCAATGTGTACTTGACAAATAATCTTTACCTATGGATGGGAATAAACAGGCAATGTTTCAGGCTGAGGCCCTACATCAAGAGACATTTCTCAGCCTGAAACATTGACAGTTTATGCCCCTCCATAGATGCTGCTTGACTTGCTAAGTTCCTCCAGAATTTTGTATGTGATACTGAAGATTTCCAGCATCTGCAGGATCTCTTGTGTTTATTTTGCTCAAATAGACTTTACCACCCAGTGTTAAGTGAGATGAGGACTTGCTGCAGTTCCATTTGGCAAAGGTGAGTTGCCTCAGAGGCAAATCATTCCTGGGGTGAGAGGATTGAGCAATGAGATGAGTTTGTTTCAGACCAAAGATTGAAAGAGCGAGAAATGTTTTATTAAAGCAATGAATTTTGAGAGATTCTGACTGAGTCTGTGTCCTTTGGATGGAGAGTGTAAACCTGAAGATCTTTTCCTTACATTAAGCGGTCAGCCAGCTAGGACTGCAATAAGCAGAAATTCCTTTACTCGGAGGGCGATCAATCTTTGGGCTTTCCAGTCTCAGTGGACATCATTGAGTTCAAAGGATCTTTATCCACTCGAGGATTCCAAATATGAGTTTGGATGGGAAAGTGGGTGCAAGGTGGTGGTTCAGATAGAAACCAAGGGAAAAGTTGGGGTAACACGATGACGTAGCAGTTAGAGTAAAACTATTCCAGTAGTGGTAATCTGGATTCAATTGCACTGCCGTCTGTAAGGAGTTCGGACAAACTCCCGGTGACTACCTGGATTTCTTCCGGGCACTCTGGTTTCCTCCCACATTCCAAAGATGCATGGGTTAGTAGTTAGTAGTCATGAAAGTGAAATAGGGCAGAGTGGGCTCATTGGGCTGGAAGGGCCTGTTACCGTTCTGAATCTCGAACTAAATAATCATGACAAGTGCAGGAAGTTGTGCTGAGATGAGAAGGATCGTATTTATTAGTGGGACAAGCATGAGGGCTAAATGGTTTACACTACTTATGGTCTTATGGTGAACTAGGGGCCTCAGGCCTACCCCTGTTCAAGTTTTCTCTCTCGGTAACTGGGGCTGATCATGAATGCAGGAACGATTCTCTGGTTCTGACCCAATCTATCACATGAGGAAGGCCTTTTCTCCTCTCCCACCAATCCCCTGCCATGGTCAACTAACCATACTTTGGCGATGGGTTTAAGCCTTCAGAAAAAAATCAAACGGGTAGCTTAGCCAGTCTGAGACTTGTACTGAAGCATTTTATGAGCAGAGATGGATGAACAATCCACTACGTCCAAGCACCCCCATTCCCAAAACGCTCCAGCCCCAGAAACACAGCATGAACACGCGGGAGAAAGATGGAAGTCTTCGTGTCCCACTTTGAAGACTGAACATTACAGTCTTCTCTGAATGCAGCACTATTGGGAGGAATTTGGACAGTCAGGCAGCATCAATTGACGAGAATAAACGGTATATGTTTCGGGCCGAGGCCCTTCCATCTATTCTGTTTATTCTCTCCATAGAGTCTGCCTGACCAGCTGAGTCCTCCAGCATTTTGTATGGGTCATTCAAGATTTCCACACTTGTAGAATCATTTGTGTTAAATACTATTTGAGTTCTCTTTTATCTTTTCAGCCCAGAGTTTTAAGGCCTGTGATTACTTGAGAATTAATCAATCAATATGGATGGATTTTGTTTTAAATTGCATTTTAACAAATGTTTTAAATGTGATTAAAATTGTTACAAATATCAATAAAATTTGTTGTATTAAGTTTTTCTGTGTTTGACCATAATATCTGCTGACTTGAGTTTGCAAAACCTTATTTCTTATCCAGAGATGTTGGCTTCCATGACAACAATTACAAGCAGCCACTTGGTTGATTACTCAATGTTCTCTGCCAAGTTCTGGTTCCTTGTGCATCCAAAGTTGCTGTTCATTCATTCATAATTTTAACCATGAGAACATAGTTTTCTGTGGAAAACCCGACAAACATTATTTTTTGGAGATATACAGGACTGCGGATGCTGGAATCTGGAGCAACACTCAAAAGGCTGGAGAAGCTCAGTGCCTCGAGTCATAGAATCAAAGAAAAGTATAGCACAGAAACAGGTCCCTCAGCCCATCAAATCTGTGCCAAACCATTTGAACTGTCTACTCCCATCGACCTGCACTACAACTATCACCCTCCATAACCCTACCACCCACATACCTATCCAAACTTCTCTTAAATGTTGAAATCGAGCTGGCATGCACCACTTGAGCTGACAGCTCGTTTCACATGCTCACAACCCTGTGAGTGAAGAAGTTCGCCCTCGTGTTCCCCTTAAACTTTACCCTTTCACCCTTAACCCATGACCTCAAGAAGCAGTTCCACCCAATCTCTGGGGAAAAAGCCTGCTTGCATTTATCCTATCTATACCCCTCATAATTTTGTATGCCTCTTTCAAATCTCAATCTTCTGTGTTCTAAAGAATACCATACTAACCTATTCAATCCTTCATATAACTCAGGTCCTCTATACCCAGCAATTTTCTCCGCACTCTATCACCATTCACTGTGGAAGACCTACATTGGTTGATCCTACTGAAGTAAAACACCTCACACTTGTCTACATTAAATTCCACCTGCCATTTTTCAGCCCATTTTTCCAGTTAGCCTAAATCCCGCTACAAGCTCTGGTCATCTTCCTTGCTGTCCACTGCACCCCCGATCTTGGTGTCATCTGCATATTTATTGATCCACATAACCACATTATCATCCAGATCATTCATAATAGATGACAAACAGTAACAAACCCAGCACCGATCCCTGCAGCACTCTACTAGTCACAGGCCTCCAACCAGAGAGGCAGTCATCTACTACCACTCTCCGGCTTTTCCCACAAAGCCAATGTCCAATCCAATTTACTATCTCATCTTAATGCTGAGTGACTGAACCTTCTTCACCAACCTTCCATTGGAGACCTTGTCATGTGCCTTGCTGAAGTTCATGTGAACAACACGCCTTGCCTCCATCAACTTTCCTGGTACCTGTAACTTCTTTGAAAATCTCTTTAAGATTAGTTAGACATGACCTACCATGCACAAAGTCATATTGACCCTCCCTAATCAGTCCATGTCTATCCAAATACTCATTTATCAAGTCCCTTAGAAAACCTTCCAATAAATTTTCCACAACTGGTGTCATAGTTATTGGCCTATAATTTCCTGGTTAATGTTTAGAGCCTTTCTTAAGCAGTGGAACAACACTGGCTATCCTCCACTCCTCCAGTACCTCACCAGTCTCCAAGGATGATTTAAACATCTTTGCTTGGGCCCCTGCAGTTTCTGCGCTTGCCTACTGCAGGGTCCAAGGGAACCCTCTTGTCAGTCCCTAGGGATTTATCCACCCTCATTTGCCTCTGAACAGCAAACACCTTCTCCTCTGTAATCCGTATAGTGTCCATGAAATTGATGCCACTTTGCCTCACTTGTCCACTTGTCCACTCTGTGTCCATCTCCTGAGTAAATACAGATGCAAAAAAAAATCATTTAAAATCCTCCTACGAAAGCTGTCCTTTTCACCAACGAGTCAAGTGGCAGCTAACGAGACAACTCTGCATACGAATCCTGGTGAGGTGGTTGCATATGCCTACTGTAATTCATCTTTTCTCTATATTTATTTATCATGTATTTCATTGTACTGCTGCCATAGAGTTAACAAATTTCATGACATACGCCGATGATATTAATTCTGATTCTGATCATATTTAAAGTGAAGGTTATTAGGTTCTTGATTAGTTAGGGCATAAATATGGGGAGAAGACAGGAGAATGTGGTTGAGAGGGATAATAAATAGCCATGATGGAATGGTGGAGCAGACTAGATGGGCTGAATGGCCTAATTCTACGTCTTAATATCTTATGGACTTTGTGAAATGTCACATCTGTAAGAGTTGAAAGGAGGACACCAGCTGTCAAAACATTTTAAATGAATTAAGTAGAGTGAGATTTTTGTTATCAATTGTTGAGCCACCAACACACGTTAGCTATTATATATGGTCTGTTTCCGATAATAACTCAGGAGTCCATTCAGACCATCTTTCTGGTTCCCAGCAGGAAAATACCCGAAAGTCCATTCCCTGTAGTCATACAGAAGAATGGTTGAGTGAACTAGAGCTTTTCTCTCTGGAGTGAAGGAGGATGCGTGGTGTCTTGAAAAGTGAGTACAAGATAAGAGGCATAGATCGAGTGGATAGTCAGAGAGTTTTATGCAGGGGGGAAATGGCTAATGCAAGAGGGCATAATTTTAACATGATTGGAGAAAAGTACAGGGGGATGTCAAGTAAGTTCTTTATATAGAACTTGAAGGTGGCTTCAAGATGCGGCGCGACGCAGTTTGCTGTGGCCTCTCCGGAGTTGATATCTGTTATTTGTCAAGTGGGGTGCCATGCACAATCCTAGTCTGATGAAAAATGGACGTGGGAGCACGGAGGAACATCTGGAAATCTCCAGGAAGACCTTCTTCGTTGCTGCTGCTGTTGTGAGGTCCGGGTCTCTGCTGAGAAGAACAGGCCCCCAGTCCTCGGGGTCGCATTGCCGGTGGCCGGTGGCGGGATCGTCACAGTGCGCTGGGCAGAGGATGGTGCTCGGAGAGGCTGTGCTGGAGGGGATGGTCGGAGGCTCGGAGGTTCGACGGACTCGGAGGCAGCTGCGGTCGGGGCGCTTTCACTGTGTGCTGTGTCTGTGAGGCTGAGACTGGTGGCATCATGGAAGTCCATAGCGGGGGTATTCCTTTCTGACACCTACATGGGTTGATGAGTCTATTGAGACCCTGAGGACTTGTGGAAACTGTGTGATGGTTTCGAACTTATAGTCTTTTAACATCTTTGGACTATTTTCACTGTGCCCATGGTCTGTTTTTTTTTATCAATTATGCTATTGTTTGCACTGTTGTAACTATGTAACCATAACTATATGTAACAGAGGTCAGGATTGAACCCAGATCAATAGAGTTGTGAGGAAGCAGCTTTACTACCTGTCTCAGAATCAGAGTCAAGTGTAATATCATGGGCATGTCGTGAAATTTGTGGTTTTGCAGCAGCAGTACATTGCAATACAATGTACCCTATAATAAAAACTATAAATTACAGGTATGTCTATGTCTATCTATAAATATTATACAAAATTAAATATATAGCAAAAAGAGAGTAAAAAAATAGAAAAAAGTGAGGTAGTGTTTGTGGATTTTTCCTGCCCACTCCTTTGTCCTGGACACATGCAGGTCCTGCAGTGATGGTACCCTACACCCCAAGACATTTTCTACTAACCTGACAGTTTGCTGTATTGTGAGAGACCGAACAGCAATGGCTGGTGTGATGGCAGTGTAGCCTTGCTCCAGAACGTTCTTGCAAAGATGGCATTTTACCATCTCTCCTAAATTGCCCATCAGGAACTGTTATGTACTTTGCTTCCCAGAAACATGGCTATCCCCTGCCACCTCAGACACAGTGCTGCAGCTCAATGGTTTCACCATTCTCTGCAAAGACAGGGCAGCTCAGTCTTTTAAAGGCAAAGGATTGGAGCATGACTTATCGTGGTGTACAGACATGATGGTTCTTTTTCACTGCTGCACACCCGACGTGGAACATCCAGCAGACAAATGTCGTCCTTTTTTTCTGCAGAAGGAGTTTTCCACCATCATCCTATAGCAGTATACATTCCACCTCTGGGTAATGTCAGGCAGGCACTGGGGGGGGGGGGGGCTGAGTATTGTAATCAGCTGGCACGAAAGAGCACATCCTGATGCTCTCCATATCCTGCAGGAGATTTCAACCAGGTCAGCTTGAAGAAATCTCTAAACAAGAACCAGCAACACATCAGCTGTGCAACCAGAGGAGCCAACACATTTGACCAGTGTTTTACACATATCGTACCATCCCACTCTCATACTTTGGGAAGAATGATCACCTGGCTGTAGTTCTATTCCTGGGGTATAAGCAGAGACTAAAGACCAAGGACCAAAAATGTATGCACAAGGGAGGCAGACGAGAACTGGCAGGAGTGCTTGGCATCAGACAATTTCAGGGAATCATCTTTGAACCTGAATGAATATCCCATAGTTGTCACTGACTTCATCAAGACCTGTGTGGATAAGTGCGCCCCTACAAGAACACACTGGACATGCACAGACCAAAAGCCATGGATGATCCAGGGGGAGGATCACAGTCTGTTAAGGGCTAGATCCGTGGTGTTCAAGAACTATACAAGAAGTCCAGGTACAACCTACGGAAGATGATTTTAAGAGTAAAAAGCAATTCAGATTCAGGTTAGAGACAGAATCAGATGAGTGTTGGCTCTAACAGGGTTTGCAGGCGATCGCTTCCCACAAGGCAAAACCTAACATCATGAATGGCTGCCATTCTTCATTCCCAGATGAGCTCAATGCCTTTTATGTACATTTTGCAAGGGAGAATAAAACTACATCTATGTGAATCCCTGTAGCATCTGGTGACCCTGTGATTTCGGTCTCAGAAGCCAATGTCAGAACATCTTTCTGAACTCTCACAAGGTGCCAGGTCCTGATGGTGTACCTGGTAGGGCTCTGAAAACATCGATCAACCAACTGGCAGAGTGCCCAAAGACATCTCTAATCTCTCTCAGCTGCAGCTGGAGGTTTCCAGCTACTCCGAAAGGGTGACAATCATACCAGTGCTCAAGAAGAGCAGGATGAGCTGCTTCAATGACATTTGCCCAGTCGCGCTCACATCTGCTGTGAAGTTCTTGAAGAGGTTGGTCATGGCTAGAATCAACTCCTGCCTAAGCAAGGACTGGACCCACTGCAATTTGCCTTTTGCCACAACAGGTCTACAGCAGATGCAATCTCACTAGCTCTCCACTTGGCCTTGGATCACCTGGACAATAACAATTCCTACGTCAGCTACTGCTAATTGATTACATCTCCGTGTTCAACACCATCGTACCCTCAGCTCTAATCAACAAGCTCAAAAACTTGGGCCTTCATACCTCCCTTTGCAAATGGATCCTTGACTTCCTCACCGGAAGATCATTGTCTGTGCAGATTGGAAATAACATCTTCTCCTCACTGATAATCAACACTGGCACACCTTAAGGTTGCATGCTTAGCCCACTGCTCTAATCTTTCTATACCCATGACTATGTGGCTAGACACAGCTCAAACACCATAATAAATTTGCTGATCACACCTCTATTGCTGTCGGAACTTCAGATGGTGACAAGGACATGTACAGGAGCTGAGATAGGTCATCTGGTTGAGTGGTGTTGCAACAAAAACCTTGCACTCAATGTTAGTAAGATCAAGGGATTGACTCTGGACTTCAGCATGGAAGTTGAGGGAACACACACCAATGCTCACTGAGGGATCAGCAGGAGCTTCCTCATTACTACAATCAGGGAGGAGGTACAGAAGCCTGAAGACACACACTCAATGTTTTAGGAATATCTTCTTCTTCACCACCATCAGATTTCTGAATGGACAATGAACCCATAATTAATACCTCACTATTTTTGCTCTCTTTGTTGCACTACTGATTTAATTAATTGTATATATATTTGTTTATTTATTTATTTATCTATCGTAATTTATAGTTTGTTGATGTATTGCATTGAACTGTTGTTGCAAGACAACAAATTTCATACCATTTCCCAGTGATATTAAACCCGATTCTGATTATGAAATGTAGAGATTGCAGTGGAATGGGGTGTGCATACTTTATTAAATTGTATAGTTTATGCACACAACTGAAGACAAATTTCCACCACATAATCTCTTTAGAACCAATGAAGATTGTTCATCCTCAGTCATATTTCCTTGACTCTCCAGAGCAATAAAATGCAGCTCCAATACTTCTACCACAGTCCAAAGGTTCTTAGCTTGTGTTCCTCATAGCCAGGATCAGAATGCAGTAGAGAAAGTTGTTATGTACTGGAAAAGGCAAATATCCTGCATGTCAGTGCTTCCTTTTCAACTCCAACAGCACTCATTGACTGAGTAACAGTGTCACTTCAGGAAGCTCTGTAAATTTACAAATCCCATTGGGGATTTGCTGATCATAAAATACTATGGTTTAATGTAGAGTGTTTCTGTGTTATTATAAGATATATTATCTCCATTATAAGATATAAATGTGGGTTATTGTACTGTGTCAGATATTTGGTGAAATAACCACAAGAGGGAAGCAAAGTAAGGAGCAATTAATGTCTGGTGTGCGGAAGTGTGAGACAGAGCATACAGTGATTAAAGATGCTGCTGATAGCGGACCTCAGTCTCAGCAGGTAGTGAGGGCTTACTTCAGGCTCACTGTATGACGGCTGGTGTGAAGGCTCATTGAACGCCTATGAAGACTTGTGTGAATCGGAATCAGAATCAAGTTTAATATCACCAGCGTATGTCATGAAATTTGTTGTTTTGCGGCAGCAGTACAATGCAATACATAATAATAAAAACTCTGAATTACAGTAAGAAGTATATATATTTTAAAAAGTTAAATTAAATGAAGTAGTGTTAATGGGTTCAATGTCCATTCAGAAATCAGATGGCAGAGAGGAAGAAGCTGGTGAAGGTGCACCTTCAGGCTCCTGTACCTCCTCCCTGATGGTAGCAAGGAGAAGAGGGCATGCCCTGGGTGATAAGGGTCCTTAATGATAGATGCCACCTTTATGAGGCATCACTCCTTGAAGATGTCCTGGATGCTGGAGAGGCCCATGCTCATGATGGAGCTGACTGAGTACAACCTTGTGCAGCTTATTTGATCTTGTTCAGTGCCTCCCCCACCCCCCCACCATTCCAGATGATGAAGAAGATTCACTGAAGACTTGCATGAAGGCTTAAGGCTGATTTATACTTGTGCGTCATATCGACGCCATAGGTAATGCGTACCATCCGCCATAGGGTAACGTACACTTCTCCAGAAAAGTTACTCACGTGTCGTGGCGACGCAGACCGCAACAACTGTGATTGGTCCGCTTGGTAGCATCGCGTTTCCTCCTACATATTTCCGCCATGTCTGTAAGCTGTCTGTACACCTACGCAAAATAAATGAACCAAATCGTCAGATCTACCTGCCAACATGTGAAAATGTTTGAAATGCATTTCCTCGTCCGTGTCTCTCACAAAGAAACTCAACTCAGTGGCATTGAAACCACACTGCCAACTAGTGTTTTGGCGTACACCAATGCATGCTCGCTATGGCGTAGAGCGACACGGAAGTGAAAATCAGGGTTACAGTGCAGACTGTGGCATTGTCCATATGCACAAGTATAAATCAGCCTTTTTGAGTGCTTACTGTATGAAGGTGTAACACTTACCCACAGGCTGGTATATGTCCAGGGGAAAAAGGGAATCCAGCCACTCTCCAACCCACCTCCCGTACACGCAGGTGCTGTGAGAATCGAGTTTACGCCTCGAGCCCGCCAACAGTATCAAATCCACAACAAATACCGTTATGAAATACACTTTAAAGAGTTTACTAAAATTAAAAAGAGTAGTAAGCAATACAATATATATACACAAGGAAAAAAAAACAAAAGGCGCCACTTATCAAAGTTCAGTCTGTTTAGTGCACTCGTTGGAGCTCAATCAACGAACCAATCGACCCATCCGGCCGTCGCACCTGGGACCACCCCGGTGGTCTTACGAGCAGTCCAGCACACGTCCACCTTCCTCAGCGTCTTCCTCGGCCTCTCCCAAAAAACCCGCGAAAACCCCTCCCCCAAGTTCCCAGCATCACAAGACACAATGACATTCCCCATTGATTAACAAATGAATACAATTACCATATCAGCCATTCTAAAGTGAAACAATGGCTAGAGAAACACTTATCCGACAAAGAAACATTCCTACTTGTAACAAACCAAAGAGGCCATTTTGAGTAACATACCCAGGACATTGTACAAAGGCTTGTATGAAGGTTTATTGCAATTTTAATAATATCTGATGCACCAGCAATAACTCTCGGAGACGTGAGGCGAGAGATAGGCTTTTATTAGCTGGAAGAAAGCACTGTCAGCAGCAAGAGACCATCACACAATATCCTGGAGACTGAGGGAGGAGCAGTGCCTCCAATCGCCTTTATACAGGAGTCTGTGGGAGGAGCCACAGGAGCAGTCAGCAGAGGGGCGTGTCCAGACAGGTATAGGTAGTTCACCACAATATCCTAAGTGCACATCATCCACTGACTTACCGTATGTGGAACAGCATACACAAGAAGTTGAGGTCAGGAGTACTGGGATCAGGAACCTGGGCAGGTTTACGTACAAGCTGCAACTGACACTAGCTGAAACTTGTATGGGAATTGTTACATCTGTGGAGGGCTGACTTCTACAACCTTAAGGTTGCTGCCAAAATCCTTAGTGGTAAGTCAGGGGCTTGGGATTAGGTCAACAGAGGGCATACCTCAAGATCCCGTTCCATGGTTCATCCTGAGCAGCTGCGGAGAGCGGACTCTCAGATCCATGGGCTTTACCTAGGGACACACACACAGGCGGATATCAGGTGCTGCTGGAAGATCAAAAACTCAGTGAAAAGTTGCCGTACAGTCTACCCGGAACTTATAGGTCTGCCAGCACATCAAGATGTCCATAGAGGAATGCTGCTGACTGGCACATTCCAGGCTGCAGGAGAATGTACTGAGGGGCACACCGAAGCTTTGTACAGCCACTGCAAAGGCTCAGTGGAGTAGGACCACAGTGTAGGATTCTTCTGCTACTGGAGAGGGAGGGACAGGTTGAATGAGGAAACCCTTCAATTATTATAGAACTGTACCACCCCAGAGGGCCACACGTGTGGTAACAGTCCTCTTAGTTTTAAGAAATGTAATTGAACTTATTGCACTGTCTATGAAGGTGAGGGGAAGTTGAAGACTGAGTCAATGGAATACGTGCTATTCCTAGTTGAGAGGGTGAGAAAGTTCAAGTTCCTGGGTGTCATCATCTCTGAAGATCTAACCTGGACCCAAAATATTGATGCATTTATGAAGAAGGCATGTCAGTGATTATATTTCATTATGAGTTTAAGGAGATTTGGTACATCACCAAAGCCTCTTAACCAATTACTACAGATGTGCTGGTGACATCACCATCTGGTGATGGAGGGGGCCACTCCACAGGATTGGTAAAGGCAGAGAACTGCAAACTCAGTCAGTTCCATCATCAACACTAGCCTCCCAGCAATGAAGACATTGTCAAAAGGTGATGCCCCAAAAAGGGCAGCATCCATCACTGAACTCATGACCACCAACTTGCTATTTTTTACTATAATTTACAGTTTTTATTATTATGTACTGCAATGTACTGCTGCCAAGTAACAACATATTTCATGGCATATGCCAGTGATATTAGTCCTAATTCAGATTCTGATAAGGAACCCCAAATCCCAGGACATATAATTTCTTATTGTAGTTTATAGTTTTATATATGTCTTGCACCATGCTACCAACATAAGGTAAATTTCATGACATATGTCATTGATTATAAACCTGAATCTGATTCTGAATGTAAAAATGAAAAGGCATTGCATGATTCGTTCTTGTAGATATTTCTTATTATGAATTAAGTTGTTACGTTTTTATTGTGTGATTAAGCACATCCACATTTTGAAATGAGCAGTTTCAGATCTATATTAGGTCACTTCTGTGCAGTCAGGAAATAACAAGTAAGAAAGCACATTGGCTGGCAGAAGACCAGAGGTTTATGAAAGGAACTAAAGAAGTTTCTTTCTAAAGCCATCTGGTTGTTTCCCCAGCAGAGGTGTTGAAGTTAATCCAAAGGTATCAATAAGATTTTGCTGAAATAGAATGTTATTTTTGAGTTTAATAGACACTAAACTAGATGCTAATGGTTTACACATACTATTTGCCTGTAGTTTTTACTTGTCAGAATCTTATAATGTTACTTGTGTGAATGGAAGAATGTGGGACCTACACTGTATTTTGTTGTTTTTCAATTTCACTCCTCTTCATCAGAATCAGAATTAGATTTAATATCACCAGATATACACATATGCATACACACACAAATGTGTGTGTGTGTGTAAATATATATATATAAAATAGTTGTTAAGTAGTGCAAAAAAACAGAAATCAAAATTAGTGAAGTAATGTTCATGGGTTCAATGTCCATTCAGAAATCAGATGGCAGAAGGGAAAAAGTTGTTTCTGAATCACTGAGTGTGTGCCTTCAGGCTCCTATACCTCCCTCTGGACAGTAACAGTGTGAAGAGGGCATGTTCTGGGTGGTAGGGATCTTTAATGATGGATACTGTCTTCCTAAAGCACAACTACTTGAAGGTATCTTGGATACTATGAAGGCTGGTATTCATGATGGAGCTGACTAATTTTACAAGTTTCTGCAACTTACTTCAATCTTGTGCCGTATCTAACCCCGCCCCCCCATACCAGATTGTGATAGAGCCAGTCAGAATGCTCTCCATGGTACATTTGTAGAAGTTTTTGAGTGCTTTAACTGACAAACCAAATCTTCTCAAACCCCTAATGAAATATAGCTGCTGTCTTGCCTTCTTTATAGCTGCATCAATACGTTACCATCCAAATTAGGTCCTCAGAGATATTGACACCCAGGAACGTGAAACTGCTCACTCTCTCCACTTCTGATCCCTCTATGTGTTCCCTCGTCTTACCCTTCCTGAAGTCCACTATCAGCTCTTTGGCCTTGCTGACGTTGAGCGCAAGGTTGTTACTGTGACACCATTCAACTAACTGGTATATCTCGGTCCAGTATGCTCTTCCATTACCATCTAAAATGCTGCCAACAATTACTGTATCATCAGCAAATTTATAGATGCTGTTTGAGCTATGCCTGGCCTCACAATAATGGGTGTAGAGAGAGTAGAGCAGCGGGCACAGCACACATCCCTGTGGAGTGCCAGTCCCAATATCAGTGAGTGGAGATGCTACTTCCAATTGCACAGATTGGGGTCTTCCGGTTAGGAAGTCGAGGATCCACTTGCAGAGGGAGGTACAGAGGCCCACATTCTGTAGCTTTTTGATCAAGACTTTAGGAATGATGGTATTAAATGCTGAAGTATAAACATAGGTATTTGCATTGTCCAGGTGATCCAATGCTGCATGGAGAACCACTGAGACTGCATTTGCTGGAGACCTACTGTGGTGATCGGCAAATTGCAATGCGTCCAGTTCCTTCCTGACCCGGGTGTCGATTCTAACCATAGCCAACCTCTCAAAGCATTCATGTCATTGAGTCTGTAATAAAACCTGACTCACGTGATTTTTGAATGGAGTTTGTCTGACTGTCTAGTTGATGTTACAACACCTCAGCGAGGGTAGAACAGAAGTTTACTTTGGTTAAAGTAAAAGCCTGGGGAGTGGTGAGATGAAGAACAGAGAGCCCAGGGGTAAGAGAAAATCAGGCCCATCATCATTGTGAAACCTGGAACATGAGTGAATTGGCAGTTTTCTTATCAGATCTGCTGCACCATCTCTCCCAATTGCAAACCCACCCCCTCCCATGATGGGAAATACTCATTGCCACTTGCTATAAAGTTGTAGTGTTGCAAATGAACTTTTCAGAAAGATGCCAAGCTGCATTAGTTGAATCCTATGAATGTGACATTTAGTTTATTTTTAGATTAAAACCATTTTGTATTAACTTATTCATGCACTGTGTCATCTCCAGTGTTGAGTCATGTTTGTCTTTAACTAACTCCTCCTGTAACTCTGGGCAAAACTCCTTGGCCACAACCAATCACCTTCAAGGCAGTGGGTGGATGAACAGCTTAAACAACTAACTCCCCACTCTCAACCCATCAATACAGCTTCCCCACCCCCTCCAAACTTTTTTGGGAATTGAGAAAGAGAAAGGCAATGGACTAAACTGAAGAATTTCCTTGGCACTGCCCACTGTGTAAAACACAGGATCTAACATTGACAACACACACAAAATGCTGGAGGAACTCAGCAGGTCAGGCAGAGTCCATGGAAATGAATAAGCAGTCAATGTACTGGGCCAAGACCCTACACCTAGTTGTGAAGAAGCCTTCATGGTTGCCACTTTCTTGTGGCACCAGCCCTTGAAGATGCCCTTAAAGGTGGAGGGGCTTGTGCCCATGATGGAGCTGGCTAAGTCTACAACCCTCTGCTGTCTCCTGCAATCCTGTGCAATAGAGCCCCCCCCCCCCCACCCATGCCAAGCTGAGATGCAGTCAGACTGTAGTGGACGCCTGTAGAAATTTGTAAGTGTCTTTGGTGACATAACAAATATTCTCAAAATTCATATGTGATCAATTAAAGGATGTTGCTGAGGTCATGCATCTGGTGGATATGCAGGGATGAGAGGGTGTTGTGTTACATAGGTAAGGAGAGACCAGACAACAAAGGGATTAACACAGTTATGAGAATTAAAATCGCCCTCTGGCTTAACCTGGACCCATTAAAGATGATCAAGGGGTGATGTGTAAACAGGACCTGGTTCAAGCTAATTCAAACTTTAACCAAGTAAAAACATTCTCACTCCAAAACACAAGAGATGCTAGAAATCCAGAGTAACACATGTGGAGTGCTGGAGGAACTCAGCAGGTCAGGCAGCATCTATGGAAAAGAATAACGTGGCATTGTTTTGGACCAAAAGCTTCAAGACTGGTAAGGAAGCGCCAAGAAGCCCGAATAAAAAGTAGGGGGAGCGGAAGGAGTACAGGCTGGCAGGTGAATCTCAGTCCAATCAAACCAACGTTTCAAATCAACATTGGATGTCTATGATGTTTTAAATATTCACTGCATTTCAGTTAAAAATGTTGAAATGTTTTTATTTATGACATCTCTGTTTTAATTATTCAGTGCCAGACTGTTGGGCAATACCGTCTTGAAATTATTACAAAAAAAAACTCCTTGTATTTAAGAATATGTGAAGGAGTTACTGTACTTAAGGGAGATAAGTAGCAGGTATGATTTATAGAACATAATAAAAAAATACTTATACCAGTCTGGATCCAAAGCTTCATGAATAAGTATCAACTTTAGCCTGGAGACTTCCAGACAGGATTGCGTATCTCTGCAACTAATCCAGCATTTAAAAAATATAGTTACTGTTTCACACATGACACTTCGGGACAAATAAATCAGATTGAAATTATTCATTTGACAGGGTCAAATGATGAGTTGATAATTAGGGAAACATGGTAATATTTTATTCATGAACAAGAGCAGAGAATCCAAACTCACACTGAAAATACAGAGATTTGCAGATGCACCAGGGCAAGCTGTGCAATGTATTACAGTAGAATTGTGTGAGACAAACTGTGTGTGTAATGGCCAGACGTTTACAGTTTGTAGACGTCTATGTATTTTCAATCAGAGGAACATTGTTTTATTTAGACCATAAGACCTTAAGACACAGGAGCAGAATTAGGCCATCTGGTCCATCGAGTCTGCTCCACCATTAAATCGTGGCTGATCCTTTTTTTTCTCTCCTCCTCAACCTCAGTCCCCGGCCTTCTCCCTGTAACCTTTGATGGCATGTCCATTCAAGAACCTATCAATCTCTGCCTGAAATACACCCAACGAACTGGCCTCCACAGCTGCATTTGGCAACAAATTCCACAAATTCACCACCCTTTGGCTAAAGAAAGGTGATATTTGGTGATATATGTACACGTATACGGTTGAATGACAATAAACTGAACTTGATATTGAACTTGAACCACAAGTGTGTTGACAGGTGAAAGACTCAGTCATCTCCTTTGGAAGTTGGGAAAATTGCTGTTATTTAATCTCACCAAAAAATTAAACAAATGAAATTTGACATCTGAACTTTTTCTTTGTTGTACAACCTTACATAGTTCCTTTATACACTAAGTGGTCATTTTCTTAGGTACAACTGCTCATTAAGACAAATATTTAACCAGACAATCATGTGACAGCAACCTAATGCATAAAAGCATGTGGATATAGTCAAAAAGTTCAGTTGTTGTTCAAACCAAACAACATGGGGAAGAAATGTGATCTAAGTGACTTTGACTGTAGAATGATTGTCAGTGCCTGACGTGGTGGTTTGAGTATCTCAGAAACTGCTGATCTCCTGGGATTTCTCTGCACAACAGTCTCTAGAGTTTATAGAGAATGAAGAAAAACAACAAAACAATCCAGTGAGTGGCAGTTCTGTGGGCAAAAACATCTTGTTAATGAGTGAGGTCAGAGGAGCGTGGCCAGACTGGTTCAACTGACAGGAGGGTGTCAGTAACTCAAATAACCATACGCTACATCAGTAGTGTGCAGACAAACATATCTAAATCCGAAACACATTAAACCTTGAAGTGGATGCGCTCAGCAGCAGAAGGCGATGAACATCCCTTATCCAAAATAGCCTCATTCCTGGTTGGCGATGAAGGCGATGAAGTGGCTTCTTTATAGATACAGGAGGTACTATAGGTACTTTACAGGTTTACTTTACTTTATAAGTTCTTTATAAGTACAGGAGGTAACATTCAGATCAAGTTCAAGTTTTTTTTGAATGAATGAGAGTAATTTATTTCGGTCAGTACAAACATAACAAAAGCATCATTTACAATGATGATTTCATAACGATGATTTCATCGGACAAAATTACGACAAAAAACATATTCTTTAAAACAGACCAAAAGGGTGTAGGCTGAAATTACAGCTTATTACGCCTACCCCTCTTACTTATACAACAACATATTTGGTGTCAATCATCACATCAAAAACAAAAAATTTCATAATCTTTTAACACAAAATCCAATTCCAAATATCATTTATTTGCATTACTCCAATTCATTTTAAATCATATATTATACTTGTTCATTAAATAACTTTTAAACTTGTTAAGTGTAATGCATGTTTTTAAATTCTTACTACAACAGATCGGGTGCAGGCTATTCTTGAGAATGAGGGCATGAACCCAGATGTAGTGGTCCATGTAGGGACCAACGATGTAGGTAAGGTGAGTGAGGGGGTCCTGCTTAGAGAGTTCAGGGAGTTAGGAGTGAAGCTGAAAGGCAGGACCTCCAGGGTGACAATCTCAGGATTGCTACCTGTGCCATGTGCGAGTGAGGCGAAGAATAGAATGATTATGCACATTAATACGAGGCTGAGAGCATGGTGCAGGAAGGAAGGGTTCAGGTTTTTGGATAATTGGTCTTTGTTCCAGGGACATTGGGATCTGTTTCGAAGGGACGGTCTACATCTGAACTGGAGGGGTACTAACATTCTTGCAGGAGTGTTTGCCAGTGCTGCTAGGGGGGGTTAAACTAGATGTGCAGGGGGCAGGGATCCAGATCCAGAGTGTTGGGCAGAAGGAGCATGGGATTAAATGTGTAGAAGATTTGGGTGATCTTGAGAAGGTCATCAAAATTCAGGGTGCAATTAGCCCGATGGAAGTTCAAGGAGCTGGGTTAGGTACAGTAGACAGTGTTTAGTGTGACTTGGGAACAGGGGAAGTAGAGTCTGTGTGGATTGAGCTGAGGAACAGTAAGGGTAAAAAGACCCTAACTGGTGTTGTGTACAGGCCCCCAAACAGTAGCGTGGATATTGGGTACAAGTTAATTAGGGAGTTAACATTGGCATGTGCTAAAGGTAATGCAGTCGTTATGGGAGATTTCAACATGCAGGTGAACTGGGAGAATCAGGTAGGTGCTGGACCCCAGGATAGGGAGTTTGTGGAGTGTCTAAGGGATGTATTTTTGGAACAGCTTGTGCTTGAGCCAACCAGGAATGAGGCTATTTTGGACTTGGTGATGTGTAATGAACAGGAATTGATAAGTGATCTTGAAGTAAAGGAGCCATTAGGAAGTAGTGATCATAACATGATAAGTTTTTATCTACAATTTGAGAGGCATAAGGGCAGATCAGAGGTGTCAGTGTTGCAATTAAATAAAGGAGACTACGGAGCCATGAGGGAAGAGCTGGCCAAAGTTAAATGGGCGGATGCCCTGGCAGGAAAGACAGTGGATCAGCAGTGGCAGATATTCTTGGGCATAATACAAAAGATGCAAATGCAGTTCATTCCAATGAGAAGGAAGGATTCAAAGAGGGGGAAGGGGCCACAGTGGTTGACAAAGGAAGTCAGAGATTGTATAGCATTAAAGAAAAAGAAGTATGACAGGGCTAAGATGAGTGGGAATACAGATGATTGGGAAAGTTTTAAGGAACAGCAGATCTTAACTAAAAAAGCAATACGGAGAGAAAAAATCAGGTATGAGCTCAGTCTAGCCAGGAATATAAAAGGGGATAGCAAAAGCTTTTTTAGCTATGTGAAGAGAAAGAAGATAGTTAAGAACAATGTTGGCCCCTTGAAGAATGAATTGGGAGAAATTGTTATGGGAAACAGGGAAATGGCAACAGAATTTAATGCGTACTTTAGATCTGTCTTCACCAGGGAGGACACAAACAATCTCCCAGATGTATGGATGGGCCAGGGTCATAAGATATCAGAGGAATTGAGACAGATTGACATTAGGAAAGAAACTGTGATGAGTAGACTGGTAGGACTGAATCCCCGGGTCCAGATGGTCTGCATCCGAGGGTTCTAAAAGAGGTGGCTCAGGAAATTGCGGATGCATTGGTAATCATTTTCCAATGTTCCTTAGATTCAGGATCAGTTCCTGAAGATTGGAGAGTGGCTAATGTTATCCCACTTTTCAAGAAGGGAGGGAAGGAGAAAACGGAGAACTATCGTCCTGTTAGCCTAACGTCAGTCGTGGGGAAGATGCTTGAGTCCATTATTAAGGACGAAATAGTGACACATCTTAATGGCAGAAATAGGATTAGGCTGAGCCAGCATGGATTTACCAAGGGCAAATCATGCTTGACTAATCTGTTGGAGTTTTTTGAGGGTGTAACAAGGATGTTAGACGAGGGTAAGCCAGTGGATGTTGTGTACCTAGATTTTCAGAAGACATTCGATAAGGTGCCACATAGGAGATTGGTGAGTAAAATCAGAGCTCATGGCATTGGGGGCAGGGTTTCAACATGGATAGAAAACTGGTTGGCAGAAAGAAAGCAAAGGGTAACGGTGACTGGGTGTTTCTCGGAATGGCGGGTGGTGACTAGTGGGGTGCCATAAGGCTCGGTATTGGGACCGCAGCTGTTTTCGATTTACATCAACGATTTAGATGAAGGCATTGAGAATAACATCAGCAAGTTTGCTGATGATACTAAGCTGGGTGGCAGTGTGACATGTGATGAGGATGTTATGAGAATTCAGGGCGACTTGGATAGGCTAAGTGAGTGGGCAGACACTTGGCAGATGACGTTCAATGTGAATAAATGTGAAGTTATCCACTTTGGAAGCAGGACCAAGAGGGCAGAGTATTGTCTGAACGGTGTAGAGTTAGGTAAGGGGGAAATGCAAAGAGACCTAGGAGTCCTAGTTCACCAGTCAATGAAGGTGAATGAGCAAGTGCAACAGGCAGTGAAGAGGGCAAATGGAATGTTGGCCTTTGTTACAAGGGGAATTGAGTACAAGAGCAAGGATGTCCTTTTGCATTTGTACAGGGCCCTGGTGAGACCACACCTGGAATATTGTGTACAGTTTTGGTCTCCAGGTTTAAGGAAGGACATTCTGGCAATTGAGGAAGTGCAGCGTAGATACACTAGGTTGATTCCTGAGGTGGCAGGGCTGTCTTACGCAGAGAGATTGGAGAGATTGGGCTTGTACACGCTGGAATTGAGGAGATTGAGAGGGGATCTGATTGAAACGTTTAAGATAATTAAAGGATTTGATAGGATTGAGGCAGGAAATATGTTCCAGATGTTGGGAGAGTCCAGTACCAGAGGGCATGGATTGAGAATAAGAGGTCAGTTATTTAAAACAGAGTTGAGGAAGAGCTTCTTCTCCCAGAGAGTTGTGGAGGTGTGGAATGCACTGCCTCAGAAGATGGTGGAGGCCAATTCTCTGGATGCTTTCAAGAAGGAGCTAGATAGATATCTGATGGATAGGGGAATCAAGGGATATGGGGACAAGGCAGGGACTGGGTATTGATAGTGAATGATCAGCCATGATCTCAGAATGGCGGTGCAGACTTGAGGGGCCGAATGGTCTACTTCTGCACCTATTGTCTATTGTCTAACTGTTCCATAGATTCACCCCTCTGACTGAAATACAATGATTTTTTACATTTGTTCTTATCCTTTGTTTTTGAAATATACATGTTCCTCTCAAATCATGTTGATTTTCTCTCATTTTAAACAACCTTTAGATACTTTATGGTAGCTGTCCATTTTTTACTTTATACATAATTTGTATTATTTTTAAATCAAAGTTGAATTGTCATTCAACCATTCATGAGTACCCATGAATATAGCCAAAGGAAACTGTGTTACTCTAGGGCCAAGGTGCAAAACACAGAACCATCAGTCATACACAGCATTTATCAGATAGAAAGCATATGTAAAATATCAGTAAAATCAGTCACACCAAAAAGTATATGGTCCAAGTCCCTGAGTCCATGAGTATTGCGGCAGTCTGCAGTCAAACACAACACAACTTGAACACTGCTGAATGGACTCTAGGGGGCAGCGCTGGTCCAGCTTTGACGCCAAGCCACACCGCGCCCAGCACTCCAGAGGAGCACACTGACTCCAACTGCTCCCTCCTCGGCAGCTGAGGTGAAACTGCAACTTAAGAACAAGTCCTCACTACGACCAAGGCCATGCCACTCCCCTGCTGTCCACCTTTGCTCTCTGCCAATAAATTAGCGAATCGGCTTTGCAGCACTCCACGTTAACGGTGTCCAGTCGGGTCTTGCAGTTACAAGAAAACCGACTAAGACGATCTCTCACTTATAGGATACACCATGCCTTCGTGTTATGCCTCCTTTGGCACTTCTCTGACGCAGACAGCAGCAAAATCTCCACCACGACCAACTCCTTCAGTTTCTCTGCCAATGAGCAACTCATTGATGGGGCAGACTTGCAGTGCTTGAAGTTCTTAACGCCCAGCAGGTCTTACAATCATAAAATAAATCTTGTCTATAAATTTTGTGATAATAGTCTAACCAACCATGCTGTTTAAAATTTGGTTAAAACAGAATATTAATAAAATACTATCAAACGTAGAGTGAAAACTCTAGCTTTGCACGCTACAGATCATTTCATCACATCAGTGCATTGAGTTAGTACAAGGGTAAACAATAACAGAACACAGAATCAAGTGTTTCAGAGACAGAAGTACAGTGTAGGCAGAAAGAGGGTGCATAGCCATATCAAGGAAGATTGTGACTTCAAGAGTCTGTCTTATTATACTAGGGGATGTTCAAGACATAACAATGGAATAGAAGCTGTACTTAAGGATGGTGGTATATGTTTTCAGTTTTTTGTTATCTTCTACCCGATGGGATGGCGAAGAAGAAAATGTCTGGGCTAAATGAGAGGGATCATAGATCAGTCATGATGGAATGACGAAACAGATTCGAGAGCCTAATAGCTTTATTCTGATCCTATGTCTTATGGTCTTCTGGGTGGAGACTTCATTTTTGCTGGCTGCTTTACCAAGGTAGAGAGAGGGTAGAGAGTAGAGAGAATCCCTGGAAGGGAAGCTGGTTTCTGTGCTATGCTGAGCTGTGTCCACAACTCTCTGCAGTTTCTTGTGTTCTCGTGCAGAACAGTTAGCTTTCCAAGCCAAAATGCATCCAGACAGAATGGTGCATTGAGAAAAATTGGTAAGAGTCAATGAGGACATGACAAATTTCTTTAGCCTCCTGAGGAAGTAGAGGCATTAGGGGCATCTACATGGAGTTCACTTGAAGGTCTCAACCATCTTGACCTCAGCACCAAGGGTACAAACCGAATTGTGTACACCACACCACTTCCTGAAGCCTACTACCACCAACCAATTGCGTCTGATCATTCAGGAAGTTGTACAGAACTTGCCACAGGGTATGACAGCAAACTGGATAACCTAATTTACAGAGCACATATTCAGTCAGACAAGCCAAGGCTGTGATTTTCTGAGAATAAATGGACCTTATCTACCTCATTATGATCTGGCACTTTATCGTTCACCTGCGCTGCACTTTTTCAGTAGTTTTTACATATTATTCTGCATGTTGTATAATGATCTGATCTGTATAAATAGTAGGCTAGACAAGCATCTACTGTACTGTGACAATGATAAACAAATACTAATTGTTTATGCATCACCTCACATCTTACTGAACAATTCTACTAATGCATGATAAGCCTAACTGCTTTGGCTAAACAACAAATTCCACGACACACTCTCAGTGGCCACTTTATTAGGGACAACTGTGCACCTGTTCGTTAATGCAAAAATTTAATCAGCCAACCATGTGGCAGCAACTCAATGGATAAAAGTAAGCAAACATGGTCAAGAGATTCAGTTGTTGTTTAGAATAAACATCAGAATGGGGAATAAATGTGATCTAAAAGACTTTGACTGTGGAAAGTTTGTTGGTGTCTGATGGTGTGGTTTGAGTATTAGATTAAATTAGATTAGATTAAACTTCATTGTCATTGTGCCGCGTACTGATACACAGCCAATAAAATGAAGTTAGCATCTAACCAGAAATGCAAAGAATAGTGTTATTTACAAAATAACTGCAAATAAAAAGTAAGTGCTACAGCACACAAATATAAAAGTACTGAGACAGTACAACATGGGTGCAATACCCATGTGAGGTTCAGCAGGGTCACAGCCTCAGGGAAGAAGCTCTTCCTGTGCCTGCTGGTGTGGGAGTGGAGGCTCCTGTAGGGCCTACCAGATGGGAGGAGAGTAAAAAGTCCATGGTTAGGGTGAGATGCATCCTTGATAATGCTTTTCACCCCGTCCAGGCAGCGTTCATGGTAGATGTTCTCAATGGTGGGCAATTGGGTGCCGATAACCCACTGGGCAGTTTTCACCACACGCTGGAGTGCTTTGCGGTCCGATACGGGACAATTGCCATCCCACACTGAGATGCAGTTGGTGAGTATGCTCTCAATGGTACAGCGGTAAAAGCCTGTCAGTATCCTGGGATAGAGGTGAGCTTTCTTGATGCTCTGTAGGAAATAAAGGCGCTGTTGCACCTTTTTGATCAGGATGGAGGAGTTCAGGGACCAGGTGAGATCCTTGGAAATGTCAGAAATATCTCAGAAACCGCTGATCTCCCGGGAGTTTCCCACTCAGGTTTCTCTAGCGTTGACAGAGAATGGTGCAAAAAACAAAAAAACCTACTGTCAGCAGCAGTCCTGTGGGCAAAAATACCATGTCAGCGAGAGAGGTTAGAGGAAAATGGTCAGACTGTTTCAAACCGACAGGAAGGCAATAGAAACTCAAATAACGACATGTTGCATGGGTGGTGTACAAAAGAGAGTCTCTGAACGCACAACACACCAAACCCTGAAGTGGATGGCCTACAACAGCAGAAGACCACAAATATCTCCTGTACCTAATAAAGTGGCCACTGAGTGTATGCCTGTTAAAATAAATCTGATTCTGAGAGTTAAGTTGACTGGCCTCTTAACGATGGGGTCATCCTTCTGGTGCAGATTCTCGGCTGTCCAATGAGGCCTATGTGGGAACCATAGGTTGATCAAAATGGGGTGGGGACAGCTTAGAAGATTCATTTAGTTCAGCACCCCTCCCCCACTCCCGTACTCCTCATGCAATGCTGCAAATGTTCACAACACCATCCAAAATATTCCTTTTCCACTTTAGAGATTGTTGGCTAGAGATTCCCAGGAGTCAGTGGGGTCGTCCTTAAATATTTTCATTAGTTCGCTCATAACTGATAGAGGTGTGCAAGATGAGCCCACTGCTGTCTGTAAGGAGTTTGCACATTCTCCCCGTGACCTCTTGGTGCTTTGGTTTCCTCTCATATTTCAAAGATGTACAGGTTGGTACGTTAATTGGTCTTTGTAAATTGTCCCATGATTAGGCTAGGATTAAATTTGGGGGATTGCTGGATGGCACAGCTTGAAGGGCTAGAAAAGTCTATTCCACATCGTATCTCAAAAAAATCAATAAATAAGATGACTAGATCATGTGAACAGGCAGAGACTTCTTCCCGGGGTAAAAATGGCTAATATGAGGGGGCATAATTTTAAGGTGATTGGAGGAAAGTATACGAGGAATGTGAAAGGTAGTTTTTTAAAAGAAACAGAGAGTGGTAGAACACGGTGCCATGGATCGTGGTAGATACTTCAGGGACATTTAATAGGCACATGAATGATAGAAAAATAGAGGGCTCTGGCTGAGGGAAGGGTTAGATTTGAACTTCAAGTAGGTTAAAAGGTTGGTGTGCGTCAATGTGGCCTGCCCAAGAAATCGAGCAGAGGGTAAACTGCCCCTCATCACTGGGGGGAGGTGGGGGAGAAAATGGGAACACTGAACTTGGCTCATTCATCCTCATAGTCAATAAGAGGATCTATGCAGAAAGTATTGTAGTATATTTCTACTCCCTTACTTTTAAAGATGAATAGCTAGCTTTATTGCCACATTTGTATCGAAGCGTTCAATGAAATGTGGTTTTCCGTGCCAATGATCAACACAATCCGAGGTTGTGCTGGAGACAGCTGCAAGTGTCACCACACTTTCAGTTTCAGCATGGCATGCCCACAATTTAACCCTAATGAGTCGTCAGAACTGAACCCCAATCAAACTCATTGGCATTGTAAAGTATCACGCTAACAGCTATATTACTATACCGCATAGCTACTGTAAACTGCCTACTGTGTGTGAAACGGGTCTCAGGAATCACACAGTAGAACAGGAATCATGGAGTCAGACAGCAGCGAAAGAGGCCCTTCGGCCCACCATGTTCCTGTCAGCCATCTACACCAATCCCATTTTCCAAAACTCATCCCATGCGTATTTCAGTGCTCATGTAAATAATCTTAAATATTGAGATAGTGCCCGCCATTCATCCCATTGAATCTGCTCTGCCATTCCACAATGGATGATTTATTTATTTATTGAGATACTGTACTGAATAGACCCGTCCAGCCCTTCCAGCCTCCCAATTTAACCCTAGCCTAATTACGGGACAACTTACAATGACCAATTAACCTGCCAACCGGTACCTCTTTGGACTATGGGAGGAAACTGGAGCACCCGGAGGAAATCCACGTGGTCACAGGGAAAACATGCAAACTACTTACAGGCAGAGGCAAGAATTGAACCTGAGTCGCCTGCACTGTAAAGTGTGTGTTAACCACTGTGCTACCATGATGACTCAGGGGATTTATTATCCCTCTCAACCCCATCCTCCTGCATTCTCATTGTAACCTTTGATACCTTTATTAATCAAGGACCTATCAACTTCAACTTTGAATATACCCGATGTGAATTAATACTCCCTGTGTTCAAGATTTCAAGATTCTTATGGATGAAAGATTTCTTAGAAAAATCTTCTAGATATTCTCCTCCATATCTTAATGCCATCCCCTCTGATAAAATACATCTCTGCTGAAGAAAACATTTCTAGCACTCATGCTCATGAATATCCACAAATACAGCCAAATGAAACAACATTACTCTGGGGCTAAGGTGCAAAACACAGTATCAACAGTCACACACAGCCCAAGGCACCAATAATAGCACATATAAAGCTGCAATAAAATACAGTCCCACAAAAAATAAAGTCCAAATTCCTGAGTTCTTGAAAGTTGCAGCAGTCTGCATTCAAACACAAAACATGCCTTCTGCCAAGCGAACACTGGAGGGCAGCACTGACTCTAACATGGATGCTGTCTATGCCTCTCATTATTCTAGACTCCCCACTCAGGATGTCTGATCCAAGGAACATTCTCTCTCATTCTCTCCTTCTGGCTGAGAAACTTCAAGCCAGGCAACCTCCTAATGTGTCTCCTCTGCATCTTCTCCAGTGCAATTACATCCCTTCCCCCCCTCACTTACCACTTCCTGCAGGGATCACTCCCTCCTCAACTTCTTTGTCCATTCCTTCCCCCTACTAATCTCCAACCTGGTATTTATCCTTGCAAGCGGAACATGTGCCACACCTGCCCTTACACCTCCTCCCTCACTACCACTCAGGGCCCCAACAGTCCTTCCAGGTGAGGCAACATTTCACCTACCAGTCAACTGGGGTCATCTACTGTATCTGGTGCTCTGGTGTGGCTGCCTATAAAGTATATTGATGAGACCTGACATAGATTGGGAGACCGCTTTGCCGAGCACCTACGCTCCATCCAGAAAAAATTGGATCTCCCTGTAGCCACCCATTTCAATTCCACTTCTCATTCCGACTTGTCAGTCCACGGAGGAAAACCACCTTATATTCTATCTGGGTAACCTCCAACCTGATAGCACAAACATCAATTTCTCAAACTTCCAGTAATTGCCGCCCCTTCACCATTCCCCATTAGTCCTTCCCTCCCTCACCATTTTCCTTATCTGCCATCGCTTCCCTCTGGTTCTCCTGCCCCAACCCTTTCTTCCATGGTCTCTGTCCTCTCCTATCAGATTCCCCCTTTTCCAGCCCTTTATCTCTTTCAGCAATAAGCTTCCCAGCTCTTCACTTCACCCCTCTGTCTTTCCTGCCACCTTATGCTTCTTCCTCCCCTCCCCTTCCTTTCTGTCCTGAAGAAAGGTCTCGGCCCAAAACATCAAACATTTACTCTTTTCCGTACATGTTGCCTGGCCTGCTGAGTTCATCCAGCATTTTGTGTGTGTTGCTTTGGACTTCCAGTGTCTGCAAAATCTTTTGTGTTTGCGAAACTCTGGAGAGTAATGGCTGGGGTGGGGTGGGGGGCAGAGGGAAAGAAGACCCTGTCTTGTAAAGACACTTCCCAGAAGAAGGCAATGGCAAACCACTTCTGTCGGGAAAAAATTGCAAGAACAATCATGATCATGGAAGGACCATAATCGCCCACATCATACAACATGGCACGTAATGAATAAATGAATACCCCTTGTGATTTTGCACAACTCTGAAAGATCATGCCTTGTTCTACTGCACTCCAATGAAACTGTCCCAACCTGCCCATTCTCTCGCTACAACTCAATCCCCTGAATCCCAGAAGCATCCTCATATACAACTACAGTCTCTGTGGCATCACTTCCAGGGAACCGAGCAACTGCACTCCAAGGTAGAAGGATTTTCTTGTAATGTCAACAATAAATTTGATTCATAATAAGATATAACCAATGCAAAGGCTTTGTGAAGAAAGGCCAGAGTCCAGGGTCCTTCCTCTGCTGGACAACGTGGGACTGAGTCTAGTGGGAAGTCTCTCAGACAACGGAAGATTGCTTCAACCCACTGAGCCACATGAGCAGCAATGGCACTATGTAACAAAAAGATGGGTTCACATTTCTGAATGTAGTGACCAAATGACCTCAGTAGAAGAGAATACTCAAATAAAATATGAGAAATTCTGGAGATGCTGGAAATCCCAAGCAACATAAACAAAATACTGAAGGAACTCAGAAGGCTAGTAAAACTTTCAAGTCACTGCTCTCAGACACCGCGATTTAAATAACAACTGCATGCATGAGGGACTGCACGTTTATAGCCCAGCGGCAGTGGTTGGTACAGTATGGACAAGACAAGGCTAGACAATAGACAGTAGGTGCAGGAGTGCCAGCACCGCCATTCACTGTGATCGTGGCTGATCATACACAATCAGTACCCCGTTCCTGCCCTCTCCCCATATCCTTTGATCCCGCTATCTGTAAGAGCTCTATCTAACTCTCTCTTGAATGCATCCAGAGACCTGGCCTCCACTGCTTTCTGGGGCAGAGCATTCCACATATCCACCACTCTCTGGGTGAAAAAGTTTTTCTGCATCTCTGTTCCAAATGGCCTACCCCTTATTCTTAAACTGTGGCCTCCAGTTCTGGACTCACCCATCAGCAGGAACATGCTTCCTGCCTCCAGCGTGTCCAATCCCTTAATAATCTTATATGTTTCAATCAGATTCCCTCTCATCCTTCTAAATTCCAGTGTATACAAGCCCAGTCGCTCCAATCTTTCAACATATGACAGTCCCACCATTCCGGGAATTAACCTTATGAACCTACGCTGCACTCCCTCAGTAGCAAGAATGTCCTTCCTCAAATTTGGAGACCAAAACTGCACACAGTACTCCAGGTGGGGTCTCACCAGGGCCCTGTACAGCGACAGAAGGACCTCTTTACTCCTATACTCAATTCCTCTTGTTATAAAAGCCAGCATGCCATTAGCTTTCTTCACTGCCTGCTGTACCTGCATGCTTGCTTTCATTGACTGATGTACAAGAACACCTAGATCTCGTTGTACTTCCGCTTTTCCTAACTTGACTCCATTTAGATAGTAATCTGCCTTCCTGTTCTTGCCACCAAAGTGGATAACCTCACATTTATCCACATTAAACTGCATCTGCCATACATTTGCCCACTCACCCAACCTGTCCAAGTCACCCTGCATTCTCATAACATCCTCCTGACATTTCACACTGCCACCCAGCTTTGTGTCATCAGCAAATTTGCTAATGTTACTTTTAATCCCTACATCTAAATCATTAATGTATATTGTAAACAGCTGTGGTCCCAGCACCGAACCTTGCGGTACCCCCCCTGGTCACAGCCTGCCATTCCGAAAGAGACCCATTAATCACCACTCTGTTTCCTGTCAGCCAGCCAATTTTCAATCCCTGTCAGTACTCTGCCCCCAATACCATGTGCCCTAATTTTGCCCACTAATATCCTATGTGGGACTTTATCAAAAGCTTTCTGGGAGTCCAGGTACACTACATCCACTGGCTCTCCCTTGTCCATTTAGGCAGCATCTCGGAAATTAATAACCAATCCACGTTTTGAGCTGAGACCCCTCTACGTTTTGGGTGTTTGCTGGGTCTTTTTGTGGGTTATTTTGCGTTTCCTTGTTTTTGTTGCTACCTGTAGGGAGACGAAGTTGAAAGTTGTACAAATACTTTGATATTAAATATACTTTGAACTTTGGCTGGAAGGTAAGAGGGAAGACGCCAGAATCAGTGCCCCTGATTCCATGTCCAGGATGAATGGGAACTTTGATTGTCCCCATTGACCCCGTACGTTCTCTCTCTGCCACCCTCCAGTCGAACAGGGGGCACAAAGGCTTGAAAACGCGTAGCGCCGAGCTCAAGGACAGGTTCTATCGCACTATTATAAATGGTTTCTCGACCTTGTGTCTGCCTGCCACTTCTTTACAGTAACTGGTGTACTTTGTTCCGCATTATTATTGCCTAATCGTGCACTGTGTAATGAGTGTAACCGTGTGCAAGTTACTTGCTGTACCTCGGTACGTGTTACAATAATGATAATCCTGTTTGGTGCTCAATCCGAGAATGTGTCAGTTTCCGCTGGACGGGTTCCCTTCGCACGATTATCGGTAGACACTGCATTTGGGTCGCCGCAGGTCATCAGCAGGGAATAATCAAAAGAAGCAAAACAGGGACCGAACTCGCCCCGGATATTCTCTCCCCCTCTCCCTCTGTAACTGTTGAATTTTATTTTGCATTGTACTGCCTCGATACACTGCGATTATAACGGTACGCAAGGCAAGTTGTCCACGGTACCTCGGAGTATACGCGACAGTAATAAACCAATTCCAGTTAATGATTCCGTTCGGAGTTCAGCCAATAACATGCGCAAAGGTAAATTCCCATCTTCTACGTGACGGAGGTTGGGATGATTTCGGGTCTCCGTCTCCAACTGTGCATTCACCCACGGGGATAACACCGGGTCGCCGCAAATCAGCGCCCACTGAACACAGCGGAATCCGGTTTCGGACACATTATTACAGCATGTAAGCTGTACAGCTTTTTAACTTTAAAAAGCGAACAACTCTGCTAACAAATGCTCATGATTCACCCAAAACTACCCGGATCGTTGGCTGATTGATAACAGACAGCTAATAAACGTCGACAAAACAAAATTATCAACCCTTTATCCGCTTTACCAGTTCCTTTAAGGAATGGCCCCTTTAATTGTTTTACCACGTTAAATGTGAGATTTGAAACATAGTATCGGGTGCGGTTATTGGCTCCCTGTGTCTGTCACTAGTAAAGCCGGTTCTTATTGGTTCTTTCCACAGTTCGCGCATTTGACCATTAAACACAAACGCTCGACTTGTGACGTTAGAATGCAAACATCAATGAGGAATGAATATTGGGGCTGATCGGGAGGAGACTGTGAGTTTTAATAATGATTCTCATCCTAATGTTGAGTGACAGTCCCATCTGGAAGTTCACTGCGAGTCCCGCAGCAGTCTGTCTCATTTTAACGTTCAGTGCTGTTGGCCGACTTACAGTGACAATCCCGCCCGAGTTGTTCAGTGTGAACTGCGATTACAAATCGCAGCCTCACGTTCAGTGACAAGCTCACCCTAACGGTCGCATCCTGCAGAAACAGCGGTTCAGGCTGCATCTGCGTTGGGAAATGGACAGTGGGTGTTTCCAGTCTAGACTTTTCCTTTCCCCCAGAGATGCAGCCCCAGAGTTAGTTATTTTTTTCGGATTCCTGTATCTATAGTCTCTTGTGCCTCCATTCTAATGTTTGCTGTGCGTGTCGGTAATTAGTTTATTATAGTCACAGGCACTGAGATACTGTGGGTAACTGCAGGCCATCCATACAGATCATTTCAAAACATGTGCATTAAGGACTTATGTTCATATTATTTTGTGATTGTATTGTGCTATCGTAACTATATGTGATGTGTGTGACTGTTATGTACTGTGTTTTCCTCCCTGGCCCAGGAGGAGGATGTTTCGTTTAGCTGTATTCATGTGCATGATTGCATGGCAATTGAATTTCACCCAACAGGATGCAAAATATGGTGCTACAGTTACAGAGAAAGGCAGTGCAACTAGGTGCAAAGGTCGTGATGGGGCAGATTGTCGGGTCAAGAGTTCATCTTACTGTACAAGAGGCCCATTCAAGTGGTTTAACAGATTTGCCCTTGAACCCAGCGGTGTATGAGTTCAAGCTTTTGTAGGGGCAGAAGATTTTTATGTGAAGATTTCTATGAAGGATTTTGTGTTGGCACGCGGCCTAGTGGATAAGGCATCGGTCTAGTGATCCAAACGTCACTGGTTCGAGCCTCAGCTGAGGCAGCGCGTTGTGTCCTTGAGCAAGGCACTTAACAACACATCACTCTGCGACGACACCGGGCACCTTGGGTCCTAGTGCCCTTCCCTTGGACAACATCGGTGGCGTGGAGAGGGGAAGGCCTGCAGCTTGGGCAACTGCCAGTCTCCCATACAACCCTGCCCAGGTGCAAATCCATGGCCTCACGAGCCTATAGGGGGAGAAGAGAGAATACGATGGATGGGTGGGGTCTTGGTTTATGCTGGTTGCTTTACTGAGGCTGGTTTTCGCGAACAATACCACTCGTCTGAGTTACAGTACCGATCTCTGTCTTGATGTCCACTGTGTGAATTGCAGTCATGTTCCCCATTCTGCTGTTCATTGTAGGCACTGTTCCCTCTAACCTGTGCAGGTGTGCAGCCACACAGTAACTGTAATGCTCTCACGCCTTTATTGCCTTGCAGCAGGAACTTTCTTTTATATAATGTTAATGTAAAACATAATTAGCTATGGCGTATATCACGTTGATAAGAACATAGATTTCAAAATTATATTAATATTATATAAAAGAAAGTTCCAGCTGAATGACAACAAAGGCTACTTGCGCGGGAGCATTTCAGTAACTGCGTGGCCGCACATGCCAGAGGGAACGGTGATTGTAGCTCAGAGGAATAATTCCCTCCAAAGCACCACTTGCTTCTCAGAATCAGGTTAATATCACTGGCAAATGTCATGAAGTGTGTTGTTATGCATTAGCTGTACATTGCAATACATTTGAAAAAACTGTAAATTACTATAAGTATATTTTTTTCAAGTTAAATTAAGTAAGTTGAGCAAAAAGAGGGAAAAAAGTAGTGAGGTAGTGTTCTTGGTTTCAGTGTCCATTCAGAAATCTAAGGACAGAAGCTGTTCTTGAATCATTGAGTGTGTGTGCCTTCTGATACCTTCTCTTGGATGGTAGCAATGAGAAGAGGGCATGTGTTTGGTGATGGGGTCCTGAATGATAGATATGCCCTTTTTGAGGCATGGCTCCTTGAAATAGTCCTGGATACTATGGGGACTAGTGCCCAAGATAGCAGTGGATGAATTTACAACTTTCTGCAGCTTACTTTGATCCTGTGCAGTGCCCCCACCCCCATACCAGATGGTGATGCAGCCAGTTAGAATGCTTTCCATGGTACATCTGTAGAAATTTGTGAGTGTTTTTGGTGACATACCAAATTTCCTCAAACTCCCAATGGATTATAGCCGCTCTTGTGCCTTCTTTGTAACTGAATCGATATGTCCTCCTAGGTGATGTCAGCACATTTGTGCACCGCTTCATCTTCCAGCGATACATTCGATTCTGCTGCATATCAACAACGTTCCTCCAGCATCTCCAGATTCCTCCTCCGCCTCGTATCCTCTGTCACCCTGAGGTTGGCCGGTATCTCCGAATTTCTTTACGTATTGGCTGTACAGCGTTACCTGGGAGAACCAGCCAGTGAAAGCGGTGGCGAGCACCCCCCCACCTACCTGTACGACGTGACTGTGACTAACGGCGCCTGTCGGGTGAAGGGTCACCTGTCGCCCAGGCTGAACCCACTGGTGCAGCGGAACCGCCTGAGAGCGGGCTGCGGAGTCCGCCTGGCCCGCTGCAGCCTGGTGTATGACGAAAAGAGGCTGGGATACTGCTTCCTGCAGATCGATGAGCTGGAGCTGGAACTGGAGCCCGGTGCCGGGCAGCGTGCTTGCCAGCTGGACCCCAGTGCCCTCAGCGATGCCTCCCTCCCTGACCTCACCACCAGCCAGAGGGGCCGGGATCTGATGACCACCCTGCAGTCGAAAACCCCGCTGAGGGGTGGGCGGGCTCACTATTTACCCTTGTGGAATAACACCGACCCCTATGGTGCAGAATGGAACTCCAAACAACTTCCTACCTCAGAGGTTCCCCTCCATGGTAAGTCTGACTTGTTCTAGAGTAACAGAGAAATACAGCCCAGTTATAGGCTATTCAGCCCATCCAGTCCTTACTGACCATGGTGCACACCCAGACTGTTCCAATTCCCAATGTTTGGCCCCTACCCTTCCTGCCTTTACTCTGCATGTACCTCTCCAAGTGCTTCTTAAATGACACTGTTGTACCTATGGCATGGCAGCATGATGACTAGTGTAACACTTTATAGCACCAGTCATGGAGGTTCGAATCCCGCCATTGGCTGTAAGAAGTCTGTACATTTTTCCCGTGACCACGCGGGTTTCCTCTGGGTGCTCCGGTTTCCTCCTACATTTCAAAAATGTAAATGATAGTAAGGGTTCATAAGTTGAGGGCATCTACGTTGGCACTGGCTGCATGGCGACACTTGTGGACTCACCCCATCACATCCTCAGACCCCACTGATCGTTGTCGCAAATGACACATTTCACTGTATGTTTCGATGTGCATGTGACAAATAAATCTTTCATTAACTTTGTAACACATTCCATATACTCACTGCCCTCTCTGTGAAAAGGTTCTCCTCAGTTCTTTCTTAAATCTTTCCCCACTGACCCTAAATCTCTGCCCCCTAGCTTTGGACTATCCTGGGAAAAAGACTATTACCACCCACCTTATTTCATAATTTTATACACTTCCATAAGGTCCCCTCTTATTCTCCCATATTCCAAGGAATAAGACACCAGCCTGGCCATCCCTCTCCAAATAACACAGGCTCTCTACTCCAGACAACCTCCTTGGAAATTAGTTGTTCTATGTTCTACTTATCTCCATCCAGAAAATTTGTGTATTTTCCCCAGCATTATTTTGGTCATTCAGCTGACAATTTGCACTTCTCTCTCTGTGAAAGTCGTTGCTGTGGAGGTTGCTCATCATCACCTGACACTGGGCTCCCTCCCAGTATAGACAGCATCTCATAGGGTCTCTAATGGAAATTATAGAGAGATACATAGAGAGAGAGAGAGAGATAGAAAGAATGAATTTTGGCCCACCAATTCCGCGCTGGCCATCAAGCTCCCTTTTCATTAATTCTTTACTAATCAACCCTACCCTCCCTCGTTTCCTCATTCTGGTTAATCCCTCACCACTTCTCTTCTCATCACCAGACCATCTCTTCCCTCCGTTTCCTCTCCTTCACTTTTTTCCATGGGGCACTGCCCTCTCCTATCAGATTTCTTCTTCTTCAGCCCTTTATCTCTTCCACCTATCCCCTCCTAGCTTCTTACTTCATCCTATCTTCTTGCACCTGCCAGCTTGTACTCCTGTTCCCCCCCCCACTTCCTTATTCTAGCTTCTTTCCCCTTCCTTTCCAGTCCTGATGAAAGCTGTCTTCTCAAAACATCGACTGTTCGTCTCCATAAATGCTGCCCGACTTCTTCAGTTCCTCCAGCATTTTGTGAAAAGGGGAATGGAGTTATCATGACTAACCTGGAGCACCTGAGTTCAATCCTCAGAAATAATGCTGAGCTGTCAGCTACCCACCGTCCCACACTCACACTGACCTGTATGTGTCTGCCTGTGTTGTTATAATGAGGTCCAAGGCATCACCTCATCTTCCTTCTGGGCAGCCTTCCACATACTATGAAGTTTTCCAATTTGAGTTAACTCTTCATGTCTACATCAGAACTGACCATTTCTGACCCTTATCATTTTGGTTGTAATTCTCCTTATCTCATGGTCTTTAAGGTTGTCATAGCCAGTGGGGATAAGGTTTCACTGCCTATTAAATGCCCCCAGTGGCATGCACCTCAAATAGCCTCTCACAATCAGGTTCCGCTCCTGGCCTTCATGTGTGACCTAGCTATTATGCTGATAAGAGAAGGGGCAAAGGTGGGTTACTATTGCCTTAAAACCAGTCTCTTCAGGCAGATGGGGCTCATCAGCAGCTCACCGAGGGGAAGGAAAACTCTGATCTCAAACCTCCGCTGCCTTGCGGCTATACCCTCTCACGGGAAAGAGTAAACCCTGAGGAATAATCTGCAATTGGAGTCCCTAAGTCAGTCCTACATTGAATTCAACACTGACTGACAACTCCTGTGATACCTCTGAGGAAAAACTGCATCGGTCTCTACCGTTCCTTTGGAGAGGAGAAGCTTGATGCGTGGGTAATAGCTTGCTCTATGTATCATACTGACCTGGCTTGAGTATCATGTAGACAGCTAGGACAAAACATCAGTGGTTGACCCAGCCAACAGAGGGCCTCATTATCTTTATCTAGCCTGCCTGGTGTGTCCCCCAGTCTCTCTAGTAAGAACAGATTACACAGAATTAGAAGTATCATGTGCTTGTTACTAGTTACTGCAACTGCCCCTAGTAACCTAACCAGTCTGGCCCTATTGGATGTGCTCCCTCTATTTCCTCCATCCCTCTCCCATCTTCCCTGCTACTGAAAACTAGCTTGTTTTTCCCGGGCAACACTTGCAAAATGCTGGAGGAACACAATAGGTCAGGCAGCATCCATGGGAATGAATAGATAGTCGATTGCCATGATCAGGCCACTCTCAGGCTGGAGAAGCAACAACCCATATTCAGTCTGGGTAGCCTCCAACCTGATGGCAAGGAGCATCAATTTCTCGTAACTTCCGGTAATTTTTACCCCTCTTCCTTCCCTCTTCTTCCATTCTCCACTATTACTCCCCTATTACTTCTTCTTTTCTCAGCTCACCTCCATTTGATGCCCCTCCCTCCCATGCTCCACTGTCCTCTCCTATCAGATTCCTCCTTCTTCAGCCCTTCACCTTTTCCACCTATCGCCTCCTAGCTTCTGACTTCATCCTGCCCCTTCCTTCACCCACTGACCTTCCCCCTCACCTGGCATCACCTATCACCCTCCAGCTTTTATTGCATCACCTTCCCCCCTGGAAGGTGGAAAGGCTTCACCTTCCCAGTCCTGATGAAGGACCTTGGCCTGAAATCCCCATTGTTTATTCACCTCCATATTTGCTGAGTTCCTTCAGGATTTTGTTATGTGTGTTAGTCTGGTATTCCAGCATCTGTAGAATCTCTTGTGCTCTTGTTATCTCCTTTTTCCAGTTCTGGCGATGGCTCCTGAACCTGAAGTGTGAACTGTGCCTTTTCCCTCAGATCCCATCTGACTTTCTGAGTGTTTCCAGCATTTTCTGTTATTCTTTCAGACTTCCAGCACTTGTAGCTCTTTGATTTTTCATCTCCCACAATAATCTGGCTCATAGCTTTCTCAAGCTTCCCAAACTCATGCTGACTGGCTCTCTGTTCAATGATACTTAGCTGGATGGATTGGAGGGGGTGCGGTGTGGGTGGAGATCTCATTGAATTCTTTCAGAAGTTGGCCTGGATAGAGTTCCCGTCAGTAGGAGACAGCCTCAGAATAAAGCAGGGGTTTCCAACATTTTTTGCCAATGACCCCTGCCATTAATTGAGAGGTCCGTGGACCCCAGGTTGGAAACCCCTGAAATAAAGAGAGATCCCTTTAGAACAGATGAGGAACTTCTTCAGTGAAGACAGTGAATCTGTGGAATTTGTTGCCACAGAGGGCAGTGAAGACCGTCATTGGACGTACTTGAGGCAAATCTCAACAGCTTCTTGATTGGTAAAGGAGTTAAGGGTTATAAGAAAAGGCAAGAGAATTGGGGGTTCAAAAAAAATTTAGCCCATGATTAAATGGCAAAGCGGATTCATGGGACCAATAGCCTAATTCTGCTCCTATATCTTATGATCTGCTGTTTGTCCAGGTAATCGTGAATTTAATCATTTAGAAACACTTCAAAGCAGGTTACTAGAAATTCAGTTTATTGTTATCAAAATGGATTGGTACTTTATTTCCCTTATTCACTGGCAGGTTGCAGACTCGTCTCTCTCCAACACTTGGCCAGGACTTGGAGGATGCGATTCGAGTTTCCCCACCTTCTGGTCCGCGTGATGTACAAGTCCCGGTTGCGCTATTACGGACGCCCTGGCACCAAGGTGGACTTTCCGTATCAGGTTTGTAACCTCGGAAGCGTTCCCTCCCTAACTGCTGGTGCAGTGCAGAATGATGGTGCCTATTTCTCAATGGCAATTGGGGCTGAAGATAGAATCATTGAGAGAGAGAGAGAGACACACACACACACAAACCCAACTGGTCCATGCCAAATAAGGTTCCTATATCTTTTGTTTGCCCATCTCTCTCCAAGCCTGTAAAAAGAAATTATTTAAAGTGAAGATGCTTTCAAAAATAATGAAGTGAAAGTTTCCATATTTCAAAAAAAAATTAAAGAGCAGTAAACAGGAAAAGAAAGCTAAATCCAGTCAGTATTAGGTGTGACCACCCTTTGCCTTTAAACCTGCGTCAATAATCTTAGGTACGCTGTCGTGCAGTTTTATAAGAAAGTCGACTGGTGGGTTGTCCCAAGCCTGTTGGAGAACTTAGCACATTTCTTCTGCAGACTTTGGCTGCCTCACTTGCTTCTGCCTCTCCAGGTAATCCCAGACAGCCTCGATGATGTTGGGATCAGGGCTCTGTGGAGGCTATACCATCTGAAATCATATAAAAGAATTCTCGGATGCTTAATACTTTTGCACAGTAATGTAGCTGGTCAAGTCTATGAACATTACCTCATAATTCCTATTTCTCTTACACTATTTATTTTATCATTTTCTGTCTTTTCACTATGCCCAAACACAACAAATTTCACGTCATATAAAACTGATTCATGATTCTTGCCTCAAACACTTCTTCTGGCAGCTCCTTCCATGTAATTTTTGTTTTAGAGATACAGCAGGGTCACAGGCCCTTCTGGCTCAGCAAGTCCACGCCACCCACTTACACGCATGTGACCAAGTAACCTACTGACCCATACGTCTTTGGCATGTGGGAGCAAAGCGGAGCACCTGGAGGAAACCTACGTGGTCACAAGGAGGACATACAAACTCCGAATGGAACCCGGGCTGTTGGCGCTGAAATAGCGCTGCGCTAACTGCTGTGCACCCGTTCCGCCCACAGTATAACAAAGTGCTGGAGGAACTCAGCAGGCCGGGCAGCATCTATGGAAAAGAGTGAACAGTCGACGTTTTGGGCTGAGACCCTTCATCAGGACCTTTCACCTCATAGATGGACCAACCTGAGTGGAGAAAAATGGCTATTAAACCTCTCCCCTCTAAATGTAACCCAGGTCCTCAATTCTTGATTTTCCCCAACCCTGGAAAAAAAGACTGTTTGCTTTGGACCTATCAAAGTACTTAATACAGCCTTGATATTCATCATCTCACAGATAGCCATGAAACAAAGAACCCAAATAGAATCCATTAAAAACAAAAGACCATCCAAACACCCAGTGTGCAGAGAGAGAGAGAAATCAATGTCCCTCATGAATTTATACATTTCTATTATATTACTCCTCATTCTGCTACTCTGCATGAATAAAGCCGAAACTTACTCGGTCTGTCACTATAACTCAGTTCCTCAAGCTCATAAATCTCCTCTGCAATCCTTCCAGCTTAGTGGCTTCTTTCCTACAGCAGAGTGTCCAAAACTGAACACTATGTTCAGTTCCAAATGTGGCTTCATTAATGCCTTGTCCATCCGCAACCTTGATATTCTGTGCCCTCAGGCCAGCATGCCAAAAGCCATCTTCACTACCCTGTCTACCTGTGATGCCACATTGAGGGAACTGTGTATTTGTACTCCTGCGCCCCTTTGTTAAACAACACTCCCCTGGGCCCAGCGTTTCTCTGTGGAAGATCTACCCTCACTGGTCTTCCCAAAAGGTTATCTAAATTAAACTCCCTGGCCAATTTATTCAGCTGATCAAGATCCCTTTGTGTTTCCCTCACTAAGCAAAAACCTATCGACCTCTGCTTTAATTATACCCAATGAGTTGGCTTCCACAGCCGTCTGTGGCAATGAGTTCCACAGATTCACCACCCTCTGGCTAAAGAAATCCCTCCTCATCTCTGTTCTGAATCGATGTTCCTCGATTCTGAGGCTGTGCCCTCTGATTCTAGACTCCCTCTTTCCTTTCCCCACAACCCCACAATTATTTTTTTTAATTTCCAAGAAATTATTCACTTCCAATTTGATGAAATCTCTTTCCATCATATTTTCAGGAAGTGTATAATTACTTACTGTGTAAGAAACAAATTTCCACCCAAACACTTCACGATATCCAGTACTTTAAGAACACAAGACATAGGAACAGAATTAGGCTATTCATCCCATCAGGTCTGCTCTGCCAATCATTCATGGCCAATTTATTTCCCCTCTAAACCCCATTCTTTTGCCTTCTCCCTGTAACCTTTAATACTCATATTAATTCTGTATCTACCAACCTCCACTTTAAATATACCCAATGACTTGGCCTCCACAGACATCTGTGGCTATGAATTCCACAGATTTACTGTATATAGCTAAAGAAATTCCATCTCATTTCTATTCTAAAGGGACATCCTGCTATTTTAAGGCTGTGCTTTCTGTTCTGGACTCCCCCACTACTGGAAACATCCTTTTCGCCTCCACTCGATCTTGGCCTTTCAGTATTCAAATGGTTTCAATGAGATTCCCTCTTACTCTTCTAAACTCCTGCGAGCACAGGCCCAGAGCCATCAAATGCTAGGGCAGGCTATGGTCTAGGTGTGAGTCAATAGGACTTGGCAAGGTAACAGTCCTGCATGGATAAGATGGGATGAAGGGCCTGTTTCTGTGCTGTAGTGCTCTATGACTCTAATGCAGGGTTCCCAGACTGGGGGCTACAGACTACTCAGTTAATGGTAGGTCTCCATGGAAACCGTTGCTCTAATGGAATGGAGTTTCCAAACCAGAACATGAAGTGATCCCACTACATTGTGACACATTTACTACAAACAACCAGGGAGGAGTTTTATACAATCAAAGAAATTTACCACAGGGAATGAGGCCAATCAACCCATTGTTCCTGAGCTCCATGATAGAAAGATTCTTGGTCTATTCCCACCTTTCAGGTCTTGGCCACATACCTCTTCAAGGACACATCTAAGAGCTTTCCTGTCTTGAGTCAGTGAGTTCCACACACTCTCTTCATCTGGGTGAAAGTATTCCCTACGAGCTGTATGCTAATATTTTTCAAATGACTACACGTTCAAATTTATTGTCATGGGCATTCAAACCCAGGGTGTAAATACCATGAAATGGGCAGCATGGTAGTGTAGCAGGTAGCCTAACGCCCTACATTGTTGGCAATTGGAAGATGGGGTATCAATTCCTGCTGCTGTCTGTAAGGAGGTTGTATGTTCTTCTCTGTTTTCCTCCCACGTTCCAAAAGCATACAGATCAGGGTTCAGAAGTTGTGGTAAGCCACCTTGATGTCAAAAGCATGGCAACACTTGCAGAGGCCCCATTAATAGACAATAGACAATAGGTGTAGAAGTAGACCATTCGGCCCTTCGAGCCTGCACCGCCATTCTGAGATCATGGCTGATCATCTACTATCAATTCCCGGTTCCTGCCTTGTCCCCATATCCCTTGATTCCCCTATCCATAAGATACCTATCTAGCTCCTTCTTGAAAGCATCCAGAGAATTGGTCTCCACTGCCTTCCGAGGCAATGCATTCCAGATCCCCACAACTCTCTGGGAGAAGAAGTTTTTCCTTAACTCTGTCCTAAATGACCTGCCCCTTATTCTCAAACCGTGCCCTCTGGTACTAGACTCTCCCAGCATCTGGAACATATTTCCTGCCTCTATCCTGTCCAATCTCTTAATAATCTTATATGTTGCAATCAGATCCCCTCTCAATCTCCTTAATTCTAGCGTGTACAAGCCCAGTCTCTCTAACCTCTCTGCGTAAGACAGTCCAGGCATCCCAGGAATTAACCTCGTGAATCTATGCTGCACTTCCTCTATAGCCAGGATGTCCTTCCTTAACCCTGGAGACCAAATCCTCAGATTGTTGGTCATTGATGCGAATGGCATGTTTTGATGTACATGTGGCAAATAAAGTGAATATCTTAAAAGAACATACGCTCTTTGCAGCAGGATCATGGTACGTTATTAATGTAAATGAGTACAATCTGAATTTAACATTTAGTACATAACTTGTGTAATAAAATAAAGAATAATGTGTAAATTTTCTGCAAGTTTAACAGATATTGTCATTAGTGCAAGTTTAAAGAATGACATCTTCAGTGCAAATTGGGGAGGAATAAAGAGAATTATGTAGTATTAGGGTTTTTCAGGTTTATTGAAGAACCTGATAGCAGTGGGAAAGCTGTTTTTGAACCTTGAGATGTGGATCTTCAGGCATCGGTCCCTCCTGTCCCATGGCAGCAAGGAAAAGATGGTATGGACTAGGTGGTGGGAGTCCTTTAATGATAGACATTGCATTCCAGAGATATTGCTTCATGTGCTCAATTGGAGAGAGGGGTGCTGTAAATCTATACCCCCGGATTTAGATTTCCTCAGGTAAAAAAGAAACACATTCAGTGACCACTTTACTAGATACAGGAGTGGAGCCCGATGAGGTCTACTGTTGTTGTAATCCATCCACTTCAAGGTTCAACGTGCTGTGTGCTCAGGTGCTTTTTTGGAAAGCACTGTTTTAATACATGGTTATTTGAGTTACTGTCGTCTTCCTTCAGGCTTAAACTAGCCTGGCATTCTCATCTGACTTCTCTCATTAACGAGGCATCTTTGCCCACAGAACTGCTGCTCACTGAATGTTGTTTTTAATTTTTCACACCATTCTCTGTCAACTAGATACTGTTGTGTGTGAAAATCCCAAGAGATCAGCAGTTTCCGAGATACTCAAACCACCCCATCTGACACCAACTATCATTCCATGGTCAAAGTCACTTAGATCACATTTCTTCCTCATTCTGATGTTTGAGCTGATCAACAATTGAACCTCTTGACCATGTCTGCTTGCTTTTATGCATTGAGTTGCTGCCACATGATTGGCTAATTAGATTGATTTTGGAATCTCATGTGGATAGGGTGGTGAAGAAAGCTTTCGTTATGCTGGCCTTTATAAATCAGAGCATTGAGTGTAGGAGTTGGGATGTAATGTTAAAATTGTACAAGGCATTGGTGAGGCCAAATTTGGAGTATTGTGTATAGTTCTAGTCACCAAATTATAGGAAAGATGTCAACAAGATAGAGAGAGTACAAAGGAGATTTACTAAAATGTTACCTGGGTTTCAGCACCTAAGTTACAGAGAAAGGTTGAACAAGTTAAGTCTTTATTCTTTGGAGCATCGAAAGTTGAGGGGGGATTTGATAGAGGTATTAAAAATTATGAGGGGGATAAATAGAGTTGACGTGAATAGGCTTTTTCCATTGAGAGTAGGGGAGATTCAAACAAGAGGACATGAGTTGAGAGTTAAGGGGCAAAAGTTTAAGGGTAACACGAGGGGGAACTTCTTTACTCAGAGTGGTAGCTGTGTGGAACGAGCTTCCAGTAGAAGTGGTAGAGGCAGGTTCGATTTTTGTCATTTAAAAAAATTTGGATAGGTATATGGACAGGAAAGGAATGGAGGGTTATGGGCTGAGTGCAGGTAGGTGGGACTAGGTGAGAGTAAGTGTTCAGCACAGACTAGAAGGGCCAAGATGGCCTGTTTCTGTGTTGTAGTTGGTATATGGTTGTAGATATTTGCATTAACAAGTAGGTGTATCCAATAGAATGGCCACTGAGTGTAGTTTCTTCCTATCTACTCTGTCTATATGACTTATCATTTGGACACCCTCATTAAGTCACCTTTCGTCTTCCTGCTTTCTATCCTTGCAGATAAGCTCAGCACATATATATCTTCATCTGTTTAGTCTCATCAGTCTGTTTATTTTCAAAGTCTTTGGGATGGGTCAATTTAATCCTCATAGCAAAAGATTAAATTACATTTTTGTTAGCAAGTTAAAGTTCATTTAACAGAAAAGAAACTTTGTCAGTAGATCAGGCAGTATCTACAGAAAGAGTAACAGAGCTAAACACTCAGATTTAAAGCCCTTGGAAGTTCTAACAAAGGATATTGGACCCAAACTCTTACCTGTTCCACTTTTTATAGCAGCAGCCTGATCTGAAGTGTGTATGCAGCATCTTCTGCATTTGTTTCAGATTTCCACTATCTGGAATTTTTGATTTTCATATCAGGGTTTGTTTTTGTTTCTTTGGGAACCTGACCTCCCTTTGAAACCATTAGCAAGAGGTGTGAGTAGTTCTGGTTCTTTGTGCTTCACTGTATCTGGGGTTGCCCATTTGGTGGTGGTGATGCGCTCTGTGCTGTGGCTTGTGATGGTGGAAAGGATTAACCCTGGCTCCTGCTGCAGGCCTACTTGGAAGTAGCAGACCAGTCAGGCATGATGTCGGTGGTCCTGTGGAACTCGATGTGTCGAGAGTGGTACCAGTCCTTGCACGTTGGCACAGTGCTCCTCCTTCATCGCTACTCCGTCAAGCAGAGTTACCAGAGAAGAACCTGGGCCATGCCGTGTGACCAGCAGTTGCAGAGCTATCGGTCAGTAGGTAAGAGAGAGAACCAAGTTCATTATAATCATGTAAATATCGAGTGTGATAACTCTTGATGTGATAGGGAAGGAAGCTGTTAGTGGAGATGGTTGAGAGCTTCAAGCTCCTAGGTTTAAATATTGGCAACCGTTTGTCCTGATCCAGCAGCCAATGAATGACACCAATTCCTCTACCTCCTCAGAAGGCTAAGGAAATTTGGAACGACCTCACAAATTTCTTCAGGAAATCTGGTATGTTCTTATTGGCCCTCACAAATTTCTTCAGGAAATTTAGAATGCTCCCAGTGGCCCTCATGATTTCCTTCAGGATTTTTGGAATGTTCCCATTGGCCTTCTCAAATTTCTTCAGGAAATTTGGAATATTCCCATTGGCCCTCATAAATTTCTTCAGGAAATTTGGAATATTCCCATTGGCCCTCAACAAATTTCTTCAGAAGGGGAGATACCTAGGATGTCCTGATTGATGAAGAAAGGGGACCAGAAGTTTGCAAAGAAACCTGACTCCCCAAAGTAGACACGTTCGAAAGAATCTTATCCAGATGCATCACAGCCCAGTATGGCAACTGCTCTGCCGAAGTCTGTAAGAAAATGTAGGGAGTTGTGAACCCAGTCCCTCACAAAAGCAGCCTCTTTTCCACTGACTGTCTGAATTTACACTCTCTCGAAATCAGCTAGTATAATTAAGGAAC